>NC_140578.1:6020472-6644222 GCF_057381845.1 Rhamphochromis longiceps | reverse complement strand
AACTTAATAATAAACATTAACAGATGGCTGATCATTCTATTTTGAATGATCAGTGGAAAATTCATATAAATAAGTTTGCTACATGGAGGGAAGATTTAGAATTGGTAAGATTGGAAAATAGCTTACGTTATAAAAAAAAAAAATAGTGCTGTCAGTGTTAATCTCGTTAAAATTACGTTAATGCCATAACCGCACTAAAGCGGGAAATCTCCGTTAGCGAGTTATCGCGGATTGCTCCGTGTGTGGGGCTGCACGGCGTCGACACGTTAGCGTGGTTAGCTCGTTAACGCGTTGGCGCCGTCGAGCCCCGCACATGCAGCGATCCGCAATAACTCGCTAACGGTAAATGTAATTGTGTCCAGGTGCACAAAATCTGCACATCCTCCCAAAAATGTTGGGAAGATGTGCAGGTTGTAATGAGGAAGAAACATTTCTAAACGTCTGCTGGATCTAAAATCTTAGCTGTTTGGTTTATACTCAGAAAAAAATATATATATAGTAAGAGTGAAAAGTTACTGGTGGCCTGCTAAATGCAAAAAGAATTACAGCAATGCTACAAAAGAAAACAAATAGACCAAGAAGTATTCAAAGGGCAAAACAAAATACAATCAAACCTGCCATGAGAAAAAAATGTATGTATGTTCTTAAGGTAAGCTAGAAATCTCTGGGCATGTATCGGTGACATTTATGGATTTTAGCAAAAATACCGACTTATCTGAAGAGGATACTGAAAACTGTCTGTGAACGCAAGACTGATGTATGAGTAAGGGCAGAAGAGGGAAGAGTTTGTTTTTTTAATCGGTTGTTTATGCAAGTCTTGTTCTTCTGTTTGTGGTTGTAGAAAATGAACATTCGATAAAGACATCCATCCATCTGCTTCTGCTTATCCTTTTCAGGGTCGCGGGGGGCGCTGGAGCCTATCCCAGCTGTCATAGGGCGAGAGGCGGGGTACACCCTGGACAGGTCGCCTGTCTGTCGCAGGGCTAACACACAGACCGACAACCAGTCGCACTCACGTTCACTCCCGCATTCACACCTATGCACAATTTAGATTCATCAATTAACCTATCCCCACTAGCTGCATGTCTTTGGACTGTGGGAGGAAGATGGAGTACCCAGGGAGAACCCACGCAAACACGGGGAGAACATGTAAAAACTCCACACAGAAAGACCCCAGCCTGATGATGGAATGATGGGCGGCAACAGTGCTGCCCTCAAAGTCATTGTTAGGAAAAAAGACGAACATCAGGCTAAATACATTCTACGAAAGTCAACATTCATGAGTGGGGTATTTATTTACTGCATTTTATGAATAGAGTGAAATCAGAGCCGTCCATATTATTATTACTGTGCTGCTGGAGCCTTCTGTAACATTTTTAATGCAGTAATTTGAGATAAAAATAAATAAAATCCTTTGTATATTGTGCCAAATTAGAACACTTCACGCTAGTTTATATTGTAAGACCTTGAAATAAAACAGAGAAAACCCCAACATTCAGATGACCCTCTTTAAGCAAGCACTGGGTGACAGTGGGAAAGAATTCCCTTTTAACAGGAAGAAACCTCCAGCAGAACCAGGCTCATGGTTAGTAATAACTAATAATTAAATGCAAAAAAGGTGCATAAACACATAGAGTTAAAAGAGGTTGAGTGAAGAAGAAATACTCAGTGCATCATGGGAAGCCCCCCTGCAGCCAAGCCTATTGCAGTGTAACTAGGAGAGTATTCAGGGTCACCTGATCCAGCCCTAACTCTATGCTTTAGCAAAAGGAAAAGTCTTAAGATAAGATTAATCTTACGCAGAGAGGATGTCTCGTTTCCCAAATCTAAAATGGGACCTGCTTCTACAGAAGAATAGCCCAAAAACTCAAGGCTCTGCCTCCCATTCTAGTTTTAAATACCCTAGGAACGACATGTAAACCAGCAGCCAGAGAGTGAAGTGTTCTATTGGCGTGGGGCGGTCTTTACTTTAAGATGGGGCCTGATCATCTCCGTTTACATCAAGACCTTATATGTCCAATGTGTCACTTCTTGTACACTGTATACGTGTCAAACGGAGAGGAGGTGGCAGCTTGATGACATCAAAACACAATGGAGAAATAGAGCAAACAGTGTTCCAGTTTTTCTGGTTCTGGTCTTGTTTAAAGAAGATGAAGACACACACACACACACACACACACACGCACGCACGCACGCACACACATGTTACAGGTTTTATTGGTAGGGAAAATTCCGAAGTAGAAAAGTTAGTGCACCACTCTTTATTTAATGTCACTGCTTTTATAATTTATCAGAAAAGTAGACCATCTGTGATATGAAACTTTCAGCTGTCCACCCTTCAACCACATTTCCTGTCTGCTATGTCAATGATTCGGTTTTCTGAAAGAAGACACAGTAGGTCACAGATACTCACCCTGCATGAGAAAAGTGCTGAGAAGTTGGTCTGTGGCCACAGGTTTGATCTCAGTTCGCAGATTGACGTATCGGCCAACCACCAAAGGTGCTCTCCTGAAACCAAGGATCCTGCATAGAGGACGAAGATTACAAAACAGGACTGAAGATTATGACACTCTCGACAGACCACAGAATGTTTAAAAAAAAAAAAAATGACAAAGAACTCAAATAACCATGATTACAAACCTGTCCAGGTGAAAAGCAGCTACCTCCGCATTGTGTCTGTCATAGCCTGCGTATGGCTCTCCTTCGACCACATAGTCTCTGTTGTACCTGAGCGAGGGTGGAAATAAAAATAAAATAAATAATAAAACAAAAGTAAGAAGAATAAATCAATCTGTGACAGAATTTTTTTTAAATTAAGCCTGACCTCTTGGGTTTGAAGACCACTTTCTGTCCTCCGTCTAGCACCAGCAAGGCTTTGAGCTGTGTGCCCTTATAGCCCACATCTGCCCGCTCTATCCTGGCAGAGCTCAGGGAAGTAAGCACAGCAGCCAGCTCTGGAGTCTCTTCGGGGTACACCTCTCTGGGGCCCACCCATTGGCTTGCTATCTCCCATGAAGACTGGAGGGTGTTGGTAAGGCGAGCGCCCCGAGACAGTGAAAGACCAGCTTCCATCTTTGAGGGATGAGTAATAATAACACATTGCATGAGATAACATAAGATAAGATTTTAAATAATGAAACTTAGTTTATTAATACTTAAACAAGACCAGCATATTTTAAATGCTTTATAACACTGTTGGCTATGACTGTGCATCCAGTTAGTGATCCCAATGAAAGCACATTTTTTAATGTAAAAGTCAAAAGTTCCCATCCACTCATCATGGGCATGAGTGACACAATTATTTAAGTCTTTTAATGATTTCTTTGAGCTGTTCTTTTTCCAGAATTGTTTATTTCGGAATTTCTCTAATCCAAATAGGATTAAAAGTATACAGACAGACATATATATACTCAAATATATACATACACCTTGGCTAATATTTTGTTAAATGTCCCTTAGAAACTTGCACGTCAACCAGAGGCTTTTAGTAACCATCAAAAAGATTTAAGCTAACTCTTCTTGGTAGAGTTTTCATTTTATCAGGTTGGACCCGTCCACAAATTTTCAACAGGGTGCAGTGCTTAAACAATGGAAAAAACACAAACTTTGTCCAAAAACCTCTCATGTTTAACTGTTTTCCAACTTTTTCTTTGGTCATTTTAGCCTTTTTGGCCAGGGTGAAGGGAGTATCTGCCATCAAACAAGAGGACAGCCGCATGTAGCTATGATGATGTTTGCTAGTTCACCTTACGTGCATTAATGTAATAACGTGGTTAGCCTACTCAACGTAAATTACACACGAACAACATTAAGCTACTCACGCAGAGAAGAACGGCTGCTGCTGCCATCATCCGTCATCATTTCTGCTACACTAGCAGGGCTAGGGGCCAGGACTCTATTCTTCGGGTTTTTGGGAGATGTTGCTCCAGGTCCGATAACAGGCAACCCACCCGCAGTAGATGTGCACGGTGTGAGGTCTCGCAGCAAGCTATCAAATACGGCGCATTTCTCGGCTTTTAAAAAAAACGCTATGCGTCGCCAGGTGTTTCATCAGATTTGAGGTGTTACCTCCTTTGACAGTATCACAGTATCAGCTTAAAGCACTTGTTGCAGGCTGCTGAGTTTGCATATTTTGCTGTGAAGTACAGCCATACTTTTGACCGCTTCGCCTTGGGCATTTTTAATCTGTAGCTCTGCTCTAAAAGAACGTACGTACCTGGACCCGCCTACTATCCTCAGAAACGTAAAATGATTGGCTAGAATCTAAAGTGTATCACAGCTCAGGAAAAAAAAAGCACCGAAATAAAGCACCGAAATGTGCGCTGCTTTTCGGTCTGGTTACTACCGTTTATGTCAGAACCGGTGCCATGATGGCACCAGACACCGGTACCCATCCCTAGTTCTGACTATTAGTCAATTCAATGAGTGCTGTCAAAAAAATCCTTTTTATGATGGCAAAGAGAAACTACCAGTCTATAGGCCTTGGCCTTGTCAAGTTAAAAGACACCGTAGAACCAGCTAATTAATTATTTAAGTGAATGTATATACACATTTCAGCCTGTACAGTGGGGCAAAAAAGTATTTAGTCAGCCACCGATTGTGCAAGTCCCCCCACTTAAAATGACGACAGAGGTCAGTAATTTGCACCAGAGGTACACTTCAACTGTGAGAGACAGAATGTGAAAAAAAAATCCATGAATTCACATGGTAGGATTTGTAAAGAATTTATTCGTAAATTAGGGTGGAAAATAAGTATTTGGTCACCTCAAACAAGGAAAATCTCTGGCTCTCACAGACCTGTAACATCTTCTGTAAGAAGCTTTTCTGTCCCCCACTTGTTACCTGTATGAATGGAACCTGTTTGAACTCATCATCTGTATAAAAGACACCTGTCCACAGCCTCAAACAGTCAGACTCCAAACTCCTCCATGGCCAAGACCAAAGAGCTTTCGAAGGACACCAGGAAAAGTATTGTAGACCTGCACCAGACTGGGAAGAGTGAATCTACAATAGGCAAGCAGCTTGGTGTGAAAAAATCAACTGTGGGAGCAATCATCAGAAAATGGAAGACATACAAGACCACTGATAATCTCCCTCGATCTGGGGCTCCACGCAAGATCTCATCCCGTGGGGTCAAAATGATCATGAGAACGGTGAGCAAAGATCCCAGAACCACACGGGGGGACCTGGTGAATGACCTGCAGAGAGCTGGGACCAAAGTAACAAAGGTCACCATCAGTAACACACTACAACGGCAGGGAATCAAATCCCGCAGTGCCAGACGTGTTCCGCTGCTGAAGCCAGTGCATGTCCAGGCCCGTCTGAAGTTTGCCAGAGAGCACATGGATGATAGAGCAGAGGATTGGGAGAATGTCATGTGGTCAGATGAAACCAAAGTAGAACTTTTTGGTATAAACTCAACTCGTCGTGTTTGGAGGAAGAAGAATACTGAGTTGCATCCCAAGAACACCATACCTACTGTGAAGCATGGGGGTGGAAACATCATGCTATGGGGCTGTTTTTCTGCCAAGGGGACAGGACGACTGATCCGTGTTAAGGACAGAATGAATGGGGCCATGTATCGTGAGATTTTGAGTCAAAACCTCCTTCCATCAGTGAGAACTTTAAAGATGAAACGAGGCTGGGTCTTCCAACATGACAATGATCCAAAACACACCGCCCGGGCAACAAAGGAGTGGCTCCGTAAGAAGCATTTGAAAGTCCTGGAGTGGCCTAGCCAGTCTCCAGACCTCAACCCCATAGAAAATCTGTGGCTGGAGTTGAAAGTCCGTGTTGCTCGGCGACAGCCCCAAAACATCACTGCTCTCGAGAAGATCTGCATGGAGGAATGGGCCAAAATACCAGCTACTGTGTGTGCAAACCTGGTAAAGACCTATAGTAAACGTTTGACCTCTGTTATTGCCAACAAAGGTTATGTTACAAAGTATTGAGTTGTATTTTTGTTATTGACCAAATACTTATTTTCCACCCTGATTTACGAATAAATTCTTTACAAATCCTACCATGTGGATTCATGGATTTTTTTTTTTCACATTCTGTCTCTCACAGTTGAAGTGTACCTCTGGTGCAAATTACTGACCTCTGTCGTCATTTTAGGTGGGGGAACTTGCACAATCGGTGGCTGACTAAATACTTTTTTGCCCCACTGTATGTATGCTTTCGAACTTGTGTGTGGATTTGAGCATCCAGTTCCTTTTTAAAGTCATTAAAGACGTATGGTAAACAATCACTCCATCCTGTAAAAACAACCGCTCCAAGAAAGTAGTAATATTAAAAAAATGTAAATTACCATAGCATTCATGTCTATGGTGAGTGGAAACTTCTGATCGCAACTTTAACATGAAACAGCCCACTTGCATCCTGACCTTGCGAAACGCTCTGAGGTCCCGCCGGCTAGCTGCAGTTCCTTCACCTCCATCCAGCAGGAAGATCTTGGCCAGGCCCAGCAGGAGGAGCACGGCACACAGCACCACCATGCGCTGTTTGAGCTTCATTTCCACACTGACTGGCCCTGACCTCCTCCTTGCCTGTAGTTGTGCGTCTCCCCCACAGCGAACACCCCTCACCCTTGATGCATGGCCCCTGCAGCTCAGTCACCTTCCTGCCTGCCTGCACTGTAAGACCAACTTGTCTGAAGGACGGGAGCTTTTCTGCCTTTTCCCTGGAGCTGCAGTCTAAGCAAACAGGCAGTCACCAGCAGGGAGACAGCAGGAGAACTAGGAGAGGGAGAGATGAAAGATGTACTGTCAATAATATGTGAAGAGAAAACTGATTGATTCGCTGCCTCTCTGGCTCGGTTCCCCCCAGGGCAGAGGATGACCCAGTACTGCAGCACAGTTGAAACCTGTCCAGAATGTGCAACTACATCACGATGGCAGAGTCTGGTCTGTGGAAATGTGTGCGTACATTCAAAAGTAAGCTTTGTGCCAGCAGCAAAGCTTACTTACTGTAGCTGCTGTTGCCAGCTGGGCTTTATTAAAGGTGAGGGACCAACGTTTACAACAAGGTGGTTCACATCCCTTCCTCTCCTGCACGAGGATGAGGGGATAGGGTGGTGGCGGGGTGTTGTTGTTATTGAACCTGCCTTTTCTCACTTAAGAAATGATGGACATGTCGTCCTGCTGTGGTGCAGAGGGGGTCCACTCCTGCTGCTGCTGGTGGTTGACACATTAAAGTGGCTCTGCCTTTAACGCAGAGAAGAGTTTCCTGAACCACAGTGATGTTCATCTAATCCTAAACCTTTATCTTCAGCTACACACAAACGAGGCGTTACGGATCACAGCAGTTAAATTATCCAGCTGCCACGTTCACCTGCCCGTCACTTACCTGCCTCTGTTGCTCTCGTTGTGGCTGCCGAGCCGAAGTTAATGTTACCAGGCTGTGACATAATGACAACAAACCGGCCACGAACGAGCTACATTAAAAACACCGGCTAATAAGCTCTATCGACACGGGTTTGGCCACGCAGGCATCGGCGTCTCCCATACAATTGCTCTTTCATGCAGCCACCGAGGAAACGGCTGGCGAGCACTGCCCGCATAAAAAAACACCTAAAATACCAGAAAGGCACTTTTCTACCGGAGACTGCCCCCGTTATTCATTTCTGCCAGGTCACCACGGGCTCGTTCACATCCGTGACAACACAGCTAGTCGTTTAGCAAACCGCTGTACACCTTGCTGTGCGTGTTAGCTAAAGCAGCCCGCTAGTAGCACACAGTACGTCGTCTGTTGTGTTTACTGGGCACAGACCGAGCAGACTTACCTTATGCTCATACGCCGTTCACTGTAGATTACGTATCACACAGCTGTCCTTTCAGTCTTTCAAAACGAAAGTTGGTGTTAGTAAATTGGCTAGGTGCTAGAAGTCGCGGTGATTTCTCTTTTTTTTTAACCCCCCTCGGAAGCTCCCTTTCCTCCGCCCTTTTCTTCGATTCCTTCTGTGCCCTGCCGTGTCCACTTCCGAAACACTTCCTCCGTCTGCATGACAGCCAGGTAGCCACCAGGCGGCAGTGTTGCCCTGTAGGGCCCGCCCCCAGAAACTGAAACACCGTGTGTGTGCATGGGTGTTGCATATGCATAAGTAAAATGCAGATTGGCTCCTTGTATATTATTAATAACGGATAAAGATTTGTGTGGGATCAAACCTATGAGTGGAACACGACCTTTTGCTGACTTCTGAAGTGGGAGATCACACAAAAGGTTTGGGAACCACTAAAAGAAAGTCCCCAAACCTTTTTTTTTGGAGATGTGAACTAATGTTATTATAGATTGACACCATTCTTAAAAGCTATAGGGGGCATTTGTCAGGGGACCGAGTTAAGATTTTGAGAACAGTTTGGGGTCCGTATTTCAATTAGAAACTGATGAGGAAAATAGATTTGGCAGGGTACTGACAACAGCCTGCCTTTGCTTTGATGAAAATCTGAAGAAAAATATCTGTTATACAGCCATTAAAAGCTCATAGGTTTAGTGACTCCTGGTCACCTCTCCCCCCCCTTGAGCAGGTGCTTTTGTTTGACTCGCTCTCATTCTCATTTTCCATCTTGGAAAATACCTCCCTCGTGTTACTGACGGCAACATTTCTCTATATCTCTTGCATGTGTGATAAACAGGAAGACGTACGAACGGTCGCAGGTATTCAGATACCTAAAATCACAAGCAATAATGGAAAACAAATATAACACTTCATGAAAGTAGCTGAGTCAAGCCTTTTGGCACAACTTCAGCCTGCTTGCAAGGTGCAAGGGGGAGAGGCGAAACTCTCAAGGAGCCAAAACTCAACGGCAACATCCTGGATGAAGACCACAGACAAATGTGTTGCACAAGCAATAAAAGTTGCTCTTCATGCCACAAGTGTTGCAGACTTTTTGACCTTTAAAGACAGCTGACTAACGGACGCATTTAGCCCCCAGTACCTGTAAACGTATGACGCAACACCTCCACATTCTTATTGTTTGAGCAAAAACTTTATTTTTATTATGAAAGTTGTTTTTTCTTTTCTTGGAAGACAGACCACATAAAAAAAGAGATTATTTTAAATCATTTTATTGGAATAATTAGGAGGCCTGAGAAGTAAAAAAACAAAACAACCCCCCCTCCCCAAACATTTAAACTGTACCCAACAGACAAAACACCTTTAACTGTTAAAAGTACAAACAAAATAGTTAATACTTTATGTATGACTAACACCTCAGTGCGTTATTAGTAATGCAAAGCCAACATCTATAGTGTAGTGGATCTGACTGTAACCTAACGATGATTAAGAAAGTGTAATAAGAATAAAAAATAACCAACACAGAGTAACTGGAGTGCTCTGATTTTGTTTTTCGATATTTTGTTAGACTTAAAAATCTAGATTGCTTTAAAAAATATATGTTGGCATCACTACTACGAAGAAGCCATACTACTAGACATTGTGCTCATCACCAGTCCCAGATTTTTTTTACTTTATTTTTTTTAAAAAGGAGAAGGGAGGAGTGGGTGGAATTGTCAAATAGCACTGTGACATGTAATACGACCAAGACTCACATTCACCTGCACAAATCTGTGCTTCATTTCACAGTCACACACAACCTTCAACAAAACGACGAGCATAAAATTGATGTGAAGTTTAAAAAAAACAAACCAAAAAGTGTTTATTGTTACTCAGTCACTAGGCAGCACATCACTCAGAGAGGTCATAGCACTGGCCACAGACACGATGCAGGCAGAGACGAGACACACACAGAGCTAGGTAAAGGGTGAAGGTAATTTATACATCACCCCCATCAGCTTTGACGACTTAAAATGCAGGCTGCCGTCGTTTCCATCCTCGGTAAATGCTGAATGAATGCCTGGCTGGTGCACGTGAGGCACCGGTTCACATTGAATACACTTCTCCAGCCAACCGAAAGAATAAACATCCTCCCATCGAACCCTCCATCTCGACAACGAGACCATTAAAAAGACAGATCTAGAATGAGCTTTGCCCGGAACAGTTAATGCAGGGCAAGTTGTGCATGTGCAGACAGTATGGTCAGTTTTAAGGAAACAACACAAGCTCGTAATGCAGACACAAAAATGTTCAAGCGTGGCATCAAATTTCTTCATAAAAACCAAAAAAAGATTATCTTAAAGGGAGAGTGGCTATATTACACTCTCCAAAAACAGAAGTAGTGGTTGATCTTGAAATCCAACTCTAAATTAAACACCTGTTTCCATTACTTTGACCATATGCTGAAAAGAGGGAAAAAAAAAAAAAAAACAACAACCAAAAAACATGTAAACTCAGATTACAGTGAGGAAAACCACACATAAGAAAAAAAATGCCTGACATAATTTGGGTTGCTCTCAAAGAGATTATTGTACCCAGATTAATTAACAAAACAAAACAAAACAAAAAAAAAACATTCTCTATTCCGATGTCCACAGTAACATTTGTCTTTTTCTTCCACCGTTCTCATCTAACATCAGATAAAGCTAATACAAAGAAAGGAAACATTTGATGGGGTCGCTGACCATCAAGACGAGCTTTGTTTAACATCTATGCATTTTCTCCTTTTGCACAGACCACAGCTTTAATTCTTCCATAGTTGCACAAACTTATTTGACGCACTGCAAATGACATACTGTCTGAATATGTCAGTTAAGACAGAGTAACCAGCATCTTTCTACAAACACAGGTAAATCGTCTCTCAGCCACCCATCCTGTGTCTCACATTTCATCCATTTCATTCACAGACCTCTTTTTGTCCCTTTGGCCAACCAGCAGTACTCAAACATCAGTTAGCCTCCACAGTAAGTCACTCTGGGATTTTGTTGCTTCACAAAGTCTCTCCTCAGCGCGTAGCTCCAGCAACAGCGGACACAGATGAGTTCCACTTCCTCTCTCCTTGTGAGTCACCTTTTCTTCAGAATTTCGGCACAGCACAACTCAGTATGGAGCCATTGCATGAACTGGAAGTTAGCCACACACGATTAGGTAGCTGGTTAACCCCACTGCTCAGCAGTGATGGCAGCCTCAAGGGATTGCCTAATCTGGCTTGAATTACAATGTTATTATAAAAATAGAGACGTATGCACAGGCACACATATGCGCACACATACTTTAAGTCACCGTCACATTACACAGGCCTGTTTTTGGCTCCCTCATTCATTCTTCCACAGGTTTATCCGCTACAACGTCTCCTTTAACAAAAACAACTGAAACTCAATGAACCTGACACAAGCCTGGAGAAGAAGAAAAACCCATTAGAAAGCCGTTAGTATGGAACGTGTCCACCCCATTATCCTTTATCAACAGCCCGAAACCTTCTCTGAGTTTAACACGCCCCACTAATAGATGGGACAACGGTAGGCTTCCTATTAAATAGAGTATGTGCAGTGAAGGGATTGTGAAACTGGGCATAGGATTGTGTAAACATACAGTGTAAACAGCTATTAAAAAGGAAAAATTTGATGTTTGACTATTACTGAGCAAAAAAGCACCTCACTGTTGTGTACACCACCATCACTCATGTTTTTGCAAAAACCGCAAAAGTCAGCCTGTGGCATACTGACATATACGGGATGTACAGCGGAAAATGTAAATCCCCGGTTTTTCCCAACTGAAACATACCAGTAGCTGCACGTAATTGCACTGCAGCTCTGTCTTTCATTTTATAAAGCAGTAGAAAAACGTGGTTGCAATGTCGCTTTGTACTACTTATAACCTCGGTGCTTATGCCATTTCCAAAAATTCTGAAGCTGGGCTTGGATACGAAGATGAGGGTCAAAAATAGAAAAACTAAAATTCACATGTACTTAAAAAAATATTCAAAATAAATGCAAAAAAAGACATTCAAATGTAACAGAAACAAAATGTTGCTGTGCAATCATCTACTACATGGTAATACTGTGAACTGCACTGTCCAGCCCAAAAGAAGGAAAAAAACAAAAACAAAAACAAAAAAAAACACAGAAAAGAACAAAACATAATAAACAAAGATTTAAAATAGACTCTGTATGGCTCCAGGTAGCTTTGAGTGTCTACTCTAAACCAGAGGAGATAAAATCATGTATCACAAGTTTCTGTTGCTCTCTTTCTTTGACTCTTTCACAGTTTCGAGTCTTTAGTGTTTTTGTGTATGCTTGTGTCTGGTGGACAAACCATCGCCTTTCTGGGCGGATGTCAGGTGGCAGCGAGCAGACAGCACTGGAGGAAAAAGAGCAACTCTCATCTACCCGACCGTGAACGCGTCTTAGCTTAGATTCTGGGATTATCGTACCTCTGTGGAAAACAGACAAGACTCCTCTGATTAAAGTGAACCTCCCACTCAGCGCAGTTATACCACCGCATACTGAACAGTAATAAAAACTAGACACATTCAGGAAGTGTAGGAATTGTTTCTGCTGGAATTGATTGCGAATAAGAGCCCTTACGTTTGCAACGATGCAATCAAATATGTTTGTTTGTGTGTGTATGTGTGCACATGGTAAATATAAATAACCATGTGACTTCGAGCCACAATGCAAGTGATTGAAGTGACCAACAATTTAAAGTGTGAAACAAGTAAGTAAAAATAAGTCTAAAGTCCGGTGAGTTAGTCTGACAAAGTGTGTTTGTTTGTGTGATCGCGTATCCACCTGAATAAAAAGATGGAAAACTTGCTTTCAAGCATGGGGGGTGGATAGTTCACCCAGTGAAAAGGAGGTGGGGGGGGGGGGGGGGGGGTCGGGGGTCTGTCCTCCCCCCAAAAGACAACAACAACAACAAAAAAAACCAAAACAAAACCTGTCAGTCTGTCAGCAAGGAGAAGTCAAATGGCTCCAGTGAAGGTGCTGAACAGAAGACACCAAAAGCAAACGGGAGACATGAGCAGTGGTGCAGGTCCTTGTTCAGTAGTTAATAAATCCAAAACAGTCATTTTCATCCACACGGATTCGCATTCACTGTCAAATACAAACACACACACACACAGGGTACTCTGGTTAAGGCAGTGGTGGCAGGTGAGGCTGCAGTGAGGCCAGGGCAAAGAATCGGAGAATCGGTGGTCAGGGTTGATGGCAGTGAAAGCTCCCATTACTGAGTCAGCACTCCTTCCCCATCATCCTCGTCTGTCTCCTCATCCCTCTCTCCTTTGCTCAGCCGCACTTCTAAAAGTCACTCAAATGACATCAGATTGGCTGGCACCTGTGAAAAAAAGTCAGATTTTACAAAATGCACCTGTTAATCAGCCTCATGAATGTCTGTGTGTGCATATTCGTGTCTTCATACCTGTTGCCTATTGCTCTGACAGGCAGCACTCAGATGTTTGTACCAGAGCAAAGCATTCATTCTGTTCCCTGCCTGGTACTTGTAGGTGTTACCTAGGAAATGGAAACAAACAGAGTGAGGTGCCAGGTCTTGTAACCACCTGCTCTCTCAACAAGCTGGAAAGATGACTAAAAGCCTCACTTGACTTTGGTCTGCCCGATAAATTCAAAGCAAAGTCATGTGAAAAAATCTATGACAAAGTCAGATGATTTGTGTGTGTAAATGCACATAATTAACACCTGTGTATGAACATTAAGGATGTCAAGTATGACTAATCTGCAGGGCTTAAAGTGACAGGTTATAGCAAAAACAAATAATAAACATTTTTCCTCCACCCTTTAGAGATATGTACTAATCTGGATAATTTGGATGTCAACTGCTCGATTTTGCATAATGGCTTTGGAAAATTACTTCCTTCTCTTGAATATAATGAAGCTGGATGGCACTTGACTTACATGCACAAAAGATACATCTAAAAAACTCTGCAGGTAAGTGCACTCTCAGAAATGTACAAACCTTTCTGTAAGCACTTTCAAGTGTTTAGTGCATGCAACTTTTCATGTGGGACTATTTTCTTCCAAACTACAAAACACGCTGAAAGCTTAACAGATGCAGCTCAGTCAACAAGCTGGACGGATGTAGTTTGGAAGAAAGAAAATGAGGACTGCGAGGTGAATGCCTGTGTAAATGAATTGTCCCCTTTAGCTCACAGAGAGCCTCGCTGTTCAGCAACATTGTGGACACCACCCACATGTTTGCGTGCATTGGTGCAAAATTTTGATCAAAATGACTGAAGAAAAGAAAAATTGTTACCACCTGAATTTCACAATGAGATTATGACATTTCTTATCTTAGCTTTGGATATGTTGGCAGGACATCTTGTATTCAATATGGTTAAGCAACTGTCATTACTGTATGAGTGTTATCTGATTATTTAGATTCCTTCAAGTTAAATTTATAGTCATTCACTGCATGAAAGTGAGCAAGAATAACAGATAAAGACTCAGAAAGAAGAACTAGGCCCCTCATGAAAACGACAATAAAATTGACAAAAACAAACAGCTTAACAAATTTTGGTCTGGTTTTTCGCCTTCTGTATGGTGAGCATGAAGAGATGCCAAAAATAATAACTGACAAGCTTCAGCTTCAATTTAAACCTCCTGACCCACTTTACAATTTTAATGCATCCTTTTCACACACGGACTGTTCCTTGTATTAATCATTTCCTCTTTGCTTTCTCCCTCTCACGTGTTCAAGTCTCACCATGCTCAGAGTCGGTCAGCAAGAAGACGTCAGGGTGCTCAGGATCGTCAGCCATCATAGCCATCAGACCGACCACACACACGATCTTGCTGGACGTGGACTTGAACTGGTAAGAAGCAAAGCCAAAACATAATCAACCTTCTCTGTTTACACGCGGAAGAATTATTAACACAAGCATTGTGTGTATGTGTGTGAACTCCCAGCATTGCATTTGCACTCCACAAGGTTCTCATTAGCCTGAGTGACACACAGGACTGCGAGTGATGTCACTGGCCTCATTATTCAATGAGTGCTACCATCTGTCCGTCTGTACCCCCGCTGCACCACGGTCCAAAAAAACTTCCTTGCACACTCAAACTCACACTCCCTGCATTTCCTTCTGCTTCTCTGCCTCTTTTGAACTTCTGTAAAGTTTCAGTGAATGCTCTCAACCAACTGATGCTATACACCAAAACAAACACACACTCACACACCCCAAGCCTACTTGTTTTTGAATAATGTCGTGTCGACATGACATGAAAAATTTACAGCTCTTTGTTTTCGTTTCCCTTTTCCCCTCCCTGTGCATACCAAGTACAAAGCACATGAAAAAGAATCATTAAGTGTTTTTTTCAGACTTTCAGACTAAAGTTTTTAAGACTGAGTAAGTAATGGCTATCATATGTCGTCTCCTTATAAAACAGAGTGTTTTGGGGTCGTTTGCTACGCCGACTCACTTCTATCAACACCTGCAGTTCGTACAGTGGACATCTAAGACGTTTGGACGTCTCAGTGTCGTTACATTACGTTCCATCTGTTGTCCTCACCTGCTCGAAGAAAACACCACCTCTATAGCACCTGTTGCAAAAACGCTGCCCATGCATGCATCACCAGAGTGTTAAAGAGTGTGTATGTGTGTGCGCTTGTGTGTCTTACATGTTTTCTCTCAGTGGCCTTCAAGGATTTGGCAGGGTAGTAGTAGAGTTGGGTTCCACACAGAGCAACCCAGTATTTGGTCCAAGATGCCACCTAGAGGCACAAATTGAAATCTGATCACACACTCTGATTCAACCGCATTAAGTCAATGAAAAACTACATAGAGTGACACTAACATGGTAACAGACTCTATATTAAAGCCACAGGCACGAAAGCAAATGACACTTATCATCTTTTACAATGTAATCTGATGCTTGCCATTCACACGGACTTAAACTAAGAAGCTAAAAAACTCTTATAAACTAATCACACCTCCAAAATGGCAACAACCTCTGCTAGCTGGACAATACACAGGAATGGCTCAAGAAAAACGATACAGAGCCAAAGGCACTGACCCAACCAAGTCTCCAGATCCCAAATACTGGGAATGGACATTAGACTCGTGGAAATCTGTTTGGCCCAAGAGGTTACGATTTTAGACTTTTGGGTCCAGCTGTTAAGCTTTTTCTGAGATGCGGAGAAGGGGGAATGGATGGCATTTCCATGTGTGGTTCCCACTGTGAAGAACCGATGAGCAGCTTTGATGGTGTTGATAGGTGGGTTGGGGGCTTTTCTGGTGAGTCAAAACATACCTTTGGGCTTTGTAAGGGTTACATTCACCCACGAATGCCAAACTGGGATGAGATGGACTACAAAAGGAAAAGCAGCTGACAAGTGCTCAGCATATGTGGGAACTCCTTGAACAAGCATTTCAGGTGATGACCTCATGACGCTGGTAAAGATGTTGCCAATATTGTGCAACGCTGTTATCAAAGCTAACAGAACCTTAAAATATAAAACATATTTGAATAAAAAAAAAAAAAAAAAATCCTTTCTTGTGCTTGTGAAAGACTCAACATGCAATCTAAGGAGCTTGTTCTGCAAACTACAAAAAGACTTAAAATTAATAGAAACGAAATAAGGAGAAAACGCATGAAAGAAAATGGGATCAAGTGAAGCCATTAATTAACACGGCAGGTGTGGAGCGCCAGACTTTAAACCATCATCACTACGTATGACAGTCTTTAGTTATTTTAAGTTCATATAAAGCTCCACATTTATTTCCAGCAGAAACATAAGGGGGTAATCTTAGTGTCACAGGGTCGGGAGGGTGAGGTTAATGAGAAAACATGTGGAACAGACAGAGAAAGATATTCTGCAGGTTAAGAAGCCTCTGAGGTCCCATCTGTGATTGACAGTATATATGTCCCATGTGCTCCTGCTTAGGAGTACATGAAGGTATGGGCAGCACATGAAGGTACGTGCGCGTCTGCTTATCTAGACAAATGTGTGAGTGTGTATTCTCACAGTTGGTTTCTTGCCCTCCTTGAGCACAGTCTTTCGCCTTAACACTCCTTGCACTGTGACTGCTCCAGGGTACAAGTGAACTGCAAGTTCCTCTGACTCAGCTGAGCTGCAATGGGACAAAGACAAACATTACCCCTTAAATATAAAAACATGCATACAAGAAAAAGAACATGCATATTTCCATGCACACCATATAGATTTAGAGATAAACTAATAGTACAGCCAGATGCAATCTGCAAAGCTACCTTTACCCCTGCTTTCTGCCTAAGTAGCCCCCATTTTGTTTTGACAAAAATGAATTTCAAAGATATAAATCTCAACACTGCTATCACAAAAAAGAAGAGCAAAGACGGGAAAAGCGGTGTGCAGATTGTGTCTGTCTGGAGGATCAGAGTAGGAAGCTCAGTGCAGGAGTGTAGCGAAGCCTGGTTTTTTTTTTTTGGGGGGGGGGGGGGGGACAGAGAGAGAGAGAATCCCTAACCGCAAGAGATGCCTAATATGCAATGTCCATGACAACTGGACGTTAATGCTCCTGAATAGTCTGCTTCTCTTGACTATAGGAATGAGGATTTAACAGTTTCTTTCCAGCGACAGCACTGTGACTTTGGAAATTTGCTTTTACCTCCAAGCTGTGAAATACTTTGGAAACTAATCACAAAAAGAAGTCTATTTTGACTATAATCTCAGGATCTGGAAAGATGATATCTGAAGCATATGATAATATAGATTTTTTTAAAGGTTTTAATAAGGTGCAGTAAGATTCATCCTCAGATTTCTTGTCTGTTAAGTCAACGCTTGTAGCTTTAGCTGGCTGACGTGCAGACTCCAATACCTTGACTTCAACCTCAATAAGTCTGAGAATGAGACAGGCATGCAAGAAATTCGAGAAGGCAGCAAAAGATAAAGAACCATAAGAATCCTTTTCCCTTCACCAGATATGTGATTTCACCAGCACATACACTCTTATTTCAAACTACAAGATTACCCCAGCAGTACACACACTAAGCACCAGCACACAGCAGCCCCTGGCAGGGACTCAAGGGTGGAAAGTGAGGGCAAGAGAGGCTTTGGCTCAGATCAAGTTTGTTCCGGTCGAGATGGGTGTACCTGCTGGGCCTCAAGACGCCTTTGTAGGGGATGCGGGCCACACGGGTCACTGGGCCCAGAGAGTGATAGAACCGAGTCCTGTTCAGAATAGCATAAGATAGGATAGGACAAAATAGGGGGCACGGGATACTGTTAAGGCTGTATGGCTCTCTTTTTCCCCCCACTGTTTTTTTTTTTTTTGCCTTATTTAAATAGCATGGATTAGGGAAAGATGAGGAGCAGTTATTTGGTTAGAGGAGTTATCGATGGATGTGTTTTTTGGGTTACTCAAAACTTTAAAAAAAAGGAACAGTACTTTAAAAGAGGTTAAGATGATTTTCAAGCAAGTAGATTCTTCAGCTGAGCATTTTTTCCTCATAGTTTTGCTCCAGACACAGGTTGGCACGGGGGCTGCTAGACTTAAATGTTAAAGCAGTTAATACATTTCAGGCTGCTGGAGAAGCAGAAGCACCTTTACATCTTTGCTAAAGGCAAAGCGCAGCAGTGGACGGATGAGGCATGACTGCCATGGCTGCAAGGCTAAAAGCATGGCGCGTGTGAGAGGGTTTCAATGGCAGATCGTTTTGCATAAATGTGCCTTGAAGCCAGAGCTTTAAAATTTAGATGATCACATCCAGGCTGGGGATTTTTTTTTTTCCTTCAATCTGATTTTTGCATGTGGTTATGATGAAAAAACAGTGAAGACATAGATGCATTAGCTTTACCTCTCAAAAGCTGGCCAAGACATCTCTTCGCTGAGCTCCGAGCCCTCACTGCTCCCTGTATACATATAAAAAACATCATAAAAACATCCACTGAACATAAAAACTCTACTTCATAACTGTAGAGGTTTAAGTTTTACCAAGTGAAATGCCACTGGACAGAGTCGAGCTCTCTGCTTGTCCCCTGGTAGGACTGTGGCTTTCCATCACGCTGTCATCCAACAGATGGCGAGAGCCAGCATTGGGAAATGTAGCACTTTTAAACTCTACTGTATTTGTCTTATGGATAAAGCTGTGGAGACACAACAAAGCAGACAGAGTAGCACCAGTGTGTATGTGTGTGTGTGTATATTTTTTAAACTATAGGACATACATATGAAAATTATTTCTTATAAAAGATTAACAATAGAAACTGACTTGTAGCCCAGACTGTGGCACTTCCTGTGTCCGTAGGGCAGAAGGTTCCTGGGGGATGGAGGTGTTGCTGGGACTTTGGTTCCGTCTGGTGCTACCGCACATTTACGTCCACAGAGAGGAGATGCTGACGCTTCCTGACCTGTAAACAGAGTAAAACCACAACAGAAGAATAGAGATGTCATGTTTATGGTGTGTACAGAAAAAAAACAAGTTAATTCTTTATTATTCTTATTATTTTAAAGAACTTTTAAATTCCACTTTAAGTGAAAAATGTAGGACATTGAAATGCACAGTGACATCGAAAACAATCTTTGCGAATAAAGACATTAATGACAGTATAACAGGATCAATCAATTAAAACATGTTACTTTTTAACAACATTGGACAAATGTGTCATTTAATTTGAAAATAAAACAAAAACTATAATTTTTGTTATAACTGATATACTAATGTGCAAATTTGAAACTACTTGGACATTCAGTTCAGATTAAGTGAGACTAAACTCACCGACAAGATCCTCTTTGGAGGCGTTGGCTCGTGGTGTGCTGGTGCCTGGCTCAATCTTCTGTGACAATCTAAAGAAAAAAAATGCAGCATAAATCAATTGAAAAAAATCAATTTCAGTACCCTACAATACTCTTCTGTAAATTCATCATGATGAAAAGAAACAAGCAAGCAGTACAATTAACAGCAAAAACATCTCTCTTTATCACCTTGGCAAGAAATCATAACTATAATGCAAAAGCTTTGTTTGTTTGCTTCTTACTTGTAATTGTCATCCTCCACAAACTTCTGCAACTCCTCAATATACCTGACTGAGTTGAGATACTTCTGTATATGAGGCAACACTGGTATATCTGAGAAAGAGAAGATACAGGCAGACATGAAATTAAAAACACATGTGTACATGTGAGCCTGTGTAACACAAGCTGCCAGCATACTTTACGTTGGCTAGAATAAGGGTCTGGAAAAAGGATAACATTAGTACTTTAAACCAAACACAGCTCCAGAGCAGCAGCCGCCTGAGTGTAGCTAGGAAATAGCTGTGTCTTAGTTTTAAGTACTTAAATGACCAACACCTATTTGAAACATCTGCATATTTTTAAAGAACATGAAAAACAACCGTTTTCCAGTAAGCTGTGGTTGTGTGCTGGAGGACTTTTAAACCCACTCTATGTAGAATCTTCCTCGAAGGGTATTAGCCAATTTTAAGCAAATATTTGTACTAATTCAAATGACTCACTTCCTGCTCCACTTTTAGTGAAT
The DNA here is from genome assembly GCF_057381845.1 of Rhamphochromis longiceps. Lineage (NCBI taxonomy): Eukaryota > Metazoa > Chordata > Actinopteri > Cichliformes > Cichlidae > Rhamphochromis > Rhamphochromis longiceps. The sequence goes on along the minus strand of NC_140578.1, from coordinate 6,623,912 downwards.
AACAGTTTGAATAAAGCCTTATGGTGGGATTTTTGGTGCTGCAAATGTGCCGGTCCACATACGAGTTTCTGGTTGGACAGGGTTTTCACCTATCCCAGACACGCTCGGGGATGGGAATTCAGACTGCGTATCGCTTAAAGTTGATGACGTAAGCGTGTGCCGAATGTTAATTGGTTGAAAAGAGGGCTGGAGAGAGGGAACAATCAGTTTCACTTCAGCTCTTCGTACGTTATAACTTTTGTGCTTTCTGCGGCTGGCTGATGGACCAACAACAGCACAAGCAAGAGTGGCATGTACCAGACACTTTGTACACTGCCTCCATCTGACAACGGTGCCCTCTGCAGGCAGACGAACAGTCACCGGATGGGACAAACCCTACCCATGCCGGACAAGTCTTGCTTTATTTATCCAACGCTGGTTTTTGATGCAACCACCCCAAATGTAACCACAGTGAAAAACAATCTGCAAACATACACATAAATATACATACTACACCAGCATAGGCATGTATCTGTTGAAGTCTCACCGTAGGTACAGGATCTCTGCAGGTCCGATATGATTCTGAGAATGTTATTCATCAGGTTTGATCTCTGTTCGTTCTCCAGTATGCTGCCCGTGGAGGGGTAGGCTGAATCTATATATGTCAGATCAGAAAGGTACATTCCTAAAAAGGGAGGAAAAAGCAGATAGAAAGAGATGTCTGTTAAATTAAGAGAATCAGAGCACAACTCCCTCATGCACTCATCCTTCAGCGATCCAAGAGCCCCCTGCAAGCCAAACGAGGACAGCGTCCATCTGTTGGAGGTGTTATTTTAACCCTCAGTGGAGAACACAGGGAGTTTTCCTGACCGAACGCAGAGCTCAGCTCATTAGAAAGCAAACATGTAGACACAAACAAGGCTGGACACTGCAACAGAGCCAGATTTCCTTGGGTGCATGATGCAAGTGTCATGCAGCTGTGGGGTTCTTGGAGTCACATTCAGCTGGTAATTGCACACTGCTTGTTTGATATGGCAAAAACAGACAGGAATAAAAACCCTGCAAAACCTAATTTGCATATACTTTGCTCAAGCTTCAAAAATACTTTTTCCCTCTGATTTTTTTTCCCCAGTGGATCTGAACAAGTGCTCCGAGTAGATCTTCTCTTTAGCCTTTCCAAATCATGGCCATCTCTCTCCCACCAAACTCTCAGTGCCTATTTCTGGCTGAGATTCTTACTCTCATTAAATAAATATTAACATTAAAAGACAAACCCAGAAGCAGCTTGCCATCAATCTGAAGAGAGTTATTAACAAGTTGAACTGATGGTGCGCATTTCCTTACAGTCCCCTCTTCTTTTCATTTTTCTTGCAGAATGTTTTTTTTTTTTGGACACGCCAGGGTCGAGATTGGGTGCAGATGTAAGAAAACTTATCACACAGCAGACTACATGACACCCACAACCCTCCCCTCCATGGAAAATGGTGTAATACACACAGCACTGCTGACAGAGACCCTAAACACACAACGGCAGGAGGAGATCCAACAGATAAAGGAGGTCACACTTTGTTTTTGGGATAACACACACACACACACACACACAGCTGATTAGAATTAGAGGGAAAGGGTGAGAACAGAAGAAAAAGTTTACAAGTGCTTTTCAACTCAGCAGTGAGTTGGGGAGAAGAGGAGGAAGAGAGAAATCCTAAAGGCTTAACCGCTATAGCTTCTTGTCTGAGAGTATGTCAGGGATAACGGCGGTTAGTCATGCACAAATCCATACTGCCTGGAACACGCAGACAGAAGCATGAGTAGAGAAGCTGTGGTTTGCATACACAGGCACTTTGTATATGTTTACTTGCAGCAAAACTTGTACGAGATGGAAAGAAATAAATAGTCATGGCAAGAAGGCAGAAATTCAATCACAAATCAGGGAGAAAATTCTTCCAAAATGGTCAAGTAAGATCTTTTAAACATTACAGCTTAAACATGTATGAATAACACATTCAAGTAAATCACAATGGTGACAAAAAGCAAGTTAAGTCCAAATAAACTTAGAGTAAACCTGGAGTGACCATTTTGCACCAGTAGTGCCACGAATCATTTCTATCTGCCTGCTTTGGTCTCCGACTCTCACATCCAGCTGTTCTCTACAGGAAGAAGCTCCGAAACCCCAGCAGCATTACAATCAGCTTTTCTCGTTGCTACAGGGAAAAGCAAAAGGAGGGGAACTTCAAGCTGTAATTAAGGATGAAGAGGTCAAAGCAGTCCTGGACTCAGCAAAACACCTGAATTCAAACAGGCCTTGTCTCTTTGCTCCCTTATACAAAAACCACACAGGTCATTGTTAAGGATGGGACATTTAATCAGCAGCTCTGCCATTTTCTTTTTCAGTCTTTTCTTTTCTTTATCACTTATGACATCAGAGGTAGGCTGGGCGGCTAAAAAATAAATAAATAAATAAAATAAAGGAGGGAGGAAAGAAAAAAAAAAAAAAAAAAAGCAATCTTCAACACCCACACCCTCATCCCCCTTCTCCTCCCTTCTCTTCCTTCTTCCCCTCCCTCTTCTAGTCTCCCCCATGCTTTGTGAAAAACTCAAGGCATCAGTGGTGAGAGCTCAGTCTGTTGAAGTGGCCGGCTTTTGAACCATACCCCAGTCTGAGCACCAGGAAAGTTCACAGGGAGCTTCGGGAAGTAGGGCCTTGACTAAAGCCTTGCATTGTGATTTATTGCTACAGAACAGGAGGAGTGAGTAGAGGAGAGAACCTCTGAAGACTTGGACAAAGAGAGAGACAGAGACATGAGTCCTGCGCACTGCAGCCCGGTGAAGACAGAATATAATATACACGTGACACCATAACTGCAGGAAAACATCCATCTCACTACTGGTAACAAAAAGGTAAACGCTGCTCGAGTTTTATTCTGTTTTCAATTTTGATTTTGGAATCAGTGAGTGTGTGTGTCTGTCAGCAAGATGGTGTTTTGTGTGTGTCTGGGCAGCTGTGAGAGCTCTGGCTGAGAGGTTGGAGAGGTTAGGACGTTTCGTGACTGGAGGTTACATCTGCAGACAGAAACATTTAGCAACGCTTCTTTGGCTATCCCCTGGAGTCTGACTGAGAAATACTGTGTACAGCATACTGAGAAGTGTATCGTGTATACATTTAACATATGTAATGTATATGAGGCCAACAAAGAAATCTGGAGAATTTATGAATTTATGATCCTAGTTGTATTAAGGAAGGGCAAAAACAACTGAATTCAGAAAGTACAACTTTTTCTGGTGTGCAGGGCCATGATTTACATCAGTTATGTAAAATGATTTTAAAAAATATACAGTCAATGAGTTGTTTCATCTAGATGTGAGAATGGAGAAACATCCAAGATCTTAAAGTTGCTCTGAAAATGACATTAAACCTTACCTGAGGAGAAAGAAAAAGCCAGAGAGAAGACAAAAAAAAGAAAACTGGGACATTCCAGCAAAACACTTGAGGGAGAGTGATCAGCTCAGATGGAGAGATTTGAGCTCTGCTCCTAGGCCTGTTTATTTTTTCTTGGCTTTTGGTTTCCTAATACAGTCTGAACCTGGCTGCTAACAGGGGTACGGGGATGTAGCCGAGTTAACCTGGTGGAAATCGGGATTAGGCCAATAAGTTCCATCTGTACATTCAGACGTGGTGAGATCTCATCTCACCTCACAGCCCCTTTTGGAAGGCTTAAAAGTGAGCAGATTCTATGACAGTTTATAAGCTCCCCGTTCAGGGTCGTGTTAAGGGAAAAGATAAAAATGCAGTGTAAGCCAACCTTAACCACATCCTCTATCAAATACACCCCATGGACATAAGACACTTCAGTCCCAACCTTGTCATGATGGCAAAAGCTTTGAACACTAATAACATCAATATGGTGCTCTTCCATATCAGCAACTCACAATTATCTTCAAATGTTTTTGCTTACGTCCTGGTCTGTTGGTGGTATCTGTGGAAACATTCTGCTCGCTACAAAGCCACATCTGTGAATGCTGTAAAGGTCCGTGAGAGACACGCAGACCTTCAAAAAGCCAGTGTTTGAAGTAAAAAGCAAAATGAGCGATGGCGAAAAGGAAAGAAAACACTGCACGAGCATTTTTCCGCTTAGAGTAATAAATCATAATATCGATACCTCTAATAATTCAGGCTGGAAAAATAAGTGGGAGAAAAAAAAAAGATAAAAAAGATAAAGGGGAGGCAGGAACAGCTGTCTGAGAAATATCCAGAACATTCCGTGCTGAAGCACCAGCATTCGGCTCTACCTGAACCGTGACTGCACGAAGGACAGGCTTTAAAAACGGGTCATTACTTACAATCCACGCATAAACTAACCATACTCATAGCCTTCACCTTAAGAGTTTTAAATCACAGCAGAACATCTGTTTGATGTCTTTTCTATTTAAAATTTGCAAAAGTCCCATGACAAGCCAGTCAGGCAGTGCGTGGCCCATCAGAGTCAGTTACCTGCAGCCCTCCCCACCAGTCCCTTCATAGACTATGCTGTAACTCAGCACGGGACTCATAACTCACCCAGCCAGCACCAACAAACAGCTGCAGTTTTTGGGCAGCAGGCATGCATCCAATCGTATCTTGCATTTTTAACCCGTGTCAATACTAGTCTCAACTGATTTTATCTGCAAAACGCAGCCAATTAGAGAAGCGGACAAAGATAACATCCTGGATAAAGTCTTATCCAAAAACACTGCTCCTGCACTACTGTGTGCACATGTTAAACCCAACCACAGAACAACAACTCTGACACATTACATATCTCTTAAAACTCAAACCGACATTATGAGCCACACAAACTTTTAGACTTTATAAAGACATACAAAAACTAGTGGAGGATAAAGTCAAGGATAGTCACAGGAAAGTTTGTTTGAACTGTGAAGCTCATTAATGAGAGCTTGGACACAGCTGAACAGACTGGTCACCGTAGGGAGGAAGAGGTCAGCCAGGAGGTCAGGGTAAATAGACGGGTGAAGTGGAGGCATGTAACTAAGTAGAGCCAGTGGACAACAAGCGTGTAATGCAGTGTGCAAATTTATGTGTTCTTCCTTGTTGATTTAGCTAATAGAAAGCATGTGAAGTCTGAGGTTTGAGTTTAAGGCTAGGTGTGACTCAGAAGAGAAATAAAAACCAAGGAAAAGTATGCACGAGTGGCCAAAGAATGTACTAAATCAGAAATTTTAAACCATCCAGCCAAACAAACATTCATATAAATTCTTTTTTTTAAAAATATTTTCCCCCCTCCTTGCTCTCCTGGATCGCCTGACCTTCCTGAAAGTAATTTTTGCTGCACAAAACCTGAAGCAGCAATCCAGATATTCATTTATTTATCAGTTATCAACCAAAGAGCACGCCAAGGTGAAGCTACAGCTAATCTATCAACCTAGCTAGGTTAATTTTAAATTAATTTTCACCAAGAAACTGGGATTGTTGTGGAGGGTTACATCAATAAACATAAAAGACACAAAATTAATACCAACCTATCGGTGGAGCACACACAGAACAGTCCCAGTTTCTCACGTGACCCATTGAGAAGACAAATTAGCCACGTCTGACTGAGAAAAATACACTATACAAAGGAAGATGCAAGTTTATGGTGTCATCAGTTGGTTTTTTCATGCACAAAAATGAATAATGCCAAAGATGTGTGTGTGTGTCGTCTATTCTATAGGAGGGGAAGCAAGAGGAAGAGTGTCATGTAATAATGACAGTGTTGGAAATCTCAGTCATTACATTAAGCACAGCACAGACAAAAGGATGACCCTGAGTTTCTGTGCATTTAAGTGCATGTTATGAACGCAGAGTAAGACGGGAAACCCGCTTTCCACAAAGACCAATTGATTTCGGGCGGATGAGTGGGTGGGGGCAAAGTAGAGGAAGGGTGGGACTGTACCCTAATCTACAAATAGACCTCTGACCCCAACAACAGTCTCAGCCCACATGTTTATAGAGTTTCCCCTACAGAAGAAGGAAAACAGATGGGGGGGCCCGTAGGGCCTCAGGTAGCATCATCAAGGACGACAGTTTAGTAGCTAGAAAAGCAGGAGGTTGAAATAACTTGTTAGTAAGGGTTGGTTTTATTAAAAATACAGGCCACCATCAACTTAATATTCAAGTTATGTTTAGTGATTGCCTTAAGTTCCAGTAAAAACCTCCAGTATCCGTTTGTGGCTCAGGTTTTCTAATAAAAAGAAAATCCTACTGTAATTCTTTGCATCAGCCCTCATTTCCCTTTTAGTTTTACACCATGAACTGATATAAAACATTCCCATTACTTACTGTACCGCAATGTAATTTGTATTCCATTTTAGAAGCGGCATTTAAAGTTTCTTCAGTTTTGATGAGGCTTTTACGAGTTTTGTGTTTTTAGCACTCCTGTGTGAATGCTGGGGGTTTTTTGGTTTGTTTTTCTTCTCATTAACTGCTTCATAATGTCAGCACTTTTACTACATCCCCACTCATGCTGAGTTATCCTCCCAAAGCCTTTTATTTACTCACATTTTCATTCTATCCTTCATCAAAAGCAAGTTAGATCGTTTCTTTGTTGGCCGTTCTGCGTACACTTCTGTAACCTATTGTTTCAGCAAGCGCAGGAAAAGTTTGACTTTGAGTTACTCATGTAACTCAGCTGTCTGATGTCATGAACAGAAAAAAAGCTGCTGCTGTTGTTGTTGCTGTTTCCACGTTGTTCCTTGAATGAGAATAAACTTATTTCCTTCACTCATCCCTATTTTCCCTATTTTGTTTTCACGTTCCCTTCTTTTTGTAACCAGTGATGAGGTGTTTGGAGGTATTTTGGACTTATTGTGGGAAAGTCTGAGGACCAGATGAGGGAGTGGAAGCAGAGGATTTTGGAGGCTGGGAAAAAACATTGACTTTGAAAATATAAATAAATTCTATCCAAGTCATTCTCTCCCACTGGCTGGACTGCAATCCATCAAGTGAGAGACTGACACATTAGAAACCCACCGTGGGCGCTGAAACAAACATGCTGCAGACTGATATTATACATATGTACAGGAGGTTACAAACTGAAGCAAAAACAAATATAAAGTTTCTCATTAAGGTATTAAGCTCCCATGTGCCACCAACACAGCTTTAAAGGCACCACAGATTTAATTCTCCAACTCTATGAAACATTAAATGAGGGATAAACATCATTACCTTCATAGTTATCCCCTTGTATAGACTTTTAATACCGCTGCGTAACCCGTTGGCCTCTAAGGCCACAGCATGGTTTACATCAATCTTATACTCATACTTGCATACATACTTTGGTGCTCTAAGGAAACAAGTAAACCCAAACATCTCCTCACTGCAAGGTTCAAGCACTTAGGCCTATACTTTTCTCCTGGTTTATGGAACATGTACTTCTCCACTGGCTGTGACTACAGTTAAACTACTTATGTAACCACTTGAGCAGACATCTGGATCAGGTCCGCCATCTTCACATGAAATCACAATCAACTGGCTCTTCTCAGAATTTCTGGACATAATATAGAGCAAGACTGTGTGTAAACAGCCTAACAAACAGCACACTTGTAATTTCACATCTAAGTTTCTCCACGCAGTTGTTCAGATCTTTCTTTTAATTTATCACTTGTCTTTTTGGCATTCCTTCTAAAGTACACACTATTACAAATATTTATTATAAACTGCCTGCATGGAGATTGTCATACACCTGTAGGTGTCTGGTTACAGGTGTATGACAATCTCCATGCAGGCAGTTTATAATAAATATTTGTAATAGTTTTCTTTAGGTGACAAATGAATACATGTTTTTTGCAATTATGCACGGTGAAACCCAAGGTTATAAGAGTGCCTGCCATATGGCCATCTCTGTGAAGTCAGCCTCAACAATCATTATGCTGTCTATCTGAATATTACAAGCTAATTTTTCCCTGCCAGGAGTAAAGTAAACAGATGTCTTACTTAATGACTTCTCTGATCATTTCCTCTCTTACAACAATGATAATATAATTATAACATCAGCCTCTACACGAACAATCTAAAGGTAGACGAAAGCCAGTTTCTCTCCAGAGGAAACTGGCTGTCATTGTGCTGTCAATGTAAATGTAGTAAGCCAAGACCAATTTGAAATGCAGTTAATTCAGCATGGCGCCAATTCTCATTTTGTAATTCGTAATTTTGTTTTTGTATAGTTTTTGTTTTTTTCATATATGGGCAAGTGCGGTGAACCCCTTTATGTTTTTTTTATCATTTACAAAATGACTAAAAAACATAAAACAAAATATAGTGCCACTACAGCTGAAGTGCAGAATTTGCATTTATAATAGTGTAATGGTTCATACAGTGGAATGACTGTGGATTGAAAATAAATTAACCCACAGCACAGACAGGGGCATACAAAAAGAGACATGCCGACAGGGGAGTGAGATACTGTAAGATAGATAAGGAAGTGCATACCCTGCATGACAGAGGTGCATGAGATCATACTACTGCCAAAAAGATGGAGGAAAAAAGAAAAGGCATGCAGAGGTGACCGTTTGTCAGTCCTTCACTGGTTTCAAATGGACTACACAATTTTTTGCTAGTAAAGCAGCACCAACAAAAAAATAAATCCTATTCATATTAAAGTAGAAAATTGGTTTAAATGTTTCTTATTTGGTATACTACTTACAGTCTAATTCTCCCATGTGCTTTTAGTTAACTGTAACTGAAAAGGGTGGAAGGAGCACTAAACAGAGGGAGCAAAGAGGAAGAAAAGCAATGAAAAAAGGGGGGGAAAGTCGAGAGGATGGGGCTTTCACATTGAAAGAAAGTGCCAGAGAATTCTGTTAAGAATAAAAAGGAATGAGAGTAGTTTATGTATGAGAGGATTTGCCTCAGGTTACGTTCACGATGACTGACCTGAAAGGCAAAGAGGGGCCATGACCCATTTTCTACCACCATTACTTTCTTCCATCTTTAACCTCCTACTGTTTCTCAACCACCTGACAGTACATTCTAAGTGAAATAATACTTGCAGCCTACAACTTGCACATCAAGTTTGTGACCTTAAGCTAACTTGGTACTACACATTCTTGCTTCCTGACTCCAAAAAACACAATGTTAATGTCCTGATGGCTGCATCCATCTTTTATACACAATGCAGAGCCTGAGGAGAAATCAAGGAGTGTGAACTCATGCATATATGGACAGATGTGTACTACTGCACAAGTATAAAAAGATACGTTACCAGATGTTCTTTAAACACAGGTGAGCTTTGTGTTTTTCTTTTAACAACCCTTACAGGCTTGAACCAATTTAGATGTTTTTTTTCTCCTTCTTACTCAAAAGGGCACTCTGCTTGTTCTGGTGAAACACTGTCAATGTTGTACCTTTACAACACGCTACTGACCTCTCAGCATCTCCTGGAATGTCTTTGATATGCTACGTTTCCATGAAAAGAGACTAGGCCCCTCATACTCAGAACCACCACATAGAAGGAAATAAAATGAAGGTAGGAGCTGAGAGAGCAAAGGGATAGAAGAAAGGGACTGTAGGTAGGTGCTAAGGCAGGCAATAACTGATAGATGAGCTGTGATGTTACAGTTCTGTTCATGCCTCGTACGCTTTATGAATATGAAGACTTTCTGGAACTGATAAGTTTAAAAAGTCAGCCACAGTTTAGAAGAGAAGACACTTGAAGACTGATAGTGCTGATGCTGCTGGTAAAGACATTAGCAGCTCTCACCAAGGTCAGCAAGGATACAGTACCTGGTTACGCTGTCAGACACACAAGCTGCTGGAAAAACATACAACCATGAAAATGAATAACATCTCTGAGTAGTCATGCACACAGAGTATTCAATCATACAGACAGACACACAAACTTAAACATACCATTAAAAAGGTACACACGCACACATACACCCTGCAGATCTAGAGTACTAACTGTAATTCTGCCCCCTTTCAACATTGTTCCAAGTGACATAATTGCCAGAATTCCTGAAGAACCACAATGGCGTCATATGGGAGACACACAGCGCCTGAGTTTCAGGCTGGAGAGTAGGCCATAATGATGTGGCATAGAGAAAAGACTGACTGTGAAGAGTGATGGAGGGGATTAGGAGGGATAGAAAGTCTTGGCCTTGCATAGGACCAGGTCGGGTGTTAAATTGAGCAGTACATGAGACTGAGAGCGCTTTTTGTGTTTGTATGCTGATGAGAAACGGAACAAAAAAAAAAATCACAAGGGGAAACAGCTTTGCACATATTTTTGATTGATTTCTGACTTAATCTCACATCCATTAGTGACTGTCCTGCATGCATGTTTGGAAAATATAATTTAAATAAAATATAAATAGTACCTCTTACCCAACACCTGTGCTGGCATGTTTAACTGTGTCAAGGAAACTGCATTAGGGTCAATTTGTGGTTGGTGTGTTTCAGGTGAGGCCAGTGCAAGTAGCCAACCTAGTTACAAAGGACAGTAACATTATATCTAAGCTGTGGAAGTAGCAAGTCAGAAGCCAGGTATTTATATTTTAATGTCATGGTGGAACAACGTGGACTAGACTTTATATCTAAAAAAAAATAAAATAAATAAAAATAAAAAAACTATACAGCCAAGTGGCACTGAATTTCCTACTGAGGTGCATGGCCACAACATTTTACACCCTCTTAAGGCTGGAGTACTCCCTCAATTGTATGCAAAAGGTTTTTACGCTATGCTAAAAAATGCCAGAAGCTTAGTGAGGTGCTTTTTAGCAGCCTGTGCTGCATGCTAACCACCGTTTCCTGTTGCTAAGAACTGAAAAATGCTCAGCTACGGATAAAATCTGTCTCATTACTGTCACTTGAAAATCACACTGGAGGACAGGTGAGACAAATACGGTAACGATACGATAACAATGGAGCAGATTATACTGCTCTGTTCTCAAACGACCCATGTCTGTAGCAGATGACATCTCCAGCATAGCACATTATTGTTAAAAAGCTTGTTGATACATTTAGCTTGATGTGGGTCTGCCATGTAAGCATCGATCAGCAAGAATCAGGTAACTGTAACACATTAGGTTGCCATTTTGTGTCATATCAATAAAAGTGTATCTGTTGTGGGGGAAAAGAAGCTAAGAAGAGACTGTGCTTTGCAAGTCCCAACTTAAAAATAAATGAAGTTGCCATCCATTTTCTGCTGCTTCCAGTATCTACAGTACAATCCAGAAACTGGAAGTTGATTCCTGTGGTCAACTTGCTGAGAAGTACCATAATTTCTAAAAAGGGTTCCTGATTCCTACAGTTGGGGGAAAATAACAAAACAAAACAAAACAAAAAAAAAAAAACCATCTTTAAGTAGGATCTTATAGAAGCCGGGAGGATGGGAGTTTGCCAAGTCTCTGTCCTAGACTAAAGAAGATAAACTAAATTCAAGGGCAGGATGAAGATAAAGATAAATCAGCAACAGTTAGATATCATAGCTCCTTAATAGGGGGAAACCAAGAGAACCTCTGAATAATGGGGTGTCTGTCAGCAGGGGAACTAACTAAGACAGAAAGCAGACGTAAGCCAGTTGGCTGGACAGAAAATGTGTTCTCTCTTTGACTATTTCCACACAAATAACAGTCTGTGGGAGCAGTATGTGACAAATTCTCAACTGGATACTTTCCTAAACAATTAGATTGTCTGCTGATATCTTTTTTTTAAGAAAGAAAAAAAAAAAAAGCTTCAAATACCATTTCATCAAAATACTATATCCCTCTGCTCTGGAAAAGCAAACAATTAACAGTCCTGGTGTTTTATTCATTGTACACAAAGAAAAAGCTGTTTCCTTAACTCCTAAGGTCGTGTGTTCTTTCAGGGAGGCCTGGAGGGAGTACCAGCAGCTGCCCATCTATCCATTCAGTCAGCCAGCAGCAATGCAAGGGCTGATGTGGCGTCTGTGCGCCTTGCTCTGCCTCTCCCTCTGGCAGGAAAGTTACTGCAGGAGCTCCAGGGAAGCCCGGAGGACCAAAGAGCCTTCTCTCCACAGGAGTAAAAGAGCTCCTCTGGATCCTGATGCCGAAAAATGCTCTTATACCTTCCTTGTACCTGAGCAGAGAATCACAGGTAGAAAATATGCTATTTTTCGAAAAGTACCCTTAGTACAATATGGTTGAACTAGTCTCTCTTTTGCTTCCCATTACATCAAAACAGCTTCTTATTAATCTCTTAAATCATATCTGTCATCAGGTCCAATCTGTGCCAGCACCACAGGCCCAGAGCCAGACAAGGAAAGAGTGACCCGTATGGAGATTGCAGATGTGCGGGATGTGCTCAACAAACAGCGCCGTGAGATTGAGACGCTGCAGCTGGTGGTAGATGTGGATGGTAACTTGGTGAATGAGATGAAGCTGCTGCGGAAAGAGAGCAGGAACATGAACTCCAGGGTGACCCAACTATATATGCAGCTGCTACATGAGATCATCAGGAAGAGAGACAACTCCTTGGAGCTCGCCCAGCTGGAGAACCGTGTCCTCAATGTGACCTCAGAGATGATGCGACTGGCTTCAAGGTATAGGGAGCTAGAGGCCCGTTTTGCCACAATGGCCGGAGTGGTCAACAACCAGTCCATTCTCATATCTGTACTGGAGGAGCAGTGTATGAGGACGCTGGGACGCAGTGAGCTGCCTGCAGTTCCCCCTCTGGTGCAGGTGGTACCGCAGAATATACCAGTCAACAACCGTTTCACCAATGAGATACAGAGGGACAATAACAACAGGGAGTTCTCCCGTGGACCACGCATCAACCCACCTACAATAAGCCCTTTTGGGATTGACCCTCCACCACCGCAAGGAACGCTTACCTCTGATGGCAAGTACAAATTTAAAATAGCAGGCAAAGACTGAGGAATAACTGAGGACTGTAAAACAGTCAGGAATCTAATGACTTTTAGTAGGCTGACGCTGAGCAAAAGTAAGATGTCTTAAGTAACTGTCAGAAACTGTGCTAATTGTACACACAACTACTAAAGTATAATTAGCTAGGGATCGCAATTCAAAACCTAATTTCTCGCAACAGTTGGTACTGTTGAGGCACAGTTGGCTCATGCTTGGCATGCTACAGAGGCAGTGAAATCATACATTCCTATGATCCCACTTGGCTGCTTGTATTGGCAGCATGATACAGAGCATATGCACTAAATTAGTGGGATGGGGATTAGGCCTCTTTTAACAGCATTAAGAAGACTTGGTAAAATGGGAAAAGATATATCTTCAATTGGATAAGTAAAGGGGCAGGGTATCGTTAAAGTACCCATCTACTGGATTTGCCCAACAAGTCTGAGAACCCTGCACTAAAATAACTAATCCTCTAAATAGACAATGCTCCTTTGTTCTTTTCTTCCAAAAAAAAGTTGACCATCCTGACATCTGAGAAAGATAATCGCCAATGTGAAACTAATTTGCAAGGTAGACTGCTACTTGGAAACGGCTCCTAAAACTTGGTCCGGGCGCTTGTATTTTGACTGGCGATTAAAGTATGGGGAAGAATGTTGAAAGGGGTTATACAAGCCCTTAAACGGTGAAACAGACAAAGGGGAAAGCAAAACAAAGCCTGTCTGAAAAAATGATGGGTCAGAACCAGACAAATTTAAGGGCCAAAATAAATGTATTTTTGACAGGGTCACAGTTTAACTACATTATCGTCATCATCAAGTTTAAACCAATACATTTCACAGCTTATTTGTAAATTACCCTTTACTTTCAGTCATTTGGTATGCATGTCTAATATATATATATATCCTGAACATCCTTGGCTGGGCAAACTATATGAAAGCACCCAAAATTCACCTTAAAAAAAAAGGTATCAGAATGAGAAAAAAAACCCCAAAACAAACAAAAAAACAAAAACCACCACATTTTTATATCAGGAAATATTTGAGAAAACATGCACCAATGCCATAAAACTGCATCTATGATATGGCAAAGCATCACCTATTCTGGGCTTTACATATGGCAGAGTTAAATAATGACATAAAATTCAGATGTACACTATTTTGGAAATAATTAAGTCAGTTTTTCTGTTTATGATCATTCGGGCGGCATAGTTAGACCTTAGCATTATGATATTTTTGCTTTGTTTAAAAGGCATCAGCTTACAGTCACTGTCCTGTCATTGCAAAAAAGGGGGGAAAAAAAGAAGAAAAAATTTAAGTCTATACAAGAGTTAATGCCTATACAGTCATTTTAAATGTGCGTTAATCACAAGTGTCTGGTTTCTCATGAAAGCCCACATCAATCAGTGAAACACTGTTCTTCTTAAATCACAGACCTGTCGCCACCTCCACTGACATTCAAATAATGACATGCTTCTTTTAAGCTCAAAGAGCAGAGGAGCATATTTTAAAAGCCTCCACGCAGAAAAAAAATCTCCAAAGAAACACAAAGGTAGAAGATGGCACGAGGTGAGGAAGTGCCCGTGGGAGGTAAAATTGCAGAGACTGAACTTGTAAATGACAAGAAGACCGCGTATCCTTTTAACTACCTCTAGCTATGTGGAGTTCCTCATCTGCCTTACCAAGCTGTAACTGTCTGATTAGTTATCAGCCGATTAAAGTGTATTTGAACTGACATACATACTACAAACAGCATTCTGACCATATCCTTACTGACCTTATCCATCAGCTGCTGTTTTCACTCGATTAGTGGTGCTCCTTCATGATCGAGATAAAAAGTTATAATAGGAAGATTTAATTTTGTTTTTTTCTATGGAGTTTTTATGGATGAGTTTTTGCAGCAGACAGGATAGATCCGAAACAAGGAGGGAAAAGTGTAAAACAGAAAGCCACCACAGGTCCTAGCAGCCCCTCTTCCATGTAGGTTCCATACAAGTATAAATACGCACCGCTTCACCACAGTTTGGTCTAGATGAACCAACTACTATGTATTATACTGGGTACCTATGTGCTTTCAGAGAGTCTACCACAGGCCTCTAGACTAGACAGACAGACCCAGCTTGTGTTGATACTGGTTTAATAAATATTCACAGAGAGAAAGAAGAAATGTGGCCGGTTTAGATTCAGCTGCTTCAGCTCAGCTCTGGTGCAGCGCCACCTCATAGCTTTGACTGAAGGTGGAATCTAGGTGAATATTAAATACAGCTTTGGTGTGCAGATGAAAGCTTATGTAACTTCAGACTGTGGGATGTTTGGGTGGTCTGAGCAAAGATATTAATTCCCAGCTTTGTCTTCCCTTTTAATCTAGTTTATAATGACTTCTGTATGTTAACTACAAAGAGTGACATTTAAATCAGGACATAGTCAAGTCTTATTATTCAGAAGTTTCCAACTGTGTGCAAGTCAGATAATATGTGTTGTTTAATAATTAAATAAAGAAAAATGAAGATTCTGTAAGTTAGTCAAAGATATGGTAATACATGGCTTTTTAGTGCAAGTTACGGCTCATCTTAGTATCATGCGTACCCTTGTCCTCAAAATGATCACCTATTAAAATCACCACTTGGGTTTCTCAATATTAACAATATAATTTATATGCAGATTAAAATATCACAAATGAGTGTTCATCAATATTAATGTTCAAATAAGAACCGCTCATTTATCTTCCTCTTCTACATCATTTACAACACCAGGTCCCTTCAATGACTGCTACCAGGTGCGAAAGGCAGGCTACACCACCAGTGGTATGTACCTTCTTAAGGCAAACGGCAGTGACCGACTGATCCAAGCCTGGTGCGAGCATGGCCTCGACAATGGAGGATGGACAGTTATGCAAAGGAGGAAAGATGGCTCTGTTAACTTCTTCCGCAACTGGGAGAACTACAAGGTAAGTTTACGGAAAAGGAGATTAATGAAGTAACAGCAGGTCTAACAGGACATGTGATAAGAATTTGGCATTTCAAGGACACAAATGTACAATAACAGTAGGTTTAGGGCCACTAGCCAAGAATATGTAGCTTACCCTGCAGATGATCATAAAATCTATACTGAACCTATGATTGGCTAGTTGCTTATGCCAATGGCCCAAAAATAAAGTGACAGATAAAGAGACTCCGTATCACTCTTTTCACAAGTCCCACCTTCAAGAGAGCAATGCCAACAAAATTAGTAAGTTTGTGCAGCCCACCCCTTTCCTTAGCAGCCCAGTCTCTGAGGTTCATTTTAAGGTCACTAAGCAAGCACTTGTTCAAACAGTGTAAATAGCTTAGTGGTGGATTTCCTCACACTGAAACTGCAGCCAAGAACTGAATCCAGGGACAAATGTATGCAATAAGAGAGCCCCAAGGGCTGAGAGGGAAACGCAGCTCCCCTCTCAACCCCACTGGAAATGACCCCTGTTTCTCTACTTCCCATGTCTCAGCCTTATGAGATAAGATGACCTTTTTTCCTGTGTCATTTCTATCAAAATGCCTGACCTCCGTTTTCTCTGTATGTGATGAAGGCAAATTGCAGGAGTTCTCCTTGAGTCATAAAATTTGGATTCATGTATTAATACGGTCATGGTGATTGGATTAGAGACAGAAAACACTTGTGCAGTTCTCCACTTGCTGCATTCAACTCTCCATCTAAAACACTGCCAAATCATCGCTGGCTTTGCTGTTCAACAAATTTGTAGAGTGAGAAACCGCAGATCACAACCTTAACACATTATCATTTCAATGGGAAACAGATTTGATTTCAATTCACTTGATTGCAAGGAGAAAACTCATATAAACACAGCTCCCTGGCAAGAATTCATAATAACCTCACTCCATTTTAATGTTTGTGTTCTTTGGAAACGATTTGCCTTCACTGACCACAGAAGCAAAAGATCTATTCATTCACCATTTAGCTAAACCGCAGTATCCAGCTTACGTAAATTAGTGCTACACGTACAAAAGTAGTGACATTGAAATCACAAGTGAAACTGTCGTACTGTCATAATGTGGTGCCTGTCCCCTGCAGAAAGGCTTCGGTAACATAGATGGCGAACACTGGCTCGGCCTGGAAAACATCTACAATCTTACGAAACAGGGTGATTACAAGCTGATGATAGAGCTGGAAGACTGGACAGGAAAGAAGGTGTATGCCGAGTACAGCAGCTTTCATCTGGAGTCTGAGAAGGAGGGCTACCGGCTGAGGCTAGGCACCTACCAGGGCAATGCTGGTGACTCCTTTAGCAGTCACAACGGCAAACAGTTCACTACGCTCGATCGTGACAAGGACTCCTTCTCTGGTAGGGGGACATATTGGTTACATTAGTTTGAAATAATTCATGCATTACTCTGATCTTATTTTCTGAGCCTGGGTTCTTCTCTTCATTAGGTAACTGCGCCCACTTCCACAAGGGCGGCTGGTGGTACAATGCCTGCGGACAGACCAATCTGAATGGGGTGTGGTACAGCGGGGGAGTTTACCGCAGCAAGTTTCAGGATGGAATCTTCTGGGCAGACTACGGGGGCGGTTTCTACTCCCTAAAATCAGTCCGCCTCATGATGCGGCCAATTGACTAGGACAATGAACTGTGGTTCTTTCAGATGCATCTCAGTCTCCATCCTTATCGTTCTCTACCCATAAATAAATAAATCCCGTAAAGGCAGAAGCAGGAATCTCTGCCACATCTGAGGAAGAGGTAGCGACATGTTTATGGCCAACAGTCCACTCTGTGGCTAGTTAACATGAAGACTGATACCACCGCCTTCCCCAAGTAACTACTCTCCATCTATCAGTGTGGACAGTCTATGAAGTTCCCTGAGGCCTTTTAGTATGACTGTGTCCTATTTTACTCACTCTTCTTGAGATTAAGTATGTTATAAAGGGAAATTATTGTTTACTACAGTGATGAGATTTCTTCTGAGCAGCTAATGGCGACTTATTGAAAGTGTTCCCCATAGGATGGGGCATTGAATAAACTGCGATGTTTAATCGTGGTAGCATGAAAATTAATGCAATCTAAAGTAGTGCTGAGAAGACCTGCCAAACAGTGAGAGGAAATAAATAGTTCACCTACTGTCTACCGTTTCTACTGGATTTCCTGGACTTCTGGGGCAACAACCGACCCCCAGCACCAAACCCACAAACCCACCGACTGAACAAGAACCTGTGCAACAATGTGCTTGTTCAATGTGCATATGGCTGAGACGGCTTTAGTATGTAAATATCTTTGGCTTTATTTGTGAAAGTTAATTTAAAAAGGTTGTGATTCTACTCAGGCCAAATGTTCACAATGTCATCACTCTGCCATTCTTTGTTATTTAACAGTGTATTTATATTTAATATAGTCATGGCATTGTTATATCTAGCCCTGTAACAATACAATTCTTTACACTTTTCTTATCCAGTGTAGAAATACATCAGTAGCACTTCAACACACACACACACACACACACACACACACACACACACACACACACACACACACACACACACACACGCGCAAACACACACGACAAAACTACCTGGAGTGGATATCTAGTTGACTTTAGGATGGACAAGTTGTGACATGAGCTACCAGCCATCAGAGAGGAATTAAATTCTTTCATAAACAATAAAATGTCTCACTTTTCACTACGCTTCTTGTTTTAATAAATAGCAAGACTTTCATAAAATCATTTCCCACACGAATACACTTGCAAATGTCACTGTGTAAAATATTAGCACAGCAATTTTATTTATAAAGGATGACAGCATCGCCTAAAATAAGCCACTATATTGGATCTGATTTAGTTGCAATCCAAGCTGTCATAGCAATGAATAAGATCAGGGAGACTTCCAAATTAAAGGAAGTGAACAGAAATTAGCTCTGACCACACACGGGGACTGCATTTACAAATTTACAGTAGGTCAGATGTGAGACAAGAATTGTCATTTATGTCCCCCTGTTTAGCCGGAGTTTTTCAGAGAACTTAATAAAGCAACATAAACTGCCATAACTAAACATCTTCTAATTTGGAGACAAGTCAACAAACTAGTATTGACCAGTCATCTTAAATTATGCCTCCACTAGACTCTTCTTTTAGAAGAACTGTAAGTCAGAGCAGACCGAAGCTTTGCGCTCTAAAGGTCCGGGGCAGATGAGGACTAGCCGTACTAGAGCCTGACACAGAGGACTGTAGGTTACAGGAATTGGTTATGAAAACCTCCCGGCCCCAACCCCGCTGGCAGGATTTTTGATGTGAGATATTTGACACTTTTAACTTGCTGTTTTCCATTACATTAGTTATTCCAAACGCTGATGCTCGTGTCCCACAGCTACCACTACTCAGCAACAGCAAGCTGGAGTTGGAGCACCACTGAGCTCAATTCTGGCATTCTGTAAAAATCTCTCTCCCCTAACAAGAGGCCAAAAACTGAAAATACACGCTACAGCATCGCATTAATAAAATTACACTGGGACTATCATAAATATTAACGAGCTCTTTATCAGTGACATCCTGTTCAGAGAAGTGTAGCACCAAGCTACACGAACACAAAGGATATTTTTAATCCGTTTGTGCAACCAAGCAGATCGCGGCCAACAGCTGTTGGTTCAATTGTGTAATTGAAATCGAAAACTTTATTATTTTTAGCGTTTAAAATCAGATGCAAATCAAATAGGTTTTATTTTCTTCCATGTGTACAGTACCTATGATCCTGTATTAGATATTAGATCACTTGTCGAGCAACACCAAAGACACTGGTGGCAAAGTTTTGCTACTGATATACTGCTTTTGCTAGACAAGGTGAAGGTGAAAGGACAGGAACTATTTTAAACTGCATGAATGGCTTTATTCCTAGAGTTAACCCATATGTTTCTATGGGCTCTTTGTCCCTACACGATTTGCTAGAGATCAAGGATGTGAGCTTAGACAGGAGGCAGCAATGTCTGCCAAACCTAATAGTAGGTCAGAGATCAGACTGTTGCGCATATACACAGTTCAGCACAAATGTGTCACTGTAGAGCCAACACATGGCTCTTTCTCCAGACCGTTTATTGCCAGTGATAGGCATCACATCCAAAAATAATGGAAATTGAGCACAGTCACAAACATGTCAAGAAGCCATTCAAATAAAGTTTAGGAAACAAAACCTTTTGGTAAGAAAAACAAACAAACAACAACAACATGGTAATTTCAGCCCTCTGTTCTAAGTTGGGACTTTAATTTACGGCAACACTCAAATTCAGCAGGTTCTGTGTTTAGACACCAGAGAGGTCAATATGCGAACATCAAGAGAAACCAAACACAAATTTATTCCTTAAGCACACCCAACACTTAGCTGGGAGTGATGCTCTGGAACAAGCACTGCGACTTTCAGTCTCCTGCTCATTCATTCCCGTTTTCTCCACCCTGGAGGAATCGGGAGAATTTACGATTAAGGGAAATGTGCAGGAGCAAGAAAGTGGCAATTTCTCTTTCTCTTGAGCGCCAGGTTGGCTCGATCCAGTCCTGAGGCAGCCAGTTAGTTGGTCACACATCCACAAGCATCATAGACAAGTTTATACTGTAAGGAAAGACCATGCAACTCCCACATATATGCCCTAGAAATCCCCACCCCAAGACAGAGCAACAAATGACGAATGACAAAAGCTTACCGAAAAGTAAGTTTCCTTTTGATTAACATATACACAATGACGACACAGTTTAGATGTGCATTTGTCTTATTGTTTTACAGACATCCATGATGGAGCAGTGTGGGAAAATGGGTCACCTAAACTTTCTTTAATGGCAAACAGACTCTTGCGCGCTGCGTATTTCCTTGTGTCTGTTTGTTTGTGCATACTTGAGTGTCCAAGTCTGAATCACACAGAGGTAGCTATGATACAAGGCTGATTGAAAGGGGGGGGACTGTGGTAGGTTTTAAAAAAGTTATTTAGCCAACCTGAAGTCAAAACAAGAACAAACAGTTCAGCTATAAAACCACACACATGGCATGAACGTTTTCCTTGCAACTCGTAAGGGATTCCTGTGTGATGTCATACCGTGGAGCCAGAGGGAAAAAGGAATATGAATGTTCAAGGGAAGGAAAAAACAAAACCTTTTTAACATGTCCTAGTGATTCATGTGTTTGTTCCTGCTAAAGGGAACTTTGATTTTTCATAAGAGAGCAGAAAATTTATGCTCAACATTCACCATTAAGCCAAAGGGAGGGGGGGGGGAAATCAATGATGTGTTACAAAGATGCGAAAGCTTCTGAGGAAACAGACAGCTTACTGCTTACTGACTGACAAATGATTGTCGTAGTGACGTAAAGACAAACGCAGGAGGGAAGTTTGGCTTTTCAAACCCAGACGCTTGTCATTAAAGTAACCTTTAGCCCATAAAGATAAGAAGCTGAGTGCAAGGCATCTTAATGGATACTAAAAGTAAACTAGGGATTATTTATTTTTGTTTATTTTAGTGTTTTCCATTGAAATTTTTATAGACGATGATAAAAATCCCAAATATGTGAGTCACTAGAACCATTACGGCTACTTCTGCAGAGAAGGGCTAAATTATTGAGCAAGTTCAAAGTTATTTAGAAATGCATCTTCAATCCTTTTGGTTATATGGTACACACTGTGTCAAACAGAGGTGATTAAAAAAATACTATTGCTAAATAAAAAGTTTTTAAAATGCACAACATCTAGTCTCCCATGGTGTAACAAACTATTGAGATACATAAGGTTTGATGTTACTCAAGAACATTACTCACACTCAAATGTTGGAATAAACCACCTTGCACCTGTTGTACAAGCAAATACAATAACTCTCTAGTCACCCATTTATTCCTCGCTTTATATCTACATGAATCAATTTTTAATTTACAGCATATGAGCAATTTGGATAAAACATGTGGTGTTGTGTTGAGTCAGCAAAAATGCTAAAATGGAAATCTGGACTTCCAACTGCCTTTTTTTTTTAATCCAAAGTTTATGGTTGGAAATAAAAGTGCTTTCAAAGCAAAAATCCTACATCGCATCAGCTTCTCTAGCTTAAACCAGACCAACATTAACTTTTATTTCATCTTTTGCCATTGTTGATTTCTAGAAATCAAAATCAGGCAAAAGTGCTAAGCCTCATCATTTCTTTAGATTTTGAAAGGAAAATTGGAAATGGGTGTAGTGATTTTTTTTTTTTTTAAATGAGCAAACATAAGTGGAAATACAGTATAAAAAGACAAAAGGGGTTTTGTCTTCAAAAATCCGTATTTGGTATGACCAGTTTTATTCTTAAACACAGTCTGAACTCTTTTAGCTCAGCTTTCTGGTAATTTAAGTAGTCTTCAGGGATAGTTCTCCAGGCTTCCTAAAGGACTGTTGTACCTCTTGCGCGACCCCGTCGTACATACCGCAGATGATCTGAATGAAAGCTTTCAAGTTTGGATTCATCACTCCATCAGACCTGTTGCCACTGATTTTCAGTCCAGTTCATGTGTAATTTGGCATGCATCAGGCGTTTCTCCCCTTTTCTCTTTCTTAAGAATGGCTTCTTGACAGCCACCCATCCACTGAGACCATTACTAATGAGGCTTTGGCAAACAGTAAATGGATCGACTGAAGGGCCAGATGTACTCCACAGGTCCTGTGTCAGGTCTTTGCTGGATTTGTATTTCCTCATTTCATGACTTTCAAATACTGTTCATCTGCTGTTCATCTGAGATATACGTTTGACTAATAGCTCTTTGGATATCAGCTTTGGTGAATAAGATACTGTCAAATTGTTATCTTTAAGCACTTTTCTACAGGCAGAGTGTCACAGCAACACAAAATGTGTCCCCATCTCTTTATATATGTCCATCCCTTGGGTTGGATGCCTTTTTGTGCTTACAGGGTTCATAGCTCATTGGTTGTACCGGGGGGGAAAAAAAATCCATCTGAACATAGTCTGATAGCAATTTAACAAATTTTTCCTCCAACTACCATTTCTTCCTCAACACAAGAGAAAAAAGCTTTATTTCTTGGAAGTAAAATATAAAGAAATGAGGGGGGGTGCAAGCTTTTTTGCACAGACCTATATTAGACTAAAACTTCACCTTTCGTAAGAAGGGGGGGGGGGGGGGGGGTGCAGTAGTTACCCGCTATGCATGCATGTAGATTTGTGTCTGTTACCTAGGTATGGTATGCAAGAAACCATGCTCTGGCTGCTGATGTAGTCTCTCAGGCGTTTATAGTTGTCTTCTTTGGACATCAGGTAATCAAGCCGGTCAAACGTTGCCTTGTCCTTACGATTAAGTAACTACACACGAAGACAGGGATAAGGAGGGAACAAATTAGGGCTAAGATGTACAAGTGGAAAGATTTTACCATAAAAATATTTTTAAAAGAACCTCCTGTGGTTTTGCAGACCAGAGTTCAAGAAATTTCCAGCATTACATCACAACATCATTATGTTATTATGTAACTTCTACATCTTCGCTGAGAACACTGACAGACATGTTTGTAAAACAGACACTGATTTAAAATTGAATAATGAATTCAAAATGTTCACCATCCATAAAGATCGTGTCAAGTTCGTGTACAGATACTTGGCATTTCACTGAGACGCTGACATCTTTCTAAAAGTAATCAGAGTTCAAGGGAAGTGTATTTGTTAACGTCTCATTTTCCTTGTGAAATTAAAGTTTCTGAAAGTTTTAACTCTTTTATTCATTACGCCATGTCACTTGTGCTACTTTTATTATTCTCCATTTATGTGTCCAGTGTTTTGGTGCAGGCTTTGGGGAAATTCCTGCTTATTGACAGCACTCTACTAATAAACTTGTGACATCAAAGCACAGCAAATATTACTCACCGCCCAAGTTTTGGTTAGCCTGAAGATGGGAGCACTTTGTAACGCTGACACCACTGCCATTACCGCATGGAGGTTGTTCATGTCACACAGTTTCTGTGAGTAGTAGTAGAGTACATCAAACATACATGAAGTTGAATTGGTACAGCAAACATTCGTGTGGATAAAACAAAGTCATGTCCTGGGTGGACTTGTGTACCTTGGCAGTGCGAATATACAGACTCAGCACCTCGGCTCTGATCTTCAACGTCTGTGCATGGAGGATCTCTCGTACCACCCAGAAACTTGTCTAGAAAAGAAAAGAAAACAAACAAAAAAAAAAATACTCACAAACAAGGACTACAAATGACCAAGTATTACAGAAAATCCCTTTCAAGTAGGGACAAAGGGTAGTTCTGCTTCACAAAATCTCCTGATTTTGAATCGAGAGCCAAGACTTGAAGACCTGTGTGACAACTCTTAATTAAAACGGTTATAAAGCAGAGCAGCAGAGCGCATGGCAAACTGCAGAAACGCTACATTAGTCAATTGGAAATTAGCTCTAGAGTAAAAGAAAGACCTTCAGAGAAAAATCCAGCTGATGCACAAGGGATACGCACGACAACTCCTGATACTTCAGCTAAGAAAGCAGGAGGAAACAGGGAATACGTGTCTTTAGAGTAGTTGGCTAGACCGAGAATGATGTCGGAAACCTGTCTCTTTAGGGAGAGCGCTGGCAAACCAGAGCTCTGATTACACATGCACGCAGACAGACAAGTCAGTGAATCAATCAGTGTTTAAGCTCCTGGGAGAAGAAGAGAATGGAAAGAGGAAAAGGGAGAAGAGTAAAAGAAGAAGAGGGGTAATGGGAGGGGAAGTTAGCTTCAACGCCACAGGGCTCTAAGGGCTTCAAAGCCAACAGCTGTCTGCACATTGTGTTCTGATAAGAGACGAAGACTGACCATCCCTACTGTTTCGTCGAACACAAAACTCTTTATCTCTTTCAGTTTCTGAATTACTTTCTGACTTTTCCACTTGCACATTAACTGGCTTTGCCTATGTGGTCAACGTTCCTTTTTGTGTGTCTCCATCTACAAATTCAGTGTGTGTGTGCGGCAGCTTCACTGTGCTTTTAAACAGTCAGGCTGTGCATAAATCCTAACCTATAGCTGTCTCTGCAGACTTTTTCCTGGAAACAGCACTGAGACTTGTTTCAGAGGTGAGGTGAGGAGCTCAGGAGTGAACAGATAAATTCATTCTCCCTCACCATGTCCTGTCTTATAAACACATATTACTATAAGGTAGCATTGACAGGAAACAGAGCCATGTGCTTTTAATTTTCACCGTTTCACATTAAGCTTTATGGGAAAGGATGATGAAAATGGACAGAAGACACACAGCACAGATGGTGGACCCCGACTCCACTGGCGTCCACTTTAATATTCATCTACTGCTTTGAGGAAATGACCTCCCATAAAGAAGCAGCTCCCACTTTCAAAATGAAAAACTGAAATCCTGTTACATTTAACTTTCGCCTCATCTATGCAGTAGAAAAGACTTTCCAGTAAATGACTAAATTTGATTCCAATCTGGGAGCAAAGCATGCTGTAGCTTCACATTTAGGTTCCTCAGCGGTCTAACTTGATATCTGAGGTCAATCTGAACGGAGCATGGCTCCAAAAATCACGATCCCTTTGGGGTTCGTTACAGAGCATGTGCCTGTGTCTGCTTTGGCCTCAAAAACTGTGCAATGATGAGATCACTCATGACAACAGCGCTCTAGATAGTTGCATTCACAAAGTGCTCAAGTGTGCCTGAGAGAGGGCTTCCCAGACAGGGCCGTGTCTGTAAGGGTATGCCTTGAAACAACGATGATGTTTTCGGGACTGTGTTTATGACCGTATCAATGCCTCCAGATGGAGCTACAAGGCCCCAAGATCTCAATAATCATAAATAAGAGGAAGCAGACAGATCCAAACATGAGCTGATATGTGGAGTGACCAACTAATGACCTGAGGAGAGAAAAATAAAGGATCGAGACCAAGATTTGGCTAACGATGGGAACCGCAGCTGATGATGGTATGATCCAGATGTGCTGCTAACGTATGTTCCATAGTAAAGATGAGTTCGGGAGGGGAAAAAAAAAAAAAAAAAAAAAAAAAAAAAACCCCAACAATTCTAATTTGTTTAGGTTCATGACCATTACATCTTTATTAACCATCTGATTCCTTGTTTATTCAATAAAAAGGTCCCAATTTGTCTCTACAGAAAACTAAAGAACAATTAAAGTGCACTCATCATATTGTATCAAATGAGCTAGCCAATTCTTTTCTGCTTCACTGGCTCCGAAAGCAGTGTGCCAACAAAACAAAGACCGGAGGACAGAGAATATGGCTTTAGCTCAATTACGGGGCTTTCTGGGACTCTCTGTCCTCCCAGTCCAGGTTCCATTATCCAAAAAGCTCATTTTCCTTGGCTGCCGGCAGCTGTGTGTGTTCAGCTAACATCTTGAATCCCTGTTTGGGGTGTGCTATACATGGAGAAGTTTCCACAGCAACGCATTCCAGTTAGATAATCTCATATTAGTACTGGAGGGCAGTAAAGAGGGTCCCAGAGGAATTTGGCAGAAACACTGGAAGTGGATTAAAGGGCACCGCTACCCCTTGAAGCATTACCAACAACTTCCTGTTTGATGATGTCACGGGGCACTGAGGGATCAAGCCAGACGCACTCCTACAAGCACACATGCAAAACCCCATGAATGCCAGAAAGAAGGAAAAACCAAGGACAAGAAAAAATGAAGGGGGAAAAAAAAACAAAAGCTACTTTTCCTCAAAGCAGCATCACCTGGGGACCATTTATGATATATATAACTCTGTCAATAGCAGGGAGGTGACATAAGGGACTATAAAGAGCTGCCATGACAAACAGTTTAAAACAACCACCTCTGGGAAAGCAAAGTTGATGATTTGGTACATGGAAGAATGAAAGCAGGGGATGCGGTGGAAAGAAGAACTTTATTCCCTCCATTCCTGGATAGCCAAGACACATAAATCTATAAACTTAGAGCAGGACTGTTTCTCATCCTTTTTTCCTTCTTTCTCTGTTGAGGCTTTAGAATGATTTGAAATAAAAGGGCAATAAGTGTAAATGGTGATCCCCGTCTCACCTGGTTGAACCTGCAGGTAAAGGCCACAACATTTGGAGCAGAGCTGTGCTTCTCCTTCTTGTTCCAGCCACAACTTGACAGCTCCTGAAATCACAGAATCGGGGAAATAAAGATTATGTAGCGAGTCACAGATCTTTTTTTGCATACGCCAGCATTTTATTTGATGTATTTAACAGTCTAGTCAGGGTCACACTGTGGGGAGAGTACCAGAGGTAGGGAGCACAACGTAAGAGGAGAAAAACACAGATGAGAACGGGAAAACCGCTGAAGACAAGATCGAGGCAAAGGTTCGGACAGATTAATGAACTGCTGCCCAAAACAACATGTTCTTCATCAGTAAAGTCTGCGCTTTCCACTGATACACGTTTTCATCTAGACGAGGATCTTCAAAAATAATTAGTCTCCTGAACAATAAATTGATGGATACAAATTACCTGCTGGTAAAGCTTATCCATGTTCTAAACTCACCGCTTTCGATAACAGACAAACAACACCTCAAGGAAGGTATTAGCAACAAGCATTCAAGGATTCAGTGAAGAACGAGGACAGCATGTTGTAAACAATTGCCTTTGACAACAAATGAGTGTAAAATGAATAACGTCAACTTTTCTTTAAACTGATGCAAAATGTGTGCCTCTCAATCCAGATGAATATTATCAAAGACTTAAAAGGATTCTTCGTAAAGGGGTGCAAAGACAGTCAGGACCAGACAAAAAAACAAAGTAGCAAAACAGAAAAAACTTAAGTGTTAGCTTCTAATCATTGTTTTTCTAGTCATTTTTCCTCTTTTTGTGTCATTAAAAATAAATCTGATGCTCACTTCAACCAACTGATGGCAGTTGTGCCGTGGCAAAACCAAAGCACAGAACAATGGTAACAATTTAAATTAAGACATTTTGGTGCAAAGGTGCAATTGTTGCACACTGAGGATTTAAATAAGCACAAGCAATGTATTTTGCTGAGCTTAAAAACATAAAGACACTAAAATGTAAAAGTACTGACACACATGTAAGAGGATGTAATTAGCACTGGAATGGCTTTTGTCATCGTGGATCATTTTAATGTGGGCAACTGCAATGCCTGCTCACTGATTTTCTGTCAAAACATTCTCAATTAATCACTTCAGCACAAAGAGGAGCAGCAGCTTCAGCTGCTTTGGAAAATAATTAGGGTACATGTTATTGAAAGGGAAAAAAAGTGATTTTTGGAAGGTAAACAAAGAAAATCCCCTCCTAAAAGACCAATTTCTTTCTGAATACCAGGCCAGAGTGAGTGTGGCTTTCTGCTGATGTCCTCAGCGATTAGGTAAAGCTAGAGACCACACACTGCACTGCAACAGGAACCCGGGACCTCGTATGGCCCCTGCAGGCTGTCCACAATCCAGGGACACTGACATAACAGTAGGAAAAATGTTGTGCAAGCTCTCCTGCTAATCCCTGCCAGCATGGCTGAGTTAGGCTACAATATAAGCAGCTGAAAGAGACTGCTGCTCCCCCACACAATACCCCCTGTGAGGCAGTCAGACTGTCTGGAAGTAGCAATCTCCACCCAACTGCTCGCAGCTCCCTGAACTGGACCGTATCACCGTGTCTACTTCTAAAGAGAAGCTGTGCTCGTTCAACGGTGAGTCTCCAAGCTGAATCCGCCGGTGGGAGCAAAGATACAACATATCAAATACAGATGTTAAAAGCAGACACTCGTGCGTGGGCGAGGTGATGCTTGGGATCCATTTTGCCTGAGTCAGGATGAGGATACAAGTAAAGGAAAAAGGAGTGCAATGGAGCAAAGATGCAGGCACAGCAGTGAGGCTGTAAAATAAAACACTGCAGAAACCCTAACACAGCATCTTCCCACAAGGTTTTATTAGACCACGCGGGGACTCCGGTGTGTTTAACTGTGCCGTCCCCGTCACAGGATACAGCTAAAATAGTGCCCTAATTGTTTATTTTACATCAGTCCTTTTCAAATAATTGCTTCCTTGTGTCCTGACATAATGCCAATCATTTTTCTCTCCTTCACTTCCACATAACTTTGGTGATGACTCCTAAAACAAACACACAGTTAGGAAGTGGTAGCGCTAGTGTGCTCAAACCACCACTTGCCCACCCAGGTAGGCTGAAGACCTGAAAAGGGGGCATACAGACAGACGTTGGTGTTTTGTCGTCACTCGGGAAGGCGACAAAATTTAAACAACTTGTACAAAACCTTCATCACTAAACCACCTGGGCCAGTCTTCTAATTTAACCACCCATCCGTGTTTGAAATCATTTAAGTCCAGTTTCCTCATGTGAGACCATTAGGCCATTAGGATTTTATTCCCTTTATTTTTCCTAGGTCCTTTATAGCCTCATTACACACTAAGGCACCACAAACTCTGACAACAGTTGAGTGTTTGGAGAAGGGCTTTCACAAAGCAGCTCTGGTAAGGAGAGGGTTTAAAATTCTGCAGTAAAAGAGTGCAGTAAAAGAAAGAAAAAAAAAAAACCGTCTGCTACGCCAAACCACAGACAGCCTGTCGTTTCCACATGCTGGTCTGGCTGAGCAGCATTTTCATTAAAGCGCAGTCCCGTGGGGCTGATAGGAGCCAGATACATTTACATTGTTGGGTCTGTACACTTAAACTAAGAGCTGTTAAAGAAATCTGAAGTCACCTCTGGCTGAACGATTGATTATACGACCTACAAGTGACAAACAATAGCCGAGGTGGTTTAAAGGGCATCATCAACCAAAGACATTAAAATAAATGAGACACCATCATCAGCCACAACAATCTTAAAACTTCTTAAAAAACGGACCATATACATCTTCATAATCACCAAAGTTTGACTTGGTTTGTTTAGCAAAAGCTAAATAAAACGATAAGCTGCTGCTTGGCCACCATTCGCGATGAGCTCGCGTGAGCTATCACAGCACTTCCTTTTTTAAAATTCTTTTATCTACTGGAAACCTGTGTCGAGATGCAAGGAAACAGTTAAAGCCCACAGGCCAAGAAAGGAAGAGCTGATGAAGATGAGAAACAGAACGGAAAGAGAAGTAACATGAGAAAGGGGAGGCAGTGAACCTGAAATGAAGCTTGATAAAAGCAGAGAGGAGACTGTAGAGATAAGAGTTTAAGTGACAGGAGGGCCGATACTGGACTCTGGTTGTCTGTGCGCCGATCGAGAGGTTAGAATCTATTGATTTGCTATTTTGTTTCTGTTGTCTTAAGACAAAAAAATAAAAAAATAAAAAAATACATTCATCTCAGACAGTCATGAACTATAGACTTGGCAGGAACTCAAGCCAGCAGCAGCAGCCCCCATTACCTGGCTATGCACACACCGTGGAAAGAATTACTTTTCTAAAAGTACATTTATTTATGTAATTCAGTACACGCATTTTATGCTTTATTATACTCAAACCAGAAGAAGCCGTGTTGCTATAAAGAAGACATCAAACTGTATTTGTCAAAGATGATATATGCTTACACAAAAATCAAATATAATTAAGACCATATTGCAGTAAAACTGGACTAAATCATCTCTGACAATGGAAAATTTGTCCATGTGGTTCTTCTGTCTCTACTACCAAAGCATTATTTTCTCCAGCTTTCATTGTGATCAACATGTCCAGATCATCATGCTGACAGGCTGCAGTGTAAAAAAGATTTCCCCCGGCGTTTGTTGTGCAGCAATAAAAGTTTAATCTCTACATTACATTACTGTGCAGATCTACAGGGACCTACAGAAACTTTTACGTGATGCTTCTCTTATAGCAGATGACACACAAATATATATCACAATGTCACCAGGAGACCAAGGCCCTGTGCAGGCTCTTGGTAAATGCATTGAGGAAATCAATGACTGGTTGTGCCACAATTTTCTCCAGCTAAACAAAAACAAAACTGAGGTAATAGTCTTTGGCGCCAAAGAAAAACGATTACAGGTCACCAGAGAACTTCAATCTATACATCTAAAAACCACAAACCAGGCGAGAAATTTGGGTGTAGTGATGGATGCAGACCTAAACTTAGAAAAACACATTAAGACAATAACAAAGTCAGCTTACTATCACCTCAAGAATATTTCAAGGATAAAAGATCTGATGTCTCAACAGGACCTGGAAAAACTAGTCCATGCATTCATCTTTAGTAGGCTTGATTACTGTAACAGCATCTTTACAGGTCTACCTAAAAAAAATCAGTCAGACAACTACAGCTCATTCAGAACTCTGCTGCTCGAGTCCTCACTAAGACCAAAAAAGTGGACCACATCAGTCCAGCTCTGAGGTCCTTACACTGGCTGCCTGTCCGTCAGAGGATAGACTTTAAAGTTCTGATGCTGGTCTATAAAGCTCTGAATGGTTTAGGACCAAAATACATCAGTGACCTCCTGACCCAGTATGAACCTTCCAGATCCCTCAGGTCATCTGGATCCGGTCTTTTATCAGTTCCCAGAGTTAGAACCAGACACGGAGAAGCTGCATTCAGCTTTTATGCTCCTTATATCTGGAACAAACTCCCAGAAAGCCTCAGATCAGCTGAAACACTCAGTTTATTTAAATCCAGGTTGAAGACTCACCTGTTCTCAGCTGCATTTGAATAAAGCACCAAATCCACACTTTTAAGCTTAAATTTCAAAACTTACATTAACTACTGATTTTATCTACTGTTCTGATTTTATCTGTTTTGATTTTATATACTGTTTTGTTTGTTTGTTTGTTAATTAGTTAGTTAGTTTATTTGCTTGTTTTAATCAATTTTAAATCATGCTTTTTGTTTTTGTTTCTAATGTCTCTGTAAAGCACTTTGAATCACCTTGCTGTTGAATTGTGCTATACAAATAAACTTGCCTTGCCTTGCCTTATAGTTGTAATTGTATGGACAGCAAAAGGGGGGGAACGTTTTAGAAAATGTTACTTTATCTGGCATCCAGGGCTGGAAGAGACTAAGCCAAGATAGGCCTGAGAAAGACAAACATAACTTGCATCCAACTACAAGTCAGCCTGTTCTGAGGATTTCTGCTCTGGGTTCTCAGACGTGAGGATCTGACATACTTTTCAGCGGTACGTAAAATGCAATCTGATAGTTCCCTGAGAATTGGAGCAAAACCTGCCAGCCAAAGCCACAAAATTACGTACTTGGCTGTTGTCATGACTGTGTGTTAAAAACAAAAAGGCAACCCTCTGCCTCTCAATCCGCTCTGCATCACTCAACTACTTTTCCCCCGCAGCTTTTATTTCATAATATCCAGCTGGAGATCTGATTATGAAATTAGAAATACCCTGCTGGGACTGAAAAACTGAGAAAACGAAGGGTGAAAAAGTCAGCCACTGTCACTTTATTTCACCTAAAATTTACCTTTTTTTTTTAATTTTACTTTTCCCCCTTTTGTCAGCTGATCAACCATACTATAGCAAGCAGCTATACATTCCAGTTCAAACAATAAACACCAGCCAATGCTAAAATCCATTAGTAGTCAATACTTTGTAAGTTCAAATGAGAGAAAAAGATTTGCAACAAGACCCCCACATCCATTCCTCCCGCTCTCTCTGTGATCCATCTTGTCACTTTAATGGCAAACCAACAGCCAAGGAACATAACAGAAATTCATTTGGGGGTTGTAGCTCAGTCTGGTCTGCAGTATAGATTATTTTACCATTGAAAAAAAATAAATATCTTCTGGTGTTTCCATTATTTATACCTGTGCTCCAAACTGAGCACAAAGACACTGACAATGCTCTCAAGCTCTGTTAATTTCTCTTTGTACTGCATTGATGAGGGTCCATTACGTAGTGGAAGTAAATTACAACAACCCTCAGGTCTGGCAGAGGTTTATGAGCTGTCACTTACGCATCATAAGAAGCAGATGTGTTTACATTCTGTGTTTGCTGTGAAGGACAGACATGTTATACTCTGATCTCTTAAACCTGACGCTCACGCTGCTTTTCCAATCAAAAGATAAATAGAATAAACTATGTTTCCTGTTCAAAGTGGCTGGCCAGACATTATAGCATCTCTCCACACCATTTTTGCTGTATATATCCACGGGTCCCGTGTAATCTTTTATAGCTATTGTGACAGACTTATCTTTTCTTCTTCATCCAGATAACTTGGCTAGACCTCTCAGGCTCTCTCT
Source organism: Rhamphochromis longiceps (assembly GCF_057381845.1). NCBI lineage: Eukaryota > Metazoa > Chordata > Actinopteri > Cichliformes > Cichlidae > Rhamphochromis > Rhamphochromis longiceps. The sequence continues at coordinate 6,590,968 of NC_140578.1, read as the reverse complement.
TTACGTCATGACCAAGATACACAAATTACTGAGAAGCTCTGTTCTACTATAATATTGTCTGGGGCAAATATTGCAAGGTCATGCCAGAATATCTGCTTGTGTGTCATGTATGCATGCAAGTTTCTCTCTGTGGCCTACTGTCTCACACCAGCTCTCACATTATTATGTTAAGACAGTTATGATGTGTTTATGGAGAGAGGAAAGCAAAAAAGCTAGAACACAAACACCAAAAGGTCAAGTCACAGCTACTTTATGGTCATTTCAGCCAATTTAATGTAGTTAGGGAAGTTATTAGTTAATTAAGTGCAGGACTGGAAGAACAGAGCAGCTCAACCATGAAACTGCTATTGGACAAGCTTGGATTATCTAATGTAAAAACTGCCATAAAGACATCTATAGGAAATTAAATTTAAAAAAAAATTAAATCAAAGCATTTTGCTTTAAATGCACCATTTAAAGTAATTTCCTTCTGCACATCGATACGACTTCAGATGCTTCCGCTAGGTTTAGTTCTCTCCCTGGAACACAATCACCACCAAGTGCACATTTCCATTGAACTTGCCCAAGGAGAAAACATCGAGTTAAAGGGAAGGCTGGGTCAACCTGACCCACTGAGAATCACTTGTGATGACAGATGATGAGATAAGAGAGCTGGGTCTGTGGTTACGAACCAGAATGTAAACAGCCGTTTTCTACATCCTGAGACATTTCAGGTAGAACCTTTACTCCAAAGTACTGGAATTGTGGCATAGGTCATTAAGCCGTCATGCACTGGCACAGAGTATTGAGTCATCTCTCGCCAAATTTGGCTCTTTGCAACTCTGTCCTGTTCCATAAAAAGGAAATTTAAGTTTAAAGGGCAGATGAGATCCAGCAATTAGTGCAGACGGGCACGTACAACATGCTAGTGCCCTGCTAGAGGTCATTTTATAGAGCTCATCCTGTTCCCCATTGAACAAAGGGGCAGAAACCGTCCCACTGATGGGTTTTGACCTTCTACAGCCCTGTCCAGCTCTCCTAGAGTAACTGCCTCTCTCCATGCTCTTGAGACCATGCCAGGAGACACGGCAAACCTTCTGGCGATAAACCGAATATTGATGTGCCGTCCTGGGGAGCTGGAGTACCTGAGCGCCTCGCGACACTGACTTTAGCCAAATGCAAAACTAGTCAACACTCAGAACAGATGAGAAAGGAAAAAAATGATAGTGGCCGCCACCCGTAAAGGCATTCCTTTTTTGGGTGTTGTGTCTAGTGGACCTGCTGTTAATTTCATTAACACTAAAAAACAGTTGAAACAGATTAACAACCCCCTCTGCTACTTAACTGACCAGATCGATATCCCAGATGTTTAATCGAGTTCATGCTATACATCGATTAAAAACTTTTCCTTTAATTTTTTTGAGGAGCGTAGGTTTGGGGGAAGAAAAAAAAAAAAAAAAAAAAAAAAAAAAAAAAAAAAGGCAAGATTACACAACTTAAGAAAAAAAAAAAAAAAAAGTAATTTAACAGTTTCCTATTTGGCCAGTGAACAGAGCGAACTGGCAGGAGTGCCTGAACACACACGCTTGGTTTTTTTCCTCCATCATGTGTCTGTGAGGAGGGAAAGAAGGTTGACAGCACTGGAAACTCTCAGTTCTGTTCAAGCATGGACATGTACTTTTTTTTTTTTTTCAGCAAGTTTCCTGAAACAAAAGCACAGTGAGAGCATAAAAAGCCTTACCAGTCCACTCTACCACCTGCCAAGATCCTGCTGGGTCACTCTACATATGGTACACTACGGCATTCATCACCCTCTCAGCACGCCTCTTCAATCAGGGCAGTGGCTCCTTTCCAAATGCCTCTAGTTCACTTTCCCTTCGTTCCCACTTCACGTCAGTCTGCAAGGTACTTCACAACAAACCAAACACGACAGACAAAGCCTGCTTCTACTAAGGAACTTCCGTCTGTTCTTTTCCCTTTTTCCACTGCTCAAACACAAACTATTTGCAAGACTCAAAAGGGCATGTTGTACTATATGAAGCCTAATTCATTAAAACGTGGCTTGATATCAGGCCAGAAAGGTTATGAGCTGTTAGAAATGCAAATGTTGCACATATGCCACAGCAGGAGTCAGACTAAGCCACGCTACAATGTGCTTGTGGTCTGTATGCAGTTTTTATAAGATCACTGCGGTCAACCTTAAACATAGGTTATCCATGTCTGTCAGGAAAGGGCCTGACAGCCAACAGGGGCAAATCATGAGGTCTAACGTTCACAACAGAAAAGGTGTGCAAGAATACGCGAGATACAGATGGCCTTTTTTCGCATAACTGACATATGACAAAGCGTGGGAGCTGTGATCACAGTGGCTTACTATTGCAAAACATGACAGTTAGACATAAACCACATGTACCCTATGTATGAAAGGGAAAAGGAAAAACATGGCAAGGGGGAATTCCTAATGTATAATGTGGTTTAAAAGTCTGGGGGCACCAATGGAGAAACTTCGTATGTACAAAGAAGTTACCTTGGCCACCACCGTAATTTCCTATGTTCATTTTTAATTTATTAATCGGTTTATCATGACAAATAACAAGCTTTAAAATGTTTCTAAAAATGCACACCGAGTTCAGATTTGCTCTGTCCCCTTCTCCTTGATGACAGTTTGCACTTGAACTTAGATGGATTCAAGTTTGCACAAAACCTAATAACCCATGTTATCCCAGCATGATCTGACCATGACCCAAAGCACTTGGCAGTCTGAGTTTAAGTGCTCCATAAAATTTCAACAAGTTTGTGGTCAGGCATCTGTGGAGGAAAGCCCATGACAATCAGCACTCCCTGGATCTATTTTTGTAGAGAGGGACTGATATTGCAACGGGCCAGTGACCCCAAACAACATGAAAATGCAAACCAGAGGCAGGAGCATGACTGATGACAGGAATACCGCTGCTCTTTGGAATACACTGACTGCACACTGGACAAGTGTCCGACTCCAAATTAGGCAAAAAATATCGACAAATTAGAATATTATGACTAGCCTTTTTATCACAGGTCTTTTTCTTTATCTCAGTCATCTCTTTACACACACCCTTCAGTTCATGGCACAAATCTCTTGGATTTGTTAGTAGACTACTTTTTTCCAGTCATCCACTAGAAATACTGGTTACTACTACAGGGTTTTAACTCACTGAGCTCTATCTGTGATGAAGTAATATTTCTATCTTTCAGTGAATAAAATTAGCACATTCGTGTTGTATTTGTGTACTCGTTTTGGTTGGCTTTGAATACAACTGATCCAGCTGCTACACCCCTCTTAGAAACCTGTCTACTGTCTTCACGTTTCACTTAAATGGCCACTGCTAGTTTTGATGCACCTTTTTTCAAATTGCTATTCTAAACTAAGTGAATGTCAGAAACTAAATATGGCAATGCTTAAGTCTAAGATGAAGTTATTTATTATAATCAACAAAGGGCACAAGTTCATTTGTTGAACAAGGTACTCAAGTGTCTTCTGAAGTTATAAAAGCCAAGTAAACCTGACGCTTAACCCAAGTTAGCTAACATGCACAATGCCACAAATTTGCTTAAATTAAATTGCTGACAGAGAGTGCAGTCTTACATTTTCAACAATATATATGTGAAAACGTTTTTAAAGATTTCAAATGCCCCAAAGGACTGAAAGTTGCTCATCAGTAAAGCAAAAAGCTCCCTTGAGTCCTCCCACTCAGTTTAAATAATTGTCATTCCGTTAACATCGTTTTTCCTCTCCACATTAACTGCTCACCTCTGGCTGGATGGCTTTGAACACAGGAGCATCCATGAGTGTAATCTGGCCCTGAAGGAGAGCAAAAAGGCACCTGTTAGATATACTTTGGTCAAATTGAAATATTTACACAAACTAACGTTTGTCACAATTCCTCTAAGTTCCATGTTGTCATAAAGAAGGTTTATGTAATAACAATTCAACAACTGAAATGCTGATTTTCCTTGTTTTGTTTTGTTTTTTTAAATTGGGCTTGTGATAATGCACAACCCATTACTCCTAAGACTCCTTTACTTACCTGACACCACCTTGAAAGACATTAATATATCAGGGATTGATTAAATAAGACCAAGAGTGACCTCTTGTGGTGGAATGGGACACAACAAGACAAGCACACGTATTTAAAAAAGCTTGCAGACGTTCAAAAGATTATGTTCTTTTCATGTGAATATCCTGTAAGGTAAAGCTAGTTCGACAAAAATGTGACATTGTTCTGAGTTTCTTTTTTTACTAGTATTATTATTTTTCCAAAGATGACACTGAAGTCACTGAAAATGGGGCAGAGGCAGCTGTGGGAACTGTCAGCAGCTGCTTGCCACTGCCAGACATCAATTATTACTGATGCAAACTCTGACCCCATTTCCCCCTCCATCACCCCATCTCCTCCCGTCTTAAGTCAGCACATCGGATTTTTGCTTATATGCACATTTATAACCCCTCATTTATGCAGGTTAATCAGAAAAGAAGAGACTGTAACAGAAACGCAGAAAATTCACTTACTGCATATTCCTCAGGAGTGACCTTCAGCACATCGAACACAACTGCGTCAAAACTCTTCTTCAGCTCTGAAGATGCCTTATCACTGAGAGATTCCGAGCTGCTGCTCTTCTGGAAGTCACACACACAGAAACACACACACAAACTGATGGCTGGGCTTCTGAGAATTGGATTACCAAATGAAAAAGAGTGGTGATGTTGGTAAGGTTTTGAGATTTGTAAAATGAACACCAAGAAAAACTAAACATAATATATTAAAATGTTATTATTTAATATGTCAGCTGACTAATACTAATATATAATAATTATACACGAAAACCTTTCATAGTTAAGCTATACACAGGCTGCATTTTAAAACACTGACGTGGATGAGGCCTTACCTCAGAGACTGTGGCAGCACTGGTGGAGATACTGGATTGGCCATTAGGGAGGTCCATCATTCCCACACCATCTAGCTCTAATGCAGGAGACCATTCATCATCCTCAGCTACAGCAAAGCCCGCCCGGCCCTCTGACAGAAAACATATACAAAATATATGACAGTGAGCAAATTGCGCACGATATCCTGATCATTAATAGCAGCATTCAAACTGCTCATCTTGCGAACAGAGCGCCATCTACTGGTTGAAATGGGTTGATTTAGACATACTGTCGCAACTACAAGGAAAAATGTACCCTCTCGAAATTAGTTATGATGTAAAGAAATGCTGGTTAAACGGTTGTGAGGTTCAGCTATTGGTCCAGAATGCCTGTGCACACCATATGGATGTGCACATTTATAGTCTGCCTTTACTATGCTTGAGGAAAGACGGGACAGAAGGAGCTTAAGGTGAGCATTAGGAAAAGATCTTCTGTGAAAGGGGCTTGTGGTCCGTGAGTGTAAACAGCTTACCCGACCAATTCACTGGCTTCCATCCAGGCCAGATTTGCTACCAAACATTTGTCTTTGCTGTTGTTTTATCTACACATTGTTCTAAAGTCTTAAAACCATTCTACGCTTTTATTTTCAACCTACATATAACTATGTAAACGTGTGTGTGTGTGTGTGTGTGTGTGTGTGTGTGTGTGTGTGTGTGTACGCACGCACACAAAGGGGTTATTGAAGCGTTTAATAATAATAATAATAATAATAATATGAACTGTAAATATTAAACTGGAGACAATCTAATCCTCGTACATCACTGAGTGATATATTATTAATATTCTACCACAATTTAATATTCTTGTCTGCTCAGCACTGAAAACACCTTGGAGACCATTATTAGCCAAAAGCACACTGAGAAGCAATAATAAAAAAATAAGGAGCTGCTCAGAATACCGAAGGCCAGCAGAGGCCTGCAGGTGTGTGAGCGCCTGACTGCCTACTTGTTTGTCTTTTCATCAAGTGGCCTGTTCCATTAACTTCCTTATACAGTTCTGCCGAGACAAGACAAGACAGATATACCAGCAAACGCCGGCATATCATGTAAACTATCCTCACATTGTTTGACAAAGTGCATAACCCTACAGGAAGCAATAGCTGGCCTGTGTTTACAAGTCTGAGTCTGCTGTATATAAAAATACTACATCTGTAATTATCTTATTTCCTGGCCCAATACCGATGTGTGTGTTGCCCTTTTATCTAGGTTCAAATTAGACATTTATTAAAAATATCACTTGTGAGGTTAAGCATCAATCTATTTTTTCATAGACTTAATAAAATAAAAAATTAAGTTGATCCTCAGGCAACGTAAAAAGCTAGACATTCTTTAAAGAAGAAAAAAAAAAAAGCCACACTTACCAGATGGGTGTCAGATGTACATAATGCTTTAAGTGAAGTTGGGCTGTTGTTCTGTTTTCGTCTGTCTATCGAGTTTTATCGTTCTCCAAGGCTGGTCTCTGCTGTCTGTGTGTGAAAGACAGGAACAAAAGAAATAAGGGGGAAAAGAACAAAAAGCACCATGATTGTTCTGAACACGAGTAAAAACCCACACAGTGGAAATCCTGTCTCCCTCTGTGCCTCCAGACTCTTTCCATAACTCACATCAGCCAGTAGGTGTCTCACTACGATAAGCAATAAAAGCTTGTGCTAGACTGGAGCATGGTATATCTCCTATTCCCTCCAGGTTATAACGATAGTCAGTATTTCTGTTTGTTACCTTTCCCAAACACTACATTAAGATTTCCATAATCCAAAATAAACTTCAAACTTTGGCTAAGATAAGCCTATAAAGACATGACCCCAAATAAATACATAAAATCAAATAAATAAGACAATGAACGTTTGCCTCACTTGGGTTTCGTTTTTCCCCCCTGCGTCACACAGCTCGTTAAATATAAAAAATAAATAAATACATACAAACATCTCTGTGCTAGGAGGACAGAAATAGCATCTGTGTACACAGCTTTAACAAGCTCTCACATCTGTCCTCGGCGTGTTATAGTCAAAGTGTTATCAACCCAGAGCAGTGTAAACAGCCTCTGATAACAGCAGGTTTCTGCTCATCTGCTGTCACTCATTTTGTCCTGTTAGAACTCCTTAACCATAACCATCCTAGCTAGTTTACATCTAGTTTTACAGCTTCTTCCGATATCCACACCTCCCGCTATTAACAATCACATCTGACTCATTGCCTTACCCTATCCAATCCCAACTAGCTGGTGCTCCTGATTTAAATGTCCTTGTGTCTGACACAACTGACAGTCAGCTGAGCTGAAATGTGCTGTGTTTGATGACATAACTCCACATAGGCGTGTCATAATGCTGGGCTTTCTGAGGTTCAAGCCCAGGGAATGTTTATAATGTCAGCTGGCAGAAAAACATGTGCGCACTAATAAGGCACAGGTGTGTGTGGGGAACAAGACGGGCTGACGTCTCAACATCACAAGTATAAACCTTGCAGAGGGCACGACTGGAATAAGAAGAGGAAGAGTGACAGAAAGTAGAACTACTCGTGTTGGAGCTTGCAGAAGAGGACGTGTCGTTAAGCTAAATGTGACTCATAAGACTGCATAGCAAGTGGCGTTCAATCAGACTTCGCTCTGTGAATTGGCTGCCTCTCCCTCCTTGTATTCACTGAATTCCAGACTACCTTCTGACATTCACATACTGCAGTTCACACACAAAAGGCCCAGGCTGCCTCAGTACTGAAGGGCATAATGCGTATTAGCGAGTGTTTTTGTGTGTGTTGTCGTCATGCACGTGCCAGCGTATCTGTGCATGTGACGACGCATTCCACATCGTGCACTGACCTTTTACATTCCTACCTCCAGCAGCCATGAAAACAGGTCTTCCATGACCTCCATTGGACATGTCCTAGGTCCTGCTTAAACTGCTCATCTCCTGTCCTTTTAATCCTCACCTCAACCTTATTTTATGGCAGCATTATATATTCAAGCTGGAAGCACTGATTAGTAAGAAATGCAAACATACACTAAGATAAATAAATCTGAGGGTTTGCGCTGCACGTGATAGTTTGTGGGAGTGGAGTGAGAGGCGAAAATTTATCAACTATTGATAATCAGATTATTTTAGTCATTCATTCGTTAGAAGCACGGAAAGTTCCACGTCTTAATCTGGTGAAAATATGATATATACATGGGGTGGCTGTAACTCTGTTACAGTACCCATACACCCATGGAACTGCTCTAGACGGGTGTCTTACACAAAACATCTTACATGACAAATCTGTAGCAGTGCATCCCAGATGGCCCAGCATCATGGAAACAGTAAACACCTGGCATTAAAATACTCCATGCAGAGAGTTGACTCACATGTGTGTCCTATTTACTTTTGTTGTATGTATGCTTACAATAAGAAGAAGAAAGGAAGGTGCAAACTATCATAGGAACAGGGCTAAAAAGGCTTGTTTCAGACGATGGATAAACTGGGAGGGGGGGGGGGGGGGCACTCAAGGTAAGATTTAAATTTAAAAAAACAAAACAAAAAAAGGTTCTTTAGAACAATCATGTAAAGCTACTCCAGTGAAGTCCAAGAATAAAAAGAGGGAGTTGGAAATGAGCACAATGGGTATGTGCAGGACCAACACGGATCTGTGTGATCGAGGAAAGGTCACAAGCTGTGAGACTGAATAAAGGATCACACGAGACTTGTGTAGCATTTAGTGTTAACAGAAACACTGAGCCAACCCTGCCAGTCTCCGTCTAAAGAACTAAAGGCCTTTTCTTTGACACCCAACAGTCCTGCAGGCCGAGCATCGGTTCTCAATCTGTTCTCACTATTAAACATTAAAGTGTGTGTGTGTGTGTGTGTGTGTGTGTGTGTGTGTGTGTCTCTCTCTCTCTCTAAGGGAGGTCTTGTTAGCAAGCAAACAATAATGGAAGCATTTCCTCTGAAGCGCACAGTCATTTGAAAACAAGTCTTTTTCTCCTCCGCTGTGCTTTATGATAAAAACTGCAGTACCTCTTCTTCGTCACGGTCTACATGCTCAGTACAGACATGTGCTTTCTGCTCTGCCTAGCAGAAGTGGGGCTTGATGCGTTTGAAAAGCATGCCGCAGATGCGCCAAAGTCAGAGAGCCAAAGTGGGTCAGTGTGTTGAGGTGTGCACTGAGGGATGTGACAGCCCATTAAGCTGTGCTGCTGTCCCCTTCTCTTTAGTACACAGTACGCATACATACCATTCACACCGTCCAAGTTTAAACTCTAAAGCAAATTATCCCTCCACCATTCAAATATATCATAGGCCTCTTTACCATATGAAAAGAAAACGTTCCGAGTGGGTAAATCTGTAGATGAAACACTTCACTGCACATTCAAATTTTAAGATATAAAAACGCAGGACCTACTACCTGTATTTTTTAAATCACTCAAATAATCTAAACATTAAAAAGAAGCTATAAAAAGCAGCATAGAATAGAATAATCCTTTAATTGTCCCACAAGGGGAAATTTGGTATAATATGGTATTAACAACAGGGCAAATTATACAAAAGCAAATGTGCTTTGACAAATAACAGTAACATAACAATTACTCAAAATTACAGCAGCACTTAGCAATGGAAGTTATATAAATTATTACATGAAATGGCTCTATATGGCTGAGTTCTTGCTGCAGTATAGTTTTAAAATATTATAATATCTTGTCAGCCTCACTCCTCAAAAACCCATATCCTCATAAACTCCTATTGCAGACCATCTGCAGCCAAGCACACACATCAAGTGCAAACCATGTCTTCCGTCTTGCCTCCAGACTTCTTACATGACTGTATTTCCTGTTCACTACTGCTTTACAGAAACAGAGAAAGTGTTACTTTTAATTTTGCTCATGCATTATGTGAAGCTTGCTAATCACCAGAGAGCTTGTTGGTAGCATTTCATTTAATGCGATGCCATGGAAGACTGAGTCAAGGTTGTTCTCGCTTTCTCTGGGCTCTCATCAAGCCTCCTAGGGGACAGCAGGACAGTATTGATCTGGAGCTAAGAGAAGCCCGGACGATCTCTATCTCTCTCTCTCACTCACACACACTCTCGCACACGCACTACAGCAGCGTGTCGCCATGGATCGATATACACCACTTTCACTCAGCAGGTTGGCTGTATAAGCAGAAGTTGGTGACAATGCCTGCAGAGGGACAATAATGTCTGTGTGTGTTGTCGAGGGAACACGACTAACAGCCCCTTCACATGATCACTTAACATGCCAGTGATGTTCAGCCCTTCATGAAGGTCAATAACGGGACAGTGGTAACTCCATGGCAGTTTAGACCAGCAGAAGTGGATAAGGGAAAACATTTATAGGAACAGGAGGACCGAAACCAAAAACTGTCATAACACTACAATTACACTTTGATGTGAACATAAAAGCAATGTTCTCCATCTACTCAAATTTTAAACACCAGTCAGGGGTGCAGGGACTTTCTGCATTTTATGACACACACAGAGACACACACAGGCTATACTTTTGAGTAATTCCCCAGTTTGCTATTACAGCATGCGGTATTCCCGTTGCTCGGTCGATACAGTTTTTATTAAGTTCGCACAAGAGGAAGTGAGAAGATAATTCTATACCCCAAATACAGCCACTCTTCCAGACAAGACGCTCGCATGCATCTGATTTATTAGAGCAACATAATGCAAACAAAAAGAAAATAAGTTTAATGGTGCCGTATCATCTAACAAAAGCACGTTGGGTTTTTTTTGTTTTTTTCCTTCTTCAGAAAATCAATAGGCAATGAACCCAGTGACACCACAGATTTTCCAGACAGTGAATTAACAGCAATGTACCATCTATCATAGTGGGCCATCATTTTATGAGCATCTGCGTCTATTTGTGACGGGAAATTACTGTGATGTAGTGGAAAGATAGACAGCCGAGGACAAAGAGGGTCTTAAAAAAAGTAGGACATGAAGCACAAAAAAAGTGATGATCAATTTTACACTTGTAAATACACCTGCACTTTTTCAAAACATTTAACTTTTAACCTTATTTGAGTCAAATCCCCCCCTCCAATCAGTGTGCAGTGTCTGAATTTTAAAAAAGGCCAATATAGCTTCATCAGCAACAACACAAAATGTGTATTTTATATCAGGTAAAAAAAAAAAAAAAAAAAAAAAAAAAAAAAAGGTATTCAAGACAACTGTCCATATAAAATTATTTCTGAATTATAATGAATATATCACAATATAAAGTAATTACCTTCTGTACGTACAATTAAATGCCTTCAACAAGTCTTTCAGTTGTCTAAACATTTTTATGGCCGTCAGCTGATTGTGATTCTGATCAGCTGATCGTGTTTTTTGTTTTGGGAGGGAGGGGGCGTACATGTCACACATCTAAACCCAATTCTAAGCCAGTGTTGATGTTTTTCTAAAAATAAAAATAAATAATGTTTTAGATAAACTTTCCTCCCTTGCTCTTTCACCCCTGCTTGCTTGATCTCTACAGCTTTCAGGGGGATAATTAGAGCTCACGCTTTAAAGACAGGCTGTCTTCTGTCTTTTCTCATCGCACATCCCCCAGTGACACAGGCAGGCTCTGTAGGTACAATGCTCACAGACATAGATAACATCTATAGTTAACATTTTACAGTGACCTAGCTTTTACTTACAGCTATAAGCAACCTCTGAAATCATGAAATACTACAAAACCTCAGCTGCCAAAAGCAAATACAAGGCCCAACTGGTCTTTATAACTGTATCTGACTATCCATCAAATGAACTGAAGAGAGGATACAGTGCCAAGCTTGTGAGTAGCGGCATGTGGCAGGGCCTCAGAGCGGCAGGCTGTCACGTGTGGGCAGGGAAAGGGCCTACAGTTTGAGTGTATCTGTGTGTGTGTGCTGACTTCAGCCTGATTTGTGGCCCAAATGGGAGCAGGCAGGCTGCCCGGACCAAGTTCAACTCTGCTGCTGAGGCCTGGGCGACCTGAGCATGGTGACAGTTGAGTGAGGAAAGAAAGAAAGGAAAAAAAAAAGTAGGAGAGGAAGCGGGGAGGGAGAGGAAGCAGAGGAAGCGAGAAGCTGGCAGCAGTACTGTTGTCTGTGGTCATTCCCTGCATGGACTATTAAACAAGGAAAGGACATGGTAACAATATAGGGCAACAGAGCAGTCAGTCAGAGCAGTAATGCTTAGAGGAAACTGATATGATCTCTATGTCTTCCTCTATGAGTCTCTGAGGGCTGGCACAAGAGTGAAACCTCTTGTTGGACACCAAGTAAAGACACAATTGCTGAGTGAAATCGTTATATTATGCAGTATATATATTAAGCAACCTGTCACTGAACAGACTCCTCCGGTTGTTTATGGCCGTGTGCAGAGGATGCCCAGCATTGTCCATAATGTCCAGCTAATCACCACTTACTACTCTCATCAGTAACAACATGGACAAAAAAAGCAAAACAAAAAAAAAGCACACTGATAGCTGTATGAACAAATTTTCTGTCAGTATGAAAGCCTCACAGGATAGACATTTATTATTGATCAATCAATCACACCTTAGTGACAGACCCCGGTGCATCACAATGAGCGGCATTCCACCACAGATTCTTGCTTAAGAACATGATGACACATCAGTGGGCTGAGCGGAGATGACGTGTGGGTGGTGGCAGTCTCAGAGCTGAATAAAATCATGTGGCTAATAAACTGCTTTTGCAGAAAGAAACCATCTGTCTGGAGCCAACATGTGGTGATAAGTTGGCTTGATCAACTTTGCCATCTGAACTGCATAATGCAGAGGCATTTTAGTGTCAGATCATCAAAAGACACTTTGGGGCTAAGGCGATATTTCATCGTATGTGTAGAAGAAAAAAGATAATACAGTCTCTTATATAAAGTCATAATCTATCAGTGTGTGGCAACTGGTTTGTGTAAATATGTAAACAAGAGACACATGAGCAGGGCCCAAACTCCAGCACAGCAAGCCACTGCATCTGTAATGTTGCACATGTAATTTTTTGACCAAATTTTCAGAAGATAAGAAGTTGGATAATCACCTCTCCTATTTAAAAAAAAAAAAAAAAAAAAAAAAAAAAAAAAGAAGGGAAGGGAAGGGAAGGGAAGCACAAATCCTTCATTCTCAAACTTGGGAGCTCTAAGGTTAAGATAAAATAAAGAGGCACTATAGATCATAGGATAGTGATCATTAGGCATTAGGGCTGGGCCATATCATACTAGGGCTGTTTGATATAACGATATATCAGATGACGATATAAAAACGTCTATCGTTTCCTATTATGCTATCGTTTGTTTTGTGATGTCGTAAAATAAACTGTTTACAGCAATATTTTTCATCGTTTTGACAGTCACCTTAGTGGCTATATTAACTTCTTAAAGTTCTCTCTTTCTCTTATACACTATGGGCAGACAAGTGCCTGTTTTTACCGGTTTTCGTTAGCAACAATGACGGTAAAACCATCGCGTGGCTCCGCTGTCCGCTTGTTTGTTTTCCACGTAAACCTTTCACAATAAAGCTCAAGATCCTGTTGAGACTTTTCAAAATAAAGTGAATCACATGAAAGAGTATGCAGAGAGTTTACGGATGAGAAGCAAAAAAAAAAAAAAAAGCCATCAAGTGCTAAAAAATTAACCTTAGACTCAAACTTTGAGAGAAAATGGTGGCCGTTACAACTTGTGTCTAAAAATGTATAGTTTCATGTAGGGCTGCTCAATTAATCGAATTTTAATCTCGATTACGATCTGGGCTTTCAACGATCATTAAAAATGACTGAGCCGATTATTAGCACCTCCCTCGTGCTTTACTCTCCGTTGTGGCAAATCAAGCGCACCGCTCTGCATTTCGAACACGCGTCACAACAATTAAGAGGACCCGAGGGAAGCTCGGAAAGCTAAGCAGAAGTTATTTGGAGAGGAGAGTGACTGCCGTTGGTTGAAAAGAGGTAAAAAAAAAAAAAAAAGTGGTGTGGAAACATTATGGGTTCACGGAGTCAGACGTGGATCAAGTAGACACAGTGTGTAAACTTTGCTACGGTGTCGTAGCTGCACCACAGAGCAACACTGCAAAGTTCACTAAACATAGATGTTTACATTTTTCATTTATGTTTTATATTGCAAACATTTGCACTGTTATCAGTATTTGCACTATTTTATATTATTTTTGACAATCTTTAAAGTCATTATTCAATACATTGTTATTGTTAAATAAATATTGTCAAATAATCGAGATCTCAATTTCAGTGAAAATAATCGTGATTGTCATTTTTGCCATAATCGAGCAGCCCTAGTTTCATGCATCACTTAAAACACTGGAATCCAGGTAAAGGACGCCCAGCTGGAAAAACTAAACGCAAGTCGAGTTGCCCGAGATTCACAGAATTTACAGAAAATATTAAATTTTTGTGATTTATATCGTTGTCAGGACGATAAATGTCTTATATGAGATTTTTGTCATATCGCACAGCCCTATATCATACCGTTCACAGTAATACTGGTTTAATGTTGGGCAACGGTAAGAGAATGAAATATCGCGATAGAATATGGGTAAAACGCGCATTTGCAGTGCCTTTGTTTTCATACGCATATGGTGGAAAAAGCACGGTGGTGACAGAGAACGAGAAGGGCGAAAGCGGATCGTTGAATGAAACAGATGAACCAGAATTGTTTTGTAAAAATGCTGCAACTTCAGTGGTGTGGAACTGGTTTAGCTTTAGTCCGTCAGATACACAACAAAACACTATTTTTGGTAGAGCATGCTAGCGGGCCGTTGTTATTACCGTGTTTTTTGGAAAATACACTTAAAATCAATCCTTTGATTTTTCTGAAAATCGACAGTGCCCCTTATAATCCCGTGTGCCTTATGCTTGGATTCTGGTTGTGTTTACTGACCTTGAAACGATTTTATGTGGTACACGGCGCTCGAAAATCTGCCAACTGTTTTAGTACGACTTTGCTATGATACGAACCCACACCGCTTGATGGATTGTCGGAGGATTACGGCTATCATAGGCAGGAGCCCCGCGGAGTGATACGTACTGTGCTTCAACATAATATTACCGTATTGTGTGTGTATAACCTCTTTTTAAGTTTTGTGAATATTCTACATGGTTATGCTGAGGATATGTTGGCCAGTTTCCACTGGAAATGCCTTTTGGTTAAACTGTCAGCAAGGAATTTGCATTTGCACTGTTACATTTTTATATAACTTCCATGCACAATGTTATATCGCCCTGCTCTATTAGGCATATGTTGTGCCCACAAGAAAAAGATTTTAACCACTGCAAAAAGCAGCTTCTATGCCATCAGACATGTTGTCAATCCTTTAAATTAAGGCACATCTGTGGGAATCTGGATCTGCATTTTCTTTTGTTTATAGTCCAGTAGCATAAAAGGACCCCCTTATCATCTTCTCAGACAGTTTCACACAGTTAAAAGGAAAAGAAAAAGTCTTGCTACCTCCACTTCAGGTCCCATGCTCTTTTAAAATGGCCTGAGCATTTTCTCAATGTGAAAGAAATGCTTGGTTTCCAAGTACCTGTTCAAAGTGGTACTGCACGAGTATTAGCCAACTTCTGTCAGATGATGCAAACAGGCTGAGGGCTGCTGACGTCGCCAATAAAGCAGAAGCAATGAGGAAAGTAGCATTTTCAATAGTTTCCACTGACTTTTTCCTTATTCCCAGGTATTTTATTTGTATTGGTGGTTTGCAACACTAATCGTTTCATTTCCCCTTCACAAAGGTTGCTCTTCCCCTTGCTATCATTTAGGGCCAATGACGCATCATGTTGGAAACAAAAAAATAAAATTTCCGGAGATTGTTAATGCTAACCCTACTTCCGAACTGACTCAAGTTCACATTCAAAGAAGGTAATTGTAGATTACAATCATATTGAAAGGTGGACAAAAAATGCTTTGGAAACAATTACTTTAGAATGCAAGGTGTGACAGGTTTTTCTCTTGCCCCTTTTTCTGTTCTTTTTTTTTTATTTTATCTTTATTAACCTCTTGAAGTTCTCATAAAGTCTTTGGTTCACAGTGTTATTGGGTAGCTTTGCTTTATCACTGTATTCTCTCTGTTGTTTGTTAATTGCCCCTTAGGGATAAATAAAGTCTTCTGATTCTGATTCTCTGTGTGTGGACATGAGGGAGCCTGAAGAACCTGCTGCATTAAGAGAAAAGAAGAACCATTTCAAATACAGGTAGGAACATATATTCTACTATTATAGACTGATTTCATGCCATTAATGTTTCTCAGTTGTTCCATGAAATGTAAAGCAACAGGCTGAAAGACTGGAGAAAGAATTCTAATCACATGATCAGAAATGAATCATTTACCTTCAGGTAGACAAGCTTTCAGTCCGGCCTGATGTGAGCCCTAAATTTGAAACTACAAAAAGAAACCATCTCCTTCTCTTAGCATCTGTTTTGCCTATGCACAGCTTTAAATCAGTGCTGTAAATATGCCATCTGAAATTTTAGTCACAGGAGTTTAGTGTAGAGTTTTTTCCTCTCCCTCTCAGTCAATGGCTCCTTTCTGTTGTTGCTTTTTGTTTTAAAAAAAAAAAAAAAAAAAAAAAAGGCCCTAAAAGTTTACTTAACAAAAGAACAAAAACCTGCAAAAGGAACAAAACTTTAAGCTTTGTGGGCGCTTTACTGATGACAAAGCAAAGCTTACTGTGGCCGATCTTGAGAGCAAAACTGCTTGGCTTTTATTCTGATGAACAGATAAAAACCAGGGTAATAGTTCCTGCCTGAGTTTGAACGATTTCAGTCAAACTTTTTCCTAAAGGTCACCTGGTGTTCGAAACATTAAGTGAACTACTGTTAAACTGTAAGAAGAACTTGCAACCCAGATGCTGAATCTGATTGTGAGGATTTAATGATCAGTTTCAATCAAATCACACACAAATTCCCATCTTTACAACTTGTTAACCCAGTCTACGATGTTAGTATTAAATATGTGAACATATTTTCATTCTTTAAGTTAAGAAATGACCACATATCAATGGTGGAGCAACAAAGAAATGGTCCATGCACAAAAATGAGACTCTGCCACATCTACACTGATGGTACCACAAAAAGAAAAACACAGCCTTTCCCAGGACTGGATACCGGGTGGGCCCTCACAGCTAAAAGACATTGCATGCTGCAACCTGACAAACCATACAATTATGTCAGCACAGGAATACGCACAAACTCCCACGGTGCTGGTACAACAAAACCTCCTTTTAGACATGCCAAACTCTATATCCCTGCACAGGAAGCTGGTCAGGAGGGGACACATCTCCAAACCATAAATGCAGAATCATAGTTGCATTTAAAGAACAGAAGAAAAAAAAAAAGGGGGGGGGGGGGGGGGGGCGCACAAGATCTTAATGCTTCTCCATCAACAACTGTTATAATTTGAATCTAATTTGTGCACACGCTCCAACCATCAGCTTTTGGTGCCAGTTTTTTTTGGCACAAGTATGGCTTTATAAGGGACTGAAATTTTAAATTAATTAGAATTAGCCATGACGGATAATAAGGATAAAACTATTCTTTTTCTGCATTACCTTTTTCAACATTGCTCTCATGTTGTCTTTTGCTTTTGTCTTTACAGCAATTACCAAGAAACACTAATATTATTTTTCTATTAATTTCAACAAATGCATATTTCAAAAGAAACCATTCAACAACAAACAAGCGCTGTATTTTTGGCCCCAAGTAAGCAGGCCTACCTCATAGCCAAACTTTAACCACAAAAAAAAAAAAAAAAAAGTGCCTTTATGAGGCAGGATGAGATCAAAGATCAAATCAGTGAGCTTTACTGAGAGCGTAAGAAGGATATTCTCCTTCAGTGTGCTGTATAATCCACTAAATAAGACATTCCAAACAAACAGAAGATTTCAGCATCCCTGCAACAATGAGCTCATCTTCCTCCTACAACCCAGTCCTCTTTTAGTTGTTCCTTATCTGTTCAGACTATTGACACAAAAGAGCTGCTCCGAGCCAAAACTTAACGTCAGATTCAGCAGGCTTTTCGAAAACAAACACTCTGCAGGCTAGCTATTGTCAGAGTTACATCCTGTGTGTGCATAAGTCTGCAAAGCCAAGTGTTCAGTATGACAAAAGAGGAAAGGGCTTTGGCTTTAAACACCGACCTTAAGTTTCAGTTTTTATCTACAATTCAAGTCACTTTGCTTAACTGAGCAAAACTGAGGTAACGGGCTTCCCATACAGATTAACACGTAGTCACACGGAGTGCTGCATGCATGATTTCCCCTTAACATGGCACTGCCCTATCTCCAGGGCCTGATAAAACGAGTAATTACAACTTAAAAGCGCACAAAAAAAGGGAATGCTGCTGAGAGAGAGAGGCCGAGGGAGAAACTAACAAGTGTGCCTGTGAACACATACACAGCTGTTCGCTCTAAGTCACTAGGTCAGAGGTCACAGGGGAGACTAAAATATGACACCCACACACTGGCCAAGGGGGAGAAAAATGAGGCAGAGGATGAGAATAACCAGAAAAAGAAATAAATATCAAACTGAACCCATCCGAATTATCTGCAGAGACGGAGAGTCAAGCAGCAGAGGCAGATTTTTCCAAATCTGGTCATTGCTGTCTCTCATACTAATATGGAAAGTACTCTGTATTCCCATCTGATAGCAGCTATGAAAGATTGATTATTTTATCTTTTACTCACAAGACAGAACAATGCAGCGCTGTGCTTCTAGTTAGGGTGTGTGTTTGAAAGGGGAAAAGCAAGCCTGTATCAAATGGAAGAAGAGCAACAGCTGAGACTCGAAAAACAGCTGTATCTCTTCAGTCCCCTCCCCCCCCTCCGTCCCCTCATCTCCGCTCTCCCTGAATGAGCCCCTCACACCACTTTTCTGATCCTCCTCTCTCTCTCACACACAAACACAGAGAGAGGCATGGCCAGGGGCTAGCTGCACACACACAAATTATAATATGAAGTGCCTGAGTTACACCGGCACTGTTGGTTCGAGCCGCTGTTCTCTCAGAGGACAAGTACAGAGAGGATCCATGTGGTACTAAACATTCATCTATTGACTATAAATAGGAATGACATTGTTTCCAGCGGCAATGTCACCCTCCCCCTTCTCTTGTAAATCCTTACAACTCTCCCACCTTCATGTGAGTCCAGCTGTAGCACAAAAGGCATCCAAATAAACCTTCAAGTTAGCGTTTCACGTGGAAAACAGAATCAAACGCAGGCCTGTCCATCGAGGCAGCAACCGTTACCGTCATAAGAGCCAGTTGTGAGGGAAAGAAAAATCTGTATGCCTTGAAAGGATGGTGACGCATCTTATTACATATAAATGAGTCTGGCATTGCTCACAGGTGTAAATAATTACAAAACAGAACAATTGTGAAGGGGAGGAAAGCTGTATATAGGTTTGGGCCTTCTTTGAAACAGTACCATTCGGCACTTTTTCAGACAAAAGTTATTCTTTTAGTAAGGCAAATTTTGAAAATTACAGTCTAATTCAAGTCTACTTTGATAATACATGACATACAGCAGCCTTGGGGTGTTTAAAATAGTAAAAAG
Source organism: Rhamphochromis longiceps (assembly GCF_057381845.1). NCBI lineage: Eukaryota > Metazoa > Chordata > Actinopteri > Cichliformes > Cichlidae > Rhamphochromis > Rhamphochromis longiceps. The sequence continues at coordinate 6,571,499 of NC_140578.1, read as the reverse complement.
CAAATAAAATAGGCTAATTTCAAGTCCAGCTGTAGATCAAGCATCGCAGCAAATCATCATGTTTGGACCCATAAATTCTCAATTTTCCTTTCTTTTGATTTTGATCAATTTTGTAAATCCTGGTCTATGATAAATGATTATCTAGAGGATGTTCACTGGCTTGTGAGTGCCAAGTCGTTAGCCAATGGGGATGTGTGTTTCACAATTAGACCTGCCCCGTTTCTCAGCACATCTCACTCCAAAACCCTGAGATGGTGATGGCGAAAATCCTTTCCTGGAGGCTTCACAGTAGCAACATCCATCTTTTATATCGTCTATGGCTGTGAAGCATATGTAGTTGAAGAGATTTTTTTTTTTTTTTAAAAGGAAGAAAGAAAATAAACTTTCTTATGTTCATATTTGTCTATTCTATCCATTTGTGTCAAATAAACTCCTTGTGACATTAAGGTTTACCATTTTGTCAGTTTGCCTTTTAGAAAGTATTCAAGTTTATCACTTTAGATATTAAGCACATTTCTTATTTAGTTAAATTCCACCATTTGCTCTCAGAGTGGAAATGTTAGATGTTTTCATAAAAACCTAAATAAAAAAATAAACAAAAAATCCATTAATCTCAACACCTGCAATAATTTCGCATGCATACAAAAAGGCTGCACAGAATGAATTAATACCCAGACTGACAGTTGGTGATGCAAGATGCGTAACTTCAGGCATGTGCAAGCAAGTCTGTGTGCAAGCCTAGACCCAACTAGTGGGAAACCTGACAAAGGCGACAGGAAAGAGATCATTCTCAGTACCACAAATCTAAATGGATTCTTTGAAATGATAGAGAAACACATCTGCCTGGGATATGAATCATCTCTACTCATTTATCAAAGAGGTGCTGGAGAGTTAAAAAGGAAAAAAGAAAATAACAGGTGGGGAGGATACAGCACCTTATTTTCATAGTGTGCTTGAGGTCAAAAAGCCCACCTGCTGACTATCAGATGAGGAGGAAAGAGTAGAAGTGAAAACATTGGGAGCAGAATAAAGCGAAAGGAAGATGGAACAAAACACAGAGCTAGAATCGTGTTTGTCTGTATCTGATCTATTGTCTTTGGCCGGGTTCAAGACCAAGTTCACAAGTTTCCATGACATAGCTGTGGCTCAGCTCTCAGTTTTGCACCCAAAGCCAAAAACACTCAAGGTTCAGACAGATGGATGAGGCTCTGTTGTGAGACCACAAAGACTTGTCTTCAGCACCGATACAGACCGGTGGATCAGGACAATATGCAGGGGGAAGTGGAAGGGTGAGGCATCTGTCTGTTTATGTTCAATACAGCCTAAGGGGTAGTACATCACAGTCCTGTTTTTTTAATTTGGAGAACCAAACATCACAAGTCTGTTTGCACTCTTTATTCAAAAAGAAAACCCCCAGTATACATAATGAGCCAGTTTAGTGTGGAGTTTATAGCTGTGGGAATTTTAAAAGACAGTATAAACTAAATAAATACGTTTTATTATTACACACCATCAGCGGCAATACACTTTGCAAGCCACATACTTTCTACAAGTAGTTTAAACTAAAATCAGCGACCTCAATCTCAACTCCAATTGTGCCCACCATTCCCTTACCTTTGGTGGTTAAATTAATCCTCTAATAACAACATTATCTCGCTTTAAACACTGCTCAAGTGCATCCAGTTGGCCTGCCTGGTTTTGAATAATCGTTTTAAATTTTTGCGCATCTCCACGCAGCTCCTCTGAAATCCCTGCCATTATTGCCTGTTACGTTTCGGTGTGTCAGTGTTTTGTTTTTGCATGACTTATGTATTTCCTGCTTTACTTTGAAAGTCTGTGTTATCTTAGTGTGTTCAGTTTACATTTTCCCTGTCTCGTCAGTTCTAATTTGCCCCAGCTGTGTTTCCCTCCTGTGGTCCATTTCCTGATTGCTCCCTCTATGTATTTAAACCCTGTGTTTCAGTGTGTCATGGTCGCGATCTCCCCCGTGTTGTAAATAGTTTGGTGTTTTGTTGTAAATAAATAGTCTGTTGTAAATAGTTGTGAATGGGTTTGTCAATACTTTCGTCATGGGATATTTTCGTTTTGGGGATTTTGGTGGAGAGCCTTCGTGGTTTTATTTTCCTTATCTTTGTTTTTCTACGTTGCACCCCGGTTGCCTAGGCCGGGGTGTAACATATGGGGGCTCGTCCGGGATTGGTGGAGGGTCCGAAGGAGGGACAGCTTCGGCCTTCTGTCTTCGCTGGAGGGTCCGAGGACCGCTTCAGCCTTCATCCGCCTTCGCTGGAGGATCCGAGGGACCGCTCCAGCCTTCTGCAGCTGGTGGGCTGCGTGTCCGTGTGTGCAGCTGGTGGGCTGCGTGTCCGTGTGTGCAGCTGGTGGGCTGCGTGTCTATGTGTGCAGCTAGTGAGCTGCTCGTCTGTCTTCGCTGGAGGATCCGAGGGACCGCTCCAGCCTTCATCCGCCTCTGCTGGAGGGTCCGGGGGACCGCACCAGCCTTCGTCGTCTGCTGGAGGGTCCGTGGGACCGCTCCAGCCTCCATCAGCTTCGTCTGCCTTCATCCGCCTTCGCTGGGGGGAGGGTCCGTGGGACCGCCCCAGCCTTTGTCGTCGCTGGAGGGTCCGTGGGACCGCTCCAGCCTTCATCCGCCTTCGCTGGAGGGTCCGAGGGACCGCTCCAGCCTTCGTCGTCTGCTGGAGGGTCAGTGGGACCGCTCCAGCCTCCATCAGCTTCGTCTGCCTTCGTTTCAGCCTTCGTTTGTCTGCATCAAACTTTTCACTTGGGGTTACATGTTTGATTTTTGGGTAGGGGGAAATGTTACGTTTCGGTGTGTCAGTGTTTTGTTTTTGCATGACTTATGTATTTCCTGCTTTACTTTGAAAGTCTGTGTTATCTTAGTGTGTTCAGTTTACATTTTCCCTGTCTCGTCAGTTCTAATTTGCCCCAGCTGTGTTTCCCTCCTGTGGTCCATTTCCTGATTGCTCCCTCTATGTATTTAAACCCTGTGTTTCAGTGTGTCATGGTCGCGATCTCCCCCGTGTTGTAAATAGTTTGGTGTTTTGTTGTAAATAAATAGTCTGTTGTAAATAGTTGTGAATGGGTTTGTCAATACTTTCGTCATGGGATATTTTCGTTTTGGGGATTTTGGTGGAGAGCCTTCGTGGTTTTATTTTCCTTATCTTTGTTTTTCTACGTTGCACCCCGGTTGCCTAGGCCGGGGTGTAACATGCCACAAAACCTTTCAGAATATCTTCAAAGATCTCTCACTTCCTCGTTTCTGAGCAGGAACACATGCCAATCCTCGTCCACTAACTCAGCAATTTTTCAACTAACATTCTGTCTTATTAAGATCGGACTCCTCAGGCTCAGCAAGCATTGCAAACCTGTTACTCTGCCCCGCCACCATCTTGACACTATGGTAGCTAATCCTATTTGTGAAACATGCCTATAATTAAAGTAATTCTGAATATTTTGTCCTACAGAATCATATTAACAGAAAACCCTGCTAATTGAAAGCTTTTGAAGAGCGAGATTATTTCCTTCAGGGTTACTCAAATGTAACCCAATTCCCAAATCATAAAATCACCAAAGAAATCTTCACATAATTATTTAAGCAGATCAGGGCTGCATTGCATTTCATTATGCATTTAGTCCTCCATTGTATTTTTTTTAGTTTGAATATTCAGGATATGCTACAACACAGAAGTTTTGAGAAAAAAAAAAAAAAAAAAAAAAAAAAAAAAAAAAAAAAAAACTGTGGAAAAGCCTCATAACTCTTTTTCAAGTTAGCCTTTAAGACTAAGGCTTTTATTATAGGATGTCCCTGAACTCAGTTCAAGAGTTTATGACTCCAAATGCCTATAACCTGACACACCAACCCAGACCAACACCCATGAGTTTTGAAATAATGCTGGTCATGGAATAAAGAAGTGAAAAGGAAAATACAGCGGTGCATTTTTGCCTCTTCTCAATAGCTCAAAGTCACTTGCCGTTTAACATAATTTTGTGACTAACAAGCTGTTAAACTCCAACTAACACAAAACTCCATGTTTTTCCATTTTATCTGAAGTTTGATTATTTTTTGGCATTCAGAATGGATGATTTTTAGTGTAATACTGTCCACGATAATAGTACTATAAATATTTACACAGTACAAAAATGTCATATCACTGATATTGTGAGTGCAAGACCATGCGTTCATGTTCCCCAGTGCATGCAACAATGAAACAAGCCAAGGTGTGTCTCTGAGCCACAAGTCAGCCTGTGATGACGCATTAGTGCCTAAAAAGGGAGTGACTTCATCAACTTGCAACAAAGTATGATTTGCAAAAAAAAAAAAAAATTAAAATAATTACTATTCCCACTTGAGTTGGAAACAAAAAAAATGTGTTTTATCACTTAAGGCAAAATCACTATGAAGTACAACCAGGGCCTGAACTGGGAGATGCTAGGCGCTAATGATGTGCAACCCAAATGTAAACAAATGACTCAACTAAGAACCACTAGCTGCACTCACTTGCTGAGCTTTGTATGACAGGAAGAGCAAACAGTGGCTGGAAATTACTGATGCAGTTACATAGTGGAGGTGCAGGGCTTTAAGCAATTGGTTATTACAAGCTACCTTTGTTTTATGCTGCATGCACTAATACTGGAGCTGGTACTGGCACCCTGTTTCAATAGAATCACACTTCAAATTAGGAAGTGTGTCATCAGTGACAACAGCTCTCTGCAAAACACACTTGCTAATTTTGCTGACTACAAGCATCAATAAAATATTCTGTTTTTTTAAAACTGGCACAGTGTATACCCAGATTTTAAGGCTTGTCCTGCTAGTTTGGTATATGATGGACAACAACTATTGTACTAACAAAGTGTCTCAGGTGGCATTTGAACTCTGAATTTTTGTTCCTGTTCCTCCTATTTAGCTTATAGGAGCTAAAGCATTAATACATCCCTTAAATTTATGGAAGTAAATTCCCACAGATCAAGAGATAGACAAAAGGCACTGAAAACTTACCTCAAAAAGCAAAAGCCTGTCTGATTATTGATTCAACAGGTTGCACTTCAGATTTCTTATATTGTATTCCAACTGGCAAAAGCTAACTGGAAATACTGAAAAAGGCAACATCTTCAAAACTTTAAGCTGATAATTCAACACCTACAGCACTTACTTTGATGATTTCAGCTTTAGGGTGACTTATTAAAAATACGATCAACATACTCAAAGCATAGCAAAAGAGAGATGAAAGCATTTCAGCTCAGTCCCATACTAGAATGGTTTATGAGAACTAATATTGGGCCATTATATTGCTAAATCAATAGTCTGTGCCTCAAGAAAGGCCAGAATGAGTCTACATCCACATATGCACCGGTATTTTACTCAACATTGCTTTTTCAATGCATTTTAGCCTTCATCCACATATAAACAGCATATAGGATTTAGTGAAAACTAAGCTTTTGGAAAACTCCTGCCAGGATAAAGACCTTTGGAAATGTGCACTTTTTTTAACATTTAAAAACAAACAAACAAACAAAACGTTGTACGTATGGATGTACCCTTAAATATCCATGCAGTGCAAGATGGCACAAACAAATAGGACGATCGTCAGTTTAACATATTCAACACTGAATGCTGTGTCACAGCTGCAGTGATGCAGCAATCACAACGGGCAAGTCTCGACACTCTGGTGAAAACTTCTTTTACTGCAAAAAACTAATAAAGAAAAAAAAATTACCCGATTTCCTAAAAGCCCAAAGTTTAAAATGAGAGTTGTCTTTAATAATTTATTCCAGGTTACTTAAGAATATATAATCATTATAGTCAAGTAACGGGTTAAAAATGTTAGTACTCAGCAGCACCATCAGTAAGACTCCAGCCGATTAGTAGCAGAGCTAAATTCAACTTTTTGTGGCCTGTTAAGTCTCATCTTCATAGCATAATATTTATTCATAGAAGGAAAAGGGATGAGCTTATTGTTTATTCAATTTCTAGCAATGTAAGGAGGCATACTGTAAGCAACAGTCAGCGTGCACCCCAGTGGACAAGCTATGGGATTTTTACATTACCAAGTGTCCACTTATGCCCTATGTTCTGTTTAAAACAAACAAACAGATAAATCTTCATATGATATACTCTGATACAGTTATATCTACGACAGACCGGTAAAATCAAAATCAATAAAATGAGTCACACTCAGCAACAATGGATGATAAGTGATAGACATGTTTACGAGCTTCATATTTAGAAAAGACATAAGCAAGCAGGAAGTGGAGGTGGTGAGGCAAGATAAATGAAAGTAATACAACATACAAGGTACTGTAAGTCTTGCTGCTTGATAACTGGAAGAATGAAATACAGGCTGACGAGGCAGAACTAAAATAGCGTCATGTCCACTCAAAACATGAAAGCATAGTGAAAGAGAAAGTGAGCAAAGTTACACAACTAAGAAGCAAGGCACTAGTAGTGTTGAGAGAGGGGTGGACACCAGCCTAGTCTTTCATGTGTTAGCCACTCCCATGAGTGGTTAAATCTCAAGGTCTCTAGCAGCTGCTCGGCCTATTGTACCGTGTGTTTAGCGGGGTGTGTATGTGAGAGATACAACCACCAGCCAGTTTCCGTTTCAATACTGCCTGTGTCCGCCGGCCCCCAGTGGCCTCTACTTCTCCTAAACAAGAGCTGTGATTACAACAGAGCAGGAACCACATGGCAAACACACTCATAACAATAAGAGACACTTTTACATGACTTCCTCAAAATTTGTTCGGTATACAGCAAAGGGAGAAAATATAGAGTCACGTTGCTCAATCCTACGCAGTGAAACACGGTGCCTGCCTCTGAGATTCTGCATGCATTATCCTCGTCTCTTATCTTCTTCTCGCTCTGTGATGTACGCAGGCAACTAGTCAGGCTCTAGCCAAGCTCATATCCACAACACCCACTTCATCAACTAACTGCCAGTAACATTCGAAACACCTCGTGCATAGAAAAGTTTATCAAAAACACAATATATTATTATCAGTGTTCCAAAACTCCTTGTCAAGCACAACGACCTGTTATATAACTCCCAGTAGTAGCACAGATCTTTGGTGGCTTTGTGGTAGGGCTGCTCAATTAATCGAATTTTAATCACGATTACGATCTGGGCTTTCAACGATCATTAAAAATGACTGAGCCGATTATTAGCCCCTCCCTAATTTATCCGCGACACCTTAAAGGCCGGTCCGTGAAAATATTGTCGGGCATAAACCGTCCGTGGCGCAAAAAAGGTTGGAGACCGCTGATTAAGAGGACCCGAGGGAAGCTCGGAAAGCTAAGCAGAAGTTATTTGGAGAGGAGAGTGACTGCTGTTGGTTGAAAAGAGAGTTTAAAAAAAAAAAAAAACTTCAGTGGTGTTGCACACTATTTTATATTATTTTTTTAAAGTCATTGTTAACCCTTTAAAGCCGGTCAGAGCTGCACGCTCCGTTTTGCGTAACTACTGTTAAATCCCTGTAGAACCTGAACCGTGTAAGCTAGCGCAATAATTTGTTTTGCATATGAAACCGGAGGAGTTGTACTTACATCTGATGCCATCAGCTTGTCCTCGGTCACGGTTTCGTTCCACATATAGCTTTGCAAAAATTGCATAAAAAGCGCTTGCAGGAACAAAAACATAATATTCCAGAAACACGCTTTGCCGATCCATCAGCTGTTCGTAACACTTCCCACAGTGAAATGATGCACATGCTGTTTTCTTTGCAAATTTGCATCATAGGATTGTTTTTTGTTTTTCCTGCAGTATATAAAAATTGCTGTATCTCCAAAATAAAACTATGAAGACACTCAAAATAAATTTCCTGTTGTTGTAAACTATTTTTTGCAACTTTATTGTATTTAAAGTTTTGAGGGATAAGCCTCTTAAATTTCTCCAAGTAGAAATATATGTAAACAAAACAAAAGCGATTTTCAATTTTTTTTGTAGTTTATTGCACTTTTTTGCAATTTATGTAATTACTATGGACTTAATGCATACATATTATTAAAATATGGGCTATAACAGTTGTATTGATGTATAGCAACTTGAAATGCTCCCACAAATGGCACTACAGCATGTAAAAAAAATAATATAAGCTCTGGTGGACTTGGTTCTATAGTAGGTCTTAAAGGGTTAAATAAATATCGTCAAATAATCGTGATCTCAATTTCAGTGAAAATAATCGTGATTATCATTTTTGCCATAATCGAGCAGCCCTACTTTGTGGCGTCTGCATGCAATGCAGAAAATGAACACGCACATAACCAAATTTGTACTTGCAGTGACGGTGCCAGGGCTGGGGAGGCATCAGAGGAAGAGTGTGACGACATGTGACTTCGCAGTTCCATCTGCGCTGAATGGATGTGCCAGACACACGCATAAAGTTACCCTGGCAACTGAGCAACAGCACTGGTTGGAGGTCAGAGAGAGAAAAGGAGAGATGCAGACCAAAACGCTCCTAGAATATGTAGAAGGAGCCCACAAACCGACTGCTTATTCATTTAGAAAGCTGCACTTTGCATTTTCTTACACAGACGCATGCAGGCTGTGTCTAGAAACGTTACACATAAACAGCAGCCAACGTGACGCAACGTAGAGCAGAGACACACAATCTGAGAAAGACCAGGGGTTACACTTGATGACGCAAAAGCTCTACAATGCTTATCCCTTTCTCCTGTAAACACACGGCTCCGATTCTGAGAGGGGAGTTTTATTTCACTCACACAGATGTAATCTCCGACTAATCACATTTGCAAGCCTTGGACGGAGCAGTTACGCTGCAGTGCTGAACAGATGGGCCCACGTAGATGAAGCATTTCTGGGATTAGCCTGGCCCAGACGGCGGAGGTGGCATGTAGAGTTACCAAGGGACAGTTTCTAAAAAAAATAGCTGGGGCTCAAATTACATTACAGAGAGTCACTGAATATCAGTGATTGTAAATGGAAGTGTATGTGATGATGTTAAAATCCTCAGTATAACTGATTTTCTCGCTCAGACTGTAAAGGCACTTTGTTTAAATTTTTGGAATACAGCTTGCTAATGCACAAGATTAAGTGGAATATATAAACTGAAACCAACATGATATTTTTGTATACAGACAGGAAGACACAAAGAATCAGATTGACCACTAAGAAAGAAAGAAAGACTCCCAATAATCATTAAATACAGCATTTGTAAATAGGGTTGCAGATGGGAGTTGTGTTCCTCTGGACTAATGCAAAGCTCCATGTAAGGTAGAATAGTAGAGCAACTGTATTTTATTGGATTACATTCCTAAGCCCTAGGGATGCACGGATTGTGAAATTCTGGACTGACACCAATGATTAAAACATTTCAGCCGTTAGGCTGTGCAGATACAGATTTTGTTAGTTTGCATTGTTTTTGTAATGATTCATTCTGACTTCTTGTGCCAAAGAAATTTATCTTTATTATAAAATTAAATAAATAACTGTCAGGCCTTGATTACATTATCTTGGATCAATTCATTTAAATTTATTAAACTGGACCCCAGATACAAACAAAAGAAGAACACAAGCCACTGCCATCAGTGAATGTAATATCGGGGTGTTTGCTACATATATAACATTTTTTTAAAAAGAAAAAAAAATATCTCCCCGTCACAGAGAATTTGCCCTTCAACTAAAGGGAAAATCACCAGGTCTATTACAATAATAATAATAATAATAATAATAATAATAATAATATATTGGTTAGAAATATGTCAAGGTTTATGTTGAGTTTACTCAACATTAAAATACATTTAAGGTTTTCAAATGGTTAAAAGAAAAAACAAAAAAACAAAAACAAAACAGGAAATACTTAGATTTCTGTTAAGTAAGGTAACAGACTTTTTGCATACAAACTCATGCTCACACACATAGCCAGCTGCCCCCCACCCCCACTCCAAAAGGGCTGGTTTGAGCCATGAAAATCCCTTTTACTTATAGGCCGATGGCAGTCAAGACAAACACAATCCTACTAAGCCCAACATTTAAGAGGAGCTGACTAAATGATTCAGATGCACCCTTCAAACACACAAGACTACTGTCTTGAAGACTAAACTTTCACTGTTCTCAATGCTTCCCCTTTCTTTACTTTGAATTAAAATGAAGTTAAAAACCAAAAAGAATTCCAAGCAGTTTCTTTCTTTGACATTTGGAAGTCTGAGGATTTCTGGCATTTGGAAGGAAATAGTTTTCCAAATGCCAAAGTTTTCTCTTCCTTTAGGCTCAACATTAACTGTAAGTACTCAGTGACTATGGTCTTGGAACTGGCATGACTGCCACAGTAATACTACCCAATGGATAAAAAACCTTCTGCATATATTTAACTGTTACAAAGGGCTAAGGCAAACAGGACTGTCAGTCATTTCTCCATAATGCGACACTGCAGCACTGTAAAGGCATGCTAGTCATGTGCGTGAACCAGTAACCTCGGGGTCATATGTTAAGTGTTGGGAACAGCAGCCTCACACAGCCACACCAAATATCATATGGAACATTCCTTAGAGTCCTTTAAAACAGGGCGAGAGAGGCGAGCAACAGCAAAGGGTCACAGAGGACGCTCACAAAGACTGTGCTGCACAGGACTGAGCAGAGGGAGTGGAAGATAAGATGTAACTGCTTGATTTAAACCTCCTACCAACTGCACTTCCAAAATTTCCGATCAGTGAGGTTGAGAATCCCTGGTTGCCCCCTTTTCTCCAAATAACCTTCCTGTTCTTCTTTTGTGGTTATTCTTAAACTAAGACATGCTTTAGAAAAGACGAGATAGACGTTGCTTGTGCACTGTATTGTTTGTGGGTGAACCCACACCACACCCAAAGCACTCCCCAGAGGGGTGCTTTGCAGGGGGTTCACCGCCAATGAGCCATCCCGAGCAGAGAGCCTGCAGTGGCCCGTGGCTGCTAAGTAAGCTGTGCTGGTTTAGCAGCACAAACGGGTCGACATAAACTCCCTGCCCCGACACAGAAAGTCAGATACACTAATCGCTAACTACCTAGCTCCCCCCACTCTTCTCAAAGGTTTCCATGTGAATTAGCATGATGCATTTACTGTCAACTAGCTTGCACGTTGATCTATTGTTAGCCTCACATCAAACTCCTTGGTACTGCTTCTTGATGTGTGTATTTATGTGTGCGGTGGGGCGACCTGTACATTCACGTGAGTGGATGGGATAAGAATATAATAGCTAAAATACAATGCTGCACCCAGCTACAGAGTCTGCGTTACAAAAAAAAGACGACCAGCCTCACTCGCGCTTTGCTCCAGTATCTCCGCGTCCGCTCCTCGCGATGGATGCCGATTTACTTTGATAAGCAGCCTGCATTTTAAAACAAACACACCCAAACCGCTCGTCAAGCTTGCCGCTACGTTAGCTAGCTATCGCGACGGATGGGAAGGGATTTCTTTGCAATTGTGTCGCTAACGATGGCAAACTTTGTCCCGTCGTGTTCTGTAACTGTAACTCACCGAAGTGCGCCGTTTTGCTCTTTCTTCTTCTGGTATTCCAGCGGGCACATCAGCGGAAAGCAGGCTGCTAACCGTTTTTGTTAGGCTAACACTCCCGGACACGACGATGCGCCTCGCAACAGCTGTGTTCTGTTTTGAATGAGGGCTGAGGAGGAGAGGAGACGCCGCTAACGGGCGGAGCTTCCCGGGTGCACAGCGGGCCGATCTGCCCTTTATCCTCTGCAGTAGCTCGTAATGTACGGAGACCTTTTGCTACTGTTTATATCATCCGCAGGTTGTCAATGCACTGCCAGTTAAAGGCTTGGCAGATGGGATTCGCACAGCCCGCCCTCTATTGTAGTGCCGGACTTCTGTTTGAAGGGCTGGTTGGCTTCAAAAGGGCTAAAAGTTCATGGGTTCTCCTCTGACTCCCTCTTGTGGACAAGACACCATTGTGCTTTTCAAAATTGTTGAGAAGACTATTTTTTCACCCTAGTTATAGTGTTTGTGTCCCCACAGTGGAAATGGCGCATTTTATGCGATACAACTGGAGTTAGTGATGACTTCTCAGCAGTTTTCACACTTTGTGATGGCATCTGGGCAGGTTGAATTAGACCCTTTAGTGGGGCAGTTTTGGCCCAGGCCACATGTTTCACGTCTCTGCTTAGTATAGTATAAGCTTAATATAAAATCTCCAAAGCAGCACTAAAACTAGGTGTGAAATAACAAAAAAAAAATTAGACTTTTGGGGAAAAGGAAAACTAATTGAAATGATATTAATGATATAACTAAAATAAAGTGATCTAAACCTTTTTTTATCTGATGGGTATATTTGTTTCAAACTGTATAGGCTCATGTGTAGTCATTTATACACCACAAATCACAGAAACATGGGGGAAAAAAAATCAACACTTGCACAGAAATGAGATGAATGTACCATTTTTTATTTTTTTTTGCAAATGTTTTGAATGTATTGATGCACTTAATCATGTTTTTAAAAATAATAGACATTATCTTCAATCTTTGAACCCTGTGAACGAGGTGGGTTTATTCAAACAAACTATCTAACAAATAATCTAAACCAAAACAACGATAATTCAACAAAAGTGTGCTACTCCCCAAACTTAAGCTGCCTTTCCTTTTCTATACCATGCAGCTCCCTCGCTCGATTTTTCAGCTCCTCTGCTTTCTTTTCATCCTTTTCTGTACCATCCCCAAGTCTGTACATGCGACTTGCATTGGCACAGCCCCACACGTGTCCCAGCTCACAAGCCCTGTTAGCGTATTTTAGAGCGAGAGCCATATCTGATGCCAGCCCTTTGGAATTGCCCTCAATGAACAAAGCGCTGAGGTTAAAGCAGGAAGGAGCGAATCCACCTGCGCAGGCCTTCTCATAGTACTGCCGAGCTGCTTTCAGGTCAGGTCCTCCTTCCATAGCTTGTCCGTCATGGGCTAAAAGACCAACATTATGGCAAGCGTCTACAGACTTCTTTCCTCCAGAATTGCAGGAGTGCAGAAAACAAGAGTAGGCTGCTTTTAGACACTGGGTGACTCCACCTGGTGGAGAAAAAAAAAAGATTAGGGGACTGACTTAGAATTTTGTAATGGCATTACTTAAGTAGAAGTAACCTTAGAGGTCATTCATGCTAGCAACAAGCTGCAAAATGTATCAAAGGATCAAAATTACAAGTAGTACTTAAATGACTGGTGATAATATGTGGACTATTATGCACAGTTGCTTCAATAAGTCATCGCTTCAGAAGCTTATCCTGGAAACTTTTCAGCTTTTACAGTTGTGCTGACACAAAATACTGTGACAGCTAAAGGAACCACGGACCAGTTAGGCTTACTGGTTGCCCTTTCATGAGCTTTTCTTATAAAATCTTAATTTGAATAAAATAAAATGGCACAATATTTCGATTTCACATTGAAATGTAGTAGGGTAGATATAAAAGTCTAACAGAAACTCAAAGCCTTCAGTATAGTGTTTAGTATTTAACACTTCAGAAAAGATAAATAAGGAGGTTAAATATACACCTTTGCCGGTGACGTGGTAAGCACCGAGTTTATAGCAGCTCTCTCCATGCCCATGCGTCTCACAGTTATGTTTGAGCACTTGTGCTGCAGAATCGTAGTTCTTCTTGACCCCTTCCAAGTAGTCAGCGAGCCTTTGGCACCCTAAAAGCATGAAACAGGGGGCAAAGAGTGAGGAAAACAGAACTGCATAACTACCATGTGTTTCAGCACCACCGATCTGTGAACAGCTCAGAAACTTCTACCTTCAGGATCTTTCTCATTGTAGCACTGAAAGCTGTACTCCACGCCTAAATTATCCAAAAACTGCTTCACTTCCTTCTCGTCTTCAAAATTTATAAGTCCAGCCATTTCTCCGCTTTACTTGAACTAGTTTCACCTCTGCAACAATCACATGTGCTCAGCTCCTCACGGCGTCCACCGCTGCTGCTTGACCTTGATGACTGACTTTGATATGCGATGCTGAAAAAGTTCTTCCCAAAACGCAAAGGTCTGTCTGGATGCTTGCCGCTATATGTGAAGTCATTATATGAGCAAAGTGTGCTTGATGGTATAATAGTGTCCCTTTGAAAAGCAGATGGACGCGGTCACGTTTGTCTTCGGCTGTTCGCTTCCTGGTTTTGTAACCCTTCCTTACGGGCTTCCGTAGTCCAGCCTCCCTTCGTTAATGTACTTCCGGTGCTATGACCTTTGTTTACTGTCTGTCTAGTCGCTCTAGTTAAAAATAGATCCAACTGCTCACAGTGGAAATTACATGCCAAACAGGTTTCTAGGTTCAGTCTTTCGGTCGCTTCAGCAGCTGGTCGACATGAATTCCCCCTCATTCGTAAGCTTTCGACGTTTTTGCTCGCCTGGTGATTTTCTACCACCGAGACACCAAGTGAGCTAGCTAGCTGGCTCTCTGTTAAGCTCCGTTGTGTTCGTGCGTCGTCACGTTCTCCTGGTACCTCTTAGAGTGATCAGCAGCTCCTCAGACTCTCACACAGGTGGACACTGTAAATTGAAAGGGAAAGAGGTGTCCGAGACGACGAGCAGGCTGGTTATATAATCACAAGTCTCGGTTGTACAAGCTAAAATATATTTTCTTTTAAAGCCTTTGCCATGGCCTGCAGTTTCCTAAACACGGTAAGTCTCAGGTGATTTATTTGCTTTGACAGTTGTAGAAAATTGTACTCGGTGCATCCACATCAACACACCTCTTGGTTTTCAGGAGGAGGCGTCTCCAGCGGCTCTGACAGACCTGTGCCTCACCTATGTGAGCCAAAACCTGGAGTGTTTCTGCGTGAAGCGCCCTGATGGCTCCTTCTGTTTCAGGGAGGCTGTACTCTTCCCGCAGGAGCTGGCAGACCAGCTCCTGGCCAAAATGGCCACTGAAGGTAAACCTTTAAAGACGTTTACGAATAGTCCAGAGTATTGCTGCAGCCTAGCGCTCTAGTTTCTACACACATACATTATTCATTGGATCATAAAAGGTCACCATGATACTCATGAGGATGAAAAATCTTAACTTGCACTTGGGGGAAATATTTGAAGTGAAAGCCACTTCAAACTGATGGCCAGTAAACTAAATCCTTGCCCTGGGTAAAAAGCCAGTGTTGTTTAAGGTTGTGCTTGATTCCGAAAGATAAATTCACTCTGCTATAGGTCTGCTGAACGACAGCACAGTGGGTGTGTTTCGGAACTGTGAATACTTGCGGTTGAGACGGGCCTGCATCCGTACTGCACGGATCTCTGCAGAGGCCTTCCAGAAAGCCCTGTGCCCTCACAGATTGCTGGAGTTGGATGCTGCCCGGGTCAATGCAGACCTTACCATTCCTGATATCCTGCAGGGGCTGGCCACTAATAAATATTGTCAGGTAATATGAGAGTGTGTCAGTTTTTTGTGGATAACTGCCCTTTCTTTCCACTGTATGAAAGTAATTTAAACTTTCTCCCTGCAGGAGTCCCTTCAGCGACTTGTCCTTACAGGCCTCACCATGTCCTCTCTGGAGGAACCAATCTGGTATCGCTTCAGTGCCCTCCAGGGCTTGCGTTCCCTCTCTCTAGCTAATGTAGACTTCTACGACTCTGGGCTAGGCGATGTGTGTTCCCTGCCTCGGCTGGAGAGCCTCGATCTTTCTAATACTTCAGTCACAAACCTGAGCCCGCTGCTGGGCCTGAAGGAGCGGCTGCGCTCACTGACACTGCATCAGTTGAAAAGGCTGGAGATGAGCACTGCTCAGCTGCTGGGAGTCATAGGCCAGTTGAATGTATTGCAGGTTAGTGGTTTGATTGTGTGTCTAGTATTAAACCTGTTTCTCTGTTTTTGTTTTGGTTTTTTTTCAAAAACATTTTAAGAAAACTCCATCTCTGAGGTTTTATAAGCCATGCCTGTTTGTGTGTGTGTAAACCTTTGCACATGCAGCACCTGGACATTAGTGATGATAAACAATTTACCTCTGACGTGGCTCGTCAACTTCTCGGACAGCCAGGGATTCTGCCCGCCCTTGTTTCCTTAGATGTCTCAGGGAGGAAACAGGTGTGTTCATCTGCTTTAATATTTTTATTTGTTTCTTGGTTAAACCGCAGTCAAAGCACACATATTTTAAAGTCGAGTAATTTCTTATATCTGTGAATGTTACAGGTGACAGATGCAGCTGTTAAGGCATTTGTTGAAGAGAGGCCAGGAATGACCTTTGTGGGACTTCTGGCCACAGATGCTGGTTTTTCAGACTTCCTATCAGGAGAAGGAAATCTAAAGGTAGGTATAGAATGATCATAAATGGGCACTAAACAAAAAGTGAAAACATCAGGTTTGCTCAAGTATCTTCTGTGTGCCATCAGGTGACTGGAGAAGCTAATGAGACTCAGATCTGTGAGGCACTGCGGCGCTACAGTGAGAGAGAAGGTTTTGTGAGAGAAGCTCTCTTTCATCTGTTTAGCCTCACTCATGTCATGGAGAAGCCAAGGCCTGACATCCTAAAGGTAAACACATTATCCTTGAACCTATTAAGTTATTATTTTACTTAATCTTTAAAAGAAATTATAGCATCATATCATGGTTAAGTAGTGCACATAATGTCTTAATCTTAATTGGTCCCTTTGTCAGCCACAGATATCCTCCTTAAGTGAAGAAGCACTATACTACCATTGTATCTCTGCACAGTTTAGTTACTCATCATTCTCGACTTCCTGTTTCTTGAATTTTTTTTCTTCCTCTTTCTGTGTTTTTTTTTTTTTTTTTTTTTTAAATAGCTGGTAGTTTTGGGAATGAAGAATCATCCGTCCACTCTGAATGTCCAGCTAGCCGCGAGCGCCTGTGTGTTCAACCTGACGAAGCAGGACCTGGCAGCAGGGATGCCAGTTCGACTGTTGAGCACCGTCACTCAGCTTCTACTGGAAGCCATGAGGACTTTCCCCAACCACCAGCAGGTAGCTTCATGCCTGGCTGCTTTTGCTCATTCCCAATAAACAGTTAGTTTATAACATAGATTTTATTTAGCAGGTTGCAATTGACTGATACAGTTTACCTGCACAGAGAATTCTTCTTTCTTCTTCTTCTTCTTCTCTTTTTTTGTCCATTATGTCACAGTTTCTCAGAAAATAGCTCTTTGCATGTTATAATGGCATTCACTGACACAATTTTCCTTTCACACATTAGTGGATTTCTTGATTTTAAATGTGTGGGTTTTGTAACTCGTAACATAGAGGATGAAATGGTCATTTACCAAAAAAATAACAGCTAATAAGGATAAATTGGAAATTATAATTATAGATTATAAATCTTTTTAAAGGGCACAAAGTTTTTCCATTTTAAAAGCATCAAGATTGTCGTTGCTCTACATGGATTTTATAGCCAATTTTTTTTCTTTTTGTTGCCTGTTTATACAGTAGACATTATTACATTCACTCTCACAACCTGATTCTGCATACATTAATAATAAATCAAACTTGGTCAACTAAGTTGTCAGATAGATGTGTTAAACAAAAGTAAGAAATCAAGTTTAAAGGCAAGCACAGTTTTAGTCCAGTATTCTTGAGGGTAGTGGCAGGAGCGTGTCAGCTTTGGAGAACACTGTGTTAGCTGGGTCGTTTGGTAACGCCTGTGAGTGTTGCGACAATATGAAATTTAGAAAGATTTGAGGAACTTCCCACAACCACAATAAGTAGTTTCCCTTTTTTTTTACAAAACACAAGTAAATAGTGCACTGCGTAACGTTATGTTTGTTTGTTCCTCAGTAACAAGATTTCCAAATCAATACAGCCTGGAATGGAAACAAATGCAGGGATCTGGTCACAAGTAGAAATGAACCATTATAGGAAGTGACGTGCACAGCTGGATATTGGACAAAAGGATTTGTTAAGCGATACACATTTTATTCTAAAATTATGGGGGAAACGTGCTTTGTGCGATAACTGTTCAGTGTTGTGATGATGTACAGTTGAGGTTGTGTTGTGTTTTAGCCACATGCTGAATAGGCAGTTTTTATAGATAGATGGATACTTTATCTATAGAAGCATAATAAAAAATAAAAATGAGTCCACAGTAAATAAACAACACAGTTAAAGTGCCACAGGTGCATAGTGAGTAGAACTTATGCTGTGTGATAGTACAAGAAATGTTGCTCTTATATAAAATAAATAAATAAATAAAAATGGGGTAATTAAAGAATAGTAAAGTAAGACTTAGATTGTGTGAGAGAGTGGTTCAAATTACAATAATAAATAATATCTACACTATAATTCTTAGAAATATGATTTGAACGTTACTTCTTGTGTTTTTATGTCAAACATTTCCTCTGTTGGATGTTTCAGACAAGGGACAAATATCCCTTGAAAGGTTGTGATGGGAATCCAGCATTTTAAAAAAACAAATATCTGTATCCATCCACTGTGGTGACCTTTTATAAATAAGGGAGTGTCCAAAAGAACCTTTGTTAGTTCTGTTGTTTTTCACTGTGTATTTTCCCCATGTCGTCCACTAAAGAGACTGTCCACAAAGTCAAGAGAAGAAAAAAAAAAAAAGGATTTAGCATATGCTTTCTAAACTAGCTCACATGTTTGCATGCGGAATTAATGTTTCTCCTATTGTTGTAAGCTTGAAAATGCAGTTTATCTGTGAGCACTGTTATTTATTCATTTTCCATTATATTTTCCTGCACAGGCTCTAAGTCAGATATAATATTTAACCAGCCTATTGTGACTAAACAGAACTGATAAGAAGATAAAAACATAGGAGCAGCAGGAGCAGCAGTCTGATAGCTTTTAGGTTCTGCAATCATGGCTGTTTTCTCTTTTTATAGTTGCAGAAAAACTGCTTGCTGTCTCTGTGCAGTGATCGCATTTTGCAAGAAGTTCCATTCAACAGGTGGGAAACACCACATTTGTTGTGTAAATATTGATCATTTTGTTATTAGTTTTTTTTTTTATTATTTTATTTTAATTTTTTAATTTTCATTTTTTTTAAAGGTTGTCAAAGATTTTAACTATAAACATGCCAAAATGTGATCAAAGTTAATTCGTAATTCTCGGTTTGTGACGTAACACATTTTCAGTAAAGGTAGAATTTAAAATGCTCTGCTTCCTTTTACTGTTTAAAGGTTTGAAGCTGCCAAACTGGTCATGCAGTGGCTTTGCAACCACGAAGATCAAAACATGCAGAGGATGGCTGTGGCAATCATTTCCATACTCGCTGCTAAGGTACATTTGGTGTTGTATTAGTACCACATATGCGGTTATTCATGCATTGAAAGTACATCTGTAGGGTATTTTCTTTGAGTGCTGCAACATTTGCTTTTTTGCAGTTATCCACAGAGCAGACGGCCCAGCTGGGAGCAGAGCTGTTTATCGTGAAAGTATGTTTTGAGTTGTTCTTTTGTTGTTGTTGTTTTTTAATCTTGGATGACTTTCATCTGCCTTTACTCATTTATCGAAAAAAGGCTGATTTTCAGTACAATGCATTCTCTCTGCCCTGCAGCAACTGCTCCACATCGTGCGTCAGAAGGCAACTCAGGGCGTGGTGGATGCCACCCTCAAATTTACACTGAGTGCACTCTGGAACCTCACTGATGAATCGCCAACAACCTGCCGCCATTTTATCGAAAACCAGGGGCTAGATCTCTTCATTAAAGTTCTAGAGGTACATGGAAATTATGTGAACATGTAAAGAAAACAGGCAATGCTACATACAGAACAAATTTAAGCAGATTTCTATAGGAATTCATCATCACACTTAATGATGTGTTCCTCCGTATAAGTACACATGGCTTCGGGGCAAGATGACTCACTGTTGTTTTTATCCCTACCTCCCCCTCTCTTTATCTGCAGTCGTTCCCCAATGAATCTTCTATTCAGCAGAAGGTTCTCGGGCTTTTGGTGAGTTTACTTCTCTTTTTTTCATCCCGAAGCTAAACTGAATCTGGAATGCGTTAACAAAATTAAGGAATCATTATTCCCTGCTCGCCTTTTGATTGTTGTAGAACAACATAGCAGAGGTTGGGGAGCTGCATGGAGAGCTCATGGTGCAGGGGTTTCTGGACCACATCAGCAGTCTGCTGCACAGCCCGGAAGTGGAGGTCAGCTACTTCGCTGCAGGCATCCTTGCACATCTGACGTCACGAGGAAAAGAGGCCTGGGCGCTCAGCCCCAGTCTTCGGTCCTCACTGCTTGAGCAATTGGTAGGAATAAGCAAGCTTAATGAGAACTCTTGTGCATAAATACAGTTATTGGAAATGTTGGTTTTTAGCGTGATGCGTTTGTGTGTCTGTGCAGCATGCTGTCATTATGAAGTGGCCCCCGCCAGAGTGTGAAATGGTGGCCTACAGGTGAGATACAGCTTCTATTCAATAATGATGGAGTATTATAAAAAGGATGCCAAAACAGGAAACCTTCTTGCCGAGAGGTGACTATGCTAACTATTGTGTCAGCAAAATCTCAAATTTATAGATCTCAGAGCCAAATCTTCCAAACCTCATGTTAATACGTTACATTCAGTTCAATGTTTTGTTTTTTGTTTTTCCTTAATGTATTTGGAGACAAATCCTGTAATCTCAGGGCACCTAATATTATAACGCCAAGACCCTACAAACCAATAAATTGAAGCATTTGATGACAGTGGGGGGGAAACCGCCTTTAAACTCTAAAAGACCTCTAGTAGAATCGGGCATCCTTTATCCTGAGACAGACAAAATAGATAAAAAAAAAAAGGTGCACACAGAGATGATAAATTACAAACAAGGTAAAGCACAAAACTGTAAGCAAGTGTAAGCAAAATTAAATGGCAATAGTCATAGTGACATTTCAGTATAATGTGGGTTTAATGTAAGACATTAGGGACAAGTGCGTAGTACATCCCAGCCTCCAGAGTCTAGCATAACAAAGGAATGGTTCAGGGTCACCTGATCCAGTCCTAACCATAGTGTTTATCAAAAATGAGCATTTTAAGCTTGATCTTAAATTACAGATGGTGCCCGTCTCTCCCACTTTTGAGTAGCTGGTTCTACATGTAAGGGACGCGATGGCTGAAGGCTCTGCTTCCCATTTTAATCCCGTCACACAATAATTGTCATTTTCTTCCCTTCTTTAGGTCATTTAACCCCTTCTTTCCCCTACTGGAGTGTTTTCACACCCCTGGTGTCCAGCTGTGGGCAGCCTGGGCAATGCAACATGTCTGTAGCAAGAACGGTGAGACACAGATCCATGCAAAAATAAAACCAAAGGTTATTCTAGCTTAATGTGATGCCTCACCTACTCAAACCTCTTGTGGATACTTCTGTGTGTGCAGCTTCTCGCTATTGCAGCATGTTGTTGGAGGAGGGTGGTCTGCAGCAGCTGGAGCATGTTCACAAACACCCACAGACCCACAGAGACGTCAAACTGCTGGCTGGGAGCATACTAGAGAGCCTACAGCGCCACAGAGCTCGCACCGGCCAGCCACTACACACACACACAAGTCGCCGCCCACCGCCGCAGTAACCTCACAGAGGTAAGGCATGATCAGCAGCTAGCTCACCCTCGCAGAGGTTGAAGATTGATTATGCTTTCATTCTCTTTCAGAAAATCCGAATCTCTGGTGAAGAAGAGGAAATTAAGCTGGGTCCCACCGTGGATGGGAGGTGGTGGTCACGTGTGTGTTTGTGTGTGTGAGAATATATCTCACACACAAACATGGACTTACAAGAATCTCTAAAAATGTAAACTGAATTAAGGACAGAGGCATTGCAGTTCTTTGCACAGAGTAACCTTATTTATTTTCTCGCTTTTTTCTCTTTAAAAAACCATTTCTCTGTGTGCTTATCAAAAAATAAGAAAAAAGTAAATTATGATAAACTGTCTGTCACTAGAGCTCAAATCAAATCATGAATTTGTGTTTGGGCCTTTTTCAGTCAGCTTTTGGTATCAAGAGGAATTGTTTTTTGTTGTTTTTTTAACCCGAAATATGTCAGTGCACACTTACAAATCTCAGTTTGGGAATAATTCCCCAAAGCTCAACTGAGGACCGATACCCTGATACCCTCATATGTTACAGAGTACTATGGATGTCTGAACTGGTTGATTAGCTCTTAAATTTACGCATGCCATCGCCCTGAGCTCAAGCATGGGGGTTAGGGTTTGTCTGAATGCTTATACTGTTCGTTTTAGGAATGCCTGCTTGTTTGTTTATGGCAGTGCTCAGTTCACTGAAACCCCCGCCTCTGGGTCTGCAATACTACTGCTGCTCTACTCGTCATTTAGTCTTTTATCAGCTAACGCCTTTGATTTGATGTGACAGGACGCTTGCCGAGGGTGTATTCAGTGGGTTCGGGCGTTCCAAACATTCAAACACGATAAACTAAATTATAGAGAAATCATCTTTTTGAGAAACTCGATTGCATTTTTTTTTTCTTTAAATTTTCTAAACATTGGGGAGCCCTAAATCCATCCGCTTGGTGGCAGAGCCAGCAGTGCAGAAAGCTCACGAGGACAATTTACATGATAAGCTGAGTACTACAGTCACATGTGTCTGTTTACGTCCAAATATACTTTCCTGGACACAAATGGCAATAATGATGTGGCCAGCATAGTGAGGATAGGTGTACATTTGCAGTGAGTCACATCTGTTTTCTCTTTGAGAAACTTGTGTATATATTTATATATAAGTATGTTTTTTGTTATGCATCTGAGTGTCTTTAAGACAGACAGCACTTCAGTGTGAGCATGTGTGCATATATGCGCTTGTACAAGTGTCTGCATCTCAAAGAGTGTATGTATTTGTACATAAGGATACTGAAGGGGGGGGGGTCGTTGTTTAGGAGTGATTGCATGGAAATTATTCTACTGTATGTTTTTCAGTTCCATCTGATTGAACAAAGGGAAGAAAAACAGTTTATACAACAATAGCGTAGAAACATTTAAATTATTTAAAGGCATTTCTCTGTTCTGAAAGTGACCGGCCGTGTGATGTCTGCATCCTACAGGCTGCTATTTTAACAGTTATGCTTCTGCTGTTTAGACTTGCTGTTACAGCTTATGAGACTGGCTACATTTTTGTTGTTCATCTCTTATTGCAGGCCTTGTCATTTACTATGCTGTCAACACATAACTAGGAAAGAGTACTGAGGAGACATGAAGCAGAATAAAGTACAATTATTTTTGCATTTTGAGAATAAAGTCGACTCCCTTAATCCACAAACTAAAGGTAGGAAAGTGACCACTGACTGCCAGAATGGAGGTGATTTTTCTGGTCAAAGTTTATTCTCAAAATGCAAAACTTTTGCTGAAACACTTTGATAAATAACACTTTCTAAATAATTGGAGATAAATTTGTTTGGCAGGAATGCCAGTGACAGGTCAGGAGACTTGAAAAGATTACTGGATGTATGGTTATATAGATAAATATAGAACATTAGGCTCCAAAATGATACTTAATGACGCATGTGTCCCAGGCTAATAGTGTTTCCACAAGGATAGTCTTAGATGACAGAACTTTTGGGGGTTTTTTCCGCCAAAGTCGTGTAGTTTGGTTGAATATCGCCCTGCATAAAAGGCCAGTTCTTAGTTTTTTCCACAAGCGTTTTAATCCATTGGAAGATGCAGAAAGTCAAGGTACTGTATGTCTGCTGTGATTGTGCCATGTTGCTGCTCAGAATCGCATTTTCAAATTTAGAAATAAAGAATGTACATTGCCATAAAACTGGAGATGACCCATGTGCTGTCTTTTTTATTTATTTAGTTTCATTTCAAAGATGACCTTGTTCCTGATAAAGCATCAAATATAACAAATTATAAACAATCTGCACTTGTCAGTCTGATCCTGAGTCACAAAAGCAAGTGGCCACTATTGAGCACTTGCATGGCCTAAATTAATGTACTGGCACCGGCTGAGAGTCACAAAGACAATCAATAGATGTTAATTGTTTATCTGACATCGGGCTACAGAAAGCAGTGTGCTTCTGTGTTCACATGTCGGTACGACAAAGAAATCCAGTAGCTCAAAGGAGTTTATTCCCCAGTGTACCGCGGAGCTCTCTTCTCTATGAAGGCTGCCATACCCTCTTGTCGGTCCCGTGTGGGGATGACCTATAAAGAGAGGACAAGTAAATGATGATTTAAGTGGAGCGAGCATCAGAAGGTTCATGTCAAAGCTAGGCCCGACTAGAATTTAATTTATAACAGCCTCAGCATCAGCTATGTGTTGGGTTGCCTTAGAATTTAGCTCAAAAGAAAATTCCTGAACCACAACAATTATGCCAAATTAAAACAAGTGTTTCGGAAATCATAAACAAGAAGTGGAAGACTTACTCGAGCATAACACATCCTCTCTATCGCCATTGCTGAACCGATATCAACCTGGAAGAAAGAACAGTCACTAAATTCACTGATGTAAAGACCTTTAAAGAAGATCTGGGATTCATAATGTACCTCCAAGCCTCTGTTCATTGCCTCTTTAGCCATCCGCACTGCAATAGGAGCCTGAGCAACAGAAACAAAAAGGGTTAGATGCCGATGGTATTATCTCCTTCCATCCTAATCAGGTGCCCAAACCACCTGGATTGGCTCTACTTTAAATATAGGACCTTTGGAATATAAACAATGATAGACACAAAAATGCTCACCTTCCTTTACGTTTTTGTCTCTGATACTTAGCTACTTTATTTCACTCTACCACTGACGTCCCTTTATGTTGTTGTTTATTCAATTTTTTGTTCAAAAATTAAAGTTTGAGAGAGAGAATCAAAAATATTAAACTGTTGATCAATCAATGTGAGCAATGCATTTCTACAGAAATTTAACTGGAGGAACTCTTTACAGTTTAATCACATGCAAGCAGCAGTACATTTGTCTTAGAAATTCCAGGAAAACAGAAGTGCCAAAATAAAGATCTACACCCTCTTATTATTTCCTCTGTGCTCCCTCACTTTGATTCAGTGCAAGATCCTGTTAATCAATCAATCCGTGCTAAGTCGAGCATAAATGTGTTGGAAAATGTGATAGTGTATGGTGCTATTTGTGGTCCATTTCTCCACTTGACTGCCACTCTAACCCCACTGACTGTGGGCATCTGAACTGGAGTGAAAGATATATGGAACGACAGAGGCCTGGAGAGAGGGACAAGCAGAGGGAGATGGTGAGAGGGAAGGTGGGAAGAGGAAAAAAAAAAAAACAAGACGGAAGAAAGGAAAAAAGAAATGCATTGTTTTTGTTTCTTCCCCTTCCACTGCATCCAGAGAAAGGGGAAAGGGAGCAGATCCCCCTGCCTGAAGGAGGAGAGATGCAGCAGTATCAGAGCTTTAGCGGCATGAAAAGTGTGTTTGTACTCTAACCTGGGGCAGTATCTCCCTGGCCAGGCTGAGTGCCTCTCTGTAGGCAGCGTCTCCTGTCTGGTTCTGTTCTACTACTCTGTTTATGAGCCCCATTTCCAGAGCTGTCTGCCCTCCCACGCGCCTGCCTGATAACAGACAAGGAGAGACAGTGACACACCAAATCCTTGCTCACTGATGAGCATTCAGTGCCACTAAAATCACATCAATATTTCTGAATTACTACCTGTGAAAATGAGCTCTTTGGCCAGAGTGACACCGATCATCCGTGGCAGACGCTGACTGCCCCCTGCAGGACAAACCACCTCAAGGTCAACTTATCACAGCTGCTTTATCTCTATTTACATACAGTCAGTGCAGTTCAGGGTCATTTCAGTGACCTCTGTTCGTCTTACCCGCCCCTGGGAGCAGCCCCCGTGTCGTCTCAATAAGACCCATCTGTGCCGAATTTGCTGCAACACACATACACACACAAACAGAGGACAGTTGAAGGTCTAAGTGCCATTAAGCTGGAGAGAGTGTAAAATCTGACTGATGTCTCTGTCAGAGCAATTGACACAAACACCTGCTCACCCAGCTCATCTGTGCTCAACCAATCACTGAGCTGCTGCGCCTAATATAACCAATCACATGAAGGTTCAAACGCATGAACAGCTGGGCAGATGTGGCCTCATTAGTCCCCAAGCTCATCAACAGATCATTAGAGCTCCATCGTCTCAGGAGTATGTTTTTAGCTTGACCATTGTGTATATAACACATTTACATTTATTCAAAGCTGTTTAAAAGCTGACAGTTTAATTTCCCCCTAAGTTACTTATAAAGAGTTGGGAAAGTTTTGTTTCATTTTAGAAGATATTGTTTCAGTAAATTACCTGTTCATTAACTGTGATAGCTGAAATTGTGTAAATATTGTGTGAATAGTCCAACATATATTCATTTAAACTAAATAGTAAAATAAATTTTTTTTACGTCAGTCTACATATAATGGAAACTTTTAAAATACACAGTATTTTGAAATCTTTTCAGAAACGTTTTCTGCGCTCTAAGATTATTTTTTGCCCCCCCCCCCCCCCCCCCGGGGAATCCTGTGTGTCCAATGAGGAAATTGTCAATGAAGAGAAATGATCCCATGTTGAAACTGCTATTCTCCACCACTGATCTGATATGAGTGGATTAGTGACAGCTGTAAAGGGAACATGACATCCCCTTTCTAACCTGATTAGCATCACCGGAAGAAAGAAAGCAGATCCGATTCAGAGTTGACAGGTGAAGGTTCAGAGGTCACTCACCAGCAGCGCGAAGGTCACAGGCCAAGGCTAACTCCAATCCACCTCCCAGTGCAACTCCATCCATCGCTGCGATGGTCGGCGTGGGCAACAATGCTGCCAGGTTATTGAAACAAAGTGAGCAAAGTTTACAAATGGATAAACACATTTAGCTTGAAAAAAAGACTGACTAATCACTCAACCTTAATGGGTTTTTTTTGTTTGTTTTTTTTACCTATTTGAGTCATGAGGGAGCGCAGGCCGTGAACAAACAGATCAGACTCAGAGTTGTTCATCAGAGCTCTCTCCTTCAGATCGGCACCTAACCATAAATCATAACGCACATGGTCACACATCATTACTGCACACTTTGATCACACCTTCCTGGCACCAGAGATCACTCACCTGCACAGAAAACGCCCGGCACTAAACTCCTGAAGATAACCACACGTACCGCTGAGTCATTGTACAGAGTGGAAACCACCTTCCTCATCTGCACACACACACGTCATCATGTCTCAGTGGCTGCTGCATATGTGTTTAATGTATGTGTGTGTGTGTGTGTGTGTGTGTGTGTGTGTGTGTGTGTGTGTGTGTGTGTGTGTGTGTGTGTGTGTGTGAGAGAGAGAGAGAGAGAGAGAGAGAGAGAGAGAGAGAGAGAGAGAGAGAGAGAAGACGTGGAAGTCTGCTTACCTGTGACACAAACACATTGCCGAGAGCATTTCTGGCTTTGTGCCGGCACATCAACACTTCTACGATCCCTGAGGAAAAGAAAGCAACAACAGGAATAAAGGGCAACAGCTAGAAATTAATCTTGCTGAGTTTTTATAAACATGCCGTTTACAATTCAGTAAAAATGTGGGTTCATTAACTATTTATTTCCACCATGACCATGATGGAAATCAAGAGTATCAAACCATGGAATCGGCTTTCTAAAGTCACCTTAGTCTGGAAGACACGTAGTAGGCCTAATACGTAAAACATCCTGAAACAAAAATATTTAATTTGTAACAAAAGCCAGTTGAAACCTAAAACGCTCACATATACGTGTTAAAATACTCTGCTGTTAAAAGAAAATTAAAGAAACTCATCAGATTCTTGTGGGATATATCTACTGATATGCTACCATCTACTGATGGCCTGAAACAATGTTACAGGCAGCATAATGTTCACCGCGACTTTTCCAGGCCCTCCCATGTCTGTCACTTGTGCTCAGGGTGAGCCTGCTATCATCTGTGACAAGCACAGGATGCCACTGGTGGACCTGCCTACTGGGCTCCACGGTGCTGGGCAGTGAACACAGAGCCCACTGGAGGAGGCTGACCTTCATAAAGTCTATTTCTGATTGCTTGGCCAGAGATATTCACACCATTGGCCTCCTGTTGGTCAATCTGTTGGGCTCATCCTGTTCCTCCTTGCATAAAGGAGCAGATATCAGTCCTGCTGATGAGTTAAAGACTTCTATGGCCCTGTCCAGCTCTCCTAAAGTATATGCTCGTTTCCTGGAATCAGTTCCATGTTCCTGTGACTGTGCTGGGAGACAAGGCAACCCTTCTAGCAATATTGTTATACCATCCTGGAGGATTTGCACTACCTGTGCCACCTCTGTAGGGTGCAGGTATTGCTCATGCTAACAGTGGTGACACTGACCCTAGCCTTATGCAAAACTAATGGGAAAAAAGTCAGGAAAGATGAGAAGGGAAGAAACTGCTAGTGACCTCCACCTGTAAATGACCAGATCAATATCCCAGAAGTTTAACTGACTTGATGCTACACTCTGATTAAAATGTGCTCCTTTAACCTGACACATGACATGTGTAAAAATAATGTCGAACATACAAAATAAACATGGAAACAATAAAGCTACATAAAAATATGTTCGCACAATGCGAAAATGGCTTGCTTGTGCGCATGAAACTTATTAAAAATACACATTGCTATGCATTAAACACATAACTCGAATTAAAATGTATTAAGAGTAGCAAATTAATGATTTAGTCAGTGAAGAAATGTAAAACTTCGTGCAAAATTAAAGAAATAAGGGGGGGCACTACTTTTCAACTCCCAGCAGAATGTGGTTACTTTCTTACTACACGCCTAAATAAATGTTTACTGGTAGTTCTGATAAACAGTAACGCGTTATGCATCTATACTTAAACAATTGTTCTGCTAATCAGTAATAAAACAGTACTGGAGCTCGGTGTTGATATATAACCTAATTACTGATTTATTTAAGAGTCTCCATATTTCATTTATGTGAAGTCTCCTTGTCATGTTAAAAAGTACAGTTTGAATTCATGAGAAGAAATTAATGTCCTTCAACACAACCGCCCGTTTCAACAGTAATCTAGAAATACGATAACCTGTGGGAGTTATCGACCAGTCGTCACCAGACAGCAAGTAAGCACAGAAATTTGACATTTGCGAGGGGTTCCGTGAGACTAAAGCGTTGCGAAGATGTCAAACACAAAAATATGTTTCTGCAAACTTTCGTGTTATCATCATACTGTTGTGCAAAAAGTGCCCCTACCATCGTCTTTCCCCTCTAACCGCTTTAAATCCACCTCTACGGCAGCCGCCGCCTCAGTGTGCTGCCTGCGGCTTTGTGCGCGACTGTATCCCGTCAGAGGCCGACCGCCGCCGGCCAGGAGTCGCGCTCCTCCCTGCGGAATCACATGGGAAGTTCGGCTGTGAGTTTCCCTCTTAATCAAAGCCCCGTATCTCCACAATAAGCACCTCGGCCCTGTCAGTCTGCAGAGGATTGTTGTCATGCTTGTCTTTTACTTTGCTGAGCAGCTTCTAAAAGCAGGAAGACCGTTCAACAAAAGTTAACGCTCCAGGAAGTTTAATGCTGCTTTCTTCCTGTGAGAGGAGGGACTTGGATGCTAATGACCCTTTTTCACGCCAGCATGCTGGAAGCAAAGTGCAAGAGTGGCTGAAACAAGGTAGTACCCACGAGAGTCACTCTTTTATGATGTAACAGTGAAATGTTTGAAATTAGTGTCATATTTTTAAAACGTGGGATTTTTATGCTTCCTGATTACAGTCATTATTTCCTTCTAGAAGAGTAAGACTGAAAATTGTGTTGTGAAAATTTATTTTTACTTCTTTATCTCCCTGACACACACACACACACACACACACACACACACACACACACACACACACACACACACACACACACACACACACTCAGTCTTGACATCACCTGAACATGAAATTAATTCTCACATTAAATATATTATGATTTAATTTTAAGTCCCTCCACTGTGACTGTAAAGACATTTAGATCCCAACCATATGACAACAAACACACGTTGTCCTCCAGCCTGTTGTCCTGTCTCTGGAGTGTCCAGTCTTTGGCCAGACATCACACAGCTTGTTGAGGTAAGGTTTTCCGTCAGACTTCTCATGTCTAGTTTGACCATGCATTATTGAGCAGGTCTTTATAGCTTATGCAATCACGAAGCCAGACAGTTGCTTTGATGGCACAACGGCCTGAAATTAGAGAGTCGGGTCTGTGTTTCTATTTTAACTTTCAAGTACATCTGATTACATTCAAATCAGTCAGATTACATCCAGTGTGCCACGGCACTGTTCAGTCCATTTTAATGCAGCCTCTCTTTGTTTACCCTTCCTAATTAACATGGATGCCAATGGCTCTGGGCAATGAATCATATTAATTTGTAATTGAAATGTAAATTAATCATCGGTGCAATGTGTAGTTGGCTGTGTGTGCTGCAAGGTGTCAGGTCACGAGAGTGGGCAGGAAGAAGTGGGAAAGTGAGATTGAAACTATGCCCATAATTGCACAGATGCATATTTAAACACACAATTTTTTAATTATATAAATTCCACCACTAATCACAGACAAATTGAATAAATAAAAGAAAGGGGGGAATAGAGGAAAAAAGAATGAGAGGTAACGTAAGAAACATTTAAATATAAATGTTCAGTTGCTGATAAGGCTTCATTTGAGAGGCAAAGAGACAGAGAAAAGAGATCTGCATTAGTCTGTAGGTTCTGTTGCAGTGAGGTGGAAAGTTACCTGAGAGATTTGGAGGAGAACAGGTTGTCCAGATTTGATGTCTGGCAGGTTTGCCTTCCTCTTCTCATGTGTGCCTTGAGACGGAAAACTGATAGAAGATGACACTCACAGTTTGAGTGTGAGGGTGTGTGAGTGACAGAAACTGAGCCTGATGGACTCTGACTGATGTAGACAGTCTGTTCCCAGAAAAGATGCACAGGTTGGACTCGCATCACTCCAGCACTCTGGGACAAAAGCAGGCGAAGATTATTATTCCACCATTTTACCAAAAAACAGAGAAGTAAGTATTTGTTCTGCATTTTCATGACTTTGGTGGTTATTTCCAAGACCTACATTTTCAGACTTTATCCTCTTTTAACAAACATCACAGAAACAACACACTTTATTCGGTGTCAACCACACATTGATTCCCCTCCGTTCCTGCAGGGGTCAGCCTCGTATCAGAGGGCTGATTCGAGGTTTGTGAACTGTTCACGAGGGCCTTTATTTGGCCTCTCAGACATGCTTTCAGCATTATCTTCATTAAAGCCCAGGGCTGAGTTTGTGCACAGTGGGCTGGTGATGGCTGATGAGGTAGGGCATGAGTCAGAGGGAATGAGTGGCATTCAGTTACCAGATATGTCTGGGAAAAGTAAGAAGGTACAATGAGCTCAACAGGGCGCGTGCAGTGCGTTTGAGCTTTACATCCAGCGCTTCATCACACTGATATGCTGTAATACTAACACATTTGATTCTCTTATAAAC
This sequence comes from Rhamphochromis longiceps, assembly GCF_057381845.1. Lineage (NCBI taxonomy): Eukaryota > Metazoa > Chordata > Actinopteri > Cichliformes > Cichlidae > Rhamphochromis > Rhamphochromis longiceps. The sequence continues at coordinate 6,540,166 of NC_140578.1, read as the reverse complement.
ACCTATAAAGAAACAAGGTCTTAATTTACTGACATAACTATGGAAGAAACAAGAATTGTGCAACAATACCCTCTTTGTTTATAAGTATCTCAGTGTCATAAGTCTGTGTGTGCGCGTGTGTGTGTGTGTGTGGGGGGGTGCAATGGAAAGAAGAGTGATTGGGTAAAGAAAATGGGAGCAGATGTGTTTTCAGGTGATCCTGATTTGTGTGTGAGGTGATTTGTGAGGGGGCAGAGAAGGATGTTACGTGAGCACACTGAGGTGGAGTGGATAAATATGCTCTGATGATACTACAGATTGATAAAGCTGCGTTTGCTTGCCAACAGAATCCTATCAAAATGTAACTCATCAACTACAAATCAGAAGTGTAAAAAAAAAAGGGAAACATCTGGTAAATGTCTATATTTTTACCAAAAGACCCCCAAAACCAAAAAAAGTCACACAATGATGATAAAGAGGAGAAACATGGTAAATGAGGGGTTCACAAATGTCTGTTTAAAATTTCATGTAAGCCCACTTCCTGAGATATTTCCATCTGTATCTGTGAGCTAGGCTGCTGCACTGGCTCCATGTGCATTTATTAAAATGAACATAGACACTAATCTATTTTTACTCAATCCCACATACTTCATCCTGATGCCTTATGCACTTAGGAGAGCACCATTGTTTAGTATCCCACAGCTGAAAACTGAAAGCTGCACATTCACATGTTAATTTTTGCCCAGCTGTTTAGGAAAATTATTGCATATGTGATTTATTTATGAGGGATATATTCATTTATATCCTTGGTAGGATTCATGTGACTTGGAATTGAGTTCCATAGATGAAGTTTAAAAAGCAGTAATCTTGATATTGCTGGTTTTAGTCTTTTCACTGAATTTTTAAACAATATATATGTGTATATATATATATATATATATATATATACACATATATATATACACATATATACACACATACATATATATATATATAGCTGGAGACATGCTTCCAGTTTAGGTGCCTAACCCTTCCATTACCACTGGGACCATTATAGACTAGAACATCTGCTCCAGCTGATCCTTCAGCCCCTGATTCTGGTACTAATGATGCATCTGGATAATGTAGTGAAAATATTACTGTTTTTGGAATAAACCAGGTGTTTGAATCCTGATCAGGGTGTGCATCTAGCAAGTATCCACAGTGCTACTCAAGTATACCTTGGAAAATAAGTAAACATACAGCTAACATCACCCAGTCAGCTTCTTAGAGCACGTGTTTACCCTGAGAACTCAAAGCACATTTTACTACAATCCTCATTCGTCCAAACATGCACAACAGGAACCTTTCTATACACACCTTGTCTGACATTCACACACACACCTACACTATGATCTAGGATATTTTGACATGGAGACTGGAGAAGCAGAGGAGTGACCCACCAACCTCCTCTACCTCCTGAGCCAGATGAGCCTACATGTTGGAGAACCTTGACCATAGTTATGAGCAGTGAGCTGTTTTTATGTGTTCACAATAATGGACAAAGATATCCTGTTTACAGTGGTACATGCTCATTTTTCACATGTCAAATTATCAGGTCAGCATATGTTTAAGTAACCCAGTCAGCCTTCTGAGTGCTCCATGCACACAGGTTCATTTGGTTTTTGGGGGTTTTTTTTATTCTTGACTCTTTATGATGTCAAAGAGAGCCAATACTCATAGTATGACCAGACCTGCTACACATGTGTGGCTGTGAGCACCCTCAAACCTTTTTGTGAGAGACATGCAGTAAAAGCTGTTTTAAAGCGAAGGAAGTGAAATAGATATTTTTTCTTGACAGGAGCTGCACCAAAGCAGCGTTAAATATAAATAAGGAACCCTTTGAACTGCAAAACACTCAAATATGTTAATGTAACACAGGATTATGTTAAGTACTCAAATGCTCCCTGGACAGCACTGCACATGAAAATATGATTTTGACCTTTTTCAGATTAGTCCTCTTTATGGCCAAGCTGAGCCATTACAGGCTGCAAATAAAATGTAATGTCCACATGTTCGGTCTCTTTATACTTAATCTTTTCTATCCATAGCATCCAGTATGGAGGCAGTCTGTGTGACTGATAGATGACTGTACTCTTGGCTCAGTTACATTAAAGTGATGGACTTGGACACAACCTGAAAATAAAGAGCCTTGGCCTTATAGCCTGAGGGATTGTGCAAAATGGGAGAAGAGTTACAACCATACTGAGCCACAAAAAGAGAAAGGGAGAGTGGAGTTATAGCTATATGCTCGTGAAAAGTGAGTATTTTCAGCTGTTACAAAAAGAAAAACAATTTGTCTTGTCATTATTTAGTCCAGCAATTTCTCCAAAGAAAAACAAAAAGATGTGAAGTAGTGGATCTGAAGGGAAAGGTGAGTGACACCTTTAATGGTAGAGGTAGTCCTCTCCTCAGGTTGGGGATCAGACGGTCTGTCTGGCACTTGACAGCTGACACTGAACACACCCTTATTAAAAAATAAAGATACGCTCACACACTCCACACAGGTGCACTGTCACATCCATGCAGACGAGCATGACACAGAGCGCATGCCGCTCTCACGTGACCGTACGAGACAAGACATCGAATGCCGCGTAGCCTGGACACATGATGTTCCCTCAGCTCACGCACGCATGCAAGCACATGGATGTACACAAGCCCCTTTGGAAGCTGACACCATTTTGAGCAGTCAGGGAGGAAAGTCACATTAATGATTCTGATCACCAGGCTTTACCAAGGCGGTTAGCCGCGAACACGATCCAGCTGGGCCATTTAGATAGAAACCCACGACAGAGGGAGCAGACGGGCCGAGAGAAACCGACACTGATCAAATAGGCTCATTTTTCTCCAGGCCGCTCAGGGCTCGGTGGAGCTTTACTTCAATAATCATACATCAGACTGGAGATAGATAACCATGCTGGACCACAACAGCTCTGAAATGAAAAGATGTAGGTGTCAGAGCTGTAATATTTTACAGCTTGTTATCTGTGTGAACTCTTATTATGAAGCAGCGCCTGCTTGTCTCCTCTGGCCACATGTTACTCGACTGACTTTCCTTTCTTAGAAAAATATCATCTTAAGGGGCTGTGCAATTATCCAACCAACCTTTGATCATTTATTCGCCTTCAACCTACTCGTAGCAGTCCTGACTCCAGGTTGGAAACCAGTTGGGCATTTGTAAATATGCTTTTTTGGGCTATGTTTTTAGATTTCAAGCCTCCCCCCCCTCCCAACAGCAGTGAAATAAAGGTCACTTGTCTTAAATACTGTTTTAATAAAAGTAACAATCTTATTCTTGTTTTCCTATATTTGATTAAAAAAAGATTTACACTACTAGAATAACTTGAAATTGGGTTTCTTGGAGAATAAACTTTTTAGGATGAATAACAGATTTATCAGACAGTAGTGTCAGGATGCCTGGGTCGTTGACCCAGGGTTTTTGAGTTTATTATATTATTTATCATTTCTAGTCTTTGGTTTCTTTGAGTTCTGTCTTATGGTTTATGTCTCTGTCTTCTCTAGTTGCTCTGTCTCCCCTGTCAGCTGTATCCCCTTGTCGAGTTCGCGTCTCTGTGTATCCTTAGTTGCTTTATCCCCATGTCCAGTCAGTGTCTGTCTGCCCTGGTCCCATGTCTCTGTTCCCTCTGTTGCAGTGCCTGCATGTGAGTCTGTGTCTTTAGTTCAGTCTATGTTATGTTTCCTGTTTTACTTTGAAAGTCCGTGTCTCATGTATATGCGTCTGGTTTTGCTTCCTTTGTCTCGTTAGGCCTGATTTGCCCCAGCTGTGTTTCCCTCCTGTTACCCATTCCCTGATTGCTCCCCCTGTGTATTTAAGCCCTGTGTTTCTCTGTGTCGTGGTCTACCCTCATTTATGCTGTGTGTTCTGCCTGCTCGCTCATGTAAGTTTAATTGGATTTTTGTTACGTTTGCCAGCAATAAAAGCTGAGTTTTGAAATACACTTTTGCCTCCGAGCGTCTGCACTTTGGGTCCTCCTTACCACCACTCCTGCCTGCACACAGCCCTAACCTGACAAGTAGCTCTGAAGGCAGATGGAAAACAATGAGAGACCACAAACAAAGAAATAGTTACTGTGCTTGTAATTTTCTTTTCATTATTTTTAAATAAAAAGGATTAAATTTACTAATTTAAAGTTTTAAAGGTGTTGGTGTTTATGCTGATCTAACTGGCTCCTGAAAATTAATATTTACCCCTGACATTCTAATATGTTAAAGCTTCCAATGTTGTGTTGTTGTTTTTTTAAACCAAGATTAAGGTTCTTCATTGATTGCAATAAAAATGCCACCAGGGTGTTTGTAAATCAAAGAACTCTGACTCTCTTGATCTCTGGTTTCATGTTCATACCAGATTGGGTTAATTCCGTTTAAGATTGTTGAAAGTGGCATTTTATGCTCCTCACTTCATGTTTTCAGAAGAAACAAAAAATTTACGCTACATTTTAGACTCCTGACAGCAGTCACCTTTGACAAAACACAACCAGCTATTTCTTATATGCATGTTTAAGCTCCTGTTGTGGTTTAAATATGCTACTAGCTCAAATGAGGAAGTCCTGCCCTAAACCCTTAACCTTTGACCTGACATATGTTGGATAGCAATAGTGTTTTTGGGGTGAAACGGTCTTCCGTAAGAAAAATTTCAGGGCATTAGTTGTCAGGTTTCGTAGATCGGACTCACGCGCAGACCACTAGTGTCTTCAAAAGGTGCATTTATTTACAGTGTTTCCTACAGTGGAATTCATATATACACATAATAGTGTCAAAGGAAAAAGGGGCCGGGGTTCCAGGGTCCAGGAGTGAAAGAGGCAGGAGTCCAGGAAGGGAAAGTTTCCATTCAGTCCTAGCACATCTCCTCTCCTTTATCTCTCTTGCTCCCGTTCAGTCGCCAGGCACAGGGGAAGAACAAGTCCAGAGGCAATCTATGCACAGGCAGAAAAAAAACCATTAGTCTCCTGGTTCAGACATGCTCATAAACTGACTTTACAAAATACAGGGCGACTGACGCTGATGACTCAACGATCCAGCGACGAGTAGAGCAGACTCGCCCTCTTAAGAAGGATTCCAATCTTTCATGATCAGCGACAGATGTGCTGATCACCTCCAGGTGCGTAGGCCAGGGGCAGGAGCCCATACTGAGCTCCGCCCCGGCAGGAGAAAGAGAGAATGGAAGAGGGCGAGAGAGAAAGGGAGAGCAGAGGTGAGAGAGAAAGGTAAACAAAAACAAAACACCTGACGGCTGTCAGCTGACGAGGAGCGGAGACCATGACATTAGTATTGCTTCGTTTGAATTTGGATAGCTGACAAGATATTTGTACAAACTAAAATATAATTTGGGGTTGTTGTTTTTTTACTAGAAGCAAAGGGGATTTGTAGCTGAGCTGCAGCCAGTTTAACTACAGTTGGATTGATGAAGTCCATACCTCTATGTGACCCCTTAACGAAGGAGCCTTTGACCTAATTTCTCTGACTTTTGAACTATTTCCATCTCTGACACCTGTCGCATAGCTTTGCATAACACCTTTGCTTCACTCATCTCCCATTTGAAAGTGAACTTTTGAATGACACTAATGGGATGTGACAGTCAACATCCTGTCAACTTACTTCCAACTGTAAGACAACAAAACGTGTGGCATGTGGATAAGGGAGTGTGTGACTGCCTGACCAAATTAAAATCTGACTATGCCAGAAAAAATTAATAACTACGCGCGCGCACAATCCAATTTGAATGCATTATGTTGTCAACAAGCCGCTGGGGGAAAAGACAAGGGAGAAATTAGCCAGTGGACCACATGAGATAAGGCCTGTTAAATTTGTGCATGGCTAAGAGGCTGCTGCTTTCAGACAAGATTATGATTGAGTTGTTTTCATTATTATTATTATTATTATTATTATTATTATTATTATTATTATTATTTTATGCGCGCACACACAAAAACACAACGGCACGAGGACTTTGAGTTTCACCGGATGGTCGGACGGTTTGCTCTCTGGACGTCTGGTTTTCTAAAGAGGGCAACACCTGCTGACGTCACCACTACAAATTGCCCATAGCCAACACACACACACACACACACACACACACACACACACACACACACACACACACACACACACCACAAACTGGACTTTTGTGTGTGCAGAGCTGCAGTATACGCGCGGATGGAGAGTCAGAAAGGGAGGGCGCACAGAGCGAGACAGCATCAGTACAGCGCGGCAGTGAGCCACGGTCACACAGGGCTGAGTGAGCGCAGTGGAAGGACGCACTTTCAGTTGCACTCCTGAGGGAAAAACACGACTTGCCTGCTGGACGGTGGCGCACATCACTCAGACAAACACAGTCAAGGACACATGTGAGCCGAGTGCGTCTCCACGGAGAACATTTCGCGGACTCTGCGTTCAGGATTCAGGGATTTGTTTTAATTTAATTTAATTTTTTTTTTTTTGCGTAAGTCATGGTATTTGTTTGGAAACTAAATAAACAATGCTCTCCGATGGAGTCGACTAATTCGCAAAGATGAGACTCGGAGGGGGCGATCGACAACATTCAATGGTTCTTTGGTCTCCTCAGGTGGGACAAAGTCCGATAAGCTGCACAAGTCTCACCCACTGAGCCTGAGAAGCGGTCACCTTCTGAAATGATGTCTGGTGGCAACGTGCGTGGTGCGCCAGCGTGCGTGTGAGTGACTGACCGATAGCCTTTCTGAGAAAGAGAGAAAGAGCCTGGATATAAACAGGAGCCGGGATTTCAGGCAGAGACAGCCAGATACTCACACCCATGCAGGATGCCCGGAGAGCGCCGGAGAGTCCTGGTCCAGCTCATCCCGAGTTCATGACGCTCTGGGCGGCCTCGTCATGCGTCTCTTGCCCGAGCCCAGTGCCCAGTCCCTCCGACTCCTCTTCCTCTTTATCTTCGTGATGGGGGTGGCCCCTTCACCGGCTCTCACTGCCGGTTGCCCTGACAGATGCGTGTGCGACGACCAGCTGGTGGTCCAGTGCGCTGGCCAGGATCTTACCCAGTTTCCCAATGACCTCCCCCTGGCCACCCGGCAGCTCATAATCTCGAACAACCGCATCGGTGACCTACCGGCGCTGCAGCTCAACTACCTTTCCGATCTGGTCTATCTGGATTGTAGCAACAACTCACTGACAGAAATCTCCGAATCCACTTTCGGGAACTTGAGGAAACTCGCTTATCTGGACTTGTCATTCAACAACCTGCTGCAGATTGAGGACCGGACTTTCGGGCCCCTAGCGTCTCTGGTGATGCTCCGGCTGACGGATAACCCGAGTCTGGGGGAGATCCACCCGGATGCCTTTGCAGAGAACATGGCTCTGCAGGTGCTCGATGTGAGCCGGAACAACCTGACGACCCTCAACATTAGCAGCCTGATCGCTCTGCCTGCTCTGAGGTCTCTGGGGCTCAGCGGCAACCCATGGAGATGCGACTGTGACACAGAGGACCTCTGCCTTTGGCTGCAGATAGAGGGATACAAGTTCCAAGGTGAGGTTGTATGTATACACAAACGGGCATTTATGATAGTTTTAAACACTTAAAAAATGATAATGTATTTTTTACTTTTATATGGAACATAGCACAACACATAAATTGGTCCATATATGCATGTTTATTTTTCAGTTGGCAGCAGTCTTTTGTGAGGTGATCACTGTGCGTTTGGCTGCTCTTTCCTGGAAAAGAAACTACTCTTACTTTTAAGACCTAAAGGTTTCATCATTTGTGGATGGCTTAGCTCCTGATGATGGGCCACTTATTGCACTGTTGTTCTCCTTTTATTCTGATATGTATACACACATATTTCCAACCTCCCCCAGGTGTGCACAGATGCACAGTCAGATGCTCTTTCTCTTTCTGAAAAGCACACACTCACAGAGAGAGATGAGAGGCTCCAGAGCTAAGAGTTTGACCTCAGAGTCAAAGTAATCTGAAGATTTTGTTCCCCTGCTGATCTCTGCAACACAGTCCCTCCAAACTGCCCTTCACGTCTCAGTAATACCTTGAGTTTACCCCAACAAATAAGCAGCCTCGTGTTGTTCTTACCTGGAAGGCATCAGCACCTCGGCTGTAAAATCCCTTAAACACAGAGGAAGAATGACCCACGAAGAATTTGTGGACTTGTGACTTTCTCAGAGAGGACAAGCTCAGGTGATCTTTGCTCACAAAGGTTAATTGAGCTTAACTGTAAGCAGGTGAATTGGGTTATCGCTCGGGACAATGGATTGCTGTCTTACAGCTGGTGTTCATCCCATCAATGTCACCGCTTTGTTTATCTCAGTCCTGAAGGCAGAGATAATGCTAAGAGGATGATTGTGTCCTTTTGTACCTTTTTTTACTTTTTACTAACCTCCCCTGCTTGCACACACACACACACACACACACACACACACACACACACACACACACACACACACACACACACACACACACACACACACACAGACTTTAATGAACACACATGCAAACAAAGTGCCCACTTGGGTGTACTGGAGCTCACATTGTTGGGCCCCTCAGTCCAGATGGTTAATGATGATGCTCCAAAAAATTGGCCTCCTGTGCTCTTACTAAGGACAACACGTACATGTGTGAAGCGTGTGTGTTTGTCTGTGAGAGAGAGAGTGACTCACCCCACTTGCCCCAAACGCAATTTCATTGTTCTTGACAATGACAATAAATAAATAAATACTAAAAATACTAAATACACTTAGTGTGGAAGCTAGAGGTTAAGGGGGACCCTCAGGCCAGGACCCATAGGAAATTGAAGTATTAAGGGACACAGAGCTTTAGAGGAAGGCCACATAAAGACAACAAGTACCCAAAGTTGTTATCCACCTTTAGACATGCAGTTACTAAGAAAATCAGAACACATTTTCTAACCCGAGAGCTTCTGAACTGTAAGTGACACAATCCAACACCCACAGCTGAGCCACTCTGCCTTAAAAACACTCACACCTGTAACAGTTAATAATCATGAAATGACACTCATTCATCATCACACCGCTCTATAAAAGTTAGAAACGTGATCAGTGGAGTTCAGACTTTGTTCATTGAGAAACACATATCGCACACCCTCCATCGCTCAGGCTGACAAATCAAGTATGAACGTGGCATTCATAAACAAACACGTAACCAGTTTAACGAAGTGAACGGGGTCAAGCGAGAACGTGTGTGTGTTAGAGCATGTAGTTGTGTTTCTGTGGTCGTGAATGCCTCCTGATCAGACTGCAGGGCTGTGAGTCTAAAGCACAGAGACTCCAGCTGTCGCTACCTCTCAGTGTGAATATGAATCAGGTGCATGCAAGTGTGTATGCTTGTGAGAGTTCATCTTCAGACAGACACAATAACTAATTCAGGATTGTTTTCAGTTTTGCTGCTGATGATGTTTAAGGTTATAATACCTGGATTCAAACCAAATTTAGTTTGGTTTGATTGTTTTTGTGTTTCTGTTACAGATTTTGTGCTTTTTGTCGTTGTTAGGTATTTACATGCCCGTCATTTTTAAGAAAGTCACCCAGTTTTTCTTTTTGTTTGTGCTGGTTATGTGTGACTGACAAAGGCTGACATGACTTGACTCTGGCAGCCATAATAAAAGAGAGACAACAAGAGAGAGAGCGACAGAGTGATTGAACGAAGAGACACAAAGACAGAGTGGATGCGTTTCTTTAGTAAAGTCACGAAAAAAGCAAAAAGACAAACCGTCAGGAAAGTCTCTGTCACAGAGAACGAGTCTGAGCTAGAGGTGCAAGCAGTCGGGTTTTATGGTTGATGTTGTAAATTTCTTCCTGGTCAAGAAAGACTTCGAAAAAAAATGTTGGATAAAATGATATTTTCAGAAAGGGAAGCTTAATGTAATTGTGAAACAGCTGCTGTTATTAAAAAGGGTCTAAAATTAACCAAGAGAAAAGAAGTAAAGATACTTTTAGTTAATCATGTATAATATTTAGACTCTATATTGAAGGAGTTCTGTCATAATGGCGCTAGGCGTGGGGTTTGGCGCTGGGGGTTTCAGTTACAAGAGAACTGGAAGGAAGAAGACCAACAGCACCACCTGCAGATTTGCACCCCAGGAAATACTAATTTAATAAACCTTAATTATTTTGCAAATTGGTAGTTAAAGCACACAGACTCATTAGTGGCAAGGCAGAAGTGTGACAGATTAATTTCAATAGCTTATTTGACAAATCAGTCGCAGTGAGACACATTTGGTGAGTCGCTGGTTGCAACCCTGAGTGAGCCTTTCTCAGTGTAGATTGTCTCCGCAAGTGGCCCCCAGCTAGTTGTATTAATTAGTTATTTTTGCCTGGAGTGGTACTTTAATATGTTTTTTAGCTTTGTGACTGTAGTTGGCTTCTTTTATAAATATTATAATAAAGTAATATTTTAACAAATTTTGTGGGTTTTTGTGTGGTTTTTAACTTGTTTTCTTTTGTTGGAGCACTTATTTTTGAGTTATCGACTTGTACAAATAAAGTATTGAAATTCATCTGTCACACCTTTGCCTTGCCCGTAACAAGTCTGTGTGCTTTGGTTACTAATTGTTGATATAATTTGGGATTGTTAGATTAATGTTTACTGAGCTGAAAAAATCCCCTGGTGGCGTTGTTGGTCTTCTTTCCTGCAGTTGTTTTGTAACTGCCCCCTGCCACAATGACAGACTTATCACTTAACTCAGCAGTTTCCTCAGCTCTGTGAAGCATTTTAGCATCTTTCAGCTATTTTGTTTTACATTCACTGATCACTTTATTAGGTGCACCTTGCTATTACTGCGTTGGACCACCTTACGTTTGCAAATATGCCGTACTTCTTCATGGGATAGATTCAACGAGGTGCTGGAAGCATTCCTGGGAGATTTTGGTCCATTTTGATATGACAGTGTCACACAGTTACTGCAGATTTGTCATGATAGTTGCACATTAATGCTGTCAATCTCCCGTTCCACCACATCCCAAAAGTGCTCTGTTGGATTGACATCTGGAAACTGTGGAGGTCATTTGAATATAGTGCATTGCCATGTTCAACAATCCATTTTGAAATGATTTGAACTTTGTGACATGGTGCATTTTTCTGCAGGAATCAGCCATCAGAACATAGGCACACTGTGGCAATAAAGAGATGGAGAGCAATGACTAGTCAGCAGCAATACTCAGGTAGGCTGTGGCAATGAAAGGATGCTGAGTTGGTACTAAAGGGGGGGGGGGAAGCGCGCCAAGAAGATTTCCCCAGCACTATTACACCACCAGCAGCCTGAACTGTTGAAACACGTCAAAACTAAGGCACGTGTTCATGTTTAGACTAAACTCTGTCCCTACTGTCTGCAGGAGAAATTGAGTTATCAAACCAGGCATTTTCTAATTTTCTATTGCCCAATTTCGGTGAGTCGTGATGTCAATCATAGCCTCAGATTTCTGTTCTTAGATGATAGGCACGCCACCCAGTGTGGTCTTCTGCTGCTTCGAGGTCTGAAGTGCATTCCTCAGTTGTTGCAGGTGGTTATTTAAGATATTGTTCTCATGCTATAAACAGCAGTCTGTTCGTTCTCCTCTCGCTGGATATTTTCTCATTTTCAGGCCATTCTCTCGAAGCCCTAGAGATGGCTGTGTGGGGTAATGCCTGGAGATCAGTTTCAGTTCATTTTGCAGCAGTGAGTTGTAGAGAACCTGATATTTATAGAGCAAATGAATAAATCAGAGCTGAAAGGAAAAACAGTAAATGTCAGACTATCAGTAATCAGGTGGACAAGCGTGCAACTCCAATGTAAAAACAGCCAGTTGTTCGCTAATATGTTAGCCACATTCATCTAACAAAGCCACTTCTGGCATGTGTAAGCTGCACCCAAGAGAAAAAAATAATAAATGCAGTTTTAGGGAGAAACATGATATTCATGGAGAGAAAAATAACCTCAGTTTGTTACTTTGTTGTGTCGTGCACATAAAACGCTGTAGTGCGGAGACATTTGTCAGTCATGGACATAACTTCTTACATTACAGGCAAACTTCTCAGCAATAATAATAACTCATTCACTTTGCTGCACTTCACAGTGTGTCGGGTGTTGATTTTCTGCTTTTGGGACATGTGCTGTCTAATGATGCTGATGTTCACACGCCACGGTTTGCATGAAGTATTACATCCAGCAAAGAGGAAATGGGATTTTTTTCTGTTTATCTGTCAGTTTCACTAAAAGTGGAGTCTGGCTTAACATAGAAATTATTTAGATGTGGATACGGAAACTTTTTTACAGCTGCAAGACAGGGCAAGGTGCGAGAATATCCAAATCTTTGCAACCACGTATCAAACTGAAAAAACATAAAACAGAGCGATCACCTTGCTGCTCTGAAGAAGATATCAGAGAATAACCTGGATCCATGGACTTAATTCAGTTGAAGGTGTGCCGTCTCGGACTAGTCTTGTTTGTCATGGCAATAAATCAACAAGAAAAAGGTACGTTCAGGAAGATTTTTATATAACATTGTCTGTTTGGTCATGCGTTCCAACAACTCTGACTTACCTGTCATGCTCTGATCTCCATTCTCTATTATGAGTTGTCAGTACTCAGGGAATGTACTTTCCCTTGTCATAATAACATTTCAGCTTGTTAAATGCCTTGCTGTACTCACTGTAGGGTGATATTTGACAAGTGTCTCAGCTAAATACACAGACTTTGAGTGGCTTGTCCTGCCTTCGGGCTGGCAGAGCTTGTAGTGTTATGACTCCAGTGTTGGGGAAAGTATTTTCTGGCTGCTCATCAGTCCCCTGGATGCCTGGGAGCCCAGAGGCAAAGAGCCAAGGCAGGGGGGCCACGCATGGGGCAAGAGTTAAATATTTATAAAATGAAAAAGACAAACAGAGGTCAGCCAGTTTAAAGATGTCACAGTGAAAGAAAGACATTAGGTTTCTCAGAAATTGCACCTGATTTTGACTTTAATGAAAGCGAATCTTTAATTACTGAAGAAATTAGATGAGATGAGAAGAGAGAGAACAGCTGAAGTAACACAGGAAAAGAAGAGAGGACAAAATGAGAAAGGACAGAAAGGGATAATAAATCGGGCAAAGAGATTAAAATGAACTTTGGGTACAGCAAGGAGAAATAAAACAAAAAAACAAAAACACACAGACTATTGAGGACTTACCAATCATCTATGCCCCAGATCTGTCACTCAAACCCATTAAAACATTCATTATGACAAGGAGGCATCGATTCAATTTAATACAGGTAGATGATGCATTATTTATCAGCTGGAACCATTCCTCAGACCCATCTGGTGCAGAGAGGCATATCAAATTCAACTGGTCTCCTTCAATAGTGTAGCCTCTATGTATTTTTATGTCTCTGTGCATTTTACTGTGTGAGCTCGAACGCAGGATTGGTGTGATGCTTGTGTGGGTGTGTTTGTGATGTGATCACCTGAGGCACAGAAGGGAGATAGCACAGGTGTGTGAGTTCATGTGCATGACTGCGTTTACATGCTGCACGTATGTGCACGTGCGTGTGGCAAACCAAGCATGTAAGCCAAGAGAATGAAATTGGAAAAGAGAGCGGAGAGTGTGAAGATGACGGAGCAAAAAATAAAAAAAACTCAGGGAAATAGGAAGATGTAGAAGATGAGGGAAACGGGGCTGAAGAGGAGAACAAATGCAAACGTGCTAGAGCGGGAATGAAAAGTGGAAGGTGATAAAGAGGGGGGCAGTGACAAGAGATAGAGGAAAGAGAAGAGAGATGGAGCTGCTGCTATCTGACCTTCACTCTCTCTCTCTTTACTCATTCTCTGCCAAAGGAAGAAGGGATCATATGGAGAAATGATAGATAGGAGGATGGTGGTAATCTGACTAATGCCATATTTGAGAAGAGTGTGAAGGCGTGTGTTATTCAGCCCTAGTGGATGTGATGGAGAAAAGGTCAACTATTCTTAGTCTTCTTTGCCTTCCCCAGTATGATGCATTTAGCTGGCTAAACGGTGAGATATCCGAGCTTCGCCGTGAGGGGAGGGCCCCCAGAATGTCTTATGCTGGATTTTGTAGGCTTGTAATGAGCATGACTGGGAAAATTTGGAGATTTAAATATGTCTAGGCATTTTAGGTAAAGCAGTAAAAATCAAGTCTCCGTTTTCTAAATGGAAATTATAATGTATGCATCGTTCCTTATGTCTTATCTCGTGTAACTGTTATTTAAAGTACAGCAGAGTCTAAAGTCTTGATCCACCCCTCGTTTTTAAATATTTTCCTTTCAATGAGCCAGACTATCTCAAGCAATAGATCTCCAGGCTTTTTGAAGGGTTTTTCTTTCAAAATTGACTGACCAATTTCAGAAGAATGTTTTTTCTTTCCTTTTGCAACTTAACATCAACCTATGAATCATTCAACAATAAAAATGGGCCTACCTCATGAGCCAGTGTTGTGTCTACACAGTAGCAAATAACCTGTATTGAATTGTATCTGTAGGGACTTTATTATTTGCAGCCTGTTGCAAAAATACATTATTTGTTCCTTTTAAAAATACCAAAGAAAACACAAGCATACATTTATATTTTTCCACCAACAAGGTGATCCCGATAGAGCTATGTGAAAGGACCCAGAACGACTCAGATATGGCTGCTCTCAAAACTTTTATTTATTGTGCACTTTATTGTGTCTCTCTGTCACCTCGAACTCTGCTGCTGTCAGCTGCTTCAATCGCCTGCCTCCTTCCTCCGATCCTGCCGGCTACTGAAATAGGGAAGTCATCCACCACAGCTCCATCTTTATGGAGGTGCTTTCCAATACAGAACAAGCCAACTTTAGTAATTTCCATAGACTGTGAATGAAAGGTGGACATAGCCATACAGTGTGTGCAAAGCCCTTTTTCTGAACCCTTGATGTGACCCTTTTGATACCAGATATCTACAGCGCAGTATGGATCTTTAACATGCTTCTTGTCAGTACTGGGGCCCGTGATTTACAAAATTAACATAATTTTATATTCAGAAAGACTTAAAGTTAGTGAGTGGTGCCATAAAATCACTGAAGCAGTGGGGTGGTTTTCTCTTAGACTTCTATACAATGTGATTTAACAGATGTCTACTCTACTAATCATTAGAAAGAATTCAGGTTTTACGCCAAGATGGCGTTACTTTACAGAACCTATGCACACTCTATGATGTTGCCTCTGAGTACAAATCTGAGACATCAAAACAACACTGGTGAATTGCAGTGATGGTTCCGGAACAATTTTATTATCATAATATACAAATAACACAACAAATAACACAGTGATATCTGATAGTAAATCTGCAGGTTTTGCAGTATGGTCTAATTTTCACAAATCCCTGAATGAATGATAGTATGTATTAAGGACATTATTGTCCACTGTAATCTTATTGATTCATAAATAATTCTTCAAATTCTGTTCTTAGTACTCTTCCTCCACCTGGAGGTCAGAGGTCATAAAGGCAACAGAGAAGAATGGGTTGTCAGAGACGTATCATCAGGGTAGCTGATTAAAGGCTTCAGTCAAGGTGTCTGGTTGAATAGTGGCCTCCACTAAGCGTGTAAACACACAGAAATATGTAAAACAGACTTAAGTTAATTCTCTGTGATTGAAGGTATTAGAGGCTGCTCGTATCTACGGCTTCCACATGTACAGGACCAAAACTGTACTAATTACCATGTGCACTGGCGTAATTAATCTGTTTATAAATAGCTCCGCTCCTGTTTCACAGGATAGCATCTCTGCCCCTGCAGGGTAATAGCTCAGAGATCTGATCATACATGTGTGTAATGTGAACATACTGTAAATGCACACATGAGCTTAAAATGCAGACCTGCATCTTAAGGTCCTTTAAACTACAGGCCTCTCTTGTTTTGTGTGCATTCACAAAAAAGAAAAAGAAAAAAAAAAGCAGTTGTTATTCCGCTGCTCGTTGCCGTCTTATGCGAGTGAGCATCAGAGACTAGTGAACAAGTTAGAGTGAAGTCAACGAGTCAACAGCATTTTTCAGCAGCATCTCATCCCCACATTAGCAACACCTCCGGGGAAGCAATGAGCCCGCTTTCCTGTCAACACCGAGCCTGGAATCTACCCAGCTGATGATTAGACACTGAGACTGTATCACCCAGGCTCAGTGACTGACACTCACAAACACTCATGACCTCTGATTACAGATGCATATGCACACACATACACTGCTTATAGTCACTGGATTGCTATATTGTGCACTCTTTCAAATAAAACAGGAAGTCTTAGTTCCCATTCACAATTCCTGGAAAGTTCTGCTTGATCTGAGGCTTTTAGAGAGGTGCTTACTCGTGTCTTGGGCTTGTGTGCCTTTATATCCGCTTGTCTATTTTAAAAAGTAAGGTGTTACATGATTGACTGCTTATGTTTATTTCCTCCTGTGATATTTTTATCCTTATAAGCACTGGCCAGGTGTCAGTGAGCTGCAGGGATTTGTGTCCGGTCATTAGCACACTGACATAACACGGTGACATTATGGCATGCACAGCAGACATAATTGGGTAAAAGGTACAAAAAAACAGGCAGGTGTACACCATGCAGGAAACCAAGAACCAGACAGCAATAACATTTTACCGACTGCATATTGCAGAACCTAAGTGTAGGGCAATATGAAACCACCTGGTTCAGGCCACACTACGTCATAATGAGTGTGTATGCCTTGCCCTGCAGCTTGTTTAAGGTGTGTTTGAAAAATGGGGAAACTGCAGTGCAGTGAGCATGCAAACTGTCAATTTTTCGAGGCTGCAGTAACTGTCCTGAAACTGCTGGAATTAGACTGCACTCAAACTACTCTGCAGGAACAAATAGCGCAGGCACACATCTCTTTATCTTTGTGCTCCACACTCGCTCTCTGCTCTCTCTCTCTCTCCGAGCCTTTCTCATGCACATCCACACAGTCCTTAACCTGAAAATACCCCTGGTTTAGCTCTCGGGGTATTTGTTTCATTTTGCAGAATTGTATAAGTGCTGCACCTACTGAGAAGTTTTAATGAGACAATGAGCAGGTTAACTGCACAGGCAAATGGAAAGAAGAGCAAATGTTAGCACAAGTTTGCAAGTAACACCCTTTTATACACATTTAAGTTTTCAAAAAGGTGTGCTTAAAATGAATTAGCACCTGTACTGAATGGGTACTATAACTGGACATTTAATGAAACAGTCTTCAGATTAGATATTAACCGGAGAGAATGGCTACAATGCCTAAAATGCTGGACTTTAAACAAGAAAATAACAGTTTTAACTACATTCACCAAAAGTACCAGTGCATATCTTATTAAAGACAAAATTCAGTGAAAAATAGCGACTGTGAAAAACAGGGACAACTACTGAAAATGTCAAGGGCATGCTGCCAGAGTGATGGCTGAGTGATGGGATGAGTGAGAAAACAGTGAGTGACAAGGAAACAGACGGTGAAGAGAGACTGAACACAGAGTGAATCATCCAGGCTGCCACCTTTTCCTGTATTCTGCAGTAATACTCACATTATTTTCTCTTATCTGGAAGCGGCAGTGAATTATCTCCAAAGCGTAGCCACAAGTGTGCAGGATAAATGTATTTGTGGGCGGGAATTCAGACGTCTTCCTGTTGAACGACACAGAACCAACTGGTAAATGGCCTGTATTTGTATAGTGCTTTACTGGTCCCTAAGGACCCCAAAGCGCTTTACACAACCAGTCATCCACCCATTCACACATTGGTGATGGCAAGCTACATTGTAGCCACAGCCACCCTGGGGCGCACCGACAGAGGCCTTCTCCTGTAATCCGTTCCTATTACCCGTTGTATTCTAAAAGTTATTTCCTTATTACTCCCTTCCCTCCACCTGTGGCTTATCCTTTTTCTCTCCTCGTCTGTGTTTAGCCATTACTCGATCTTATCGTGTTCATCTCCTGCATGCCTCTCATCCATTTGGGGATCCTCTGCATTTTTATTTATCTCATTGTTTACTTATTTGACTCACTGCTCGACTTTGGTAAATCCTGCTCAACTCTGCAGTGCTTTTTGTGGTCATGTTCTTCCAAAATTTGCATTAAATTTACACCTTTCTTGTTTAACATCAGGCTTTGTGTGTGCTTTTGACAGAAGCCCTTACACATGACACCTGCCCAGCTCACACCATGTTACAGTCTAAAACTCTTAACTCTTTAGATTAAATACAACAGGCTACATACACTCGCTGGTCACTTTACACCCATGATGCACATCTCCTATTAGTCTATTGGATTGATATCTGATTATTGTGGGCTAATTTTCATGTTCAGAAACCAGTTTGAGATGATTGAACTTTGTGACATGGAGGGTCTTTCTGCTGGAAGAAGCCACTGGTGCGGTCATAAATAGATCAGGAGTCTCTTTAATTATTTGACTGATTCATTATAATCTGGGTGTTACAAGGGCATACAGCCAGTTTGTGGGAGTCAAAATTCTGGCTAGGTCATAGGGGATCAAATATTTACTTCACTCAATAACCTGCAAATTAATTTTTAACTTTTATGTTTTTTCTTCAAGGGCAGCACGGTGGCACGGTGGTTAGCACTGTTGCCACACAGCAAGAAGGTCCTGAGTTCAATTCCACCATCAGGCCGGGGTCTTTCTGTGTGGAGTTTGCATGTTCTCCCCGTGTCTGCGTGGGTTCCCTCCGGGTACTCCGGCTTCCTCCCACCGTCCAAAGACATGCAGTTTGTGGGGATAGGTTAATTGGATAATCCAAATTGCCACTAGGTGTGAATGTGAGTGTGAATGGTTGTCTGTCCTTGTGTGTTAGCCCTGCGACAGACTGGCGACCTGTCCAGGGTGTACCCCGCCTCTCGCCCTATGACAGCTGGGATAGGCTCCAGCGCCCCCTGCGACCCTGAAAAGGATAAGCGGTAGCGAATGGATGGATGGATGTTTTTTCTTTTGACTTTTTTGGTTGATATTTTGCCTCTCTCCATTAAAATGAAACAGGGGGTCAAAGAATTATTTACCCCACTGTATGTCTTGTGCTAGGATGAACTCATTAAGTTCCTATGCTTGCTCATTTTAATTAAATGCAATACAGTTTTCCTCCATTTAATGCTAATTCACAAGCACTAACTCATGGCACTTTGCAAGTAAAAAACTAAAACTTACCAAGTGTTTATGAAAAAAGTGCAGATCCAGGTTACTATTACTGCCAGTAAATCTTATTGATCTGTATCATATGATCCTTTTGTCAATGGTCAGTTCTCATTTTGTGTTTTAATCAATGAGAAAAGGGCTGCTTTTCATACAAAATCAATTGGAAGACAATAAAGAGAGTCATGTGAATTGAATACGTTTTCCCAAAGTAAGACTTAACTTTTGCTTCTGTCAGGCTGCCTGATTAATGTTAACTTCACAGCTAACACTAAATAACAGGAACATGGTGGATGCATCGTACTTTCATGCTTATCTATTGTTTAAATATTAGAGTTTTCTGTTGAAAGATTGTTTTAGTGTGAGACAGTGTTCTTGTTTGTTCACTTTGCTCAGACGCACACAGAGGAATACAAGTGGAGCACGCTCAATCGGCATACTGCCTTTCATCACACTTTAGAGAAGAACAGGCAGCAGTACCATGCAGCCAAGAACTGTGACCAGAGTTTGAATTGTTACAAGACACATGAAATGTTGACGGAAGAAGAACAAACGAGACCCCAATACCCCGAGGGACCTGTTTGCTGTTGTGAGTCTGCACAGCCTCTGATTGCACCTCACTGTTCCAGCATCCGGTTACGAATGTTACATTGCAAGAGAGAAAAGAAAACACCTCACTGCATATACGCAGGAAAACAAATCCTCACACCAGCCTCGAGGCAACATTGGCAAGGTAATGAGACAGAGCAGACCAGCTAGCTGTGCCAGAAACAGTGGAAGACGATGACAGAGGGACAGCCACGAACAGTGAAGACACATAAGGAAGTTTAGTGCAGTTTTCCAACATATGAAGACCTTTCAACATAAATA
Organism: Rhamphochromis longiceps; assembly: GCF_057381845.1. NCBI lineage: Eukaryota > Metazoa > Chordata > Actinopteri > Cichliformes > Cichlidae > Rhamphochromis > Rhamphochromis longiceps. The sequence goes on along the minus strand of NC_140578.1, from coordinate 6,520,166 downwards.
AGGTAACATGGATAAAAGATTAGTGACAAGCAGATTAAAATAATAAAATAAAAACAGAACTGACCTTCCATACTTCCTCCACAGATTATTTTGTCCTGAGCTGTCCTCAGGCTCCTGCTGCAGCCCTTCCAACGATACTAAGAGGCAGAATTTCTCAAGCATGTCTTGGGTCTTCTCCCAGTTAGAAATGCCTGAAAAACCTTACTTAGTAGATATCGGGATCCCAAAGGGTAGTCAGACCTTTATCCATGGAGCTTGGCTGGATGCAGCCCAAACAAGTGGGTCCATCGCCTGTAGATGTGCCATTGTGGCCTGCTGCATTGTGGCTTGGGCAGCAGTTAAAGGAGGCAGCAATGGTGATCTTATCCCTTGGGTTCACAGACAGCCTATTTAAGGCCTATATAGATTTTGTATTGTAATAGTGAATTACTGAATGACATCAAAAATCCTTTGCAACAAACAAAGGCCATGATTCATTTCAATCAGGTGTCGCCTTTAGTGTCTTAGTGGAGAACAATCCTCGAAGAGCCAGTAAAGTCTTGTTTGGGTGGGTTTAAAGAGCCCTGTCCCTGCTTTCTCCAGGACTTTCTGATAACTAATTTCCACAAAGGAGAAATATAAAAGAATTTCTTCATTACATTCAGGAATGCGCCTGTTTTACTTTCACATTTCCAGCAGTAAATTTCATCCGTCGGTCCAATTTTGGCCTATTAACTTACAGACACTCTAAGGTTAATGCCATTTACAAAACTACCAGTGCGGTAAAATACAAACAGCATAATTTCTGTGTCTAATAATAAAGTATATAATCTTGCCCTTTGTGTTGCCCACTGAACACTCGGCATTAACCACTGTATTTGTCCCCTCTCAGTATTCTCTCCCAGCTTTTTAAATCAGGTCTCTTTTTCATGCCGATCACTTCTACGATTACTTCTAAAAGGGAAGCGAGCAGAGACAAGAGAGGGGCGATGTAAAATCTCTGTGCGTCTATTTTCTGATTGACTGTCAAAGATGGATAAAGAAAAAAGGTGTTACATGCAGAATATGTTCCAGTTTATCCTCAGTTGTTTATTTGCCACTGAAAAATTGTGCACCTCTGACAACTAATCCTGTTTTATGGTGTTAAATACTAACTCAGTGACCTCATACTCTCAGCACTCACATGGACAGCTGTTAAAAAGAAAAAACATCAAAGCTATTTGGTTACAGAAGAATACCAATCCATCACTTGACACATGCAGCAGACTTGACACAACATCAGCTCAACTCTTCTTCTCAAGAGTGGGAGAAAGCCCCCGGGGAGGTAATAAGCAACGCTGTATTGATCAAAAACATAAAACCACTGCAGATATATGTGTTGTGAAAGTTCTCCCGAGCAGGTTTGGGAAACCTTTTTCAAAACACCAAGTTTGCTTTGTTTGATTCCACTTTTCTTACCACCAGTATAATGTGTCTCGTGGTTATCTTGGGCAGAATAAAACACTTTAGGTTTGAGGTTCATTTGGGCGTCCTTCTAGTTCTTACTTCAAACTGCTGCTTCTGCAAATCCCTGGCAAGTAGTCTGAGATGTATAGATCATATCCAGTCATTCTGTTCCCATTGCTCATTTCCATGTCCAGACCTTTGGTTTCATTGGTAGATGACTGCAGTTTAATTAACACTGTTAACAGCAATAATCCATCAGAGGAATGGAGCGCCAGAGACTTCGCTCATATTCTATGTTCTGTCTATCTTGTGATTCCTATTTAGTGTGTGCATACACTCTTTCTCTGTGCATTTGTTTGCATTTTTCTTCCTCCGTCCCTGTTTTGTGCCGTTATCTTTCTCTCGGTTTTTAAAAGTGCTCATCTCGATTTGTCCGTCTATCTCTTTTTCGGTCTCTCATCTCTCTCGTTTCCCCCCAGCTTGGAATAAAGAAAAAGAAAAAGCAAAACAAACACACAAGCTCGTTCCCTTTATGTAGACAAATGCAATCAAGCATGCAGGGAGGGTGGGAATGAAGAAGCATGGGAATTAGCCGTGCTTCTAAAGTAAGATGAACTGATAGGAAACAGCGCATACTGTTCTTGTTTCTGATTACACTACTAGATGCATGCAGAGCGAGTCCCTCTACCCTCCATCCTCTCTCTTGTTAGCGCTGTGTTCATATTAATTGATATACACGAGGGTACTGTATATGCTAATGCAAATTCACTGTAGCAGAATGAACTGATTCAAGGAGGCTAGGACAAGCACGGACAAAGAGATTGGGACCTATCTGGCTTCAGTAGTTGACCCTAACCTTTGACCTCTCTTTTGTTAAATCTCAAACCCCATAAATAAGTCATTTACTGTTTTAAAAGTGTCAGTGTTTCTGCTTTACTGTGTGGATGACAGTTACTCCGGCTGATTATCATTTTCCCATTACGAGCAGCAGATGTTTTGTCAGAGAAAACACTCCTTATCTTCTCACCAGTGCATAGTGATTTGCTGGTGTATAATGATGTACACGAGCGTAGGGGAGCGTTTATGTGCCCCAGGCTTGCAGTCAAGTCACCTTTCCTTGCATACATGTGCATGAGTATGTGTGCAGCGTAATAATGATCCCGTGCCCTAGACACCAAAGACCCCCATTACTCAGAGGAAATCTGTTGTGTTTCTCGGGATCCTTTATCACAAAGGTTATCAGTGCATTTTTAAAAGCTGTTTGTTTGGATCCTGGCGTTTGATGTTTGCATACCTTTTTCTCCTGAGTAATTACATTTTTTCCCCTTTTCTCTCCCGATACTCTGCCCTTCATCCTCAACCACACACTGATTATTCTCTGCCACTGCTCTCTTTTATGATATGTCTTTCCTCATTAATCTCCTCTCTCATTACTCCTCCACTCTCTTTTTTCTTTTTCTTTCTCTCCTCACCTCCAGATGAGGGCCAGACAGTTTGCCACAACCCTCCGGAGCTGGCTGGCCAGCGGTTGGCGGAGGTCGGCATGCAGTTGCGGGCAGATTGCCACCAAGGCCTGGGCTACTGGGACTACCTCTTCTTCATCGCCATCGGCTTTGTCATCTTCTCGGCCGGTACGGTGTCGGCTTGGGTGATGGGCGTGCTAATGGTGCTGTACGAACGCTACAGCAAGCGAAAGAGCGAGGAACTGGACAGCGATGACGAGGACGAAAGGGGAGGGATGGGTGGAGGTGGGGGAGGTGGAGGGGGAGGTGGGAACCAGGGGAATGGTGATCTGAGCAAGCCTGGCATGCAAGTGTGACAGACTGATGTGAAACAACATTGGAAGAGGAAGAAAGAAAAGACAGAGAGGAGCAACTTGAAGTGATGAGAGGAGTCTGAGACCAAAGGCTCTGCTATGAACTAAGATCTGCCTGTCTCTCTTTGTTACAGATTTAGATATTGCAATATGCTCCTTAACATATAAGAAAGTGAGTGTGTATGCGTGCGTGTCTGCGCGCGCGTGTGTGAGTGTGTGTCTGCGAGAGAGAAAGAGAGACAGACAGAGACAGCAATAAGGATGACTATGCCTTCACTTCAGGAGAAACAGAATGACCTCTGAGATTATTGAGAGCAATAACCCCCCCACCACCACCACCACACACACACACACACACACACACATACAAACAAACATACACACACACTTTGCACAGATAGTCTACGGAGCTGCTGGTTTCTCTGAGTGGGTGGATGTACCTTTATACTATATGTAAAGTACTCTTCAGTAACACCCAGTAAAACAAGACACGTGAGTGACGCATTCAAACACACACACACACACACACACACACACACACACACACACACACACACACACACACACACACACACACACACACACACAGTATAATCATACAAAATACATAAGAAGGTACTGGGAGTCACAACGAGAGCTTTGCCTTATCTCCAAAGTTAAAGGGGGATCTAGTTTCGTATTTAAATGTGATTTTCCTGAAAGCCTTAAGGCAACTCACTTGAAATATTCTACAGTCACCGCTGTTTCCTATAGACAGAATATGTCCACAGAGAACAAACACATTTTGGGTCATAACAGATCGAACAATGTCAGAGACTGTCAAAATAATGTGAATGTACAAAAAAAGAACAAAGAGGTGGTCCAACTAAGCTTGCCGTGTTACTCTTAACATTAAAAGGCACCCTGTGGAGCTGTCTAAGTGGTAAATGGTGCTATGGAGCAACATTTTCTTTGGGGCGTTTGTCAGTTTTGCTGTACTGACTGACACATAACGTTTTAAGCAAAATTAGAAGGTTTCTAGTTATCAATGCATGCCGATGTCTTAAGTCGGCAGGTATTTATATAAGTATTTATATAAGCCTAGAGGATAGATGCAAATGAATTTATTTGAATGTAAAAAAACAACTCCCTTTGTTGACAAGAAAACTGCACAGGGTGCCTTTACAAAGCAACTTAACACCAGCTGAAAATCAGACTTTGTGGTTACTATATCCAGACAGTAATGCAAATTTGTTGCACACTTTTTTCCTGAATTCCTGACCAGAGACCTTTTGGAGTGTTGGGACCAAAAATGTCTGCAAGAATCTGAAACACTTGTGACATCTTGAGAATGAGTTTCCACAACATATCCTTGATGTTGACCTAAAGAAAAGAAAAGAAAAGAAAAGACAGATTAAAAGATGTTAAAGTGAAATCACACAAGCTGTAAAAGACAGAACAGTTTTGACCCTTTTAAAAAGTACTACTCAAACATTCTGGGAAATGTGCTGAATTAATGGTGTTAATTTCACCTATTTATTTAAAGGTAGCTACAGTTTCCCCAGTATTTCACAAAAATCTGATGTTGTCATTTCCTGCTGTTTCTTACTAGAGCGGATGGTTCACTCGACATTTAAAGACGTGCTTTTACGTGCCGTTGCCCCAACGTCTCCAACTCAGATAGGGGCCGTGCAGAACAGTGACTGAGGTGCTTTTCAGCCTGATGTTAAGTTGCTCCCAAAGCTCGTTTCTCTGTAATAACAGATAGGAGAAGTCTACCTATAGTGACACTAAGTGACTGTCAAATCTCATGTTTACTATGTGTATGTCTGACTTCATGTTTCTGTGTGCACAGTACATGGTTTGCCACACCGTGGGTCGCGCTGCAGTAGTTGCTTGCCGTAGTCTCCATCTTGCTATTGTGCTTGTGGGAGAAGTTTGTCTTTCTCTTTGTGGCAGGATACCTGTTGTGAAAGTCAGACAGTGTTTGTCAGGCTTTCACCCAGGAAGTCTGTAGTTTGAGCCAAGTATTCAATTATTATTTTAAACTTAAAGTCAAAGTTTAATTAGTTGCATTTGAGAAAAGATGCTTTTGGTGGTTAAAGTACACATTGCCACAACATTAGCCACTTCTTAAGCTGTTTTCACACATGCACTGCAGCCCTCAGTTTTAACCCTGTCACATCAATCACTATACGCTAACTTGTGTGTCTGTGTGATGTCCAATTGCACACGTGAGAAAAGCGTAGGCAACTGCACGGTGAATTGACCGCGAGCAAGTTGATCTGCTGCTTCGTGCACGCTCTACCCTCATAGCACCTAAGGCTAATCTGCACAGAGTATTCCTCTGTAGTAAGAATTATTTCCTACATGTAAGAAAAGGCAGCTTTGGACAATGTCCCGACCTGATTCTGTGTGTGCACGTGTGAAAATGGCTTTTGAAAGCCCTGAAGCCAAACTTCTCCCGTGCTCTGTAGTTGTAGAAGTGGGGCAGGTTCATGGTGGCTGCACATGAAGACAGCACCAGGGTGGTTGACTCAGTTGTACATCCACGGATGACTCTGCTTTATGTGGCTAGACATATCACTTAGTTGACCCCATATCACGTACGCAGATGGGCTGCAGCCTATAACCCGACTGTCAGAATAGAAGTGTGCCTCTGGAGCAGTAGTAGTAGTAATATTACTGTTTGTGTTCATGTATGCGTAACTGTATGTGTTTAAGTGGGGTAGAGCGATCATAGAGCATCTCTGTTAGCAGCGTGGATGAGAGATTCATGAGCACAGACAGGTCCAAACCGATTCCTCCTTCATCCTGCTCCGCTTCCACCCTGTCTGTCAGAGACTGGATAGGCGGTTAGTGATAATAAAACTTTAGATAGAGGTGGGGTTGAGCAAGAGCGGGGTCACCATCTGAAGCAGGAATTCATCCTGACTGATGTATTTAGCAGCTGTATTGAAAGACTGATTGATAGCCAGGCTTTTATTGATGTTGTGGGCTAAGTGGATCCAATAGCCCGGGATGAATGGGCACAGTTAAATGATGAATCTCCAGAGGGTTTGGCAGAATGTACACGTGTGCGTCACTGTGTGAGTGTGTGAAAGAGTGCATGTTTATGTTTTTTTTTTGTGGCTTGGTTTATGATCATAACAGTATATCCTAATGTGGGTGCAGATGAGCGACAACAGCTTTTTCATCTGTTTATTTATTTTTTTACAATGAGAGGTGAACTTCCAATGAAAATTTGTCACATCTTCACAGACACGCTTCCTCCCTCAGTCAATCACAGGAAGCTGCTCACCCTCCCATTTAAACACACACACATGCGCACACATAAATCTTCCTACATGCACAATAAATCTCAAGGGCATCACTAAAGTCAGAGCAGCAAGCCTGAGAACATTAACACTCCTGCTTTGGTCTCTCTTACCATGCATCACTACATCCTCTTATCCTTCCCCTTCATTCTCAATCTGACACTGTCATCAGCTCTCACATGACGCCAGCACACAAAGACACACGGATACACCTGGATCTATAATTTATCTGCTAAATCTTTAGGCTGTCAGTGCAGATTTTAAAAGGACCTGTGGAAGGCTGGTATCTATGTTTCATCACATTCATAAAAAGGCATGTGACCTACCATGGCATGACCTCGCAACCTATACCTAAACTTGCAGACAGCACTTTCTGTTTGGTGCGTACATCTGTTTTGCTGGGCTGATTGTCAGTTTTATGCTGCTGACAAATATAGAGCTGTTTAGCGGACAGAAAATGTGAGTCCTTTATCAGCACTAGGTCAGAGGAGAGGGGAGTCAGTCAGTGTGCCAAAAGGTGAGGCGCTATACTGGTATGAAGTCGTCACAGGGCAGAGCACAGGACAGGGTAAAAATATCACTGATCTAAGAGGGCTTCTGTTTTGTGCACACATGTGAGCACCATCAGATTGTGTAATTAGCTGAGAGGCGAATGGAAGTTTAAAATGTTTGGTAGGAAGCTACTTTGGCTTATGAATCTCATCTTAAAGTCACTAATGCATCTAATGAATGAGCATGAGTTTGTGGAAAGGAGTTGGAAACAATTTAATATATTATTACTGATAAAATCACTGCAGTGGACTCTGTTCTGGGTGTAGCTGATCAAAGCAAGCGAGGAAAGAGAGGAGGGGGCTTCTTTGTAACTTCTCCCCTCCTCTCGTCATGTTTTTACACATAATAATAATAATAATAATAAACTTTATTTATAAAGCACACTAAAAAACCAAGGGTATACCAAGGTGCTTGACAAAAAATAAAATAGGAAAAAGGAGATGCACACAATTATAAAACCTTGACAATCATAATATATAAAAGTAGTTAACAAGCATAACGGATAAAAATGTACCAACGCACACCAAATGTTAACTAGGTGGAAAAGCAAGATTAAATAAATAAGTCTTCAGCCGTGATTTAAACAGTGGCATAGAGTCAGACACCCGGATAGGGCAGCTACAGCAAACGCACGGTCGCTGCGAGATTTCAGCCGAGAACAAGGTTGCTACAGAAGAAGTTGGGTAGCAGATCTAAGTGAGTGCACTGACAGGAGCGTGTAACCTAAGAAGCTCACTGAGGTAGCTCGGCGCCAAATTATTAATAATTTTGTAAGTGAAAAGTAGTATTTTAAATTGAATACGGTATTTAACTGGCAGCCAGTGCAAGCCAGCAAGAACAGGAGTGATGGAAGAAAACTTCCTGCTACCTGTCAAAAGGCGTGCCGCCGCATTCTGAACAGTCTGCAATCTAACAAGAAGGGAGGAGGAAAGGCCAATGTAAAGAGAATTGCAATAGTCCAACCTGGAAGTCACGAATGCGTGAATAAGTTTTTCCAGGTCATTGTGCGGGATATAGCGCTTTGCCTTAGAAATGAGGCGCAGCTGATTAAAACTAGACCTCACAACAGCAGACACTTGCTTGTCAAATTTAAACGAGCTATCCAGCAATATGCCCAAATTACTGGCATAATCAGAAGGGGAGCTAGCAAAAGGCATCAGAGCAGCACACAATTGGTCGCGGGGGATTTTACTATCGAACACCACGATCTCCGTTTTCTTTTCGTTCGGGACGAGAGAATTACTCTTGAACCAATCTTTAACCTCACGCATGCATTCACGAAAATAGTGAAAAGACATAGGTAGATCGTCAGTAATCTCAAAATAAATCTGTATATCATCAGCATAGCAATGAAAGGCAATATTATACTTCTCAAAAATTGCTCCAAGAGGGAGCAGATATAGTGAAAAGAGAATAGGGCCTAATACAGATCCTTGAGGCACACCACAGCGTACAGGTACCGAGGAAGATGAGAAGTTGCCCAAATTAACCGAGAAAGACCTGTCAGCAAGATAAGATTTAAACCAGTTGAGGGCAGTGCCTCTTATACCCACAGTATGCTCAAGTCTTAGTAGAAGAATGTTATGATCGACCATATCAAAAGCAAAGGAAAGGTCCAATAAAACCAGGACCACAGAGCGTCCAGAGTAGGGGTGGGTTTTTATAATCGATTCATCGATTAAAATCGATTCTGGCTTGGATAACGTAAAATCGATTCATTAAAATCCTGAATCGATTTTTTAATATAAATTTATTTTGTCCGAAATGCCAGAATCTCTGGTGACATCTCACAAAATTTCAAGAACCACCAAACAGTAAATGAGAGCAGGTACAGGGATTCTGCACATAGACTTAAACACACAGCGCGACCCGCGGATCAGAATCAGTTAGATGTCGCCTTTCTCACAGTCGGGGCTGAAAGCCGACAGCTCGCTGATCCGGGTCCGCGCTTTGTGTTGCAGAGCGTTCTCACTCCCGAGGCGTAACATGTCGACGTTTTGTCACGTCCCGCGGCGTTCCTGAGGAACGCGAAAGGAGACCTTCGGCGTTCTTATGGTACGCGGCGGGTTATGGCTGGAATCCAGTGCAATGACGCTCCCGCGGTAGTAGACGTTCCAGCCCTGTATTCCAGCCCTAAACCTAACCTTATCCCTAGCCCTGACCATAACCTTATTCCTGACCTTAACCAGGACTTTAATGATGTTAAATAGCGTGTTTCTAAGCGATTTGAAGAAAAAGAGCGAACATGTGTAGGTTCAGTCCAGACGGTTCTCATATTTCCTCTTTTTCCGAGGTCGTCATTTAGGAACGTGGTGGGTAGCCGAAAACGTAATATGGTGACGATTTGTCACCTAGCGTAAAATGTTACGCTTTGGGAGTGAGAACGGGTTGTGTGTTCACGCCCTTTATGCGCTGATTCTAAAGCTGTTAGTTTGATCTCTCTCCAAACAATATTGACCGAATCAGCAGCAAAAGAAGATCCAAACGCTTCACATAAACATCGTCATGAATTCACTCTTTTACTGTTTTGCTTCCATTGCGATGCGCAGCTCTCTCTCTCTCCCTCTCTCCCTCCCCCTCTCTCGAACAGTTTCGCTTTCTTCATTATTCGCTTGCTTGTTACACAAGTCTACTGTTGCTTACAGCGCTGTCGGCCGCTGTTTTTTCCCCTTTTACATTCTTCCGAAAAGAAAACCTCATTTCTGCTGTTCAATACTGAACAAATTGAAACTTTTTAAAATTATTCAAAATGCAAAATGCTTAGCCATGTCTCTAATAAAACCGCTGTAACGTCAGAGGTAATGTTGATTAATTAATGGTTTTCTTTCGTTTTTGATGTACTGCAGAATATTTTTATAAAATCCCAGGCCAGGAAAATCACCTACATGTTTTTCTGTGTTTTATCTTCAGCTACTTTGACACAAAGGCATCTGCTGTGATGCTCACACCTTGGATAAAGTCTTGAGAGTGTCAGCTTCCTTTTTATAGATACAAAAATATGTAAATGTCCTGATCTGAATTATATCTCTGACTGTCAAAATTTCCCAGATTTAAATCGAATCGAATCGAATTAAATCGAATCGTGGATCGAATCGATTCGGGACCTTGTGAATCGGAATTGAATCGATTCTAGAAATCAGTGACGATACCCAGCCCTAGTCCAGAGTCAGTGCTTACAAGAAGGTCATTGAGAACTCTAAGCAAGGCCGTTTCAGTGCTATGCCGTGGCTTAAAGGCAGACTGAAATTTCTCTGCAATGTTGTTCGCGTCTAAATACGCCTGAAGCTGAGAAAGAACTTGTCGCTCCAGGATCTTGGACAGAAACGGTAGCTTAGAGATTGGTCTATAGTTCAAAAGATCATAACAATCAAGATTCTTTTTTTTCAGAATAGGCTGGACTACAGCATGCTTAAAGGCCAGTGGGACAGATCCAGAGAGTAGAGAAAAATTCATTAAGAACAGAATGCTCGGTCCAATTACATCAAAGCAGCCCTTAACAATGCGTGATGGGAGAATATCAAACACAGCATTGGTGTTTTTCAGTTAATCAACCAGCTGCTTCAGAGTCGAAAGTAACACGGGCTCAAATTGATGAAAAGTTGAATTTACACTCAGAGGAAAAGACGGGATAAGAGGCAGACGAAGAGGAAAGCTTAAGGGATGAAACCTTATCTAAAGAAAGAATTTAAAAACGCTCACAAAGAGCTTGTGAATACAGTAAAGGCATATCAGGACAGGGATTAACAACAGAATTAAAAATTTTAAATAGCATACGGGGGTTGTGACCATTAGCCAAAATGACTTTGGAAAGAAAAGATGCCTTAGCCATTCTAGCAGCAGTTTGAAACTGTGCGCGGCTAGTCCGTAACATGTCATAAGAAACCTGAAGTTTATCTTTTTTCCACCTCCTCTCATCACGGCGACAAACACGTCGTAAAGCACGTGTAGTGTCATTTAGCCAGCAATGAGAGTAGGTTCTAGGGCGCTTCATTTTGATGGGAGCAACAGAATCAAGAATAGAAGAACAAAAAGATAACAGGATATTAGCACAACCATCAACCGAGCAGAAAGAACAGTCGTCAGGTACAGCCAAATCAGGGGTAGATGAAAATAATGATAACAAAATATCAGCACAACCATCAGATGAGCGAACTGAGCAGCAGTCAGGAATCATAAACGCCAAATCTAAAAAAGACACAGCAAACTTTGACACAGCTTCAGAGCTGAGTACGCGTAGCGGACGAGAAAGAGCTCCAGGCTGCGGTCCAGCGGCAGATAAGCCAATATCAAAGGAAATAGGAAAATGATCTGGAATCCCAGCGTCATTTATATCCTTAATACAGATATCCAGGCCATACGTAAAGACCAAGTCCAAAATATGGCCTTTAACGTGGGTTGGTTCATTTAACCACTGAAGGAGGTTAAAAGAGTCCATTAAAGCAAGAAAGTCTTTAGCAAGCAGGTCGAAACCCAAGAAGTCGGCAAAGTCCGAGATAAAACAAAAATAAAAATATTTGGGTGGTCGATAGACCAACACACACAAAGTGGTCGTGGAAGCAGTCATCTCCAATAACTGAATTTCAAAACTAGCAAAGTTAGGCGAGGAAAGTCGCCGAACATTATATACGTTTTTAAAAACTGAGGCTAAACCACTTCCCCTACCAGAAAGCCTCGGTGAACTAAAAAAGGCACAGTCCAAAGGAAGAAGTTCAGAGAAAGGAATGAGCTCACCAGGGCGAATCCAGGTTTCTGTAAGGAATAAAACATCAAGGCCGCTAGTAGAGAAGAAGTCATTGTAGCGTGTGAGGATGTATCTCTGTGTGTGGCTGGAAAATTCACAAGTTAATGCCTGAGAAAGCAGCGTTGGTGTGCTGTTTAGAAGTCAGAGGTGCTGTGATGGCTTGCTGTTGAAGCTGCAGATTGCAGATGTCCTCGAAGGCGACAGCACAGTCCCCAGTGTACGTGTGTGTGTGTGTGTGTGTGGGGGGGGGGGGGTCTGATTTAGATTCTGACAGACCTGCTGATATACTGTGTATCATGTTTTTTAGTTCCTTTGCCATTTCTTTTAGATTTTTCTTTAGTTTTGTACATCATGGATCATAAGCAATAAAGAACTTAAGGATGAAGTCTGGATGAAAAGTAGTTTTCTAAGATTTTACTTGTTAATACTGGAAAAATGACTTGAATTCTTGTCTTATATGAATAAAAACTACTCAGTTAAAAACTGTAAGATTTTTTTAATACCACAATAGTGGAGATCTTTTGTTTAACAGCGCTGAGTCCTGGATCCAGTGCACCTTTGCTGGATGTTTGCAGTATAACATAGTTCTGTTACTGATTTTCATAGCACCACCACCACATTCTTTATTATTGGCATTTTTATAGCACTCTCAATTTGGTTTACTCGTATTGTTTTTAATATTTCTGGCATATTCTGCCATTTATTAACTGAAATGTCCTGTCTGCTTTTAAAGCATTAAGAGGAAATTGTTTATGCATGTATACCAGTGTTTCCAATAATGTGGCACTGATATCAGCTGGCTTCTTTTTCAAATTCTCTGCAGTCGCTCTTCGGTTGTATTTCACAGAAAGCCCTAACGAAATCCCTACAGCCCCACCTGTGGGTGGTGGGTGCACAGCAGGGCAGATGCATGCAGTTGCTTTGGGTTGCTTGGGAGTAAGGCCCAGCCACCAGACCCTCACCCTCAATTCCCTACCCCATGCCTGGCTCCAGACCGGAACCACAGTGACTCTATTCTGTGCAGCGGGTCACTCTTGAATCCTCACCCAGAACCAGTTTGCCTTGGGAGATCCGACCAGGGGCAGATTGACCCACACAACATATCTCCTGTGATCACTGGACATGCAAATCCCTCCACCACGTTAACGTGATGATTCAAGGAGGGGACTGCATATTTAGAAGGTAGCAAACTGGCAACCATATGTTAGCCTACCATGGTTTGCTATTTTACTTCTTAACTATTATTTAGAAAATTAATAACACGTTGTATTCAAAGTGAAACTAGCAACTGAGACCATTATCTCATCAGGACAGTCAATAAGGTCACAAATCAAGTTAGCAGTATGTTCATTTCCTCATAAAAGTTGGCCCTGCCGGCCATTTAGAGAAAAAAACAGGTTCTCGTCCACATTGGCTTTACTTTTGGAGGCTAAGTCTTTGCTATGCGTATGGTTTATGAATGAGCAATCTGGGAACCCACTGGCTAGTCTGATTAATTAGCATCTGGAGACGATGCCAGCAATTCTGGGCTTATACTGAAGCCAGTAAAGATCTATTCCAAGATTTCCTGTTCCGGGCATCGTTTATGAATGCAGGTAAATTAGAAAAGGATGATGAGAAAAAAAATCAGTGTCAGACAATAGCTGATGGCTTTTTAGATTGCATTTCAGCATGCCATACCTCTTTTAATCTACACAAAAACGGTTCACTTGCATACATATTGGGAAGTTCTTTACCAAAACTCTGCAGATTTGGCATATTCATGCTCAGATATCTGTTTATGGAGATTAATGACAAAGTAGCAACTCAAGCTGTTACTACAATAATAACCACACAAGTTATTAAATCTACTATGAGTGAAATCCCGAAGGTTCTCACTTTAAACTGTGTAGTCGTGCTCTGGTACTGATGCGCAGGTGTGTGCTTTTGCTGCAATTGCCTGTGGGAACTCAGTTTCATAGATAGCTCAGTGAGGTTGGAAAGAGCAATCTTAGATTCAGTCTCTCGCTCTCTCACACACACACTGAGGGAAAAATAGAAATAGTCCATTCTCATAAATCTGAGCAATATTTGGCTCCATTTCCTATATATTAGACACAGTCCGTCTGTCTGTCATGTGTGCCTCTAGAGAATTTAGAGACTGCACGCCACACACATACACACTGCACAGTGGCAATGGGATAGCATCAGGGGCTTAGAGCAGGAAGCAGAGGCTCACAGATGACTTTGATGAATGCACGTATGAATGTTTTTTCTCCCCTCTCTTGCCTGACAACTTTTCTTTCTCCTCTTTATCTGTCCTCACACCCTGCTCCCACCTGCTTGGCTCGGAGCACCCCACCCTTCCACTTTCCCTTTCTTTCCACTCCCTCCTCCCTTCACTTCAGTTGTGCTGCCAACTGCTCAGCCGCTCCACTCACACCACTGGCAGAGAGCGAGCCCTAATCCCTCACACGGCCCTCAAAACTGTGCCTGCTGGATCTCAGAGCTTTGGCGCTTCTAAAAGCTTTCCATGAGAGAGACAGGAAGGATTGCGGGCTGACAAATGGACAAAGAAAGACCGACAGGCTTGCAGACAGACGGACAGAAATGGCAATTTTATACAATACTAAGAACACAAAACCCCAGAAGCACAACAGCAATGCAAGAGCCAAAACATTTTGTGTTCACACAACCATTACTGTGTGCGTTTGCATGCGTGTGGGTGGGTGTGCGCTTTAGTTTGTGTGTTCAGTCTGATCTGATCCCGTTATTTCTCTGAGGGTGAAGTTAGAGTGCAAGCATGAAGCACAGAGACCATCTAATGCAATAAGTCAATATTACAACCCATCACTGCACACACACACACACACACACACACAGCACAAAATAGCCTTCCAGAAGAAAATGTGAACATTTTGTCTTTGCAGATCCTTTGAGTTTTATTATTCTCCATCATATTCCCTGTACTCACCACTGATGCACAGCTACAGTGGAAAAATTGTAAAAATCAAAGGAGGAATACTAGAATATGACCAGGAGGAGGTGATACATCAAAATCAACAACTGTTTATGCATCACTTTCAGCGCAACCCCACTTTAAGAGTGGGGGAGAATGCACTGTGACTTCACCCACAGGTTTTCCTACAAACACATGACATAATGCCAACATAACATTCGCTCATAAATTTTATAATTTGCAACATTAATAAGTAATTAAGTTAACTGATGATGACAACATTGCTCTATGGCTGCAAAACAACCAGCGCACATGAAGCCCTTGTTTGCATTTTCATTGTTGTACTGCAATTTTACTGCAGCAAAACAATGACAATAGTTGTTTTATTTTACTAAAATAACTATTTGCAATCTTGCCATAAAGTGCTTCATGTTATTACTATATAATGTTTCCACTATAATGAAACCAGCTTATCAGTCAATGCATGCAAGCCTAACTAACAAGCTGTTAGCATCTATAGACTGTAGGGGCACGTCACACTGCAACACAAGTGGCTGTTCAAGGAGCTGTAACTTCTGTGTTGACTTCATTTTCCAACCAACACATTTATCAACCCAGACATGAGTCCGAATAGCCACAATAACGGGAACGAAACTCAAGTTGAACTGTAATTTTCCATTAACACCGGCCCTCTTACAAGAGGTAGGGTGCTCAGAAGCTTTGAAAAACATGACCTTTCAGTCAGTAGATGGATGTCTTTGAAACAGACCAGCCTATAGGTACTTGAGCAAAAGAGGAGAAAATAATCACCGTCACACTAGATGTCCATTCTAGAAAAAACATTATAGTACAATTAAAAGTTAAAGTGAGGACTCTTTTTTTATATAAATCTGTATTTGTTAGATTAAAAAAATCTTTAGATGAGCAAGAACTAGTCTTAGTTCATGTTTATGCTGTGATTTAAAAGGTTTAAGACTGGGGACTGGCACGATCTTAGGAGTTTCAGGCGTGTCAACCATCTTTTCTAGCACATCAAGATGTGACATAGTTGGGGTAGAGGTCAGAGGTCAAAAGTGGACCAGAGACAGATTTTAGTTTCATAATTATAGAAATGGCACACTTCGTATACACTAGATACACACAATGTGCTCTCACGCTAATAAATAAAAACAAGTACAATACAGAGCAGCAATTTACCCAAGCCTTTCTGACACACACACACACACACACACACACACACACACACACACACACACACACACACACACACACACACACACACACACACACACCCTGTTGATCGCTGGCCTATCTTGGTTCTCTCACTTGCAGTAGCGCTCTCTTTCTAGTCTCTCTTGGCTTTACACACTCCAAAACACCAACACACACACACACACACACACGCACACACACACACACACACACACACACACACACACACACACACACACACACACACACACACACACACACACACAGACTATTGTACAAATCTTCACAGAACTTGTCTGTACTGTATGACTAGCAGTTCTGGCTATTTAATACTGCAGTAACTTATATTAAGTAACATTTTATCTTTTACTATCAATTAAATCAATAGACTGATGTTTAACCAATGTTTGTGCTTTCATTCCTTTTTTTAACAGTGTGTCTTCTCTGTTTGTCCCTTTCTTGGGTGTCCTATGGTGATGTGGAAAAAAGTACACATCCTATGTCAGCACAATGTGCAGCAGGAGAGCAAATCGTGATTGATTTAGCCTCTGCACCAACACCCTGGCGCTGGAGATGGCAGTGACAGAGAGACTGAGGGTTGGGAGAGAGAGAGAGAAAATACATAGCGTTGTACCTGCAACTTCATTCAAACAATGTCAACACTAAACTATATTTTTGTTTAGTTTATATTTCAACCTCTTCAAATTCCCAGTCAAAATTTTCCATCTCCTGCGTGTCCCCAGTGATTTTCCCTTCTCCTTCTTGCTCTTATTTCTTTCCCACTCTGCCTCACTCTCTTTGTCTTTACCTCCCTCCTTTATCTCCTCTTGTCTTTCTGGCAGGAACAGTGGTTTTATTATCCAACGTCACCTCTGCCAGGTTGGGTCAGATACTGCAGTGGAGCTGTCTTCACTTGGCACTTAACATAGGGAGAGGGAGGAAAAACAGATACACAGCTGAGGGAAGTAGAGGGAGTGACACGCAGGTGGAGAGTTTATCCCTCTGCTGCACAATCTGTAGGTGTGAAGGTTCAGGCTTCCAGCCCAGCAAATTGTGTAAAATGTTTGTGTTTATGCGTGATTGTGTCTGCATAGATGAAGTGTGTCTGAGTAGTGTTTGCTGCAGCTCCACTTGATGAACGATGCGTCACTGTGGCTGTGGGCTTTCTGGGAAGAAATGGTTGACCAGACACAGCACGCCAATGCAAAAATGCCAGGCCTGGTCTCTACCGCCGGCTCGGAGGAGCCACAATCGATCCTGACAGCTCAGTGTGTCACCAGGTCACACTGCCACACTGTGGAACAAAAACAAAAAAACTCATTTCAGTCAACTAAAGTGCACTTTTCTCTTTTAACCATTTTAAGGAGCAGAAGATTGCAATAAGAATACCTGTTCTGCTTTGTTCTTTCTGTCAATCCAGGTGCATTCTTAGTAGTCCATTACCTCAAGTTTATTTTGTACTTTCTGCTACAGCTACAAAGATTATGCCATCCTAACCAGATAGAAAATGATCTGTAAGAATGACTGTCTGATTTAGTTGCTTTAGACATTCCTTCTGTGCCTTTTTCCCGTCTGATGCAGTCGGGAAGTAAGAAAAATACTCCCCATCTGCACTGAGTAAATGGATGACCACAACTCTTACAACTGTTTCACTTCACAATATCTGCCAGACCAGTCTTTGTTTCAAAATCTAAAAAGTCTTTCATAGCTTAATAATTAAAAAATAATAAGCAGCATATTTGGTATGCTGTAGAGATCATGTCGGTCTAGGGGCTTGGGAATATTTTGGTTTCCTACCAGAGGATCTGTAAGAAAAGGCTACAGTAAGGCAAGTCTACGCATTTTGCTTTGAATGCTGCCTCTGCAACCCAGACCTGGACCCATGAATACATGGATGGATGAAGAATAAGAAAAATTAAAGTTCACAGTTCTCTAAATGCAGCTTATTTGCTCATATTTAAAGATGCATTGCTAGACGTCAGTATTTTGCAGATTGCTGTCAGCTGAGGTTTATTTTCGTATCCTTTCCAATTCACATGCACAATCCAAGCATGTTTTTGTGCTCACTTTATTTTTACATATTTCAACAACATATCAACTTTTAAGGTCCCAGTATAACTACCGCAATGGTCGCTTCGCTCGTCTCACAGTCACCAAATCAAGATTTGCATCCCATGGCTGACGCGCCAAGATCGACACATGAGGTGATGTCAAAATCAGCAAGCATAATGGTCTCACTAGCAATAAATCAGGAAATAAAAATGAAAAAAAAAAAAAAAACTCCAGATATGTGCCAATAAAATATTTTGCAGCATTTTAAGTTTTTACACCTGAATGACCTCAAAAACTCTGGTCACCGTTCATCTTCAGTGAGTGTACGCTGTCAGCCCACTGTGAGCTGTCTATATACCAGATGTCCACATCGACTTATTCTAGAAGAGGCTGTAAAACTTTGTGAATGGAGTCCAGTACGAGACGATGAATCAGTGAAGCT
Source organism: Rhamphochromis longiceps (assembly GCF_057381845.1). Classification (NCBI taxonomy): domain Eukaryota; kingdom Metazoa; phylum Chordata; class Actinopteri; order Cichliformes; family Cichlidae; genus Rhamphochromis; species Rhamphochromis longiceps. Next base: position 6,501,692 of record NC_140578.1, on the reverse strand, counting down.
CATTTATATCCGATGACATGGATACTCAGGTGAGTTGTTGATATCTTTAACTTCTCTGTCAGTAAGTGCTGCTGTTTATGCCACTATTAGCCTCAGCTAATTAAACGTTCCTTGAAGTGGATGTGACATTTGTGGACATTTTTGGAAATAAACTCTCATATTATGTGAAAATGTAAACAAACTGTTTATCATGCTTGAGCCTAACATCAGCTGGCATAATGTTAGCTTATAACCAGCTGTTGTTCTTGTTTAACTGGCTTAATATCAACTGTCCCGAGACAGAAGGGTTGCATGTCTAACCTGGTGACAGTACGCAACTGCAATAATATTATATATATGTATCTGATCTCTACTGCACACATATAACAAGATTTGGCAGAAATACCACGTCCATCTCGCTCACCTTATTCAAGATAGAGGAGCAACATGCAAACTTCCACAAACCCACTCATATGTATTTTGAACTGATTAATTACTCAGGTTGGTGATATTGGATCAGGTTTCTGGAAGGTGTAATTACACAATATTCAATATATATATTTGAGTACAGCATTTTCGCTCATAAAATAACCTTAAAAATGACTGAGTGTACCTTTAATATTTCATATTTAAAAAAATAATTACAGCCATTATGTATTGAAACTTTAAACTCATGAGAGAAATATTAAAGAAAGCAGAAACTGAGTCAATATTTAGACTTTGAGAACAAGCTAGTTTTGGGAAACTTATCAGAATGCAATACAGCAGCATGGAAATCACAGAATGTTATGGCCCTCGTATATAAATGCTGGTTTTGTTGTGCTCCTGTTCCCTTATTTCCATCTACGTTTGTCACGGCGGGGTGCGCCGATGTGTGTGGAAACAGGACCCAAAAGCAGATGATGACGAGGAATTGTAATGATTAACAGAAAGGTGAACCTTTAATGCGATGACGGCAGGGAAATGAACCAAGAGACCAAAAACAAACAGGCAAAACACTAAGAAACAAAATACTAAATGGTACTGAGACCAAAACCTAAACTATGACTGTGGTGGAAAAATAATAAACAAAGACCATGACTAAGACTAATAATACATAACAGATGAAAACTAGAACTATGACTGAGGTGAGGTAAACAGGCTAAGACCATGACTAAAACTGTGACCCTGGTGAGATAAACAGACGAACCGACAATGGCATGAAGAAAACAAAAGGCTTAAATACAGACATGAGGTGATCAGGGGAAGTGGGGACACATGGGGGAACAGCTGACAGACATAAACCTAATGACAGGACCAGGAGAGAAAGCTAAATACAATGAACAAAGAACACATGACATTGTCAAAATAAAACAGGAAATACTAACAACTAAACATGACAACACAACTCAACAGACCCAACACGTGATGAATAAATACCAAACCCCAAAACATAGAAAACCCAGGAACAATAACCAATAACTGCCTAAACTAAAGGCAAAATAGGAAATAACACAAACTAATAACATATCAAAAAATACAAAGAAAACTCAGAGTGCTGGGTCGGAGACCCAGCATGTGACAACGTTCCCTTTTCACTGTCCTATTGTTGAATGTCAGGCTACAGTGTTACATTTAATTACATCCCGTTTTGCTTTTTTCTTGTCTTTTTGAGGTTTTTAGCTCCTGCCCCCCACCTGTGTTTATCTTGTCTTATCTTCTGGTTGTTTTGTTAGATTTCCCGTGGTTGCATTGTCAGTGGCTTCCTATTTTGAGTTAATTAGGCTCTTTTTTTTAAATAAATTAATAAATCCACCTTTACTTTTTTTTTCTATTAAGCGTTTCCATTGCTTGGGTCTTCCTTTGCTAGAGGAGACCTCCAACTCTAAGGTATTCACATTTCATTGCATAATCTCACAAGATGTCACTGTTTATGATACAAGAGTCAAAACATCTTTTATCATCATTTATGATAGGTGTCAATTCCATTAAACTACCTTTATGTAAGTTATTACATTAAGACATTATGCACCAGTGTTTCCACTGTGTTTGCCATTTTAATTACACACATCAAACAAGCAGCAGCCGACTGTTTAGTTGACAGTAACTAGATGGCTGTCACCTTCAGCCATTACAGCCAGCTGGGATATGTTGCTCTGGGTTTTTGTTTTGATTTTATCTTGCTCCTGAAGTGTGTTGCAATTATAGTTACAGCCAGTGAGGGTAACCTAGAGGAATACCAGCATTTTACAGGCAAAACTGGCTTTATAAAAACAAAACAATATTAATATTTTTAATTTGAGCTTTGAGTCAGAGCACTATAAAGCTGCAAACAATTAAATGAAAGTAGGGATTTCTGTTTGGAAGGAGCTTTAAATTCACTACAAAAAGCCTGTGGTTGATATCATTGATTTATAATCAGTGGTATACCGCTTTTAGATAAATTTCAGACTCCAACTCTCCCTCCCCCCACCCTCCTCATCTGACTTTCTGACCTCGACCTACTGCCCTGCTGCCCCCCTGCAGACCTGATGGAAAATCTCTCTAAATGCCCTAAACTTGGACCTTTTAGCAGTTTGTAAGAAGTCACATGAAGCAGGATTGTCACACCTGATTTGATTCTTGAAGCTAAACTCAAAGATCTCCTTACATTATGGTGGTTGTCAAAGGGGGAGGGTGGGGGGAGGGGGTGTATCTGTGCTGAGCAGCATCAGAAGGTGAACCAGCCAGATTAAACCTCAGAATAGCAGCTCAGTGTTCCTAGAATAGAGCTCATCTTCCTCCGAGACTAACAGCTCATTACCACAGGAATGCCTCCAAGGACCCACCCCAACCACCTCACCCTGCCTTCATCACCAAACCCCCACCCAACAAAATGACCTGTTGTTGGGTGGAGCATCCGCATTGTGACGTGTTTCTGTATGAATACACCTCCACCTCCCCTTCACCACTATTATCAGTAATCTTAAGTAACTCCCGTTCCTCCTACTTTTGTATTCCGCCTTTCTCTCTATAAGGATAGCTGCCACCCTTATCTCAGACACATGACTCTTCTGTCTTTCACCAGAATCCCCGACAACCACACACACACACACACTCCCCTCCTTTGCCTCCGCTCCCCTCTGTCCCTTTGCAGGGTGGCTCTTGTCGACACCTTTCCTGATTTGGAAGCTTTTGATGAGAATTCCCCACCTCAATCTCTTCTGTTTCCCTACTTAACCCTCCCTGGGGCTCCTTAGATCTGCACACACTGACGCAGACACACACAAAAATGACTGGATCATGCCCAGTGCGTTGGCACGTACTGGAACATGAGCGTGCACACACACTTCGTTATAGCCTTAATGAGGTCTCATCATGTCTTTTACTCTCTCTCTCTCTCTCTGTCCTCTTCCCTCTCCCTCTTCTCTTAGCCCAGTGTCATAATTTTTATTCTGCTGCTCTACTGAGATGTCAAATCAAAACATTAGCTGAGACAACCATTTGAGCTCCTGAAAGACTTTAAATTAACATAACAAACTGGGTACTCTTTTGTCAGACTCACAGACTTTTCAAAGACACAAACAAACTCTGGCAGACTGACTAGCTCTCCCTATGAATGCAAACTATGTTATTTTATGCCTGGTTTGCCCCAACAATGTTTGTGCAAGGACACGCATTAATAAGGGTGTGAGTCTTCAGTGTGTGCATGTGTGCCTAACTGGGCAACCCCAAACCCCATAGATGGCCTCGGTGATATGGATGTTAGAGCAGTAATAAAGGGCATCCTTATAAAGGAAAGGGCCATGATGTGGAGGAGAATGCCTCATCATGAAGAAGTGGTTTTTCATGATTGATATGAATGCCTTGGCATACAAAAAGTACACTACAAGCATCATGGGTCACACCTGCCATCTGCTGCATCTCAGTCTCATTATTTGAACAGCCATGTCTGAGTGTGGACGTTAGTATGTCCTCTAACTTAAGGGTTTTAGAACAGAGTGTGGAGTCAGCATAGGTTGGTCTTATCCACACACTCCAAGGTAAAATATAGTTTTTATTAGTTCGTTTTTAGTTATTCTTTACTGTGGCTGTATGTTTAATTATATTTGTTTCCATGTAGTCTGGGAAAGGTGTCTCGTCTGCCCGTCCTGCTTACATGTGTCCCTGGTCTATCGTGTGTGTCCATGTGTTTCTGTAGCCCGTCATGTCTTGTTCCTTCTTTCCCATATCCCCTGTGTTTAAGTCTTCCCCTCTCTCTCGTTCTCCCTCACTCCCTCTTTCTGTCTCTTGTGTCAAGCTTGCGTGTCCCAGTTTATGTCCCTCCATGTTTCCTGTTTTATTTTGAAAGTCTTGTGTCTCCATGTTCAGTGTGTGCAGTTTTGTATCTCCCTGTGGCATCATGTTCATTTGTGTCAGCTCTGTTCCCCATGTGTTTCCACTTCCCTCATTAACCTTCTGCGTATTTAAGTCCTCTGTTTCTCTTTGTTCATTGTTCGGTCGTCTATTTAATCTCGCTTAATGTCTATGGATAGTTTTCATGTCTTCACGCCCCTGTTCATGTTCATACTTTTGTCATAGTTTTCATGTCTAGCTCTAACTGTTTGCAGTTTGGTTTAGCTTTTGTTCTTTGACTTAGTTCCTTAAGTCCTTTTGTTTTCTATGTTTTGCTATCAGCCTAAATAAACATCTCGCTTTTTGTTACACTTCAGTTTTGTTTCCTGTGCGTCTGCTTTTGGGTCTGCTCCTCAAACACACCAGCTGCTCAGCCGTAACAATAAGACTTCCTATTTAGCATGAGACGTGCTTGGGCAGTGTGAATTGACCGTGAATTTATTTAATTTAATGATATTTAATAATTCTAAACATTAAAACATTTTTTTAAATATAGTGAGCACACATAGAAAGATTCAGACAATTGGGGTAACTGGGAATTTTCAGTTAACATATTAGTAATGTAGTGGATTGACATGAATGTTTTGCCAAGAAAATATCCTCCAGAATATTATAACAGCACCAGTGGCCTGAATGGCTGATACAAGGCATGATGACTCCATTTTTTCATGTTGTTTACACCAAATTCTGGCCTTACTATCTGAATATTGCCACAGAAATTGAGATCCTTCAGACCAGGCAGTTTTTTTCCTTTTCCTTTGTTTAATTTTGGTGAGTCTGCCTGGTGTGTTTTTAAGCAGATGTACCCACACTAACAAAGTAGTTGGTGTGTGTGTGTATATACAATTACAATAGTATATGCTCATATTACACATAGCATGATAAGTTTCAAATATTGAGGTCGGCACATGTGCAAGTATGAACTGTGTTCTCTCAACACAGTGGTGGGAGCTGGAAACAGCACCAAAGCCTCAGAAACTATTGCCTGAAGTGTAGGAAGGCTTACAACTACAGATTAAAACAGGAAATGACTTGAACAATAATGAAAAAAAAAATCCAAAATCATGTAAAAGTATAAGCGTCTCAAGCACACTAGCTGAGTGTGTCCACTTTGTATTTTTCATCATTGAGTGGGTCTGCACGAAAAGAAACACCCAACAGGGGTAAGCTGTTTAACCTCAGGGAATGTAACGCATTTATGCTTACCTTGCATTTTTGTCAAAACACAAATAAAAGACAGATTCTTACATGCCCTTTTCTCAGAAACTGCTGGCTTAGCACTTTGCGAAGGCTGGTTTAGTAGCTGGGCTTGTGTGATGGATAGCCTCTTGATCCTGTTCCAGGTAGAGGGGTAGTCCGACTGCTCCCAGGAGACACTGAAAATAGCCAAGGAGAAGCCCACTCAAATGAAACTGCACACTGGAGCTCAGAAGGTAAGAGTGAGATGGACAAACACAGCGCCGTTAGTCCAAGCTCTTGCATATCTGTCAGCACAGAATGGCTGAAACACCAGCGCAACACTCCTAATGTAAAGTTTTCTTATTAACCAGCAGTTTTCTGGTATCAAGGGAATACCGTCATGAACTCAGTACTTTTACTCCAACCCAATTTCCCCTTCTGTCCAAGTCCAAGTGGTGTGTTGATGAGTTTGACTGCAATGTTTATCACTTCCCAGGAGAACAAAGAGTACGCCCACAACAATCCACCTTGAACATGCTTACTGCTAACAACCTCCCTAAAGACGACGCACGTTCACCGCAGAAAGATGACACAATTCAAGAAACACCCAAGAAGATATGGACTATTACATTATTTGCAAATCCGCCTTTATTTACTGTGATTAATGAGAAGGAGTTAATACCTACTTAAAACACAGAGAAAAACATTCACTTTCACTTCATGATCAAGTGATCAGACCTAGGGGTAAAAATCCTGTGACCCAAAAACAAGATATAAAAAAAATTAAAGGAAAAAGGAAAAAGAAAGAAAAAAAAGGAGGGTCAAATATGATACTGGAGGCTGCAGCTAAAAACAGCCCTTTATGGATCAATACAGGAGAGCAGAACAGAAGATGCAAGAAAAGGAAGAGAAGAAGTAGAAAAAAGAGGCGATGCAACTCTGCATTTCCTGCCATCCACATGAGCCTCCCTCTTTTCTGAAAGATGCCTTTCTATTGATCCAATATATGAACTCGCTCTCTCTTCCTCTCGCTCTGTGTGTGTGTGTCTGTTTTGTGAACCTAAAACCATCTACATAATCACATGGACACATGCCTCCGTGATGTAAATGATTCAATTTTAGGCCTAAAGGCACATATTAAAATTATGAAAAGGTTAAGGTTAGCCAAGTATGATAGTATGGTAAAGGTCAGAATAAACCTCTGGATGAATTCAAATCAGTGCCATCTGAAGTCATGGATACATGACTGTGTGTATGTGTGCATGCATGTAAGAGAGAGAGAGAGAGAGAGCAGATGCTTATATCTTTCGACAAGCCTGACTCAGCCAGTCTGAATCTAAAGTATGTTTGGAGTTTGTTTTTTGGCAATGAACTTCACTAGAAACCCAACAGCTTCACAAGCAAATTCAAATTTCTTCCCTACTAGAAATGTAATGTTCAACCGTAAGTGGTATTATTGCAAAGTGGAAGCATAACAACTCAGCTACAAAGTGGCAGATGAAAGTCACAGAGAGGGGTCGCTGAGTGCTGAGGCACATAGTACCAACGCTCTGCTGACTCACTAACTGCAGAGCTCCAAACATCTGGCAATAACATCAGAGCAAAAACTGTGAGCCTCGAGTTCCATGGCATGCATGTCCATGGCTGAACGGCTGCATGTAAGCTTTGCATTTCCAAGCACAACATATCGGATAAAGTGGTGCAAAACATGCTGCCACTGGACTCTGGATCAGAGGAAACCTGTTCTGTGGAGTGATGAGTTATGCTTCTCTCTCTGCCAGTCTGATAGACAAGTTTGTGTTTGGTGAATGGCAGGAGAATAGGACCTGCCTGGTTGCAGTGTGCCAGCTGTAAAGCCTGAGGTATGGGGTTGCTCTGAGCCAACACTGCAAAATCAATCTTTATGCCTGCCCTTACTAAGGCAATTTGGATAATTCTGTGCTTCCAAAATTGTGGGAACAGTTTGAGAAAGGCCCTTTTTTTTTATTTCCCACTGTGCCTATTGCACAACGCAAGGTTCATAAAGGAATGGTTGGATGAGTTTAGTGTGGAAGAACTTGACCGGCATGCACAGAGCCCTGACACAAACTAGAACAGATTTCAAACCAGATCCTCTCACCCAACATCAGCTTCTAACCTCACAAATGCTCTTCTGGGTGAACGTCCAAACTTCCAAGAGACACACTCCAAAATCTTGCAGAAAGTATTCATAGGACAGTAGAAGTGGATATAGCTGCAAAGGGGGAAACCATCTGCGTATTAATGCCTATGGATTTAGAAAGGGGTGCAATTTAAGCTCCCATAGCTGTAATATGTAGATGGTCCAATACTTTTTACCACAGGTAAGTAGAAGAATGTCTCCCTACAAGGTGGAGACATGAACATGATATGAACTCCTGTCATAAATTTTAAGTCATGTTAAACTTGGCTTGTTGGCCTTTTTACAGAAAAGGAGATGAGTTCTTCTGCGATGAGAGAGATAACTCGTGACTGCAGGCAACAGTGCTAATGGATTTAGGACAGTGAGTGCCTTCGCAGTGGAAAGCATTTGCATGCTGGAGCGAATTGTAGTGTAAGTTACATCTACTGTATTCTTATATTCTCCACCCACCTACTGTTCAGCAAACACACCAAAGGAAATTAAAAAACCCAACAACAAATAAAAAATAACCACAAAAAATACAACAAAAAAACGAGTTGACGGTAACTATTCATCAATCAGGTATAAGATTATGACAACCTGCCTAATACTCTGCAGGCAGGTGGTCCCCCTTTTGCCTGGAGACATACAGTAGACGCTGCCCCCTTGATGCATCATTAGTTGTCATAACCTTGTCACAAAGGAGAAAATAATTTAAGAAAATCTGGCAAAATATCTTAGTAAAGTGTACTTTACCACCTTAAATGAGATTAATGCATCGATCATTTTAACTCCTAGTTACAATTGCACAAAATTAGATCCCCAATCAATGCTTGAATTTAGTGGCAGATGACGATTTATAACTGATACATAATTGTTACGGCCCTAGCTGGGCCTCCTGATACTGCCCTTGTGTGGGTGTGTGGGGAACGTAACAATAATATACATCGATCAGGTGTATAACATTATGAGCAAAAGAAGTTCCCCCTTTTTCTGCCAAAACAGCCCTGATTCGTCAAAGCATGGACAAAGCGTGGTCTCCATGGACTGGTCTTGTTTGTCCACATATGTTTGATTGGACTGAGAAATGGGGAATTTGGAGTCCGAGTCAACACCTCGAACTCGTTCTTGTGCTCCTCAGTTATTCCTGAACAGAGATGGGCAGTAGCGTGTTACTTGTAACGCGTTACTGTAATCCGATTACTTTTTTCGAGTAACGAGTAAAGTAAGGGATTACTATTGCAAAAACGGTAATTAGATTACTGTTACTTTACCGTAAGCACGCTGCGTTACTGCGTTACTAAAACTGTGATTTTCTTGCGAGAATGTCTCATGACAATGACGTAAGCGAGCGCGACGTTCGTGACAACAGCTGTGTGCAGATCAACAATGGATAATATAGCGAGTGCGGGAGAGAGTATGAGCGTGCAGCGTTTTGGGGCGATCGTGGCTCAAGAGTTGGGAGTTCGCCTTGTAATCGGAAGGTTGCCGGTTCGAGCCCCGGCTTGGACAGTCTCGGTCGTTGTGTCCTTGGGCAAGACACTTCACCCGTTGCCTACTGGTGGTGGTCAGAGGGCCCGGTGGCGCCAGTGTCCGGCAGCCTCGCCTCTGTCAGTGCGCCCCAGGGTGGCTGTGGCTACAATGTAGCTTGCCATCACCAGTGTGTGAATGTGTGCGTGAATGGGTGGATGACTGGATATGTAAAGCGCTTTGGGGTCCTTAGGGACTAGTAAAGCGCTATATTCCTAAACAAATGGAATTCTTGGCTTTGGATATTAAAATAGTAAAGTCTCTTTCTATAACAGTTGTTGGGTGCTATAGGCCTCCGTCTGCTGTAAAGGAAACTTTATTATCTCTAAAGCATCTTCTGTCCAAATTAAAATATAACGAACTTCTATTGGCCGGAGACTTGAACTGGGACTGGCTGAATATAGCTTCTGATGAATTTAAATCCTTCTGTGACTCTGTTAATCTTAGCCAGTTGGTCAACCTACCTACAAGGCCAAATATAAAGAGTCCTGACAAATCTACTTTGATTGACCTAATTCTAACAAATGTCCCTCATAAGTTTCTGTCTCTAGGCGTGTTTTGTAATGATTTAAGTGATCATTGTGTAGTTGCTACCAGTAGGAACACTAAAATCCCTAAATGTAAACCGCGTATCATTTGTAAAAGAAATTTTAAAATATTTAATGAGCAAGCGTTTCATTATGACTTGTCTATGGTAAATTGGGAAAACTTGAGTCTGATACCAGACATCCATCTGGCTTGGGCTTATTTTAAAGAAATTTTTATGAAGATTTTAAATAAGCATGCACCTGCCAAAAAATTTAGGGTCAAGGGACGGGAGAACCCTTGGTTTTCATCGGAATTATCAGAGTCCATCCATCAGCGTAACGTGGCATGGGCAAAAGCTAGGAAAAACGATTCCCTGACTGACTGGTTAGACTTCAGGAAATTAAGAAACAAATGCACGACACTTATCAAGAAGGCTAAGTCAGAATATTATTTATCTGTTACTACAGAAAACCTCAATAACCCTCAGAAATTTTGGAAAGTAATTACGGTAAGTCCTTATCTATAAATAAAATACCACAGGCTCTTCCAAAATTCATTTTAAAAGATTCTGTCCCAGTTTATGACAGAACTGAGGTCTTAAACAGCTTTAACAAGCACTTTGTAGCTACTGGTTTTTTATTTAACTCTGTTGGAGCAGCCCCCATGATTCCCTGCACAGAACCCCAAACATATATTGGGGAGCTTTTTGATTTTTCTCCTTTTTCTGTCCAGGAAGTGCATAAAGCTCTTAAAGCCTTAGATCACAGGAAACCCCCAGGGCCAGACTTAATAGAGCCCTATTTTCTGAAAATAGCAGCTGATTACATTGCACAACCTCTTACGATCCTTTTTAATCTTTCAATCCAAAATAAAGAAATTCCACTTGTTTGGAAGTCTGCTTTTGTTACGCCAATATTAAAAGGAGGCGACCCGGCCATTTTGACTAATTACAGGCCAATATCAAACTTGTGTGTTTTGGCAAAAGTCCTTGAGTCTCTCGTCAGTGAGCAATTAAAAGAGTTCTTGTACTCTAATGAAGTTCTTTCAAAACTACAATCTGGGTTCAGAAAACAGCATAGTGCTGTCACGGCTGCCACAAAAGTGATAAATGACATACTTGTTGCTCTTGATAAAAAACAGCACTGTGCTTCTCTCTTTATTGACCTGTCAAAAGCTTTCGACACTGTGGATCACGCCATTTTAAAGCATAGGCTTCTTTCTTTGGGGCTGTCTAGACATGTTGTCTCCTGGTTTACTAATTATTTGAGTGACAGGACTCAATGCATTAAATGTGAAAATCTGTGCTCAGAACTTTTGAATATTCACACTGGGGTGCCACAGGGTTCAATTTTAGGACCTCTGCTGTTCATCATGTATATAAATGATTTGGGACAAAATGTGTCCAATGCTATTATGCATTTTTATGCTGATGACACAGTTATTTATTCCTTTGGCTCAAACTTTGAAAAGGCAATAGAATCGTTGCAGAAAGCTTTTGACGTGGTTCAGCACACACTTCTGGAGCTGAAATTGGTTCTCAATGCTGAAAAGACAAAGCTAATGTTGTTTTCAAACATGAAGAGATTTCCTCAAACTGTCCCCTTGGTGTCCACTCTTGAGGGAAACCTCATAGAAGTGGTGCATACGTATAAATATCTTGGCTTTTTAATTGATGATTCTCTGACCTTTAAACCTCACATAGACAATCTTGTGAAAAAACTCAAACTAAAATTGGGATTTTTCTTTCGAAACAAATTTTGCTTTTCTTTTGAGACAAAAAAGCGTCTTGTAAATGCTACATTTTTATCTGTTTTAGATTATGGTGATCTGCTGTACATGAATGCTTCCGCCCAGTGTCTTCATAAGATTGACTCAGTTTATCATGCCTCCTTACGGTTTATTACAAACTGTAGGGCCTTGACCCATTGTTGTGATCTGTACGCTCGAGTGGGATGGCCTTCGTTGTCCTCCAGGAGGTTTGCTCACTGGTGCATCTTTATTTATAAGGCCCTGCTTGGACAAATGCCCACCTACATTTGCGATCTGCTCACATGGAGAAGTACTGTTTCTTACAGCCTGCGTTCAAGCGATCTTTTATTGCTCAATGTTCCATTTGCCAGAACTGAACTGGGAAAGAGGGCTTTTACTTATGCTGCCCCTTTCACATGGAACATGATGCAAAAAGACTGGAAGATAGCAGATCTTATTTCATTAAATGCTTTTAAGTCCAGATTGAGAGAGCCAGAGAAAAATGTTTTTAAAATGTAATTGTTATTTATAATATGTATGTAACTTTGTAATTTCAACGTGTTGTCGCCTCTTGGCCAGGACTCCCTTGCAAAAGAGGTTTTTAATCTCAATGGGACTTTTCCTGGTTAAATAAAGGTTAATAATAATAATAAATAATATAAATACAGGCCATTTACCATTTACCATTTAAAGCGTGGAAGTACTGACCTTACTTTGAGTTTGATTCCATAAAAAGTGACAAAAACATTAGCGTCCGTTGATCACTGCGTGGGAAGAAAACATCTTTTTACAGCGAAAAAAACCCCTTAACTTCCGAGCAAGCACCGAGTGCGCAACGATGTAACGTGAAATTCAGAGAGAAACTCGCGGATTCTTCAACTGCGGCACACCTGCACCAGGGCAAACCTCCGCCTACGCCACTCCTGCTTTATAGGTAGAGCAAAAGGACCGCTAGTCTTTGATGTTATTTATTTTCTGCTGTGTTTTACGTGCATCTATTTGACAGAGTGAGTGTAAACACAAAAAAATATTTTATTTTATATGCTGGAATGTGCAGAAAATAGGTTTAAATGTTAAAGAAATTTCTTCCAGTCAGTGAATGTTGCATATAATTTAATTTTTGCTTGATGCATAAAGTTAAAAGATTAAAACTGATAAAACAAGTTTTAAAAAGAGACTTTTCCATTTGATTACATTTTGTATGATGGATTATGCAGATAAAGTAGAATTGGGCTGAAAGATCTATCGCTTTATTACCGATTCAGGTTGTAAATCGTGTTTTTAAAAAGTAACTCAGTAACTAAGTAACTAAGTATTAATTACTTTTGAAAATAAGTAATCAGTAAAGTAACAGGATTACTTTTTGGGGGAAGTAATCAGTAATTAGTTACTAATCAGTAATTAGTTACTGATTACTTTTTCAAGTAACTTGACCAACACTGTTCCTGAATCATTTTTGATTTGTGGCAGGGTGCATTAGACTGCTGAAAGAGACTAAAAACACAGCTAATATTGTAATAGTAACAAAAAATTTAGTCAGTGAGGTTAATTTTACACTTTAAACATCTCAAAACATTTCCAACGTGTAAAACATGATCATTCTCGCCTGGCCACGCAGTGATCAGTGCTTTCTTGGCTGTAAGAAAGTCCTCAGTGGAGGAAAAGTCAAGAGATAACTGAAGAATACAGAATTTATCTTCTGGAAACCATGAATGTGTGTACATTGTCCTCTCATCTGAAGGTCATGGTCCAATCGGATGATTTTCTGGTCTGCATGTTGACGGGAGATCCCCAAACTGAATTAACTGTGTATGAGTGTTTCCATGAAGTGATTTAAATGGTCACTCTGTTCAAATACAGTATAATCACTTCCAGTCGCTCCACTAACATTGCTAGAAATAGTTTAATAAAATCCACTAGACAACCCACCCAATCAAGTTACTAAATAAATAATCAAGTTACTAAATGATCAAGTAAGCATCTTGTACAAACTCTAGCATAAGCTGACACTGTATCCATAACTTTAAAACTCATTTTCTGTAACTTTCACATCAAAGTCATCTGTAATTTAAATGCTCAAACTGGTAACTACTTTGCAAGGCCTGCCAGCTAAATGTAGGAGTAGGCAGAGTGGTTTCTCTGTGTTGTGTCAGATTCAAGCACTCTCAGAAGTGCTCTCCAGCTGCGTTCAGCACAGGCACTCTATTTATAAAAAGTGCATTGAGGCGTGGGAGGAGAGCATTATGCTGTGTCAATATTTCAGATGGTATAAACCTCGACAATGTGTTACTCAAGTAAGTGAGTAGAGTGGAGATGCCTGTGTGTCTGGCTACACACAAGGACATACACGCACACAGTGGCCTGGCCTATAATCGTCCCTATTTAAATTGCTAATTTCCTCTCTCCCGCAGGTGCCTAACTGTGTTTGAAACTAAATTGCTCGTCATAGCAGGTCAATCTGAGCCTAATGAATTCAGCTGTTCTCCCATTACACTTATTGACGCTGAATGGCGAACGACAGGTGCGCTGAGTACTCAAGAGCTTGAAAGCAAAGCCTGCAGCCTCTTCTTGCCTTCTCAGTGGGTGCAGATGAAGTTCCACATCAGCCTGTGAATATTTAAGCATTTGACTTGAATAAGATTTGACCAGCGAACATCTCCATTACTGGGGATATTTTACTTAGAGGTGATCATTGGCTCACTGACACCACACAACTAATCAGACTAAGTCACCAATCCCCAGAAGCTCCACATCAGCCCTGTTCTGACTTTAAGGACAAACACTGAACAGGATTTTGCTTTGTGCATGTGCATGAAAATCAATTTAATTATGCTGGATTGCAGCCATACAGTGCAGAAGCAATGCTGCTTCAGAATGGAGCTCATTTACATAAAAATAAATCACAATGCACAGGCACATACGCATACTCCTAATTCCCATATATCATGTTGAATGCAAAACACCAGATTTAGCAAAGTGGATGTTAAATATAAATATAAACATGTGATTGTACCACCTAATGCTTTAGGACAATATTTCTGTGGTTTATCAAGTTTTACTTCTAGGTTAAAACACTTGTGCACAATCAAACTCCACACAGGCTTTTCTTTTTGTTTGCAGGTGACTGGCATAATACATTTTAGGTCCAGTATTGTTGCAAAAAGTCTATTACGTACACTTTAGAACTAGAAAAATGTTCCTTCTGCCGATTCAAAACAGTTAATGATAATTATGAATGAGTCCCATCCAATACGACAAACTGGGAGGACACAGGAGGACACCGCAGAAAGATGATCAAACTATTTTCTCTACAGTTCTACCTCCTTCAAAAAATCCTTCACGCATGTAGAAAGAGAGAACAGAAGAAGAGGAAAAGTGAAAGGCAAAGCTGAGGTGAATGATGTAATTGTTTCTCCTTGTGTTTCAGAGAAACGCATTAAGAGGCAGATTTAGAGTTCATCAGCAGCTGTGATGTAACGCTTAATGCATAGCTATAAATTAGCTGATAAACACATATGTGTATGAGAGCATTAGTAGAGAGCAGAGATGGGCAGTTACTGTAATCCGATTACTTTTTTCGAGTAAAGAGTAAAGTAAGGGATTACTATTGCAAAAACGGTAATTAAATTACTGTTACTTTCCCGTAAGCACGCTGCGTTACTGCGTTACTAAAACCGTGATTTTTTTTGCGAGAGTGTCTCATGACAATGACGTAAGCGAGCGCGACGTTCGTGGCAACAGCTGTGTGCAGATCAAAAATGGATAATATAACGAGTGCGGCAGCGAGTATGACGTGCAGCGTTTAACGCGTGGAAGTACTAACCTTACTTTGAGTTTGATTACGTAAAAAGTGACAAAAACATTAGCGTCCACTGATCAATGCGTGGGAACCCTAAACGTCCGAGCAAGCACCAAATAAGCTGCCGCTGGAATGTGAAATTCCAAAACCACATTCCAAAACAGAGAAACTGCCGTACTGCTGCGGCACACCTGCACCAGGGCAAACCTCCACCTGCCCCACTCCTGCTATACAGGTGAAAATAGAGCAACAGGACCGCTGATTCTTTGATTTTATTTATTTTCTGCTGTGTTTTATGTGCATCTATTTGACAGAGTGAGTGTAAACACAAAAAACTATTTTATTTTATATGCTGGTATATGCAGAAAATAGGTTTAAATGTTAAACAAATTTCTTCCAGTCAGAGAATGTTGCATATAATTTAATGTTTGCTTGATGCATAAAGTTAAAAGATTAAAACTAATAAAACAAGTTTTAAAAAGAGACTTTTTCATTTGATTACATTTTATATGATTGATTATGCAGAAAAAGTAGAATTGGGCTGAAAGATCTATCACTTTATTACCCATTTAGGGGATAAATCATGTTTTTAAAAGTAACTAAGTAACTAATTACTTAATCAGTTATTAATTAAGTAGTCAGTAAAGTAACGGGATTACTTTTTGGGAAGTAATCAGTAATTAGTTACTGATTACTTTTTTCAAGTAACTTGACCAACACTGGTAGAGAGCAGCAGACCAAGCAGCATGGAGCTCACTGCAATCAAACAATAGAAAGCGAGGAGAAAGGAGCGAGAACACTCCCCACCACGAATCGAAAAAGTACTGGTGGTTGCCAACTCCACTCCTCAGACTCCTAGTAGACGTGCGTATGGAGAAGATCCTACTTCTTCCTTCAGAAAACTTGACCTCTGATCTTGACCTTGAGGTTGAGGTCACCAGGATTTGAACTCATCTGAGATTGCACCTATAGTATGAATTTCAAAATCCTACATTGTCTCGTTCCCGAATTATTGCATTCACAAATTTGGGTGTCTACCCTGCCCTCCCACCCGCCCAGTGGTATGACAACAGCATCAGATATTTACGGTTGAGGGGTAAAAATGGGTGCAGTATAACTTTCCTCACCACAAAAGAGGAATCAATCACTGCTCTTGTTCATGGATGTGAAGTATTATTTGGATTTTCAGACACCTTTCTCCTGGTTTGGTGCCATTTTCCACCAACCATGTCATGTTCAAAGTCACCTTAATTACATTTCTTCCCCATTCTGATGATCGGTTTGCGTTTCAGCAGGTCATCTCCATATAAGGAAAATAGGAAATAATGGCTTTGACTTCATCTTCGCTGGCTTGATATGAAGAGTTTAAAAAAGCCCCGACTCTGACCTTAAAGCAGAACTATAAGACAAGGACAATAAATAGTAGCTCGCTCCTCATTCTGTAAATGTCGAATCCATAACCAATAAGATGCTCTCATTTCTTTCTCTCACTTAAAAACACATTTAGGGTTTTTGCTGCAGACTCGATCTGGTATGAGCAGCAGTTCATGCTGATGGCTCACGATAGCTGTTTTTGGGCTGAAGCATAACAGGCATTACTGAGTCTTTCTATTTTATCTCTGCTCCTGTGCCACTAAATTTTATCTCCAGTTTTTATTTTCCATAACTGTTGCTAGTAACCAAAGCAGGTTCATCCAAGATTTATAAAGGCCTCTTTTACTCCCAGAACTGAAGCACTGCTGTGTGTACTCCACAACAGCATAAACGTTCCATCTCAGTAGACACAGGAGAGTATTTTATATTGTAAATGACAACCACCCTCCGTTTCGTTTTCTGCTTCTTTTTTTTGTGAGGCTGCATTCCTCTTTTATGGTTCAAAGGCTGAAATATATCACTGTCTCAAGGAAATGAAGTTAATCTAAAAATGTGGATTATGTAAGGGGAGTCTTAGCTCGAGCTAATCCTCTGCTGTCTGCCTGCCACCCTGTTGCGTGATGGCTCGGTTATTGTGGAGATGATGCGGTGTCAGGTGAACGTTGTTATGTTGTTGTCCAAAAGAAACAGAAATATTGCCGTTGCAATATCTTTAGCCTCACATTCAATAAATCTTAGTTGTTGTTGTTGTTGTTTTTTTAAGTTTGCATATACTTGGATTTACATAAAAATAAATGATGGCAATACTTAAGTACATGTGCAAGCAACCCGATGGCATTTAGCACAAATGAAGAGTTTGCACACAGACAGATCAGCCAAATTCTCCCTTTCTGACAAACTAAATGTACACACTGAGATGTTCACTGCACTTTTACAGCTGGGGGAACTGAGCAGGTTTGCTAATGATGCAATGCACCTGATTTATTGATGTTTTAAATAGTACTTGTGCTTATTTTATTTTTTGTTGTGTAAAGAGGGTGGATTTCTAGTCTATTGCAGGTGGTGTCTGATAAGACAATTGGGCAGTTCTCCACTTACCCACCTCCACTCGCTTTCTCTCTCAGTATTCCCTTCTTCCCCTGCTGACCACTCCCTGTCCACAACCATTGGACTGCACAGGCACAGCTAAATAACCAATTGGCTGCAGGGAGAATTCTGATGCAAAAGACTAGTTAATTATGCTAAGCCAAGAAAGTGATAAGGAGGTGGTTTTAAAAATTTTAAACCTCCTAAAACACACAGATACACACCGAGGCAGTGTGGTTTAAAGAGAGGCAGACCTTTTGAGGAATAAAGTGAGACTATTTCGTCAGAATAAGCAAATATGGGATGTGCAGGAAATGGAGAAGAGTTATAATTAGGATCCTCCCCTTTTCTCATAAACTTCAACCTCGGTTATTTAAATGGTCAGTGTTAAATTCTCCCTTTTCTTTCTCAGTTTCAGAATAGCATAATAAACATTCAATTCAAAATTCCACTAAATTCTCTAGATGCCGGTCCTTTCCTCCCCCCACTCGGCTTTCAGTTCCTCCTCTGTTGCTGGTACTCTGCTGCCCTTTCCCCTCTCCTCTTGTTAGCTTATGTCTGTGGGCGGATAACACTGCTTCACTGATCCACAACTCATGAAACACCACTCATTTTTTCCTCCTCTTTTTCATCTCTGCCCAAAACTATCTGAGATTCAGATAATTTGTGCAGCAAACACATTAAATTACAGCCCAGAGTTGTTTTTCCATCTTTGGATTTTAGAGGAGCAGCATCCAGTATACTTTTAGCATCATTCCTCCTTGCAGATATATTCATAACTTATTTTATTTTTGAACTATTTAGAAAACTATGACAGATCTGAGAATCTGGGTGCTTCATGTTCTTGTTGATGGTTTTTGTTCGTGTTGTTGTGAATCATGAAAAGGGTTGTTTTTTTTTAAAACCATTTTACTGTTTCCAACAATCAAATCTGTTAAACTCAGTGAAAGTCCAAAAACTGCCTGTGTAGTTCTGCAAAAACACTGGAAGCATGAGAACCTGCTGGTGCAGTTCTGCCTGCAGTTCTGCCTGCCAACACGATCTGCAATGTGCTTTCCTGCAGGATACTGAACAGACGCGAAGGGAGAGCTTGATCATCAGGAGTATCTCCCTACATCCCGCTTGCTTGTCTTTTTGCTTCATTTCAGACATGCTCTGCTCCATATATGTGTTTTTTGCCAGCTGCAGAGAGGTGAGGCATACTACTCACCTCTAAGGACTCAGAAACCCGAGAGTTGGCTTCTCCCATTTTTTTTCACAAAGAAAATTACCCCTGCACCTCATCAGAATGACTATTCAGAACTAACCAAAGATGGAAGGAAAGAAGAGAAAATATGCTAGAAAAGCATCATTCTGCTAATGATTTCTGTGCTTGCTTCAGTTCTTGGTGTGTAAATTTGTGCCAAATATATCACCCGTGCTAAACATCTGCATCTGCAAATGTAGCATGCAGAATTTGCCTCACTTCAGTACAGCCAAAGATAAGTTACATAACTTTGCTTCACTAACTTTAACAGTAACTTGTCTTCTTGATCAAATTCAGAATTCAGAAAATCAAATGTTAGAAGCTCACAGTATGTTGGGCTGAGAAATGAAGACCCCTCCTAAAAAAAAATGACACAGAGAAAGCAAGAAAAGGGGAGAGTGAGGTGGGATGGGATGGAGTAACAGTGGTGGGGGAAAGAGGAGCGATGGAGTATCTGTGGGAGTATAATTAACTCCATGGTCTGGCTCTCTGCAGGCCTGCGGCATACTGCTCTGAAATGCTGATTCAGTACACAGATAGACAGAATAGCACAGGCGGGAGAAAGGGGTGAGGAGAGAGAGGCAATAAGAGCAAAGGAGAGTAAAGGAGTCAGGGATGGGGTGTTGGATTGAGCATTAAAGAGGAAATTAAGCAATAGAGGGCTCAGTGGAGTAAAAAAGTCACCAAAATTGAAAGTAAAACATAGCAGAGAGTACAGCCGTTTAACTAAGAGTGAAAGAGTTGTCTGAGATTCACTGAGCTGTGTGCAAATGTATACTTCATAATCTGAGGCAGGTTATCTGCAGTCAGTACTTGACTTTATGAAGTGCTGAACATTTGCAGATGCTTCAGAAACAGCAGCGCAAACCCTCAGCCTCACGACAACAGCGACACCTAGAGGCGTAAGTGTAAACGTGACCTGGACTGAACCCGTACAGATCCAGTTAACCCCTCAGTGCACATTAGATCCTGTTGTATTCATTCCTCTTAAAAATAAACAGACAGGAGCAGATAAACCTGACAAACTGAGCATTCTCAGGATCACAGTAGCATGCTGGGTGCTGACTCAACGTCACCGAGGTTAGTCACAGTTAAAGGTAGTCAGTCTGTCACCAGGCAGGTGGGCAGAGGCTGCTCACATCTATAATGCATCAGCTGAGTGTCAGGTAAACTAGAGACAAGGACAAAACAATGGAGCGAATGAATACTGGAGACAGATAACTGGATGGACTTTTTTGTTTGTTTGTTTGTTTTAACAAAATAATAATTTCTGACTTTGTGCTGCAATATTCAGCGTTGATTTTCTGCAAGTAGGTTCATTCAGTTTGAACTATAAACTTAAAGAAAAAGTCCTGTAACAAGTACACTGTTCTGGAAAAAATTACAGATGTGATCAATATTTTTCTCAAAGCCCTGCACAAAGACTGCATGCATGGATGGCATATATACAGGTTTACATCCTTCTTGGATCCAGAAGGAATATATTGTCATATATCATCAATACGTTGTCTTCTGCTTATGCAATTCAGAATTCAGGGTCGTGTGAGGCTGGTGACGATCCCAGCTGACATCACCAGTCTGTCACAGGGCTAAAACAGAAACAGACAACCATTCATGCTCACATTCACACCTAGGGCCAGTTTAGAGTTCCATTACACTAACCCCACGCATCTCTTTGGACTGTGAGAGGAGGCTTTAGTATCCACAGGGAATCCACGCAAGCATGAAAAGAACATAGAGAAAGACATAACACAAGAATTAGCATTGTTAAAGAATCCTTCAGATATTTCTCAGTTTGTTGGGTTAAGTCTCATCTCTGGACAAAAAAAAAGTAATATTCAAGCAACTATAATTTTTTGAGTCATACTGCTCACAGACTAAAGCGATGTTGCCATTTAGTCTCAACTTTTATTGCTTCACTGTTAAATCAAATAAAAACATTATACAGAAAAACAATAGTGTTCTTTTTTTAAATCAAGGCACTTGCATGCAGATTAAACATGCTGATGACACATGGCTTAACTCAATTTTCAACTTGAGTCATTCAAAATGTGAAGCAAAACCTTCCTGTTGCTACTTGGACACACACATTCTCTATTTTCCCGATAGGACACAACAAAAACTAAAGTGCATTACTATGCAAAAGCACATCAGACTGCAAACTCTGCTTTCCTGAACAGAATACTACTCAGCAAACATCCACTCAATAATATCAGCTATTACCTAATAATACAAGACGTAGAGGAAGCTGATATGTTACTGATATTTCCAGTAGTGTTAAACTTTTAAGAAAAAAACAAAACAAAGAATCAAACACATTTTCAACCCTGAAAAAGCAGCTTTCACCAAAAAGCCAAGCCTACATTAAAATCCCAGGTTTGGTCTCAATAAGAAGCTGTTTGATTAAAAAGGTGTTCAACCAAGACTTCATTTAAGTTCTAGATACAGCAGAGGTTTGAATTCAGAAAGGACAGGCGGTGCTTCCACAATTCACCCATGTCCAATTTCTTGACTCTGTGTGTCCGAGGTGGGTTCAGGTTGATTATTGTCACTTGGCAGATAGCCCCAAGCCCTGAGCAGAGCCACACGCTGGGCAGGAGGGGTGGAGAAGTAGTCCCTCTGTTTCTGAGAGTAGGTCTGGATTGGACTGATAATGTTTCGGTAGCTCCAATCCTGATGAGGCAGAATGGTGGAAAAATTCAGTTATACATTAATCTGACATACTGAAACTTCCCAAAGATTGGAAAAGTAAAATGCAGCTTCAAAAACTAACCAATGATATGAAATTTGCCAAATTTGTCAATTTTTAGCGTCATGAAATAGGAAACAGGACAACAACATGGGTCCTTTTCCACATCACCCCTACAGCGCAGTCAATTCTTCTCAGAGAACAAAACCTCCATCACAGAGCACAAAACAGTTGTTGGTGTCTATCTACAGTTTGTGTGTGATGCAGGTTTTATGACTAAAAGATGTTACCTGCCAGTGAAAGTTAAAAGCCTCCAGCAGCTTTATCCTGCCCTCTCTGGATGGCACACAGTCAGGAGGAACAGGCTGCACCAGCTCAGAGCCCACCGTGACATCTCCAAACACCAACAGAGCTCGGATGGCAAACCAGCCCCCAAACCGCGGATGCACACACACTCCAAACATTTTCTGAAAGCAAAAGGATCAAAGGATCACAGCACACAAGAAAGGTAAAGACTGCCTTTAAAAAATGTGCCAAGGGAGCAAACAAGAATGTGATTACTTTTTCAGCCCAGGGCTGCTCCGTCACATCAGCCTTTTGGTAGTAAAAAGCTGCTCCCGATACATGAGCTGCAGTCTGGGCCAAGAACTTGGGCTTCCTGCTGGGCAGTAGCTCATAGTCGTACCTCACATCCACCTTCTCTCCTGGAAAACACTGCAGGGCAGGATCAAGTAAGAAATATGTTTAAACGTGAGAAAAAGTTCATGAATATGATTATAGTTGCAATCTAAATAGAGTTAGCCAGCATGATGATGCTGTGAGACTGTCAGAGGCTTTCCGAATGAATGAATGAATATTCTTTATTGTCATTGTCACAGGTACAATGAAATTGAAAGATGTCTCTGGTCAGTGCAACATCACAAAAGATAAATACTTAAAAACTATAATTAAATACTTAAAAACTATAATGATAGGATATAAAAGATAGAAATACATATAAAATACAGTATACTCATACCGTAGATACACCCAAGCAATCCAGGCCTAAGGCCCCATAAAGTTTCATGTGCTATAGGCTTCCAGTAACCTTTACACTGTGTTTAAACTGTATGCACACGCAAACTGTAAGCTCACTCATACAATGTAAGGTTTAAGTTACAAGTGCCCTAAATTAGCAGCACTGGTTATTACAAAATATTTTTTATATTTCCATAACAGTTGATATACCAGTATGCACAAGCGCCTTAATCAAAATTATATTTTCAATTCTAAAATATAACTAAAAATATACATTTTTGAATAAGATGCTAAATTATGGTTATTTTGAATGAAATCAAAAATTACATTTTGGTCACTGAATGTTACCATTAATGTTATGATTCATTTCTGACTTTGTTATTTGTCCAATAAATAACAATGCAATTTTTAATTTAAACAAGTTTTTGAGAGGTTTCTAAAGTATTTTGTTTTCTTGTTTTTATGACAGGTGGTCTAATAAATCAGCATTGTTCAGTCGTGCAAAACAAAACAAAAAAAGTCACATCAGTTTTTAGTAAACACGGTGCAGAGACAGATCATAGTATGGAAGCTTGATTCAGCACTGAAAAAAAGTTGTGTTTTTTTCATCCATAAGTCACCAGAAGTATGTGAAAATTTTGGGTTATTTTTCTCAACTTTGAGTTACTCTCTCAGAGGTGTGAGTTCGTAAGGAGACATTTCAAGATACTTGACTCAAAATGTGATAATGACAGAAAATGTGAGTTATAGATGGCAAAAAAGGATCTGCAGGTCAGGAAAAGGGTGGCCTTTTTGCAGTGGCAGAAACAAGCTTCCACCATAACCTATTAAATTTCAGTGAATCTGATAAGAAACAGGGTGACACAAGGCACATCCTTAGTGGATGACATCTCTTTAGATTTATAGGTATTACCCTGATTGCACAGCCTTGTTCAATAATCCAGGGGGCTCATCAAACACGCGACTTCTCATGTCAAGTACAGCCAGTCTAAGCTAAGTGACTTCAATGACTGCCTGGAAACTAACTGAGACTGAACATATAGAAAAATTTAATGAGAAACAACAAAAATGAAGGAGTGACTTAGACGTTTAGTATGTGAGTATTTTATTTTTTCATTTAATCCAACGTGAAGTTAATTAGAAATATTGGAAATAACAAAACTGCATGGAGAGCCCCATTTTCAGAAGCCAGCACTTCTGCAAAGGCTCTTTGATAATTAAAGAAAAGCTAATTATATTAGCCAAGCTAAAAAATGTCAAAAAGAAGGAATACATGTGGTTAAATAAGTGTCTAGAATTTGAATACTGTCTCAAAATAGCAGCGCTATACAAGACTGGCCTTCAGCAGAAACCTGCACTCCAAGGCAGGATTTCATCTAGCCAGGTAACTTTAGGGTTAACCCCAGATTAAAATCAAAATCAATAGGTATAAAATCACCGCCTTCTGACTAATCAGATCTCAGGAAAATAGCATTACAATACTTGGAAGACACCTGAGACTTCTGTGTATGGGGAATAGGAGGGTCTAAAGTTTTTCAATAGCATTTAAAGCCTTTGTATTTTCCCAGTGGAAATACCCATTGAGGTATACTGTAAGTTGAACTCACTTTGTAATACAGGCCTTAGGATGCTGGAAAAAGTCAGTCATAGTGAAAATGAATACAGACAAAAGAATGCAGGCGTTTGAGAAGAATTATAATTAGGTCACTAACAGTGAATGAACTGCAGATTGAAATTAAATGAAGTGAACCACTGAAACTGATTTTTGCAATCACTACCACCATTATTATAGCCAAGTATTTTTAACCATTTTTAGTGTATTCGCTTTAGTTTTAGTTTAATTTTTGATCAGTTTCAGTGCTACTTTTAGGTTTTCCTTTATTCAGAAATAAGTGGCATTTTTCAGAGGGAAGGAGAAAGATTTAAAAACAGTATGATTTTGGAACACAACTACGCAAACATAGACGTCCTGTTTTCAATACACATGTGCATCTGAGCTCTACACTACAAAGAAAGTTCAGCATACCCAGGGTATCTTTCCGTTGTCTGGACCCACTTAACCTAACAGTGGCGATCAGACTGAGCGGTCGCACGAAGCCGCTTATCAACTCAAAAATTAACTCAGGGTTTATCAATCCAGCTACGAGCATGTTCACATGAAAAGAGTGGTACTGCCAGCATCTGACAAATCACAGACATGGATAAGTGTGCTGGCAGCTGCAGACAAATCAGTGGTATGAGTGTAGACGCTACTGAAAAGCTTCAGACCCGCCAACAGCCTGAGGGATCTTCCAGAAGTGCTATTTTCCAGTCAACTGATTGATCAGTAGGTGGTAATTTTGTCCCTGTTGATCTCTAATTTGAAACATAATCGGCTTCAAAGGAGTTAGGCCTATGGTATATGTTACCATTTACCCTGGTAAGAGTTAACCTTAAAATTAACTGGATAAGCCAAGATCCTGCATTGTAGTACAGACCTCAGTGGCTTCTCATGTTGGCTTCTCATTAATAAAAAAAAAATGACTAAAACTAGAAATATTTCCTGTATATTTGTTATTATTATTACTGCTACTATTATTATCATTATTATTATTACTACATTTTCAAAATTTAGTTTTACTTTTTAATTAGTTTAACTAAAATAACCCTGGTCACCACTCCTCCATCCTCACCTGAGAGACAGCAGAGGTGATGCATTGTCTAACACACTGGTCTATGGGGTCATTAAGCCCCTGGTAGCACCTCTGCTCGAGGAAAGGCAGAAAGGCCTCTTCAAACATGGCGGGAGTGCTGAGCACCACCACAGCCAGGGTATCATCTGGATATGACAGGTGCAGGGTGGGAGGTAGCACAGAGTTGTACCAGCCAATCTGCAAACAGAGGGACATGTTAGGGAGTAAGAACCAAATATGTGCAGGTTACTCCATCACAAATCATCTGATTTGGCTGAAAATTTCAATTCAATAAAATAACAGAAAATAAAATAATAAAAGAACAGAAAAGAATGACAATGACACATTCCCTTAAAGGCAAGAACCAGTAATACGTCAGTAAACATGCAGTATTCAACCATCTATCGCTATTTTTACTTGTTGTAGCATGTTTAACAATTAATATTTAAACGTAAATATTTAACTGGGAAATATAAAAGAAATAGTTCTACGATCAGAATGATTTTTTCATACTTTTCAATATAAAACTATACAATTCATTATACCTTTAACGGGTAAACTTCAAATCCCAGATTTGTTAAACTGTCGTTTAACAGTCGTCTTACACTTTCCACGCTTACATTGGAAGCCGCCATTGTTGCATGTCAACATTGAGCTTTGCATTGTGGGACATGGTGTTCTTTGGCCAATCAACGTCCTCGATGAAAAATCTTAGCTTCGGGGTATATTTGAACAGTTTTTTGTTTGTTTGTTTTTTGCTAACTAGAATACGTTTAGAATGCAGTGTATTTTACTAAGTGAGTGTACATCGAGGATATCTCTGTAATTTTGAGGCTAAAAATAATTACGGACCTTTTGACTACAAAACCCAGAAGGCATGTGCCTTACGTCATACGCAATCACGTTATTGTTATGGGCTCCTGGATTTAAAAGTGGAGTCGGAAGGTTTTCTGTGAGTATCTCGATTAGCGGTAGGAAAATATGCTTATTTTCTTAATAATGTTTCAGAGACAGCATTAGAAACAATAAAGTTAACTCTATTTACTGTTTTAGAGTCGGAAATTTTTTTTCCTGGCTACACGAATAAAAACCCGAGAGAAAAAAAATGTCGCAAATCACGGCTAACGTCTAACGTTAGCGGTATTAACTGTAAAACTTGGCCTTTATCAGTTGATGTGTCTCAACATGTTTGTGTGCTGTGCATTTTGTCTATGTTAGGAAATGCTTGCTCTGCCCAGAGCTTCTCTTTCAAGCTTCTGTTCCTAGCAGCCGGACAGCGATATGCTCTCTAGTTCCTAGCGGACCTGCAGATCAGTTTAATAGGCCCATTACTTTATCGACCTACAAACCGTGGCGTGGGCGAAACATAATATAGGGGGAACGACGTTGATTAACCTGTGTGCAACCCCTGTAATTATAATTAGCACTGTAGCAGTAATGAAATACCTGAAATTGAATCCCGGATTCATCATTTTGTCATAAGGACATTTGTGGCATCTCCTGATCACCTGTGGTCCCAGGTGCATAAAGGTTAATTGAATGTGTCGGACTTGTGATTCATGGACTGAAAAACAACAACAACAAAAAAGATAATTGCTCGTTTTTCGTCTTTTTCCAGAAATTAAAGTGACTTATACCTCAGAGAATTGAGGAAATATTCTCATATCTACTGCTTTACTATGAGAGAATATCCATCTTCCTTCTCGTGAATTATTAACAATAATTAGCGTAGGAAAATGTAATAAAAAATTTTTTTATTTGTCTCTCCATCCATCCATCCATTTTCTGCCACTTTTCTGGGTCTGAGTCCCATTGACAGGATTCGAAGAGAAGCCCAAACCCCTCTCTCTGCCCACCTCATCCGGCATGTATAGGGGGACACCAGAGTGTTTGTGTGCTGGGGCCTCCTCCTGGTGAACATGACCTAACACCTCAGTTAGGAGGCATCCTTGTCAGATGCCCAAATCCACTCATCTGGCCTTTTTGATGTTGATGATCATCCCCTTAGAATTTTTTTTATCTATAAAGTAGCCAGAAATGTTAGAAAAATGCACAAACTTCAGCTAAGGCAGGTAATAAGACTTTTTATTTTAACTGCATGTGAACCAGTTGTGTTTACGTTTGTAGTCATTCCCAACAGGCCTGTTTGGAAAACTCCTGCTCTCTTTGTAATCTGAAAATGAGCTAATACGCTGTCATATCGTGACATCCCATGTTACATTTTCCTGTGAAGCAGCTGATCGCTGTAACTAAAAACGTGCAAATGCACAGGGCTGCTGTAATTTAATCCCCCTCAAAGTGTAAGCTCTTAACGCAGCTGATACCTCGCCTACCAGGAATAACACGTGTCTAAGGTTGTGTCATTGTGGTCTAGTGGTTTTTGATGTAGCTTTAACCTATGTCAGGGCAGAAAGCTTCGTGTCAGATGATGCTCCTCATGGATCAATAATCAGTTAAGCGACAATAATAATAAATATTTGAATTTGACAACTTCCCTTTTTGAATTCTCTTTCTAGTTCGAATGAGACATGAACTGGGACAATCAGCTGAGCTCTATTCTGTCTGTAGCAGATGGCAGTGTTGCAAAGATGAGGGTGAGTACATTTAAATACTTCTATTTGTACGTGTTGATTCATACTGAGGCAGGTTTTTTTTCTGCATCACTCTGAACAGTACTTCTGTGAAGCCAAAACAAAGTTCACATCACACAACGTTCATCAATCGCTGACAATAAAAAAAAAAAAAAAAAAAAAGGCTGGGTGTTGATATTTACATAAATAAAGGTGCATATTAAAGCACAGTAGCATCTGCAAAACTTGTTAAAAACGTCATTTTATTTTATATATTTCACATGCTTGTCTGCACCCTGTTGTTTGATAAGCTCTGGCATTGACCACAGGAGAACCTTCTCTGATCCCTTGTGATCAGTTCCCATAGCGATCTGTAGATGGCAGCAGTGCTCTATTAAAGTGATTTAAATTAAGATAGCGTAGATAGAAGACTTTGGGAAGTACTCTTTGAATGTAAAAAAAACAAACCAAAACTTCTGTCTCTAACAGGAGAGGTTGACGCCAACGGGGAAATTCTTCAAAGGAGGCGAAGGTGAGCGTAGCATTTTAAATTTCTCAATATGACTAGAAGGGGAAATTACCCTTAACTTGTCATTGTTTATGTTAAGTTGACTTCCTTTCTTTCAGAGTTAACTAAATACTGTAGGCGCAACAGTTGTTTGAACCATCTAAGTGATTTCCACTCTTCCTTTTCAGATTTGTTTCCAGTGCGCGAGAGAGGTTGTGATTCAGATTCAGACCCCCCTGCTCTTCCTCCTCGAGCACCACTTCTCCGACAGACTTCCCCAACTTTCAGTCCTGGTGTGCAGTGGGCAGACTTGGCTTCTGTCCAGTCACAGCTCCAGATACAGAGCAAGGTGTGTTTATTTGTTTAACACTGAGAACTAAATAGCAATATATTTATGGTATTTAACAGATTGTTTGATTTGAGCAGTGACTCATTTTCTCTTCGCAAAATCTTTTAAAGGCGATTGATTCCCTCACCCAGAGGCTCCATGATTTGGAAAGGGAGAAGCACTCTCAGCAATGTCACATTCAGGTGCTTCAAGGTAACCGTTACTGTGTCATATTACTTTTCTCATAAACACATCTCACTCCACTTTGTCAACTACAAGAAATTAGAGATGGCACGATACCACTTTTTTATGTCCGATACCGATATCATAAATTTGGATATCGGCCGATACCGATATGGCTAAACTTTGCTAGATCCGCCCCTGCACAGTTACCAGCCGTCAGCTACGTAGAAAAGGATCCTGGTGTAGAAAGTAATATTAAATAAATTCTGACAACAGATTATCAAGCTTAAACGTGCTGCTGTTGTTCAGCAGCTGGTTTCCTCTTTCTGGCGCAAAGTGGGCAATAAACAAACAAGAGAGACGGACTCGCGACTGATCATTAATCAGTTTCACGATTGAAGTAGCAGCAGGAGAGGGAGGGAGAGAGAAGAGGCAGTCGCTCCATATATCGGTTGTTAAGCTTAACGCTGGAATGCTTTACAAACATTCAGAGATGAACTTACACACTTGCTTTACTTCTCTCTGAAATGCCGGTTTGGTAGCGAGGCTCCAAACCAGACCGCCGACAGGTCCCACACGCCATAGCCGCTCTGTCACATGATGCATTCTGCTCCGACGTGCTACGGTTATGAGCCGAGTTACGCCATGTCGCAAGTTTTGTGAGGTGATTTTTGATATTTAATGGATCGGATTACATTTTTTATTTCTCTCCGATATCCGATCCAGTAATTTAGGTCAGTATTGGACCGATACGTAATATCGGATCCGTCCATCTCTACAAGAAATGAACTGTTACCAGATTCAGAAGTGTTGAGAGTCATCATCCAAACTGAGGTGTCAGGTCACAAACAATGCGCCCAAAGCATGTAGCATTTTAATGTAAATTAGTTGTTACCACATAGTTTTTGTGTTGCTCTTCTCCATTTTAGACATTACATGTGATGAGCTTCAGATTACTGTACAAACAATCCTTGAATTTTACCGTTTTTACCTATCCTAAGGCATTTATGTTCATATATCCACTGGATATATCCAGTTTAACAAACTGTGGTTGGCTCATTAATTAGTTATGTATCCACGAGGTGAAGGTAGAATCCACCTCACCTTCTCAAGCTTGTTTCTCAAAATCTGAGGTTGAAGAGTTTTAAACACTCTAGAAAAATAAGAAAAGATAAACCGCATGTTGCCACCAGGCTTGTCCAAAAGAAATAAGTCTAGTGTTACCCTGTTATCCAAACTATAAAGGCTCCAGTGCATGCTCGACTTATGGTGTCAGAAAGGGAAAGAGTAGCCTCTGCATTGTCTTCATGATATGGGAAGTGGGGGTAAATGGTCTGTAGTTGTTGATCACGGTCAGCTGCCTTGAGCACTGGCACACGGTTGGAACTCTTCTGAACTAAGGTTGAAGATAGTGTGCAGAGGCGCTGCCATCTGAGATACAGTCTTTAAATAGCCTGGGACTTACCACAGCTGCTTTCCTAGAGTGCAGCCTCCTCCGCTCTGCTTTCACCTCATTCACTGTAAAGAACAGCTGAGGAGAAGCTGGTGTAGAAGATGCTGCAGCTGTAGTGTGCTTAGTGAGGATGGTGCTGGAGATGCTGGACCGGCAGAAGTGGCAGAGTGCCAAGTTCAAACCAGTTATAAAACAGGTTAAACTCGTATGCTATGTCCTAGGGGCTGGCTACTCTTCCTCTTGAAGCCAGTCATGGTGTTCATTCTCCCACACATATCTTTGATGTTGCTGCATGGTAGTTTCCCCTCCAGCTTCCTGTTATTGTCTCCCTTTACCTGTTAAAACGTCCTCTCAGGTTGTGCTTCCTTTTTGTGGTTTAGTAGGCACTTGATACTGCTAGCAGATGATTTGCAGCAAACAGTTCTTACTGGCACAGCAACATCCCTGCAGGTTTATGTAGTCAGTTCTCTTTTACATTCTCTATATGTACATATTGGAAAAAACAACAACACTCAGACGGTGTAGCTGAAGTCTAAGATTGTGACTCACACAGATTACTTTGTAGACATAATGACATTATTTGACATTTTGACCACATTTAATATGATGATCAGCTTCTGTAACATTATATAACTGACAGAAATTAGGAAAAGCATAATATGCTTTTCCTAAAAAACTTGGAGGTGCTTAAAGTTTTAGTTTACATTAAATACAGTTTGACCCACTTCCACTCTACTCTAACTTAGCTGTCTCAGGAGAGATGCAGAAAAAGTTAGACAATAGCTAAACACTTGCAGCTACAGGAAGCAAGTGGATTTACAGGAAAATATGGTCTCAATTTTGTGAGCCATCAGCACTTACAGCACCGCTTGAAAGAGATGAGTCCTAGCAAACTTTATTTGTTATTGGCCCGCCTCTATTTTCTCTACTCACTATCCACCCTTTCTCTCTACAGCCTGGGAAAACTGCTAAGTGTATTCAGCCTGAATGGATTCATTCATAATTAAAGATATTGATGAATTATTCTGGTTTGTGTGCAAGGGTAATGGAAGGAGCTGTAAAGTAGAAAAAAAATCAGCTGGTCCTAGATATCTATCTATCTTTTCCAGACGAGGTTCACAAGCTGCGTGAGGAGTTGAGAGAGAGGGATAGACAAAGGGAGGAATGGAGGAGAGGACAAAGCCCAGGAGCAGAGAGAAGGATGGAGCAGTGGAGAAGGGAAGTTGGACGTGAACTGAACAGTCTAAGGGGACACATCACCCGAGCCACGTCGCTAGGCAACCTGGAGGAGAGGTGCATTAGGGGTTAAGCTGGGGGAGGTGACTGGAGACTGAAATGATGATAGGTCCAACCCTAAATTGACATTAAAATGTTTACATCTCTTAATAAGAGATGGCTATTACAGAGTTGTGTGAGTGTCATTTACTTTCTCTTTTTCCCAGTTTTAGCTCAAAGCTCCGCCGAGAGGAGCTGGAACAGCTGCGCAGAGAATTGGACCAACTAAAAACACGGCTAAGTGAGTCTCTCTCTCACACACACACACACACACAGATTCCTTGCATTCATTCAGCGAGACTGCACATGTCCTTTTCCACTGTTGGTGTACAAAGGAAAAGCAAGAACCATCTTGCTTGGAACATCTGCTCTTTCTTTTACCCTTGACAGGGAGGCAGGAGGAGGACATGTTTCTCCAGCAGGCACAGGCCAGTGAGACCAGGAGACTGTACGAACACAGCTGCAAGGTACACATTGTAACTCACAGCCAGTGTTTTCTTGTGGGTTTGTGGTTTTGATTCTTTCAGATGCTTAATCTTTCTCTGTGTGATTTATTCAGACTCTGGAGGAGCTGACAGACAGCTACAGAATTCACAACACTGATCTGACAAAGACAGTCTTACAGTATTCTCACACACAGCAAGAGGTTCGCCAGATCAGGTATATGTGTAACCATGTATAGTCTGTGTGTATCTAGTTTTTTTTTTTTTTTTTTTTTTTCTTGTCTTGTACTACATATGTTACTATAAATCACTTACACCAGATCAACTGTGTCAGAACTGAAGGATGAGGTCAGAAGTCTCGTTTTCCGAGGATGTGAACCAACATCACTTCTGCCTTCAGCCCACACATCGAGTAAGTGCCATCCTTTCTGTTTCTGTTGAACACAGATGCACAGCATAATAAACCATGTTTGGGGTTTTTTTGCTGTTTGATCTAGGGGCATCACCACTCCCACTCTCTCACAGCCATAAGAGAGTGGTTAAAGTTGAAGAGGCGGACTCTGACTCAGAAGACCTTAGCCTGACCCCGAGCCTGGCGGAGATCAGCTCAGATGATCTCTCGTGGCTGGAAGACCCTGGTAAGGGCCTAGTGCACCCAAAGTCACAGCAATACCACATGTGTGCATGATAGTATTCTTGCAAATCAACCTTTGGTGCAAATACAGCACAAAGACATGTTCTGACAGTTAAACCACCTGTCACATCAACATAAAACGTTGGAAAAGCAGAAAAGGAAAGCAGATGTGCACGACCTGATGGCGGTTTTAACAAGATGAGACTAGTCATTCCCTCTCCCGCCACTCTCCCACACATCTGGCTCAACCGTCAGTCTTATTCAACCCAGTAGGTGTGACT
This sequence comes from Rhamphochromis longiceps, assembly GCF_057381845.1. NCBI lineage: Eukaryota > Metazoa > Chordata > Actinopteri > Cichliformes > Cichlidae > Rhamphochromis > Rhamphochromis longiceps. The sequence goes on along the minus strand of NC_140578.1, from coordinate 6,468,676 downwards.
CAGTGCAGAGAGTACACTACAGTCTTTGCCAATTTAGCTTACAGTGAAATAAGCCCTGTTCAGACATGACTCCGTTCCATTGATCTGACAGTATACCTAAATCATGTGATCTGTTGAAGTCAGAGCTGCAGTCTTACTGGTTTGGACCTTGTTTTGGTATAATTGTCAATACAAGTCTGAACTGCACACAGTCATATCAACAGATAATCACTGACAGCTCAACACAGACAGCATCATCAGAAGGAAGAGCGCAGGGCAAGCTAGCGAGACAGAAGTTAAGCTCTCCTTACAACATGGACCTCCCCCACCCTCATTCAGACCTGGCGTTTGGAATTATTTTGGTTTTCATGTGACGTATGACCCTGAAGGTAAGCGAGTCATGGACTAAAGTAAAACAGTATGTTGGATGTGCCATGCAATGCTCAATTACATGGGTGGGAGCTAGTGTGTTAGCGCAGTTAGCTCGTTAACGTGTTGGCCGTCTAGCCCCATGCACGGGGCGATCGGCGGTAGCTCGTTAACGGAGATTTGCCGTGTTGTGGCGTTAAGGTCATTTCAACGAGATTAACCTGAAAGCACTAGTGGGAACACAACGAATATGACTGCACATTTACACCGACATCATCCTAGTGCAAAGACAAAAACAACAAGCATGCTACTAACTTTAGCCGAGTCATTTAGACAGCTGTTAGCACGTGATTCTCCTTATGCTGCTGAGAATATAGCCCAGAAGAAGCGGATAGTATAGCTTTTATTTTGGAAAGAGACATTTCTCTGTAATAAACTCTCTTTTCCAAAGATGAGTGATTCCTCAATCAGATACAGGGCTCGCAATATCGCTAGCCCAACGTCCGGGGCTAGCGATTTTTTTTCAGTCGGGGTACCAAAATCTATCTCTGCCCTGCCATTCGGCCTATCGTAGGAAGGAAAAATATATGTCAATGCTTTTGCATTCTTTCGGAAATGTAGCTGGGTAATTATGTCATTGGGTGAGCCACTGTCAATATGTGACATATTGAAATCGCGTTTGAATTTGCGCTTGTTTTTTTTGCTTTCACTTTGCAATCGCGCGAACTGTGTATAGAGAGCAACAGCACTGATCTGTGAGTGATGATAATTTGCGCACCAATTCCTCTGACATCGTCTTATTAATTGTTAGCTTACTATGCAAACATGACAAGTGAAATCTCCCGCAGCTTAAACATGTGAGAGGTTGATCGCGCAGAGAATCGCTGAGCTTATGTGAGTGCGTGTGTAAAAGCAGCAGGATTTATATTTGACTACGATGACCTGGATGACTGAGAACCTTCACAGACAGATATATATTTTAGTTCTGCTGAGCCAAATAAGACAGGTCAGGGTGAAGAAGTGACAGCCAAAGAAAAGCTTACCACAAAACGGAGAAGTTATGACAAATCAGACTATAAGGCAAAAAGAAAGTGCAGCTTTATGGTTTCATGGACAAAATAATTTCTGTGGCTGCAATATGACGAGCTAAATAACCAGGGCTGCACATAAGTGGTCCGCAGGTGCGCATTCGCTGTCAAAATAAAAAACACGCACTAGGGTTAGGGTTAAATTTAAAAACTGTAGGCCTACTTTTGAGTTAAAATATATATTTATAATTTTAATAAATGACAAATTAAAAAGGCATGAACATTTTTTTTTATCGAAAAAATATCGAACCGTGACACCAAAGAACCGAACCGAACCGTGAATTTTGTGTATCGTTGCACCCCTAATATTTGCTTAATTTTTTTTGTATATATGGCAAATATTGCTTTGTTGCTGTGGTGTGTATGTCTGCTCTGAAGCGATAAGGGATATAACATAAATATAGCCTATACCTGAAAGACTTCGTAAATACACTTTAATAGGCAGCAATAAATAACCCCAATTCCAAAAAAATTGGGACATTGTGTGAAAATGTGGGGGAAAAACTGAATGCAATGATTTGCAAATCTCATAAACCCATGTGTTATTCACAGTAAAACTTGGAAAACATCAAATGGTTAAACTGAGAAAATGTAGCATTTTAAGAGGGAAAAAAAAAGGGTCATTTTGAATTTGATGGCATCATTTCTCCTCTGCTTTTACCAACAGTCCATAAACATCTGGGAACTGAGGAGAGGAATGTTGCCTCGTTCTTGTCTGATAATAGTCCGGGCTCTTCTTTGTTGTATTTTTCATTTCATGATGCTCCAAACCTGTATATACCTTTGAGTATTGATGTTGCATAGTGCCAGTGGCATAGGCGGTAATGCACCAGTCAGAGATGCAACATGAGCGCTGATAACAAGCGAGATGGTCCTGGCATCCGTCCTTTCCCAAAAGAATTTCAAATTTGGATTTATGTGGCAATAGAATAATTTTCCATTTTGCCTCCGTCCATTTTCCATGAGCTTTGGCCCAGAGAATAAGGTAGTGTTCCTAGATCATGTTCACATGATATGGTTTCTTCTCTTTGACCTGCTTTTATGGATGGCATGGGGAAGTTCATGACAGAATCATGGCCCATTTTAATTCAGTGCCAGCTGAGAGCCCATAGATCATGGACTTTCAATATTGATTTTCTGCCTTTTTCCATGCGCACAAAGATTTCTCCAGATTCTGTGAATCTGTTGATAATATTGTGTACTGTAGATGAGGCAGTCCTTGATATTTTACATTGAGGAATATTAAATTGTTTCATAATTTGTAGACAGTTTTTTTGTCGATCTTTACTCCTGAGAAACTGACCATCTAAGATGCTCTTTTATATGATAATGGTAAATGGCCTGTATTTGTATAGCACTTTTCTAGTCCCTAAGGACCCCAAAGCGCTTTACACAACCAGTCATCCACCCATTCACACACACATTCACACACTGGTGATGGCAAGCTACATTGTAGCCACAGCCACCCTGGGTCGCACTGACAGAGGTGAGGCTGCCGGACACTGGCGCCACCAGGCCCTCTGACCACCACCAGTAGGCAACAGGTGAAGTGTCTTGCCCAAGGACACAACGACCGAGGGCTCGAACCGGCAACCTTCCGATTACAAGGCGAACTCCCAACTCTTGAGCCACGATTGCCCCTAATATTACTGACCTGTTGCCAGTTAACCTAACTAGTTATAAAATTTACTTCTAATTTCTTTTTTAGTCCATACACGCCCCCCCCCCCCCCCCCACCCCCTTTCTTGCCCGTGTCCCAACATTTTTCACATGTATTTCTACCATCAAATTCAAAATTAGCTAATATTTTTAACGGAAAATATCAAAGTTTTAAACATGTGATATGTTTTTTATGTTCTATTGTAAATAAAATATGTGTTTATGAGATTTGTAAATCATTGATCTGTTTTTCTTTACATATAGTACAGTGTGCCAACTTTTTTTGGAATTGAAGTTGGACCATGCCTGAAAAGGACTTTAAAGCAATAGATTGACATGTCAGGAAATAAAATATGCTTTTAGGTTTCTTTCCAAGAGTTAAAAGAAAACCTTAATACTAGAGCTGGGCGATAGAACGATAACGATATGTATCGCGATATAACTTTTACTCGATAGAGAAATTAAGCTATCGCGATAGACTTCGCCGCTCTTGTCCTCAAAAAAAAAAAAGGTCAGCCAATCTAAATTAAGTAGCGCAGAGCCGAACCAATCACAGCCGCAGCGTCACGTCGCGTGACTTGTTACGTACAGCACAAGTGCCAAGCCACACGTGTGTTTGTTTGGGAAGCAGCCAGCGGGTAATGGAGCCAGCGAGTGTGCCGACTAGAAAAATCAACCGAGCGTGACCGAAGAGAAAACAGATGATGGTTGCAATGCCGGAGAGATTGTCGAACGGAAGAGCCATAGAAGTTCCGTAGTGTGAAGGTATTTCGGCTATTTCAAGTCTGACAAAAAACAGAGTAGCATGCACTGTAAATTGTGCCGAAAGAAAGTCTGGAAATACAATAAACTGGTGCATGCGTCACACTGTGCGCAACGTTATTGTTTCGGTGAAATGAATTTCTACAATACTGTTACTGTTAATTCTACTCTCTGCAGTGTTTAAATGCTTACATATACACACAGTTACTGTCCCTCCACACATACGACTCGGTTCTGCTTCTATGCCCCAGCTTTGTTTACTTTTTCCCACCGAGGCTTCTAGACTTCTGATTGGCCAACATTTCTGCACGGTTAGGAATCTAGCGCCACCTGCTGCTTTGGCATGTTCATAGCAGCGTTTTCTTTCATTTCTGCCTTTATGTGTGGACGGGATTATTTTTTAAAACGAAAACGGAAAATCTCCGTTTTCAAAAATACCCGTGTACGTGTGGACGTAGCCTCAGTCTCTGACTGGAAGCGCTAATTCGTCATTCGGCTTTTGTCAGACTAAAGTAACTGTTAAAACTGTTTGAAAAGCTAAGCTATACAACAAGGAGAGATTGAGAATTTCCTTTTAGTTCTCAGTTTATTTGATATTGACAAAAGTTAGTCAGTTTTGTCTGTTCTTCTGTAAAACAAACTAAGATTTATTTTTAGAATTAATATTTTGTTTCTAAGTGGAATTGACAATTTAGTCTGTTTCGTTTGTTCTATTTTGAAACTTAAACGCTTTAGCGGCTGCCTTTTGTGTAGTTTGCAATATTTGCCTTTATCTATCTGAAAAAGTCTCATGTTCCTTAAGTACATCTACCCTGTTGAACTTATTATGGGAAATAAATATTTAAATAAAAACAAGCTGCTGATTATTTCACATTTTACTTGTGAGCAACGGCACATTTAAATCTTACAAATATAGTTATTTGGCTTATATCGTGATAGATATCGTTATCGCCTGAAATGAAAAAAACATATCGTGATATGAAAAAATCTCATATCGCCCAGCTCTACTTAATACCACTACAGTGTCTGTCCTGGAGAATATCCTTGCTCTTCTACTCTCAGAGGATTTGCTAGAGATGAGTTCTGCCAAGATCTTGAAGATGATATTTCATTGTTATTTTACAATCTAGTTTGATGTATTGTAAAACTACAGGTAGTTGATATTGGTAGATGATTTTGTAGGGATTAACTGTAAGCATGTTAATGTTAAAGGAAAAATGTATTATTGGGATACAACAACGCTTGTGGTCACCTCATTAACAGTCTTTATGCTAAGCTAACCATATCCTTTTGTAACTTCATCTTACATGAACCATGACCAGTGAAGAGTTGCACACAAAAAACAGTAGTTTTAAAAAATTACATGACCAAACAAAAAACTTGAAATTAGATATAAAATATACAGGATTGTATAATTTGCTGGTGATAGTGAGTGTAGCATGTCACTGTCAGGAGGCTGGTGTCCTTCTGTGTTCTTCCGTCTGGAGAAAAAACACTAAAGCTCTCATTTCCTCTCCAACGGTCTCTGCAAAGCCGGTCATTTCTCTGGGAAATTTAGTACTCTGTGTGCCTGTGTGAGCTCATGCACTGCTTGCCCTCAGACTTACTGTAACAGAGGGTTGACGTTCCCGGAAGAGATTACCATCACTGCTCTAAATGTTTCCCAGAGTGATTTGGGACCACGAAGCCAGGATAATTTGACAATTGTATCTGCACACACTTGCACACGCACTCGTGCCAGTGCATAGTTGTTAAGGGAAAACATTTTAATCTTTTCCAACCCAATCCCAGATGGTACCACAGCAATGCGGTACTCGCGTACACAAAATTAACCGCTCTTCTTTGCTCCTTATGTCTGCCAGCTCTTCATCAGAAGCCCAGAGCACGTCTGAGTATTCAGTCCAGGCGGAGTGACTTTGCTGGTCCTGGATCAGATGTGGATGGTGATGACAACGATGATAATGATGGTGATGATGATCTTGAAGATGATGTGAATGCAGATTTGGGATCTGACCTAAGTCTTGATGAGCTTTGACCTTTATGTGTTGTGAGTTTTTTGGAAAAGGTAAAGGCTGAGGAAGCATTCAGCAAGAAAAAGACAGCAGACAGCGTTGTTGCTTCGTCATTGCCGAGCGTGATGAGAAATTAAATGTTGTGCATAAAATGTGAGATAAAACTTGATAAATTCAAGAATGAGTATTGACTGTACATAAAGGAAAGCGAGTAATTAGATCATTTTACCTATTGCTGTTACAGAGCTGCTTGGATATGAGTTGGGGTTTTTTCTGGGGGGAGCTTTATTTGAATGCAGTTTAACAGTTTTTGTGAGAGTGCCAGAAGTGTTGGACTAAGGACAGATCACTAAGTGTGACACTATTTTAAATTTCTTTTTTCTTTTTTTAAACTGGTCTCGTTTGAATCGCCCACTCTCCTTCTCGTTTGTTTGTTTAAAGTACTCATCATCGAAGCATTTTTTTTTTCTCCACTCAGTCTATTTAGTGTTATCAGGTACAGTTTAGGATTGTAAAATCTTCTGTTCCCATATGCGCAGACTGATAGGATGCTGGGAACCACTTGAGGTGACAGTCAGTTGTTTAAATAGTTCTTTGTATGACCTTTGATATAAAACCTTTTTTCTCCCATTATTGTGGAGCTTTGTGTCAGTATAGAAGCACTTTTGTAAGGTGCATTATTTTTGCAGTGTGAGGCACTAAAAGAATACGTTTTAATTGTTGCCACACCCTCTGCCCGCATGTTGCGCGCTACTGGCAGAAAATTATGGGTCCTACTGGAGTTAAGGATAGAACTGCTGCAATTGGTCTGCTAAACCACAAAGTTTGGCTTTAGGCATGACAAAATTAAAAATAGTTATGTTTAGGTTTGTTATGATTACAGATTGTTGGGGTTAGGTGAAACTTTGATGTGGTTAAGGTTTGGGCTGGACTCGCATCTTTGCCCTTAGCGACAGTGGGATGCATAATGAGACATAACTAATCACTTGGATTTGAAGAGCACACCACTGGTTTGCAAGCTTAGAGCACCGTGATATACTCAGATTGAGTTAAGTTGGTATTTTATAACTGGGACTTGGATCATTTTATAGACAGCTCTTGCGTTTAAAGTTCTGGTGAATGTCATGACTCTGTATTAAAAGTAACTGTAAGTCTTCTCTGTGAAACTGTAATGGATTTTTAATGGATTTTTCGTCTTGCATAATGCACTCTTCAGTCCAGAAGGAATCTGATGAGGGATGGGATTTTGGTTCCTGGTAATGTAACTGAAGTGAGGTAGGAGTGAAGTGAGATAAAATAAATGGGAATCAAAAGCCATTACCATTATCAAGGCGCCGGTGCCCGTCAGTCTCCACTTCGATCTCCATATACCCACAACTCAGCAAGGCAGTTGAAGGTCCCTTTATTGCTACAGTGTCTGACATGAATCACACTGCGCCAGGCTACGTGTCAAGCTGTTAAATATTTCAGCTTCCAGACACCCCCCATCAAGGATCCCAGACCACAGTGCAGAGCTGCAGGCAGCTGACAGCCAGGTTAGGTGTTCAGTGGGGTGCATGCATTCAGGCTTCAACAGTATTGACCACATACACATTGTCCACCTCACTAACAAGACAGATTGTCTTAGTAGTCTGTAGTGAGCAATACAATACCTTCTAAAAAACCAGAGCATAGTGTATTTTTCACAATCCACTGTAACACTATCTTTGTATAGCTGTTAATTTTGTTGTGTAAGCCATTTAATGAAGAAAAGACTCATCTATTTGTTATTGTCCACATAATGGCTGATGAATCCGACCCTTTTACTGCCATTTTATGGTGTTTGCCAAGTATTGTGTGGTTAGGCTGCAGTAAAGCAGAGGACTGATTCGTTTATTCAAGATGTGTAAAAGAAATGTTTTACGTTTTGTCTCCAAAAATAAAAGTCTGTTTTAAAAGAAGAGACTCGTTTTCTATTGTGATTTCTTTGGTGCTGAAGTGAAAAGTTGGATCAACACAGCCAAAAATGCTAATTAGGGAAATGCAGGGGATGGTTTCAAAATATCTTTAATCATAAATCACCAACAATCCAATAATTCACATCTGGCAGCAAAGCCTCAGGAAAAGCATTCGGCATTCGTTTTTACAGAAACCGACAATACAGGACTTAAAAATGATGACTGACTTATACATTAGATCTTTTTAAATGGTTATAGCATAACCATTACTCTCACCAAATAAAGGAATGAGTTTGAGGACTGATGAGAATTAAAAGTGTAGAATTTATGCCAAAGACCACTGAATCTTTTATGGCCTGACACAAATTTTCTTTCATTTTCCTTTTCGGTGGCACAAATACTAAACTACAAACACAGGTGTAGCTCAAACTTATCAGCATGATTTAAACCAGAATTTAACTTGTATCAGTGGACAATGTTTTTTTTGTTGTTTTTTTTCTAAAAGAGTAGTTAAAATGTGTTTTGTGTCATTGTGGGCGATTCAATTGTCCTGTTTGTCACATTTCCACCCATTATATTTTTTCCCCCACGTGTTTTATATCCATATTCTTTTGCTTGATGCAGATCAGTAGTATCTACAATACACAGGAAAATGAAAAACATTGTGTGGAAAGGCCACTAACGCACATCAGTCTGTCATTGTATGAAAGAGTGCCTTACGGTGAACATGCCTGAGGCTTATCTTCAAACACAGACGACTCCTAGCAGCCACTTGGCCCTCAGAGCGTGTGTTTAAATGGTTACCGGGAATGCATACTTAATCTGGAAATTAGTTTTTGTGGAATATGAAAACAATATACATTAAAAGCTGTTTGTGTACTGTGTAAGGCACTCTCTCCTGGACTTAAAACACTGCACATATCAAAATCAGGCAAAAAAGCCAGCAAAACCATTAAGGTAACAAAAAAAAGAAGTTAAATAAAACCTCCCATGCCTCTTTAACACACTTGCACACACAAACGTTCACCCAGCTATGCTGCCTATGTACACAAAAACCTTATCTTTAATACACAGAAAATTCTTCTACTTATGTTTTTTAATCTCCACTCCTAAAAAAAGTAAAGTGCAACCTTGTTAACAATATAATCAGGTGGTTTGTGTTGTTTATTTCTTCTCTTTAGCTTGCTGGCCTTTATTTCTGCCAGACTTTAACTGGTAAAGCAACATTAAACCAGTGAGCCACAGTAGGAGAGGCTCAGTCGATGGCCATGTCAGATGATCTTCTGCTTTGAAACAACCTATTTTCAATTCTAGAGAAATCAAATATATTACACAACCCCAGCAACCTTAGATGGGCTGAATAATGTAAAGTTTACAGTAATGAACAAATGAATGAATGGATGGATGAAAAATTGGGAACACTTGTGATAACAGACAAATTTAGAAAAAAAAATCCAAAAGGCAACATCATGGATATTTTCTTCATTGTCCATTGCAGTTTCAATCGGATCCTTTTGCCAATGATCTGGGTAACTTAAAGCAATCCAGAAATGTGCTTACACCTACCCAGGATTCTTTCTGTTTGGTGCAGATTAAGGAAGAGAGACCAACTTCACCAACCACAGTGGCCTGATTCTGGAATCTGTGAGGGTATTTGGACATCAAACATCCTATTGTGCCTTCATCAGTAGCTGTACATGGACAAAGGTGTGTCCTCCATATCATCCTATAAGAAAAAGAACGATGTAAATGCTTACACCTATGTTTACACAGTCATACTCACACTTTTGCCTTCAGGAATCCCTTGATTTTAAGGCAGCAAATTATAACATTTTAATAGCTTTATTATTGGCTCATATTATTAACACTCCTGTCTGAGGGACTATTGGACTTTGGAAGCCACTAAAGCATTCATGAATCCTTCAGGAAGATGCAAGATAAACTGCTAAAAGGGTGTTATGGGCAGCAGAAGGAGGAGACCTAAGCCCTCGGGTGGGCTGGGGCTGTATACATGCACATAGGCTTAAATCATGGCAGGCTAAAAGTATCAGGGGCAACAGAGACAGGAGGAACAAAGGTGAAGACTGTGCAAAGAAGCCCAAGAGGCCGAATATTGTAGAAGGGTGGAAGATGCACGCCATTGCAGCTCACACTGAGAGACACTGCCAAGTGTCTGGGATTGTGCACAGGAACATCTGTGCCCAGAATGTCCAATGAGGCACATCCCAAAGCGGTTGAGAGCAGGAGAGCAAATGTTCTGTAAGACTTCCAAGTTCTAGACAGACAAGCTGATACTGGCTAACCAGCCAGATATAGTGGTAGTTAACAAGGAACAAAAGATGCCAGTAATCGCAGCAGCAACATCGGAAAGAATGAGCATGAGAAGAATGGAAAATGGAAAAGCCCTGTGGAGGGTAAAGTCCAAAATGGTCCCAGTAGTAATAGCAGCATTAGGGGCTGTAACCACCAAACTCAAAGAGTGGCTACATGAGATTCAAGGCACAACGTGTGGTTTCAGAGACGTAAAGGCCTAGAAATAACCCTCAAACTCCCAGGCCTATATTAGAAGCCTGAGGAAACGCTGTGAGTTTTAACTATATTAGGAAGAGCAGCAGCAGAAGTACATCTCCAGTCAGGCCAAATGAAAACTGTAACTAAGAGTGCATAACACATCTGTGCTTAACAACATCTGACAGGCTGAATATTTTCCAGTGTTGCTTGGATATGATGGGTGAGCTCACCATAGGTAGGTCCTGCAGCCTGCGGAACTCCGGCCCGTTGCCTCTTCGGCGCAGTTTGAGGAAGAGGAGCAGAGTGATGATGACAGCAGCAATGATGAAGGCTGATACCAGACCAGCCAGGAGGGGGTCTAATCCAGGAGAGTTGTGGGCTGTCCCTAGACAAGAAACACCAGAGACACATCAGCTGGGGCCATTTTTCTATTACCACACTGTATGCTGAGTAAACATGCTGGCAATGCAGTGTTTAGGGAGGATTTGACTTTGAAGTTCTGGTTAGAACTATATATAGACACTCCATGAGCCTGCTGAGTGTTCATCATCAAGCTCAGGACAGAAGTGTCAAACAGGATGTTTAAACTTGCCAGAACGATACTTAAGGTGAACAAGTAAAATCAGCAAGTCATTTTATTATTAAGGTATCATTTTAAGACCTTTTCAAACTTAACTAGAGCAGTGTATACAGCACATGAAGTATGTTACCATTTTCTCCCAGGTTATTGTTTAATTTCAAAGACTAGCCTGACGTTTTCTTGGTTGTTTCTTTCCGCTAAGTATTTCTGGGCAGGAGGATTTCAGATCTGCGTTTCTGGCATCTCTGTATATGAATGTTGCTATGGAAGACTGTTTTGTAAACTTAGCTGTTTTTTTTAATATCCTTTGGTCAAAAGTAACAACAACCACAGAGTCATGAATGCTTGCTGCTCCTCTGGCTTATGGAAAGAGGCAATGTGCCAAGCACCTAATAAAACCACACAGAGTGAGACAAGCAGAGAGAATTTTACACTTAAACTGCAGTCAAGCAGCCTTGACAACTGAGATGAGTTAATCAGTTATTCATTTCTTTGCACCTATAGTCTGGTAAAAGTACTTTCAACGTGTTCAAATGAATGGTTTCTAAACCCTGTGTGGACTGTATGGACACAGAGAGAGCAACTGTTCATATATAAATCATTTAGTAAATAGAGCGACGGAGACAGACAAAAAGGAGAAAAACAGAAATCTTGAGGCTAGAGTCCCATGACTGCCTCTGTCCCTTTCTCAAACAAACCCATGATTGTGGAGTGCTTGGTGGTGACAGTGCTTGTAGAAGATGTAAACGGGGGGGGGGGGGGGGGGGGGGGGGGGGGTTGCGTGGTGTGTGTTTGTGTCTCTGTGTGTACAGCCAAAGACTGGCTTGTGCTGGAAACAAAGAACAGCATCTCCTTTGTTGTTAAGCCAATTCACTTCTGGCTCTGTCAATATCCTGGAAGTGAACAGTCAAGAACAAATTCATATACCAGCACAGAAGGTATTATGCACTTACCGTCCCCGTCCACGTTGAGCTCTGATGGGTTGTTGGTGTGGGAGCTGGTCTGGATGCTAGGCTGGGTGGACTGTCTGTTGGACTGTGAAGTGTTTGACGTTGGCTGGGAAGTGGAGGCCTTTTGGACGGAGGCGGTGCTGGAATTTGTGTTGGACTTGGTGGTGGTGGCGTTAGTGATAGATTCAGGCTTTGTTGGTTCCGATGCTGGGGCAGAAGTAGCAGGGGGTGCTTTGGTCTCATGGTGTGATGCGTTTTGATTTAATGAGGGAGTCGGGGTGACCGGTGCACCTGCAGAAGTGTGCAGTACGTGTGTGGTGCCGATATTAATGGGAACAGCTGTGGTGGGGCTGCTCTGAGAAGGGGAAAGTGTCGTATTTGTGATGTTTTCATTTTTTGCTAATGTGGTCTTAATGGCGTGGTCGGTTACTATGGAAAGAGAGAGAGAGAGACAATGTTATTGTCAAAATGATGTAGTACTATCAGGTAAAAAAATCAAGTCATGCCTTTAGTTTCCTGTGTTTACATTTCTTTTTTTTTCTTTTTTTTTTTTTTGGCCTGTCCCGTTTGGCTCTTTTGCCATCAGAATTGTTGTCTAAAGGCAAAGAAAGATGCCCAACGGATTTACTTTACCAAATTGACCATCCCAGCCTTGCCGTAATGGTCCATTTGATTCACCTTTTATTGTTTATTTTATTTTCACTTACTGAATATGGGACAGACTTGACTGGGGGAAAGAAGGGGAGAAAGAAAGAGGGAAAGAGAAACAGCTGTGTTTACATTTCTGCCAGCACACCCAATTTAATTTGACCTATTTTACTTTGTAAAATTTTAAAAAAGCACTGAATCTAGCCTTTATTTATAATAATATTGATTATTTAAAATTACAGAAAATAATCTAAACAGTAACTATTACTATCAATTCACACAGGAAGTGGTTTTATTTATTTTTACGATAAACGGTGAAGAGTTCCAGGTGGTCTAAACATAGAAGATAAGATCAGTTTTTCCAAGCTCAGTATGGACTTAAAAGGCTTGCAGTGATAGCCAAAGAACTAAACCAGTCTCTAGAACCAGTGTGCAAAACAACAGCTTGCCAATAAGAGCCTTACAGTATATAACAACATATGCCTATAATACCTTTTACACAAATAAAATTTATTCATATAAAATCCATATAAACCTGAGGATAAACTTCATCCAAGGGCTTAAGGGTGGAGACAGAGATATGCAGATAAATCCTCTTACTGTAATCCATAATGGTGAAGCATATGGTTTCAATCAGAAAATTAGATCTACTTCTGTTAAAGAAGCAGATCTAATATCTTAACAAGACTGAATGATATTTGAATGTAAGCAAAACACCGGAGATAAATGAATTTGTTTCACATTACTGTAAAGTTGTATTTTTTAAAAATGTTTTGTTTTTTTTTACTGTATTTTCTTTCGAAGAAAAAAAGATTAGAGGACCAGGATTAAGGTCATTTCTTCTGAAAACAGATGGTTCAATTGACTTTCAGCTACTCTGACACCTTTTCGATAGACTGCCATGAAATCCGTTCAGGTATTCATGGTTTTTTCAGAAGCTGTCTCCTGAAAACTTTAGTGACCGCTTGAGGTTGATGAAATGAAATGATCGTGGCTGGTGAAATCTCTTGAGAACTGTGGAATTAAATTTTGTACAGGATAAAATATAATTACTCTGATGATCGTTTAACTTTTATGTGGTGCCATCATCACATATCTGCTAATGTAATGCGGTTCTCATCAGCCTCGGCTGTACTTCTGTGCTGAAAGCATTTTTAATTTAACGTTTACCATAAATCACTCTAAACAAGACTTGCTTTCTATTATATGAAGCAAATGTTATCTATTATACATGCTAAATATCAGTGAATTAATTTACCTTATCACCTTTCAAAGTTATTTCCAATAGAATATTTTTTTCTTAAAATATAACTAAATATACACATGCAAAAGGAAAATGTATTTTCCTTTTCTGTATGCTGCTTTTTTAAAGCTAAAAGTGCTCGGTAAAAGTGATATTTAAAGACAGAAGACTTCATACTTCTGGGTCTATAATAACTAAAACTGGCACCCAAAAGCTTCATGGAGAAACCTTATGATTACTTAAAAAGTGTGGATTTTAAGCTATTTGTAAGATCATATTGTGGCACGTTATATGGAGAAAAGTGCTGAGCAGATGTCTTCTGTCCCACTGTCACAGGTGGACAAAATCAGGCACCTAGCCATGCAGTTTGCTTTTACAAACATTTGTTAAAGAATGAGTTGTTTTAAAGAGCTTTCTGATTTTGAGTGTGGCATTGTAATAGGATGCCACTGTTACAGCTACTCAGTTTGCGAAATGTCTTGCAAAAAGGAAGTGTTTGTACTAGGATTCCACTGTTACAGCTAGTCAGTCTACGAAATGTCTTGCAAAAAGGAAGTGTTTAAGAACTACAACAAGGTGAGAGACCATGTAAATTTACAAAGTGGGATCAAAAAGTGCCGAGGAGCACGGGCATAGAAGTCAGCAGCGCTCTGCTGACTCAGTAGTTCCAGACCTCCTCTGACATTAACATCAGCACAAAAACTGTGCACCAGGAGCTTCATGGCAAGCTACTGTAGGTGGAATAAGAAGGTGGCCTGCGCTATAGGAGCAGATAAGGCCAGTAAGTGCTTTTGAAACTAAAAGGACTTCAATTCAGTTTTAATGGTAGATTATGTAAAACAGCAATTATCTGATCTGCTTTTCTTCAAACTCTGGCAGCAACATCCTGGATAACATGCAGTTTTGTAATTGCTGCGTTCAGTAGGTCAGTATATACTTTAAACAGGAGTAAGAAACAAAAGCTGGAACAATATTTGGGTAAGGAAATTCCAAAAAGTTGATTCTGTTCATCTGGACGTAGCGTTTTCAGTGGGAGAAACATTTCTTCACTCATCCAAGTGACTTCTTCAGTCTCCAACACTAGCTTTAGGCAGTACCTGCCGAAGTGGGTTAAAATGTCTTGATGCGTGCTCAATTAAGAAGCCACTTGGACAAGTGATGAATTCTTTCTCCCGCTGAAGATGAACAGAATCAACTTTCTGGGAAAACCTTGAACAAGCTTTTCAGCTTCAGCTGTGTTTCACAAATGGTAAACAGCAATTTTGTCCAAGAATAATTATTAGCTATTAAATAGATATCAGAATCAAATGTGTCACTTAAGTTTTTTCCCTTCTGATTACGTCTGTGCGGCTAAGATAAGATAAGATAAGATAACCTTTATTAGTCCCACACGTGGGAAATTTGTTTTGTCACAGCAGGAAGTGGACAGTGCAAAAGTTATGAGGCAAAAATTAGAATACAATAAGAATAAATACAGTACACAACTGTACAGAATAGAATAAAATAAAATACTATATACAGTAGAATAAAATAAAATAAATATACAATAAGATAAAAATAGAATACAAATACAAATACTATATACAACTGAGTAAAAATACAACGATGACAGAAAGGATTATTGCACTTAGTATTATTGCATATGTATGGATGTGTGTGCTTGATCAGTTAAAGTCTTTATTATGGAGTCTGACAGCAGTGGGGAGGAAAGACCTGCGAAATCTCTCCGTCCCACACCGTGGGTGCCGCAGTCTCCCACTGAAGGAGCTGCTCAGTGCTGTCACAGTCTGCTGCATGGGGTGGGAGATGTTGTCCATCAGGGATGACAGCTTAGCCGCCGTTCTCCTGTCACTCACCACCTCCACTGGGTCCAGAGGCTACAGGACAGAGGCTCTCTAACACTTGGCGCCTTACTTTGTCTTCATTTAACTTTAAACAGCTCATGTTCATCTATTGATTAGCAGCTGACAGTCAGTTAAATTAAAATATTTTGCTCATTTGGCATTACGGACATATACAGCTGTGTGTATCAAGAAAGCAGCTACAGATATTCACACCATACTTATGAATCACAGTGGTAGCATATAATTACGTGCATGAGCATGCTAAGTATAACCTACAAGCACTAAAAATGAAAATTCACTTGCTTCCACTCTACTGAGGTAAGTGCAAATGACTTAAAAGTTAAATATGTCTGATGAAAACATATAACCACAGATATCTGCCAGCTTAAATCCTGCAGAGATACTGACTCATGTAAATGAAAATAATTGCTATTTTTTACAAAAAGTAATTGCGTATTAATAAAAGGTACTCAGCCTACAGATTTACTGATTAGAAGTCTTATGTGTGGACTGAGTGTGTGTGTGTGTGTGTGTGTGTGTGTGTGTGTGTGTGTGTGTGTGTGTGTGTGTGTGTGTGTGTGTGTGTGTGTGTGAGAAAGGCAAAGAAAGAGCTATCCATGTCTGTCTTGGGGGAGAGAATTTCACTTCTCTTTCTCACCCCCATGTGAAAAGTCGCACAGCATTTAATCACTTCTCACCTCAGTGGCATCTGAATCACCTCTTTCTCAGCTCTTCTCCAACTATATTTTGCCTTTATTCTCCAATTCCTATACAGTTAAGCTAGTCACAGCTTCTTTGCACTGCTCTTCTTCACTGTTTTGCATCATCTTTGCATTTAGTGGCGTTTCCTGTTCTGTACTCTGTTTCTTTAAAGTCTTAACTAAGCTCTCTGTCCCTTCCTGTGTTGTGTTTGTGGAATTACAGTCAACACTTAAACCCTGTCACTAGCCCTGTGGCCCACTTCTGGACGTGGAAAACGGTGATAAGGACTCTGTTAAATATAGCTCCTCAACTCTGAGCCACCTGCTGTTGTGCTTCCTATAAATTCTTCTGAAGTCTAACAAAACTTCCCGTAATGGCAAACGTCAAACAGACAGAAACAATAACCACAACAGCGCATCAGTTTGTTGCAAGTTTGCAATATTAGGCCACTTCCTAAACACTTTAGCCTACCATCATGTTTTGTAAGTGAGCGCAGGAGTAAGAGTTTGGAGGTGCATGCTTACCATTATCTTTCCCTGGTTCGGCTATGATGGTGATCCTTGTATTTTCTGTAGTTGTGCTACTGCTCACATTGACTGTGCCATTGGAACTTGTGTTTGTCGCTGGGCTGCTCCCTGAATGATTGGCAGCATCCGGGCTCAAACTAGACTCATGGTCCAGAACTGGAGTCCCTGTAGTTTGAACAGTACTAGGAGTAGTTTTTGAAGAAGGGGTAGGAGTATGCTCATCAGCTGAAGAAGTAAGGACAGAAGCAAATGTGTCATCTTATTAATATCCTTAAAGTCACAAATTATTTGTTCATTATTCCAAATACATATGTAGCAACAGGTAGTGTTCACACCCCAAAACCATTGTAACAACTCAGGGTCAACACAGGCTAATGTTTAAACAACCGAACAATGGATACTGAAATTAAAACATGCACACATACAGCTGTGCAAACATTTTAAGCAACAACAGTAAGGTATTAACAAGTGATAATGGCATGAATACATTTTTGAATAAATGACATTATTATTCATTCATTTATTGAATAAGTGTGCACGTCTTCTCACTTCTTTTCAATATGTAAACTAAATCAAAAAAATGGAGCAATGTTGGAGTGTATTTCGCTTAATTTTTTACAGTATTAATTCTCTTTTTTCGTAAATAACTTTCTTTATATTGTTTACACGATCGAAATATAAACTGAAAACAAACAAAGTTTCCGCATGACCCCAGTTGTTGGCTTTTGACAGGGAGGTTTTTCAGCTTTCACAACGTCTGCTTACTTGAGATCAGAGATTTGCGGGGGTTGCAACATCCGCTCCAAAACTATTTGTTCATCTCGTTGCAGCAGGTTGCACTTTAAAAATCTTATTATATGTCTGGGATAAAACCCATCAGATGCCCTCTCGTGTTACTGCTGGAATCCAAAAGTCTAAAGAGCCCCAAACGTTTGCATAGTGCTTTATATGTAAATGTATCTGTCCTGAGTAAAGCCTCAAAATCATCACAACAATTATCGAACAGCTTCCCTGGATCAAACAAGGTTTTAGTGTCTGGCTAAAGAATTTGGAAAGAGAATCATCCAGGTAAGGAAATCCCAAAAAGTTGATTCTGTTCATCTGGATGTAGCATTTTCAGTCTCAGTGAGAATGAAAAAGTCATTTGGATGAGTGACGAAACGTTTCTCCCACCGAAAACGCTACATCCAGACGAACAGAGTCGACTTTTTAGGATATCAAGTTGTATTTGTTTTGCAAGTCCAGAGTTTCTTTTGCATCAGGAGCCATAAATTCCCAACCATTTTTCGCATGTGACCTTTTAAAGTAAATCAAAGTAAACCTACTTGTGACCTGTAGAGATGTGATTAGCTTAGCCAGTGTGTGATGTTCCCTTTTGGGAGACATCTTTAGAAGGCTGATATGACAAACCATCCATAATAAAAGTATATCTATTTTTAAAAAGTGTTTTACCAACTCAAGTTTAACCTTGCATCCTTTTATGAACTCTAACCTATAGGTCGTGAATTGCTAACTAAAGTGCACAGTAACAATGCCGCACGAAAAAAAAAAAATAGACACAGTTTGACTGCCACTTTCAACTACAAGCCATATAAGTTGTGTGAACTAATGAAGACCTTCAGTCTTTTGCACTCTCTTTTCCCCCTCTGTGCTGACACATTTATCTCTACTGTACAAGGCTCCATTTCAGTTTCTCCCCTCCTTTGATGAAGACCAGAGCACTAATGTAATGTAAAGTCATTACCGTTCCATAACACACTGCCCTGATACCTTTCATTACTGCCATAATCAGTCACACAGCTCATCAGTAAACACAGTGAAAGCAAGGCAGTGAGACACAGACAGACCCAGAGAAAGAGAGAGTTGTGTGAACTAAATGATACCAAAACAGACACACTCATAAATAGACAGAGGTGCTTGGCTGTATAATACTGGCCTTGTTCCCTCACTTTAGCTCCATTAGCGAGCTTCCTAGGTCTCGTCTAGTAGGCTATGTCTGTTTTTGTATATGGATTTGTGTGCAGGGTAAAAATCATGAAGAGAGTCACTGTTTCCACCATTGCACACGCCCCTTTTTAGATATTACAAGGGCTTACTCACAATCTTTCAGGCCAATGCAGCATGTACCTGGGGAGATAGCTTTTGCCCATTTGTTGACCCTGCCAGCGAGAGAAACAGCCAAAAGTTTCTCTGTGAACAGATGTCTGCTGCTGCAGCACTGCTAGAAAAATATACTGCGATACAGTCTGTCTGAGACACATCATAAGCTCTGTTTTCTCAGCAAGTGGTTCTGGTGACATTTGAGCCAATACTGCTGAAGTGAGCTTTTTATTAAGTGAAACTGAAAGAGCTAAAAACAAACAGCTATGCACATGCTGCACTCAAACTGCCTACCATGTTTTTGGCTCTCGTTCTCATTCAATAGACCACATGTGAGAGCCTAAACTAACTATAGGTGTTCTGTTATTTTTTATGATAGCGAACTTTACTGGAGCATGCATGTTACACACCGCAGGCAAAAACTTCTGTCCTAAACTAATTTGCACCATAAAAAACCCTCCCAGTAAAACTTAATAATTATCCAGCTCAGGGAATTTATTAGAATTAAAAATTAAGCTCAATGAAATGAAACATAGGGATTTCTTGTAAATGGAAGCTATTAAAAACAGCCTTTTTGAAACCAGGCACCGAGAGAGCTTCAACTTATATCACAGTTCTGCTTCATAAGATGCTCTATCTGTAGTTCTTTGCCTGAGTAAATATGACACCATAGAAATGAAACTTAAACCCAGCTCTGTTATACCGTGTGCATATTATTGCATAGGTATGCTGGCTGAAGCATGATGTCAGTTACTGAAAATATTCTTACTTCTGATCTAATTTTAAATAGTCTGTCTATGTTACTCTTATGGATTTAAAACTTGTGTTTTCCACAGGAGAAAAGATCTGATTGATTGGTTACAAAAGAAGGCTATATGAGTGCAGCATTGCTCATATTCTTTGCTTCTTTGCTATGAAAACTCACAGGGCTTTTTTTTTTATGGTGAATGCTAATAACCTGCCATCATCCCCTTCATTGTGTTTAATGCATACAGTAAAAACTGAACCTGTTACCACTGAACCGCTTAAAATCTCTTCATAAAGTCTGCATAGTGTACTGCAGAGGCGAGCCAATTAGTAGGAACCCAGTAAAATGACAGTGTGCTGCTGCACATACGGTAATTAGAGGTGTCATTTATCACAATGTACTTTTCCTGCTAATTTACAGCCAATAAATGTTCTCCAGTGGAGCCGTGCTGTTTCCTATTCATTTGAATTTCAGCTCGAGGAGCTGAAGGGACAGTTTAGCCCAATAAAATCTTTTCAAATGTCAACAGTCTCATTGTCCTTTTATGTGAGAGGTGGTGATGGAAGAAAGAAAAGAGAAGGCCGGAGGAAGAGAGAAAAGGTAGGAGGGGGCAAAAAAACAGAAGGTGGGTTAAGAGTGAAAGACAGGATGTGTGAGAGGTGAGTTAATGTAATGCAAGCAGAAAGAGGAAGAAGGGGAGAGGGAGCAAGGGAGGAAGTGATGTGCGAGATAAAATGTGGCTTGCTTGAACAAAAAGTAGAGGCGAAGATGTGGAGTAGAATTTTTAAAATAAATCTGCTCAGTGTAAAAGCGAGTTCTTTGTTGCGTAAAATGAAAACAAAACAACAACACTGACTTCATCATTTAAACCCAGATGAGTTTTGTCATTTTAAAGCCGGACAGACATGACTAATAATGCCACTAATCCCCACTCTAACAACATCACAAGTGTCAGCAGGTGAGTTTGGCGTGAAAGACTATGTTTACTTTTTAGGCGCTGTAAGCATAAAGTTCGGGCATGTAGCATACAGAAATAAACTGCCCCCTACCGTGTACAGCGGATCCCAAGTAAATCGCTAGAAGCGCGCAAAGGGCAATCCAGAGTTTGGTCTCCATCATCTGTGTCCTGTGGCGACGCAGTAATAAAATCACTACACAAGCGTGGTTTCCTCTCCTCTTCTTCGCCCAGGACTCGCTTTTGTCCACAGTCGGACTGCAGACTTTCACAAAACAGTTTAAAAACCCGAGGCCGCTTTAGTGTCCTAACCGCGGCGGAGAAACAGTAGCTCTAACAGTGTGTGCGTGGCTGGAGGGACAAAGTTGAGGGAGGAGTGTGTGGTGTGTTCTCTCTCTCTCTCTCTCTCTCTCTCCAGAACCAGTGCCACGTGTTCTTGGTTCAAAATAGTCAGCGAGTCTGTGACGCACAGGCGCACAAGGCAACGACGACGCAAACACGAGCCACACAAATCACAAATGTATTAAAGATCTGTTACATTGCTATTTATAGTTAATATTTAAGCTCCATATTACTCACTTCAACGAACTTTAACGTTGTTTTTCTTCTGTCCTGTTTTTTCCTCTCCATTCATACCTAATTTAAAAATAACGTTAACAAATAAATTACTTCCTCAAATGCCTGTGATGCATTAGTAATATTGCACTGGCTATATAATATGTATTACTCCAGTTTTTTCCTCTCTTTTTTAAATAATAGGTTTTCGTAATGTTTGACTTATTGACGCCTTTAAATCTGCAACAAATCAATGTTTAAACTGGGACTATGTTAAATCATTGTCTCACTAAGGATTCAGCTATGCAACATTTTAAAAAAGCTTCACTCGTTCTTTTGGGTTTATAACTTTATGCTAAAGCGGAATAAAAAATAAGAACGTTCTCGCTTCTCGTGATTTTTAAGGCATGATGGAAGTTTTTCTCTCGTCCACATGGGGGCGCTGTTGCTTTAAAGTTGATTCTTATAACAGGCCAAACTGTAAACTGCAACACACTGCTCTAGTTAGACTGATAAACTGAAAGCCATTTGTCTCACACATTTCATGTAGATATAGAATTATACTAAGATATTAAACTGTTTTGGGGGTGGAATGAAGAATAGTAAACATATACACAGAGGGTTGTTCGGGCTGGGTTAGGGCTCTCAACTCTACTGCTGATTCACTGGTTTAAATAAGATTAGACTTGTGAGTCATTGATGTCCTACAACTCCTGATTCAATTTTAACTGCAATTTTCTTCAGTTGAATTGGATGGCTTTGTTTTTATTACTGTTTGCACACTATATATATATGTTTTAAATAGTTGTCTGTTGTCAGTGATGTGTGGTTATCATTTTGTCCAGGAGAAATTTATACGATATGCACTTTAAAAAGGATATATTGGTCTATTATATATTTTATTTGCATATAAAATAATAAACCTAATATGATAGCTGGGATAGGCTCCAACCAGCTGCAGCCCTGGAATGGATAAAGGAAGAAAATGAATAGATGGGTGAATGAATGGATTTGCAAGCCAAGTTCAGTAAAAGAAATAAAGCCATTGTTTAAAAAGCACAACTTGCTTGAAAACCTAAAGATTAAGATGTATTTGAAAACACAGGGTGGCATGGTGATGCTGAAGATTGTCTATTGAAATACAGTCCTGGGCCTTTCTGTATGGAGTTTGTATGTTCTATCTGATACCCCAACTTCCCTGCAAAGAAGTGCATGCATTTAGGTTAATTGGTGATTCTGAATTGCCTGGTGTGAGTGTAAATGTTTGGCTCTGCAACAGTATCGGTATATTTAAATTAAGGTAACTGTGGGCTGTTATTATTATTATTATTGTTAGTAGTAGTAGTAGTAGTATTGGTAGTATGTGTAGTATGTGTACATAGATGTGTATTCCATCACTCGCAATCTATTTAGGGAGGAAACTGTCGCATTTAATGTTAATGGCTTCAAAAGGGCAACTCTGGACGATTTACATAATTTAACATTGTGATGACGCAAACAGTTTAGTAAGACTGATAATATATAACTAACTAATAGATTATAATAGCAAAATTCACTCTTTGCAGTAACGTATACATATCCTGTGCATTTAGTATTATGGGAATTTTACAAAATCGCTGTTTCATTTGCCTTGTTCATTGGTTACGCTGCGATTACGATATTTCCAACAACACGTGAACGTAGCAAAGGCTACTGGTGACGGAGCAGAGGCAGAAGAGCGGCGGGGAGCTGCCAGCATCGTCTCAGACCGTCGCAGGACAGAAAGGTGTGAAAATACTGGTCCACCAGATAGACTGGCGATAACACACTGAGATGAGATTGTTATGATAAAACTGTCACTCTGAAAATACCAGCGTCGCCGTCTCGCTTGGTTGAATTTGACACTAGGGTTGCGTCAAGTTACATTGCTACGTTAGCTAGTTTCGTGCTAGCACAGTGACGCTAGCAATCGCTGTAGTATTCTTACATAGTGGAGGTTAGCGACAGCTAGAAGAGCTAATGTTAGCTTGCCGGTTAGCCCCTCATGTCATCCTTATGACTACAATTAATCATATCGTAAACCTAACCTAAACATGCTCATTGCTGTTGCGGAATTATTATGGAAATTACACACTTTGCGGGGGAAAGTTTAACGAAAGCTGCTGCTGAATGTGTTGCTCCTCTTTGATCATTTGACAGCTCCGTATCAGCGGAGATATGGAGACACCGGGGAGAATAGCAGCCACACCGGACGCCCTGGACTTTACGGTGGAAAACGTGGAGACGGTAAGTTTTTGCATCAGTCAGCTCAAGAGGAAAAGCAGGGGCTGTGTTAAAGATAATACGGGCGAATTAAGGGGGAAAGCAGGACGCTTAAGTGCGCCTTGTAGCCCGCTGTAATTACTTTGGTTAAGACTTTTTCTTACAATGCTGGTTTATTTAGGGGACGTGATGTTGCTGTGTTTACGAGCTGACCTCACCTAATTTAGCCTCGACTAAATGCTATGTTTAGAAAGAATACTGAAGTGGTAACAGGTTGTTCCATGCACATTCTCCTAAGTGCGCTTCAAGGTTTTGTTTATCTTTGTCAGATTGGTTATATTCAGCTAGTGTGTGTGTGTATATGTGTGTGTACGTGCGTGTGCATGGCAGTGTTTGCAGCCAGGTCGCTGTGATAAATCTCCCTCCTTGGTGGCCGCTAACAGGGACACAAGGGGATGGGTGGGGAGGCGGTGGAGAGTGTGTGTGAGAGAGAGAAAGGTTCTCCTGGGGTGGATGAGAGCTGATGTGATAAAACTGATAGAGGGATGAGGTGAAGGAGGGAGGGGTCCATGTCGATAACAGTGCCAGTAAAGAAAGAGGAGGGGGTGAGAGGAGGTTGGGGATGCGACAGAAATGATTAGAGGCAGGTTTAAAGGAGAGAGGCAGATTCCTGTGGGGAAAATGCCTGGATAGATAGGTAGTGTGGTGTAATAAAAGCACAAAGAAGAATAACAAACACTGAGCACGGTCCTGTTCTGCCTTGGGATAATCTATTTTCACTTATTCATGTTTCATTTCTGCAAGTGGAGAGTGTATTGTTTTATTGACACACCAGAGGAAAAAGATACTCCATTCCATGGAATTACATTTTCTAAATTTAAAGTTAACACTAACATATATTACATGCACTCCTTAAAATGTGTAATTAATATAACTTGAAGCATGGAGGTAAATTTTTAGATAAAGTAAACTAAGTCCAAACTCATATGCTTAGATATTATCATAACATTGTTCTGTTTTTATTTTGGGTTTGCAATATTGAAGTGAAACCTTGCTTACCAAAAACCCTTCACACATGCAAAAACAATGCCTGATATTTAAAAAAAAAATGGTGTGAGCCACATGCGCTACATTCAGCTTTCACTGACTCATTTTACTGTCTGAATCAGGTAGTCGTGTCAGGGTACTAATCATTCAGTAAATAATAGTTTTTAAAAAGTGTTTAAGAGCATCTCTGTAATGTCTTTGCAAATAACAAAATGTCATGTGTGGGTAGTGTTTAAGAATTTAAGGTCGTTATTCAGATTGTGTGACAGCTTGCACCAGCATTCAGTCTGTTCCAAGCCGTACAGCACTATCTGTAATCTCATGAACTAATATAGCATGCATACAGCACATAGCATCTGAAGTATAATTTCCCATAAAAGATATCAGCAGTTTTGTATTTATAGTGCAGTGGCATTTCAAAACTAATGAGATATTGTTAGTCTAAGGCTTGACTATATTTAGAAAGTAATACCGGTAGCTGAGATTTTTTTTTCTATTTTCTTATCCTTTCTTGTGAGTTTGGTGATAACACTTTGGTTATGGGATCAGTAGGATGCTAAGAGAATGGAAAGTGTCTTTTCCTGCTTACCTAAAAACATCCTTAGCATGTAAATCTGATATTTAACTTATTGTCTAATATGTTAGTGTCAGCAGTAAATTACCTACTGTACAGTAGCATATGGCTTATGAATAAAAAGATAAATTGTAATTTTATTGGAGCAGTTAAAAAAAGGAGATTGTAGATGCAGAATTTTCCCTTTGCTGCAGTGGGTGTTTGGTAGTGTGTGCTTATATTATAGATAGTGGTGGAGATGATGGTTCCTGGCCCAGTGTTTCTATGTGTTCCATAGAGTGCTCTTTGTTCAGTCTCAGCTCTGTGAAACAAAGTGTCACACTGTCAGGATCTTTGTGTGCATAATAAAAGGGGTTCGAACACTGGCGTACATTTCCGCCCAACTATAATTATCTTTGGAGTCACTATGTGCCAAGAAAGGGAATTTTTAAGAGGAAATTCAGAGCGCCACAGTATGTTTTTAGGATTTTGCCATTTTTTAGCTCTCCCCTGAGACAAAATACTGCTGTACCACAGGAAAGAAGCCCAACACTGCACTGGATCGGCCCAATTCTTGCTCAAGGGAACTTTAACAGGGTGACTTTCTGTTACCGTAACTACCTGTAATCACCCCACACAGGATGCTGTGCACAGGAGACTGTCAAGGTCCATTTAGTATGGTTTAGCTCCCTGCCTCTCAGCTGGTAAAGCACCTCTGTCATTCAGTAACTGTAGGTAATTTCAGGGTGAGATCTATGTAGCAGCAGGTGCAGTTTTAAGAAGTTTTATCACATTTAAAGGCTGAGGAGACTATTCACCCAGCCAGCTAACATATTATAGAACATAGCAGCACCCTAAAATCTGTCACTGAGAAATTACACATGATGTATTAAATAGTTTTTCAGTAGTGAGAGTGTAAGAGTTTGATATATCTTCTTGTGCTAATCCAATGCCAGTATTAAATGAATAACCTGAATTACTCACTGTGAGAAAGAGACTGGGAATCTTTTTTTTAATGTTTACGTCTAGACATTAATAATTGGTTAATTAGCTCCTGTCATGTAAAGATACAAGTTAAGTGTTCTCACCCTCACCATCTTGGTATTTTGAAACAAAGAGCAGGAGAATCTGACTGTGAAACTAAGAACACCGTGCTTTCTCGCAGCTTGTTATTGGGCCAATTGTTGGCCAAAAAACCTTCCCTGGGTAGTGTTGTTTCTTGACTCTAATAATAACCATAATTTACAAAATTAACATAATGTTTTAATCAACAGTGACAGAAAATTTCTATTTTTTTCACCAGATGCTTCAATTTAGATACCCTTTTTAAAGTTATCAATTGTAATTCATAAGTACTTCTGTGATACTAACTCACTCTCAGAGCTGAAAGGTTTAGTACGTTTGAGTTCACACACACAGAGTTGTGCTGCAATGTTTTACAAACTGATTGTAGCTGACAGAGAGCCTGATTAGGAGTAGGTGCAGAGGAGTGGATCACAGTATCATCTGCATAAAAATGAAACTTTGCTTTAGTGATATTTTAATGGTCGTCAAACATTTCACATTTCTCTAGGGGCCACCGGCATGCAAAGAAGGCTGGCCTTACCTCGATGACACGTAGGCTCACTAGGCGAAATGACGATCCCTGTAAAGTCCAGAATACATGGCTTCCACTCGCCCAATCTTTACTCCGAAGATTTGGGCCAGCTTATGCACTCCATTCAGTCTTGAGTTGCGGTTCCTCACCCCGCAGACAGTTCAACACTTGGGTGATGAGACATAAAAGTAATCATATTCCAAATAAACAAAAAAAGAGGGAAGTGAAGCCTGTAGGTGCTTGAGTATCCTCTTCTTGAAAACCCATCATCTCACACCTGCTCCTGTCATTTCATGAAGGGCAATTTAGTATGCCTGGAGGCCCTTCAGACTAGGGCTGTGCGATATGACCAAAATCTCATATCCCGATATAAGAATTCTATCGTCCGATAACGATATAAATCACAAAAATGTATAATTTTCTGTAAATTCTGTGAATCTCGGGCAGCTCGACTTGCGGGAAGTGTTTCCAGCTGCGCGTCATGTAGCTGGAGTCGAGTGTTTTTACAGATGCATGAAACGATACATTTTTAGACATAAGTTGTAACAGCCGCCGTTTTCTTTGTATTTATTACACGGCGTGCTGCGGGGAACAGCCTGTTCTAACGTTTGAGTCTAAGGTTTATTTTTTAGCACCTGGCGGCTCTTTTTTTTACTTCTCATCTGTAAATAATCTGCTCTTTCACCTGCTTCAGTTTATTTTGAAAAGTCTCAACAGGATCTTGAGCTTTATTGTGAAAGGTTTATGTGGAACATAAACAAGCGGACATGCGATGCTGTTACTGTCGTTGTTGCTAACCACAACGCATAAAAACAGGCGCTTGTCCGTCTGTAGTGTGGTTATATAAAATATAAGAGAAAGAGAGAACTTTAAGAAATTAATATAGCCACTACAGTGACCATCAAAACGATGAAAAAATATTGCCGTAAAGAGTTTATTTTGCGACACCACGAAACAAACGATAGCGTAAAATGAAACGATAGACGTTTTTATATGGTCATCCGATATATATCGTTATATCGAACAGCCCTACTTCAGACCCATACCCTTCACATCCTTGTGGCCAAATCCTTGGGTGGGTGGTACTGTGACAGTATTATGGTTGTTTATATCTAAGATAAATGGCAACAATCTTAGAACTGAATCATGGGACGCACCTTTAGTTAGATGAAGTAAAATAATATTAAGGAAGTTGATCACAGTTACACCGAACATTAGCACAAATCACAGAGAGTGAAGTCAACAGGAAAAGCACACTTATGGGGTTTTTTCAGTTGTCATGTCTGTTAACTAACGTCAGCTCTAAATATCAGATAGATGCATTTCTATAGTAAATAAATATTATTATCCTCAATTCAGTATCTAAACCTCAGCAGTCCTCTGAAACTTTTCAGGAAAATAAATGGTTTATGGAACAAGGGACTGCATATTTAGACTTGACATATGGAGACATTTGGTACAAGAGATTTTTTTAGTGTTCATGTGACTGAGATATAATCACTCTTGGCAACATAGTATTCTTAATTTCTATCTTGGCTGTATGCTGTCAACAGCCACCCGCGCACACAAACTATTGTTCTTTGTTCCCTCATTAATCATCATTCGTCTGCATGTCTCTGACTCTCGCAGTGTTATCATGGGTCAGTGATGTGATCATGCCTTCTGCATACACAACCGTAGCTGTTACAGTGACACTTGTGGACAGATGGCTTGAAAATACACTGAACCTGACCTGCTGTGTGTGAACACAGTGTGCAAAGATATTTCCAAAGTATGTGTGTGGGGGGTTCCTGCTTTTATGCCTTAAAAGCATGCTGGGGAAGAGAGATTTCTTTAGTAAAAAAATAAAAATAAAAAGACTGCCTTTATTTTAGATCTGCCTGCCTCTATTAGTCCAAATCTGCTGCTATGCACGTTTTGTTATTTTAATAAGATCATTTTTAATTTGTAATGGCTCTCACCTCCTGGATTTGCTTCATATTTGGTATTTAGTAAATTATAGGTGAAGTATTATAGCTATTTGTTTTGGTCGTGAGGATTCAGCTAGATAGTGAATCTGTCTGATGGAGGCATGTTGGGTTTTTTTTTTTTTTGTTTTGTTTTTTACCTACACGCCCTTTCCCTTCCTACAGTGGTGAGGAGGCTAATGACCTTTGACAGTGTCTGCCAAGAGCTCGGCTTCCTCAGCTGAAGCCAGGTGGTGCAGGCATTTTGCGACCATCTGTAGATACAACTACCTCTATCAACTGCAAGTAAAATTGAGGGCCAGTGTTTTTAAGGATGTGGGTTTTCTTCTTTTCTTCTTGTTTTAAGAACCAGTTAACAGTAGACAATACAGTTGTTTGAGATTTTTGAGATGTCTCGTGTGATTTATAGGAAAAGACAAGCAGTGGTTCTTTGTCAACAGATTAAAGGAGCAAACTGAGCAGACTGTTTAGCATGGTGTGCTTTGATAATAAACCTCGGAAGGACAGAGCAGCTCAGACACAGCGCTGTTCAGGATTAAATAAGGAGAAGTCTGCGATCACACAGTGGAGTTAAAAGCTGCTGTTTATGACTCGAATTACATCAATGGCACAGTGGAACTGACTAAACCGTTTTTTATACACCCAATCTTTTTATGTTTGATCTATGTCTTAATTGGTATATGAGTTAAAGCTGGACCTGAATATTCATCTATTCAGATTTGCATTAACATTTTCCTCTTGGATGAGCAGTTCGCTCTCAGTTATGTATACCCTAGTAACTTCATAGATCTTGTTGTATTATAACTTTAACTAATAGCTGTCCCTGGTACCAGGCTCCTTGCACTCTTGCTTCTGTTAACTTTATTGAAGAGTAGTGTGTTTTCAGTTTTACCTAAATCCAGTAGTTTTGGGCAAATTCGCACATAAATATTTGTGTTGATTGTGAGATTTGTGAAGTCAGACACTTTTCTCTAGTAAAGCAAACTGCAGTCCTCCCCTGAATTATCATATTTTATTCAGATAATGAGCACAGAGAAGCAGAGCAACTCCTAGATGGGTCTGTTGCTAGTGTTTGTATACGATCATGTGAGAAGGACAACAAGGTGCTGAGTGAAATGATTACACTCAGTGCTAATCATCAATAAAATGAGATTTAAATGGTTTAAAAAAACAGAACATCATTAGAAGAAAGCTGGTCAGTTATTTGTGGCATCTCGCAAATAACTGAGATGCCACAAATAACTGAGTATATGGGAAACATTGCCTATTTTCCATATATGCTTCCCAGGTAATGTTTCCAGGAAAATACTGCCGATAGGTCTATATACATCACAAATGGATGGATTAGCTGATCTATATTAATATTGAAATTATTTTTCCTCTCTCTAAAAATGATAAATGTCCTAAAAATCCAGTTATAGTTGGGGCCAAATTGCAAAGATCCTGCCAAATCACAGCACAACATTCATTTTTCATACATTTTGCCATGGAGATTTTTCTACATCAGTGGTTCTCATATTTTCTAGCATGCTACACTTGAAGTGAAACATAGTTCACACCCCTCAATTTATAAGTTGTTAACAGTAATGCAGGTTGAATTATAGTTAAAGGTTAGCACAAAAGCAGCAGTAAACCGTTGTCCTTATTTTCCCTACAATTTATCAGGCTTAGTTTCTCTCCATGTGTCAACAGTCCTCAATCGTGGTATATGTGGTTTAAAAAAAAAGAGGTTTCATAGCCTGTTATCACTTATGTTTCTCTGAAACTGAAGATAGATGTTAAGTATGAGCTAAGAATAAGTAAAGGCCCCTTACCATACATATGGCTCCTATAGCTCTTGCTATAGCATCTGTACAGCTATGTACAGATGCTACCTGACTGTGCAAACAGTCAGCTCATTAACAGCCAGCAGCCGTGTTCAGAGTAGTATAGTGAGTAGAGACAGATAATTGCAGTGGAGGATGACAGACATTTAGAGAACATCACCTGAAACTCTGCCTCTAGTCAGTATTGACTTTGTATTGATAGTCTTTTTTCAGCTTTAGTTGTATTGTTGTCCTTTGTAACCTGTCATGTTTTTTTGCTGTATTGTTAAACCTTCCCTTTTCTACAACATTATATTTTGGGGTAAAATGTAAATCCTAGAAGAAATGTGAGGAACAGAGGCATGGGAAGAAACCAGATGGACAGTTAAGGCTCGAGGAAGAAAAATAGAGAGATGAACTGTCAGAGAGAAAAGAGGAGAGCATGACTGGTGGTGGAGGAAGTGATGTGAGCAGGCTTCAGGGGTAAAAGACAAGGATCAAAAGCTCACTGAATAGATTTTTTTTGCTTCCCTGAGACACTATGTGCTGGCAGCCAGCTGTTTCAGTTCAGTGAGCATGTATGTGTGCTAGTGCGCTTGTGTGCGAGACAGAGAGGAGGAAATAAAAAGGCATTTTTTGCAGAGTAGTGCCTCCGTATTTTGTCTAGCATTGTCAGGATTAGAGGTGTCTGTTTAATTAACACTGCATTTTATTTTCTTGTATTGCCCTCTCTCACACTCATCCCTTATCTTTTTTTTTTCTTTGGCTCTCTCTGCACTCAAGTACTCAAATTACTCAGAGCTACATTTCACAGAGTCCTGTTTTCAGGTCATTGCTTTCTCAACTCTTCAGATTTTGGAGGTAACCTGTCTATTTGGTGTTTATGTGTTGCCAAGTGAGAAAAGATTCTCATTTCTCAAGGCATCAAGGCCTTTCCAGCATATAAGCGCTCAAAGGAATGCATCTATTCGCAGCAGGTCTGTTTGCGGACACCCACTGTTGTGACTGTGGAGTGTAGTTGCAAACATTTCTCACAAGAAAGTTGTTCAGATCCTTCATGGTTCAAGACTGTATGGATTGGTTTCACTGTTTAGTATTATTCTTCTCTTTTCTTTTTCATAGGCACTCCACCAGTTGTACTATGACCCTAATATAGAAAACAAGAATCTGGCCCAGAAATGGCTAATGCAGGCTCAGGTCTCGCCTCAGGCCTGGCAGTTTTGCTGGGCCCTCCTGAGCCCAGAAAAGGTACATGGTACACAGACTCTCACAAAGACACACATAGATAGAAGAAACTAAGATATTTTCTGTAATTTGCATCCATCTTTTCTTCGTTCACAGGTTCCAGAGATCCAGTACTTTGGCGCTAGTGCACTTCACACCAAGATCTCTCGGTACTGGTCAGATATCCCCACAGACCAGTATGAGTCTCTGAAGAGCCAGCTGTTCTCCCAGATTGCCTGCTTCTCCTCTGGCTCCAAGATGGTGCTCACAAGGCTGTGTGTGGCATTGGCCTCTCTGGCACTCAATACCATGCCTGAGGCCTGGCCTGGCGCAGTGGCAGAGATGGTGCGAGTGTTTCAGGAGGACGGGGGAGGAGTGGACGGACGGGCACGCTGCCTTGCATTGCTAGAGCTGCTCACTGTCCTGCCTGAGGAGTTCCAGACCAGCCGTCTGCCCCAGTACCGGAAAGGACAGGTATCTCTCCAGGCACCCCTTTCTCCTATCTTTGCATCCACTGCAGGTTTCCCTATATTAAATATTTTTTTAAATTTTTAACTCTTTTACTCTGTCCATGCATCTTCAGAGTGTTAATAGTGCTTTATAAGATTTTTTTTGTTGTGGAAATGTGGAAAATTTAAAAAACTTAAACGGCTCACATGCCAGTAGCGACTTCTTGTAGTATTTTATGCAGCCCATGTATTCAACCAGAGTTCATTTTATGCTATGATATGACAACACAAGACTAAGAAAGCTTTAACATTTTTTGCATTTTAGCTACCTCACATTTCTTTCTTTCTTTTATTAAATGTTTTTGAACAACAGTTCTTTCTTTTGACTGGATTTTTTTAACTACAGAGATGTTTGTGAGAAAACAATGGTTTATATTCCAAAAAGTATGGTATCCAAGTATTTTATTGCCACCAAAATAAAAGAGACAAATACTAGACCTAAACAAAGCTTTAGCAGTATTAACCCTTTTTATCATTCTCACTCTAGGTTCGGGGAGCCCTGGGACGGGAGTGGGGGTCAGTGTGTCCCTTACTGCAACAACTACTGCGGCGGACAGACAGCCCGGGAGCCGTGAAAGCTCGCGTGCTACGTTGCCTGTCATCGTGGGTGCTGCTAGATGTGCCCCTCAGCGAGAGTGAAGGCCTGGTGCACGACTGCTTTAGTGCCCTGCCCGACCCAGAGCTCTTCGACACAGCAGTAGAGGCAATAGTCAATGCCATCTCGCAACCCGACTCCCAAAGGTGTGTACAAATGTTTGTAAATGTGCATTTATGTTTACCCATTAAAATGGGATTATAACTATAAGACGACATGATAACTATACTGCTACACAAAAGGTTGTGAGGAACTGGTGAAAATACACTGGAGACAAAATGAAAACAGTGAAAGAGAGAGATGAAAAAATCAGTAGCTTAGGGCTGAGAGCAGACAGGGTGGGCACTGGAAGGGCACAAGGGAGGGATGGAAAGAAAGAAGGAAGGAAGGAGGGAGGGATTGATACAGGGCAATCTGACAGCCAGGGGGAGGAGAGCGGCATTTCTCGGTTGGCTGGCGTTGCTATGGTTACAGAGCTGGGGAGAGATGTCATCATGCCCCGGTTGATTCAGACATAACAGGCACCCATTACCCCTCCCCTTAGAGACAGAAATCTAGAGGGAGGGGGCGATGGGGCGATGCAAAGAGAAGAAAGGATGCTAAGAGACAGGGGAGGGCAAGGGAAGGTGTGAGATGTGTGGAAGGATAAAAGGCTTCATCCTCCATACCTCTGCACGGCTGCACAGACAGAGGGTTGGACCTGTGAAGTTACTGTTGACAATTTGTTTTAAACAACCTGACATTATTCCTAGCAGATGGTAGGAGGACAATTAATGGCAGTGGAGTTACAGGTAGAACATCTTCAGTCTCAACATGACACACACAGCATAAAATAAGTATTTCCAGGCTCCTAGAATAGACTGTTACAAATGTTATCCTTCTGATTTCTTCTGATTTCCTTTTTTTCAGTTATGTTTTTGTTTTTTCTTTTTTTAATGTCATGGTTGTCAGCTCCTCCCAGAAGTCATGTCTTATTAGAAGCGTCTCCTGAGACACATGTGGCCGCTGGTTTTGTTGGTCCATTGTTTAATCATAAGGTTAAAGTAACTCCATAAAATAGTATCTGTTCATTAGTGAATGAAAGACAAGGAAACGAATAAATCTGTTTTTCCATTATCCCTTAAAATACTGTCAAAGCCCACATTTTTTTCCATCCTTCACAATCGCTTTTTTAATTCTATTTTATCGCTTCTCTCACTCTACCTCTGATTCTTTGTGCTCTTCCTTTCCCCTTTCTCATCTCTCTCATCAGCACTAAGCCCTCCTCCCTGTCTCTTGTTCTCTCTTTCTGTTTAAACACATTACAGTCAACTCATTTAGGGGGATGCTATTGGTCCAGCTGCATCCTGTTGCCAGGCAACCCATTTCCCCTGTCTCAGAGTGTTGCAGTAATTGCAGAGGGGATCAGAGGTGGGGAGAGGGATGTTGGGGGGGGGGGGGGGGGGGGGGGGGGGGGGGGAGAGAGCTGGAATGAGAGGGAGAGAATGAAGGCGGAGTCAAGAAAGGCAGAAATTGTATAACATCATGGTAGGAGCTAAAGAGAAGAGGAGATAACTATAAGCGAGCGGAGAGGAGATGGCAGCAGGCTGTCTCAGAGGAATCTCCAGAATGAACAAACACACACATCCACACATGTGCAATAACACTAAGTGCAATAATCCTTTCTGGCATCGTTGTATTTTTACTCAGTTGTATATAGCATTCGTATTCTATTTTTATCTTATTGTATATTTTTATTCTATTTTATTCTACTGTATATAGTATATTATTTTATTCTATTCTGTACAGTTGTGTACTGTATTTATTCTTATTGTATTCTAATTTTTGCGTCATAACTTTTGCACTGTCCACTTCCTGCTGTGACAAAACAAATTTCCCACGTGTGGGACTAATAAAGGTTATCTTATCTTATCTTATCTTAGAATGTCATCTCAAGTAAAGGAAGTGGGGAAATGCATACAAATTCATTCTTCCCTTTTAATCACATGACATGCACACCAAGCCTTCCTTTTCTGAGCTAAAAGTGCATGACCTGCATTTGCAAAGCACCTTATTAAAAATGAATGATCTTCTGAGTGCATTAGTGCAGTCTACCGGTCACATGTACACACATGCGTGCTCGCACAGTCAGTTAGGTTAAGTGCAGTTCTCAGTGCAACTCATAGCATTACTTAGACAGCTGAACACAGGATCTAGGCCAATAGATGTACAGGTATGAGATTATTAGATGGAGGCCATATTCATACACATGTGCTTCACAACAGGGTGGATCTCACTCAAGAAAAGGCTGAGTCAGCATGGGCAGCTTAATAGAGGGCTGGACTTCATACAGGACCATAGAACCATCTGCTTGACTCATAAAAGGGTCCTAAAGAAATTAAAATAATAAATCCTTTCTATGACCGCAGCAAGGGATACATTTAACGTGCAACACAGGAGGTACATTGCAAGGGGGGTCGGGTGGGTCTGGACACTTTTCCTGTGGCTGCTGTTAAATTACCACTGAGAAATATTTAATTAGTCAACATAGACAGGAAATCCATGTAGCTATCACAATTTAAAGATGACTTTTTTTTGCGTATGTCAAATAGATGTTTTTTGTTATTGTTGTTTTTTTTAAAGATTAAAAAAACATTACTGGCAGATACTGATAATGGAAATAATAGTCAGTTGTGGCCTTAGTGTGCTTCTCTAGTGCTCTAATCTAACCTACAGTTGATTAGGTTGAAATATTTGTTGTTGTTTTTTTATAATTTTGTGTGCTTTTCCAAATGCCGGTATAGTCCCACAACCTTGCTCTGTCATTGATAAATATTCATCGACCTGGACCAACCTCCGTATTGACTTTCTCGTAAAAGATGAAGCACAGGCTGCATGCCACAAAAACCCAGTGGGACACACGTAATATGGTTTACATGTATAGCATTCACTCATGCACATAATCTTCTAGTTGACATTCAGGAGCCCTTCATCTCCAAATGTCACTCTTTTTCTTGCTGTCATTAAAGACGACAGGAGAACTGATGTTGTATGATGTCGTCACATGAGCAGCTGTGAGGGGAGCGTGTGGTGCCGTGTGTCACGTCATACGGGTCTTTTAGCCAGAGTGAGGGAATTATAAATGGCTGAGACAGCAGGAAGAGGACAGAATCAAATTTGACAGCAGTGAAGCTGTGAGAAGAAGCTCTGAATAGATTTTCTGGTGGGATTTTTACGGTGGGTGTGCTAGATCAGAGGTTGGACTAACTTGGACTGAGATTTGATTTGAAATAAACACTTGTCTTGGAAAGGAGCAATAAATACATCAACCTAGCTGTGAGCAGTGTGAGTCAGGTTGATATACACCAGTTGAGAGTCCCTAGCCTTGCATCCTGTGTTTTATCTGCTGTATTAAAAAAAAAAAAAAAAATCATTTTTATTAAACTTTGCAGTTTCATAAATACTGATTGTAGATGTTCTTTGTATTCGTTTGTGTTTATGGGTTGCAGATATGTGAACACTTTGTTGAAACTGGTCCCTCAAGTGCTGGCACTCCAGGAGCAGCTCAGAGAGGCTGTTCAGAATGGAGACATGGAAACCTGCCACGGTATCTGCCGGATCGCCGTCACATTGGGAGAAAACCACTCCAGGTGTGTGTTTATTATAGCACAAACACTTAAAAATAAAGTGATCTTGGTCAGTATTGTTGCTATTAATATTTCAAGAAATTACTTGCCCTTGAAATTTTGAAAGTGGCACTACCTTAACCTACCTTCTTAGGTTACAGGAAATACGAGTTATTTAGTTATTTTTTGAAGTGGTCTTTACCTTTTTGTGTTTCCACACATAAAGGTAAGCATGGTTTTGGGGGAAGGGACTTCTGAGTGGCCATGAAAAAAATCTTAAAAAGCACTTTTTGTTAGTTCAATTTAGATAAGACAAACAACACAAACGGTATTTAAAAGTGAATCTAGATTTAAAAAAAAAAAAACAACAACAACAAAAAAAACCCCTCTAATATTAATATAGAGTCCAGAGCAGCATTGGAATTGAAAAAGTGAGAAGAAGCAGGCTGTGGTGGTTAAGCAGCCTAGAAAGTGAATGAAGAGCAGAAGAGGTATTATACAAAGCACTGAATTGGAGAACTGCTTTTTATTTTCTGATTGGTTACTGCGCATATTCTAACACAGCCAACCCCAACACGGTCATCCTGGAAGGTGCAGCTTGCAGAATTTTCAGAGCCAAAGACCAGGCTTCATCTTCATTCTTTATATACAGGCCTCATCCTATCCTCAGTGGCTGCTTTGTGTGTCTGATTCGGTGCTGTCACGCAGACGTGCATCTCTGACAAAGACAGGGAACAGAAAAGAAAGATGGAGACAGCTGAGACATAACCTCATCACTTTTCTTTCTTTCTTTTTTTTAAATAAATTCCTGGGTGTGAAAACAGCTTCTACAACAATAGCAGACTAATTTCCATTTTCATGGGTCTTCAGTGCAGCAGAGTTGCACGAAAACAATGCTTTTTCAAAGTCTTTACAAAGTTATTGAGAAAAAAACTTCCTCCTACTTTGGAGTTGGGA
Source organism: Rhamphochromis longiceps (assembly GCF_057381845.1). NCBI lineage: Eukaryota > Metazoa > Chordata > Actinopteri > Cichliformes > Cichlidae > Rhamphochromis > Rhamphochromis longiceps. The sequence continues at coordinate 6,431,407 of NC_140578.1, read as the reverse complement.
TGGGTACCAGTATCCGGTGCCATTATGGCAAGTGTAGTAGGCGGGCCCTTTTAGAGCAGAGCTACAGATTAAAAATGCCCAAGGTGAAGGGTCAAAGTCTGGCTGTACTTCACAGCAAAAGATGCAAACTCAGCAGCCTGCAACAAGTGCTTTAAGGTGATACTGTGCAAAGGAGGTGACTCCTCGAATCTGATGAAACACCTGGTGACTTATAGCATTTTGTTAAAAGCCGAGAAATGCGCCGTATTTGATAGCTTGCTGCGAGACCTCACATCGTGCACATCTACTGCGCATGGGTTGCCTGTGACCCGGAGTTAGCAACATCCCCCAAAAACCCAAAGAGGAGAGTCCTGGCCCCTAGCCCTGCCAGTGCAGCAGAAATGATGATGGATGATGATGCAGCAGCAGCCGTTCTTCTCTGCGTGAGTAGCTTAATGTTGTTCGTGTGTAATTTACGTTGAGTAGGCTAACCACGTTATTACATTAATGCACGTAAGGTGAACTAGCAAACACCGTCGTAGTTACATGCGGCTGTCTTCTTGTTTGATGGCAGATACTCCCTTCACCCTGGCCAAAAAGGCTAAAATGACCAAAGAAAAAGTGGAAAACAGTTAAACATGAGAGGTTTTTGGACAAAGTTTGTGTTTTTTCCATTGATTAAGCACTGCTTCCAGCCAAGAGTGATGCCATAAATCCCCTATAGCGGCAGAAAAGGCTAACATTGTTATCTTTTTACAAAAAAACAGCTGAACATGAGGTTTTTGGACCAATTTTGTGTTTTCCATTCTTTAAGCACCGGTTCGAGCACCGTTTAAGCACCGGCACCGTTTCAAAAGTACCGGTTTGGTACTGGTACAGATAAAACCTAAACGATACCCATCCCTACTTTGGAGGGGAATAAACCCCCAATTAAATCTTGGTTTTTACTGAGCTCAGTTTGTATGAAATAAATCATGCTTTAAACTGTCTTTACACTGTCAGCGTTTTATGTGTTGTTTAAAGAGAGGAGTAGTCTAGTTTAAATGTGTACTAACTTCACTGTGCACTTGCCAAATCACACCTTTCTTCTATCTCTTTCTTTTTCCCTTTACACTCGTCTCTCCCACTCTCTCCAGGACTCTGTTGGAGCAGGTGGATCACTGGCAGAGCTTCTTGGCTTTAGTCAACATGATCATGTTTTGTACAGGCATCCCTGGCCACTACCCAGTCAATGAGACAACGAGCTCCCTCACACTCACCTTTTGGTACACGTTACAAGTGAGTGATGTTCAAATCAGATCTGTACCTCAAGGTTAGATTCTTACAGTATATAAAATGTGTTTATGGGTAATCCCAGTAAGTCTAGATGTTTCTGCTAGTCATGTCTTTACTGGGCATTCAAAACCATCCCTTCCATTAAGTTTTGCTACCTCTTCCATAGTATCACAAAGCTTGCAATTCACTTTTAACAGACTTCATGAGAACATGAGTCATTCTGCACTTCATATTGCACAAATAAACTCTTCTTCGGGCTGTCATAGGTCTTTGTCTTCATTTTTTAAATTATTAATTGCAGCTCTGAAATCATTGGGTTTTGTCTTCTATATTATCTGTTTCATGGTTGGTTTCTATTTGCAGAGCTTGGGTAATTGTGTTATTATTGTAAAATCTAAACTATTAACCAAAATCAGTTCTTGTTTTTTTGTGAACTTTGTGTGAGTCAGATAGATACCTTGGAAGTATTTCAGTCATTTTATGTAAAAGACCATCGATTTGATTCTTCTTTATCTCTTTCTTCTCAGGATGAGATCATGTCATTTGAGTCAGACAAACAGGCCGTATATCTGCAGGTCTACAGGCCAGTGTATTTCCAGCTGGTGGATGTCCTGCTGCACAAAGCCCAGTTCCCCTCTGATCAGGAGTATGCATCCTGGTCCTCAGATGAAAAAGAGCAGTTCCGAATCTACAGGTGTGTTTGTTTGCTTTTGTGTTTGCGCATTTGTATGCATGGATCTGTCTCAGTCTATTGTACAAGCCCGTTTGTGCCACTGCTGTTGTGTGCAAGTGTTTCGGTGATGGTCTAAGAGTTTCAGAAATTACTCACTGACAGGATGATTGGTCAACAAATGAGCATGTATTCCTCTAATAGACTCTCACTGAACTGACAGCTGAGAGGGCAAAACCTGTCTTGTAAACAGATCAATGGATAAGGTTTCTAGAGTCCGTGCCCCTAAAATGTCTGTCTGTGCACGTTTGTCCTTCAGAGTGGATATCTCAGACACACTCATGTATGTGTATGAAATGCTGGGATCTGAGCTGCTGAGTAACCTGTATGACAAACTGGGAAGATTGTTGACTAATGCAGAGCAGCCTACATCATGGCAGGTGGGTGAGACATAGACACATAAACAAGCAAAGAAGTAATCTAAGCTATTTTCAGTTTCTTTCAGTGTTGCAAAAGAGCCTGGACTGAAAATGTGTCATGGCAGATATAATTCTTTTTTGAGGCTAGCACCTGTAGACTTATATAACCTAAATAGACGTAAAAGCGAAATGTGTAATCACAAAAACAAAAAACATTTTGATTTCAGTTTTGAATTATTTTTTCTTTCCAATGTTTTATTTATTTATCACTTCTTCTTCTTTTAATCCATTCCTTAAGCTATTATAATTGCGTCACCTTTCTTATTTTGTACACAAATACATTGATACGCTTCTTCTTCCTCCTTCAGCACACAGAAGCTTTGCTGTATGGCTTCCAGTCCATAGCAGAGACGATAGATGTGAATTACTCTGACGTTATCCCAGGCTTGATAGGTCTCATCCCCAGAATCAACATCAACAACGTCCAGTTAGCAGACACAGTGATGTTCACAATAGGTAAGACAATAAAGATAATAAAATGAATATCAAATGTAAATAATGGTAATTCATGTGACTAGACAGTTGTGGTGCATACAGAAAAAACACACAAATAGTTTGTTGATCTGTATCTGAATTCTAGGTGCTCTCGCTGAATGGTTGGCAGACCACCCAGTGATGCTTAGCAGTGTCCTTCCCTTGGTGCTACAAGCTTTAGGAAACCCAGACCTTTCTGTGTCTTCAGTGTCAACCCTCAAGAAAATCTGTAGGGAGTGCAAATATGACCTACCCCAATATGCGACAAACATAGTCGCTGTCTCACAGGTGTGTGGATATTATACGCTTGTGTACTTTCTTCCAAATTGTTCCAGGATTTAAGAAGTTGATAATCTAACTGCTTCCTTCTTCGTTTTTGGAAGCTAAGGTGTTGCAGATTTTTGTAATGTTCTTGTTTTCCAGAAATAAGTACACTTTGAACTGACTTCAGTTGGATTATTTTGGATTACTTTTTTATTGCTATTTTGAGATGTTTTTGTTGAGCTCTCAAAATCATACAGCCTTCTTTCTCTCTCTCTTTTTTTCCATCAAGGAGGTGCTTATCAAGCAGATACACAAGGTCAGTATTTACCGTGTCACGTTCAGTCTCTGTTTCTGTCTCTGTCCTGGCACTCAGTTTAGAAGTGACAATTAAATGAGAAAAGCTGTGAAAGGATTATGTGACATGTTTGCAGCCTGTAGTCTGAAGATTATGTGTTGTGCAACAATCTGTTAGCTATGTCTGTATAGATCTTTGTGATGATTTAAAGCTTGCTTAAACTAAAGCTAAACCTGCGATTCCTTCCTCTTGCAGACAAGTCAGTGTATGTGGCTCATGCAGGCTCTTGGCTTTCTGCTCTCTGCTCTCCCCGTGGAAGACATCTTAAGAAACCTTCACTCTCTCATAACCCCCTACATTCAGCAACTGGAGAAACTAGCAGATGAGACGGTACGTATACAAACCAACGTGAAACGGCACACACAAACAGAACGCAGGCACAGTTGGATTCTGGCCAATAGGAACAGGCCTTGTGTCTGTGTGGTGTCACTGCAGTGGAACATATCTCTGCGGGACCAGATTGGATTTGACCCTGCACCATGGGCTAGTGACTCACATGGAAGTAGCAAAGACACCCTTTCTCTTACTCATGGAAACATCCACAGGATAAAAGCAGAGTTGGGAAAATAAAATTGCCTACACCAATGTACTTACAGTAGGTCATGCTTGTGAGCAAACAGTCAGGCAAAAGAAAATTCATGACTCTGTTTAAATGTTACATCCAATAAACTGTCATACTGGATAGTACAAATATAGAGCTGTTCCTGTCTAAAAATAGTCTGATATTTACTGTTTGTGGAACAGAACAGGTTTTCTCCTGATCGCTTGTTTTTGTGTGTGGTATTGTTTGTTTTTATCAGTACAGACCCTGGATGGGCTGAATAGAGATGTCAGTTTAGATGAAGCTTTTCATTTCTGTGTCTGTCTCTGGCCCTGTCTCACCTCCCATCCTTCACAAAATACGCACACACAGTCAAACCATGTCTTACCCATCCTCGTTTCCTCCCCCTCTTATTGTTTTCTGTCTTGCTTTTTGATGTATCGGCATTACATCAGACTAGGAAATCAGGTGGTGTCTGGTGCCGGACAAATAGTGGCACCTAGTGGGGAGACCTTCGGGTTGCATTACGTCAGGGGTGAATGACCATGACATGTGATGGGGGAATAAATAACTGATGGAGGCACTTGGGGGCTGTTGAGAAGCATTTGTCCATGAACTGTAGTTCAGCTGCAGTTGTTGCAGGATTAGCATGGGACTGTCAATGGATTTGAAGGAGACATAAAAGATGTGGCTCTTAGAGGGTGTGGCAACTACATGTTTGTTCTCTTTGTTGCAATTTGGTTGTTACATCTCCACCAAAAATGGCAATTATTAACCACTGCCTGTGAAACTCCTACTAATGTTTTTACCTGTGATGGTGTGTTTGTGCTAAGTGTGTTTGCATGGGTGGGTGTGATGATGCCTTTAAGAAAAGTGGTATGACAACAAGACAAAAAAAAATTTTAATTATTTTTTTCACTTGAAATTGTAATTGAAAATATGATAATTTAACAGTTTAATTGTAAAGATATAAATATGAAAGAACAAATTTAACCTAACCGTAACATTGAGTTTATTATTACTGAATAAATTTAGTGTCAAATTTCATTTATTGTTTTTATTTACACTTCACTTCTTACCGCCTTGAATTGTTGATACCTTTGAATCATTCTTAAAACTGTTTCTTCTGTTCGCAATTGTAATTGTGCCAACATGTCTTAGTTTTCAAGATTTGTTTGTGTCTTAAATAATTAAGCAGTTATAGATTTCAAGGCTGACACTAATGCTCTTAGTCAGTCTGGGTCCCGGCATTAGGTTGTAAATGAGCAAATTTCCAATTAGAAGTAATCTGTTTCTCTTTTTTCGTTGTTCCTTCAGCCTAATCCTTCTAATAAGTTAGCAATCATCCACATCCTGGGGCTGCTGTCCAACCTATTCACTACGCTCGACATTAGCAAGCAGGATGACGAGTCAGCGGACGGCTCAGCACCACCTGTCAAAACAGCCCCACCTCCACCAGGACCAAACCCGGTCAGTCACAGCACACAGTCATCACTTTAATTAGAAGTGTTGCGTGAATGAACAGTTTCTATGGCTGTCGTCAATGAGCTGAATCTGTATTTGTCAGATTTGAGCTAATATAAACACAGAGAGTGTACCATTTTACAGCTTTATAGCATGACACACTCTAGTTAAGTAGACATGGAAAGCAGTGAGATGCATAGCCCTTGCAGCCGTTTGACTTTAATTCTCTACAACCCAACCCATGCTGTCTCCGTCACTGAACACATCAGGATGTCACTGAATAAACTCATGACTGGGGATTTATACTTCTATTTATAACAATAACAATCATAGCCGCACTATATGGACTCACAGATGTCAGCAGATTATGGTTAATGATGTCTGTGTGTTTCAGGTCGTGGTTGTTTTGCAACAAGTTTTTGCTCTCATACAGACGGTACTCAGCAAGTGGCTCAACGACTCACAGGTTGTAGAGGTGAGTTGTTAAGATGTGCAATGCATGCCTTTATATTTTGTCTATATTTTATGTAGCTAATCCTGTAATATCCCTCAGGCGGTGTGTGCCATCTTTGAGAAGTCAGTGAAAACTCTCCTTCATGACTTTGCTCCCATGGTTTCTCAGCTAAGTGAGATGCTTGGGCAGATGTACAGTACCATTCCGCAGGCTTCAGCCCTTGACCTCACCCGACAGGTACACACACATTTTGGTCAGAGATTTAGACATATATGAGTATCTTTTCATTTGCTTTTAAAGCTCTAAAGCTTTGTTAAAAGTGGTAGTGTAGGAGTTACAGAGCTATGTGCCAGCAAGTCCAAGGTTAATGAGAATGCTAAATAACATTGTAAGTCATGATCCAGAGTTTTGGTATTTATTCATCACCAGACTTTCTAGTAGGATTTATGTTGCCACATAACTGAAACATGTTTTTATTACTGATTACATTTTCCTTCAGGAGGTTAAGCAAGAACACTATGAACCTATTAAAAGCAGTTACTGACAGTTTAGTGCTATTTATAATGTCAAATAAATGTGTTAGGTTTTTACTCCGCAGAAAAAGGTCTGGTGTATTTATTTACAGATGGTATTTAGTCCGATTTTTTTATTATTTGCAGCTTCACAGCATATGTTTTAAGTTAAAGTTTGTAGCCTAAGCAGGAAGGTTTCTGCAGAAGAAACCTAATTTTTCTTTTTTCTTCCTTTTTTTTTTTTTTTTGTCCGTTTCTTTTAAAACTCAAATGCAAGTCCAGTTGAACGTGTGAATGTCTACTTACTAAACAAGTGTCAATTATGCCAATTTCCACAGATAAGAAAAATCCAGAAATACTGGAGGAATTAAAAGTAATAATACAAAGCTTGTTTTTATCTCTCCACTGGGTAACAGTAAAGAAAGAAAATAGAAGAATATGTGCTTGCCTTCTAAAATGAATCTAAAAAAATCCCTCCAGTCCCCAGCCACTTTGTTCGGTACACCTGTTCAGCTGCTCATTAACACAAATATCTAATCAGCCATCATGTCAGCAGCTCAGTCAGTTTAAGCAAGTGGACATGATCAACATGACCTGCTGAAGTTCAAACTGAGCATCAGAATAAGGGGTAAAAAGCTGATCTAAGTGGCTTTGATTCTGGTGTGGACAAGCTGGTGCGAGTATTTCAAAAACTGCTGATCTACTGGGATTTTTGCCACACAACTGTCTCTGAGGTTTTCAGAGAATAGTCCAAATGCCTTGTTGATGCCTCAGGTCAGATGGGAATTGCTGGACTGCTTCAAGCAGATAGCAAGGCAACTCAAATTACCACTTGTTACAAGCAAGGTCTGAAGAACATCTCTGAAAGCAGAACACACTGAACCTTGAAGCAGATGAGCGTTTGCAGCAGCAGGTCACACCAGGCATCACTCCTGTCGGCAAAGAATGAGAAACTGAACATAAAATTTATAAAACAGTCTCACAAAAATGTCATGAATATGAACCAAAATCTCTGAGGAATGTTTCCAGCACCTTGTTTAATCTATGCCACAATTAATTAAAGCAGTTCTGACAGGAAAAGGGGGCCGAGCTCAATACTAGTGAAGCCTACCTAATAAAGTGTCTGGTAGTCAGTAATTATCTGGTTAGTTTGTTGCCTGTTTAAAGTCCTTTCTTCATACTGCAGCCTGTTTTCCTTTGAGTAACCCAGTTTTTTATGTGTAAGTAAAAATAGTTTTTAATGTGAGGCCCTGCTGTTTCAGATGGTGCATATCTTTGCCAGTGAGACAGACCACTTCCCACCCATCAAGGCTCTGTTTGAGCTGGTTACTTCGGTAACACTGTCCATCTTCCAGCAAGGTAGGGGGTCCTGCAGGGGCGGGAGTGTCAGTAATATAAACGGTTTCTGTTAAAATCAGGTAGGTTTTTTTCTGAAAAAGACAGAAAAGCTGCACATTATTTGGCTCTAATTTAATAGTTAGTTAATCTTTCCTTTACATTCTGCAGAGGTAGACCTTTAAATCGTGGACGTATAATTTTCACAACATATTGTGATTTATTTTGGGGTTTTTTTTGTCAGGCACCTAAAAAAAAAAAACAAATTTGCCTGAATGTGCACATGCTCCTTTTTTGAGTACATGTTTCTAGTCGTATTTGATTTGACAGTTTTTGATTTGGTTTAGCAGAGGTGGTTTTATTTCATGTCCATTGATGCTTCCTGCTAAGAATACTTGTGCAACATAGTAGATTTTGCTAACAGGTCAGCCTGGGAGCATAAAAAAGAAAACAACAAAAAAGGTTACAGGTCATCGGACTCCACAGTCGACCTTTAGACATTCACTCTAATTACTCAATAATGTGAGCGGAGTTGTCTGTCTGCTTGGTGTGTTGACAGAGAGTCATAAAAGCAGACCTTTTTTTCCACTTATGATTCAAGTCATTTTCAGATTATTGCTATCTGCTACTATCTTGTAACAGTTGAGATGTTGTCATGATTCTGTTCAATAGGGGAATTTATTTATTACATTTATTTGTCTTTTACATTTACAAACCAATGTAAGTATTTCATTGAGGAAAAGTTTCCTCATATGCGTAACCCGGGGGCTAGAGTGATTATTAAATATTTGACATAAATGGACATCTTCGAGTCGATATCTCCTCTTTCATTAAACATGGCTTTGAGTATTGTTGCCAAGTCTGTCTGATACTCCCCTTCCCTTTGTGTTGTCCCCTTTTCTTCTCCCCCTTTTCCTGTTTTGACTGATTAAGTAATGGCTGCCTCTCCTCCCTCCTCTAAACTCTTGTTTTCTGAGCAGGTGTCCTGCAGTAGTATTAGTACTGGATACAGTCACAGCAAAAAGACTAGCTTTTTTCAGTTGACATATAACATAGCAGGGAGGGCTTGCTCCATACGACTGCAACCACTGTTGTCCAAGAATTAGTCAGGCTCACTATCACAACCCTTTTGAATAATCCTGAATTGTCTCGGAAGTGTTCCTGTGTGGTAGTGGGCTGGAGGAGGGTATCGAGCAGGAAACTTTGTTTGGAGTCTGGGAACAGCCAAAGCTGGGCGCTCACTACATCTGTTTTCTTTTATCCAGAAAAAAGAAAAAGTTGGAGTCCTTCCAACGTCAACCTTTCGCTATTGGATTGATCCCGAAAGTCAAAAATTTCAATGTGGATTCTTCCGCTTTTACAAGAGATGTGTGTTTAACTCTGCATCATATGTTTTCAGAGCCTTGTAGTCTGTGTCCAGCATAAAGGGAGGTCGTGATAAGTGAAGCTGTCCTTAATGTTAAATGTGATTCCTATTGATGCTGTGGGCTCTCATTTGAACCAATGGGGATGTTATTGACTAGTGCTGAATGGACCCTTTACAGTAACCTTCACCTCTGAGGTGCTCGTTTAAATGAGAGGAAATGCTTTGCTTGCTATTTGATGGTGTTGATGTCGGCGGCGCCTCATGAGGAGGAGATAAAAGAGGGTTCATTCTGGTTTGGTGCCTTTTTTTTTCTCCTTGTTTTTTCCTCCTCCAAGCTGTAACAGTAACAGAGGTGCCTCCTGGGTTCCCACTCCAAACACACTTTTGTTCTTTTAGGTTTGTTCTTTTTCTCTCGTTACTTCTTTCCGTTTCTCTCTCCAAACAGACCCATGTCTTTGTCTTCTGCCTGTGTTTTGTTTTTGGTTGGTCTCTTCTTCCAAGACTCTGCCAAAGCTTCATATGCCCCTCCCCCCCTTCTCCCCTTCGTTCCTTACTCACGTGTGAATTATTTCAATGAAATATTTTTGAGTTCTCTTTTATTTCCACATGACTGTTGAATCTATTAAGTTGCTGTTTGTATATTATTCTTATTCTCTTATGATTTCTTAAGTTTCATCTTTATTATATTTTAGGACCCAGGGATCATCCTGATATTGTTGATTCATTTATGCAACTCCAAGCTCAGGTGTGTTTTTGGTTTCTTATTTCATTCACTTTGGGTTTCTCTCTCTTTCTCTTTTTCTAGTTCCGACCTGTTTCTCTGTCCTCTTCTCTCTCTATATAAATATACCCTTTTCTGTTCTTTGTTACATAGGCAAGGCAGTGGAATGTAACACACGAGGGGAATGTTTGAAAACGGGACGTTTGTCTCTCCTCAAACGCTTTTGATTCTAACAGTCTCCTCACCACAAAAACATAGCGCTGTACTCATGTAGAGTTTTTATTTGCCCTGTAGAAATGAGCTTTATCTGTGCAGTGTGCCCAGTACAGTAAGGAAAAACAACCAAAATCCTTATTTTGTAAGTTCAGGTTATATTCAGGTAATCAGCTAATAAAACATTTTTTATGGCCTCTTGCAAAAATGCAGGATTTTCTCTTCTCACTGCCAAGTTACCATCATCACATAACCAGTCTTGTTTCAGTAAGATAACAGGGCATTTTTAAAATGACCCTGGGTTTTTTGGAAGGGTTTTATACCCTCTGATGTCTTAAATTCTCATGACACATGCCATGTAAACCCTTAACCAGTTACTACTTTATAACAAAAGATCAAGAGGACTTGTTTGAAGTCATTTTGCAATAAAATCCACCACCTGACACACTTAAATCGTATTATGTCTTTAACCATTTTCCCTAAAGTCAACACCAGGGTAGATTTCCTCATCTGGAAAAAATAAATCCACAAACTCAGAACCTCAGAGGAAATATTTTAGTTGATGCGGCGCTCATGGGAAGGATGATGCAACAGTATGAGTATCAGCATTGTGGTCTCAGGTGACTGATTAGTCTCTGAGCTGAGTCCTCCTCTGAAGTCATTCCAGCCCAGAGCCAATCAAAGCCCAAATGAATTAATATTCAACTAATATTAATCAGTTCAGACAAATTGGCTGATGGCTCTCCCGTTTTATATTTTTGTCTTTCGTCTTCATTCTTCTTCCTTGGTTTTCTATCTTTGGATAGATCTGACCTTCATCTCTCCCTTTCCCTTTCCCTCTCTCCCTCTCTCCTCTCCTCCATCCTGAATGAGTTCATTATTATGAGATGAGTTGTCTTTCTCTTTATCTGCACATGTTAATTACTTACACACTTCTGTTGCATATTCAATCCAGTCAACCAAAAACAAGGAATGTAATGTTTGGAATACAATTGAGTTCAAGAAACGAGCCCAAAACCACCATTGCTTTTAGTTTGACTTAAGTTTTCAAATGATTTCAAAGTTTGATTTTGTGCAATTTGTTTGTTACACCTGCCGACTTCTGCATTGGAGGATCTCTGTATGAGTTTGCATATAGTTCTTCCTAAACAGACGGAGAGAGAGTATTGCAGCCTGGTAGGCAGATCTGGCTCCTTGCCCGTGTTGCTGTCAGATCTGACTACCAGGCTTAGCGGGTATTGTTGATACCAGAAATTTGAAGGATCTTATGCAGTGGAATGTGGTGAAGCAGTACCGATTGGGTCGGGCCGACAAAAACATACTCTGTTTAATTCCTTTATCTGCTTTTAGGCCCTCAAACGGAAGCCCGATTTGTTCTTGTCTGAGAGCCTCGACGTGAAAGCAGTGTTCCACTGCGGTAAGTTTGCACATGATTTAGACAACCATACACACTGTTGTGTGTTTTGCTACAGTTTCTGTGAATGTGTGCTTGTCAGTACAAAGTACAAATTGTAAATGTTTGACACCAGCCTTCAGTAGTTTCTGTCTCCCACTTCTAGGAGTTCTGTCACTCAAATTTCCTGAGGCTCCGACTGTCAAGTCAACGTGCTTGTTCTTTGTAAGTACACACACACACACACACACACACACACACACACACACACACACACACACACACACACACACACACACAGAGCTTAAACCATACGAGTGTGTTCAGAAGTGAGTCATTTGTCTTTAAATTTGACGATTCTCTCTGTGTTCCTGTCTTAGACTGAACTATTACCCCACTGCTCAGACGTGCCTCCATTAGCCAGAGTGGTGCAGGAGGACGGCAAGCTGTTGGTACAGGCCGTTCTGGAGGTGAGAAGCACCACATTCACACCACAGAAATGTTTCATCATTTCAGTGATCCTGCTGTTTGCTGTGTTATTACACTCCAAACTCTTCTTCCTCATTTACTGCGATTAAGTCCCTGATGTAATTTACCTCCTCTGCTCTCCCCAGGGCATTGGAGGTGGGGCGTCTCGGAGTCTGATGGACCAGTTTGCAGATGTGCTGTTTTGTCTGAACAAGCACTGCTTCTCTCTTCTCGCCGTGTGGTTGAAAGAGGCGCTGCAACCTCCAGGATTCCCATCATCACGGATCACAGCTGAGCAGAAAGATAACTTTTCACACCAGATACTCAGGTAACACCACTGGACACACACATCCATAATGTCATCCTTTTATTTGGTCTCACTGAGATTTAACATATGAAACAAATACAGAAACGCACAGTGAAATCGAGGGAGTGTGAGACTCACATCATATGCGATAACACTTTAAGAACAAGTAACATCACATTGACCAAGAGGACTGTTCTGCATCACCACCAACTCTGACAGTTTCAGGTCCTTCTGTAGATTATTCCAGAAAAAAGAGGTGCCATACTTCAAATTTCAAGTAAAATTCAAATTTTTTTTGTCACATAACATATGCATACACAGTATGACATGAGGTGAAATGCTTATTGCTGTGCCATGCCCGACCATTAAATTACCATTACTTGAGGCATTGTCACATCTGTTGTTCATTTACTCTGGTCCTAATCTGTTGATGAGTTTGTAAACTTATAACGTGTTCACTGTGATAATTTGTCACTACAAACCACGCGAGACTGTTCAGTATGATCATTGGCTAGATATGTCTGGAGTGTGAGCAACAACAGTAAATACGGATGCTGTGTTCTGAACTGTTGGAGATTTAAGTTAAGTTCACAGTTGCTAGCCCGTACAGACCACAGCACGTATATTGGACCTTGTTACTTCCCAGAATACACGGCATACATGCGTTTTTTGCTCAAACTGGAAATTTACTCCTGGTAGTTTGTTCAGATTGAGGTCAAATCACATTCACACCATAAACGAACCACACAAAACTACCTCCTCCAAAGTGTCTCAGTGCGGTTGGTTTTGTCTGCACCCGAGCGCGATTACTGTGTCACAGCTACACAAAGGAACGGCACCAAGGGGGAAAACAAACCAGAGTTCTGCTCTAAGTTTGGAGACAAATGTTTGTAAAATATGAGACTTTACTGATTATGCTTTAAACACATGTTTGCACACAAAGAAGGAAGCAGCCCAAGGAGCAATTTACATATACTTTATAATTGTTTCTTTTCTGCCTTCTTTTCTTCTCTATTGTTAAACAGAGAGCGAGTGAACAAGAGGAGGGTGAAGGATATAGTGAAGGAGTTTACGCTACTGTGCAGAGGTCTCCATGGTACAGAGTACGCCGCTGAGTACTGAAACTCTACCCTTGAACTTTTACCTAACCATGACCTGTCTTCAGTGCAAAACAGCTGGATGCCACAACTACACAGTTCTCATGAACCCCTTCAGCGAAGATATCATGAAATGATTGTAATGTAACCGAACCCGCTGCAGAACAAGACATGAAACCATTCCAGTGCAGACGCGCCATTGGATTAATGGACAAACATTAAATCCATGGCTCTAGAGAGGCCATGATTTCTTTTTTCTTTTTTTGTTATAACCTTGATTGTTTCTCTCGCCCACTTGCCTCTCTTCTCTTACTTAAAGGTCTTTTGTTAAGTCAAGCTTTGAGGAGAAGTGCTGCCACACATCTCCTTTTCTCTCTGTCTTGTTCTGCCTTTCTAGATCTTCCTGTGGTTCCTAGATTGTTTCCTGGTGATTAGCATCCATATGAAATGGTAGTGGTATCGTACGTAGCTACTTAACATTATTTTCAAAATGAATCAAATTAATTATATAAATGTATATGTATGCACATATATTAAGACAGTGGTTTTCAGTCCTGCTGCTGCTATAAAGAAAGGAGAAAAGGACCAATCTTAGGGGGAGAGGCGGGGGATTCTGCAGGAAGACTGACGTCGATATAATATTTAGTCCTACTCATGCCCCTTGTGATCTCTGCATTTGCCAAATTATCATGGATCTTTCATTTTTGTGTTTTGTTTTTAAATAAATGCCTTTTATGGGATTTATATGGAGACAGAAAGCTGAAGACCACATTAACTTGGTCAGTCTTGCCCTGCCCATTGTGTACAGGGCTGTACCTCATGTACATATGATTCCACCCAGTCATATTGCAGTCTCCTCAGGTTTGTAGATAGTGGGTAATGCAGTGGTCCCTTAGGTGAAGCAGGGCTGCCTACAGTAACAAAATGAAAGGAAAATAAATTGTAGTTGCTGGAAGAGAACGCGGCCCAAGATGTAAATGAAGAAGGGACTGCTGGGAGGGAATAATAATCCTGACGGTGGACTGCTTAGTCACTGTAATTGTGCAAAAATATTAATCAACTTGTGCATATTAACAGTTATTGCTGAACACTTATGTGTATTTGAGTGTATGCGTGTGTTCATACCTGTATGTATGAGAGGTTGTGCATGAATGTGTGCGCGTGTGTCTGCACAGATTATATCTTTTTCCACTTGTTTAGTGCACTTATATCAGACCTACAGTTCACATGCATAATTTCTGCCGGTTTTTTAAAGAAAGAGCCCAGTCATCCATTCGTATCTTCATACCACTCTTATTCAGCTTACTCTCTTCATTAAAACTGACCATGCACGGCCAAATATTTCACCTATCCTGCTCACCAGCAACCACACCCATCTATTAAACCTCCTTTTCATGTGGAAAATCATTGCTGAGATTCATCCGTCTTATCTGTTATTGACACCAACTACTGCTCTTAACGAACTGCTTGCAAACAAGCTACCCAGAATCCTTTTACCCACCTGGGTCACTGCCTTGGAGAGGACCGAGAAGGATTAGAGAGTTCAGTAACAAATTGCAAGACCGCTGAGAAAGTTTTTTTGTAACCGACATTCTGTGCTCATCTAATATGCCTGAGACATTATTGGTGAAGTGATGCGAGGGCTGTAAAATACACTGTCTAGTGAATCAGCAGGACCAGCTGACACCTAATAACACTCAGCATTTGAAATGTACTTTGTGGTCTCTGATAAAACTTTATCTCAGTCTAATCCTTCTGTCTTATCCGCGGTGCCTGCAGACATGTAGCATGTATGTGTTTTTGTGGGGAGGGGGTGGGTGGGGGCGAGGTAGGGTAGAGATGCGATTTGTGGAGTGAGATCCGAGGCATGAATCGGCTTTGGAGTGAGCTGTTCTGCTTCAGAGTCTGATATGAACTGTGACGTCGAATGCCGATCCTCTGTCGGTGTTTCGCTCTTACTCTGAGGCGAGGAAATGAACAATGTTTGTCACAGTTTAAAGAACGACTTGTAGGTGGAGGGGAGGGAGGTATGAAATGTACTTGGTTTTTTTTGTACCTTGGCTTTAATTTATTAAATATATCTAAGACTGCAACTCTTGACTTTTTATGTGTGTGTGTGTGTGTGTGTGTGTGTGGGAGTATTTTTGTTCTTTTCCTTCAACACTTGCATTAAAATGTCTGCAACCTCCTGCATATATTTTCCAATTTTCAAAACGTTTTACACAACTAAGAAAATGTCTTCAATTGCTTTGTTTTTTATAGCTTGAGAGAGTGAGCCTATTATGCGAATTTACAACTCCATATTTCTGTTTTTGGACTGCACCAGAGCAGCACTGTATTACTCACAGTTCAAAATAGTAGTTATTTACCTTATTCTGCTCCTGGGTGCAAACCCAGTGTATCCTATCCTCTCTCTTTAATGTCACCTTTAGTTAGAGCCAACTCTTTTCTGATTGGCTGTACCTGGTACATCAAGTTTAAACAGCAGTTGGGGGCTATTTCTTTACTCACAACATGAATTGTGTCCCTGAGATGACTATATTACCTGCACCCACAGCAGCTTTTTGCTTACAGGGTTTATTTGCACATATATTTGAATGGTAGCGTCAGAATTTGGCATAAAGAACATGAAAACATGGATCTACCCTGCCTTGTATCAGGCTTGTGATTGTGTTGTAATGATGTGGGCAATACTTTCTTGGCACACTTTGGGCCCCTTAGTACCAAATGAGCATTATTTTAAGGCCACAGCTGACCTGAGTATTGTACCTATCTTCTGATGGCTGCTTCCAGCAGGCTAGTTTGTGGTGTCACAAAATTTAAATGAACATGAGAGTGAGTCCTCTGTACTCAGATGGCCTCCACAGTCACCAGATCTGCAGCAGCTGTGTGATGTTTACTAGCTTACTGTGGACTGAGATCTCTGAGGAACTTTTTCAGCACCTTGTTGAATTTTTGCCACAAAGACCCGAGGCAGGAAAGATGTGCAGGGTGAGTTTATATGAGAAGAAATAAGGAAAACAGTAATTGGCTCCCTTGAGCTGTATACAATTCTTCAGGATCACCGGGACAGGATGTTAGAAATACTAAGATTAATAGTCGAAGTAAACCCCCAAAGTTTTCCAGCATGAAGATCTAAATGACATGCCCCCCCCCCCCCCCCCCCCGTTCTATTAATTTCAGCTTGTTCTGAATCATTTTAAATAAAAAGATTCTTTTCATGTGTTTTAGAAATTTTAAAAGGAAAAGTACAAAATAATTTACAAGTTGCTTCCCTGTTGGCAGTTTTCACATTAAAAGTTCAAAGCCTCCCAAAATTCACTGACATCGCTGAAACTTCTAGTATGTTTGCTGATAATGATAAACAGACTGCCATCAACAGGATTTACAAAGAGGATTTATATAAAATAAAGAAATAACCTGTTTTGAAAGCATTATCCTCCTTTTGTCC
The DNA here is from genome assembly GCF_057381845.1 of Rhamphochromis longiceps. Lineage (NCBI taxonomy): Eukaryota > Metazoa > Chordata > Actinopteri > Cichliformes > Cichlidae > Rhamphochromis > Rhamphochromis longiceps. The sequence goes on along the minus strand of NC_140578.1, from coordinate 6,414,589 downwards.
TTTTTGCCCACTTAAAATATCTTTATAGGACTGTTGTGCAATTTCTGGTCCTGTTTGGCCAGAACTCGATTGAAAAAGGCATTTTTAATGGCAATGAGACTTTCACAGAATAAATTAAGGATAAATAGAAATCACTTTGCCAAAACAAAACAAAAACAAACAGATTCCAGCTTCTAACTTGTGACAGGAAAGTTCACTGTTGCTCAAAAGTAGTTGATATCATTCATAAGAAATATGGCTGAAATATGGGATAAAATTGACAGATTATAAGCCAAAAAGTAATTTACCACAGTTTAAATACTGGGGATCATCACTGAGCAAATACTGTAAATCACTCTTTGCTACGACACCCACTTGCGCATGCGTCTTGCAGTTTGAGTGGCTCACACGTGGGTGCAGAGGTCCAGCCATCCTTCCATCCATTCAGTCAGTCAGTGTGCAGACCGCAGCTAACCCAGCCGCTTTCAGTCTGTCCTGCAGGAGCAGAAGTCACTCCGGGACTCCAGCAGAGACCAGGTTTGATCCCAGACAGCGTAACTGCTGCTGCACGTAAGTTAGCTAATGTGCTTTCTGCTAACTCTGCTGCCTTTTAGCCGCTTAGCTTCCACACAGGAAACATGGAAAACTCCCCCAGCTCTTTTTAGACACGAGTCACTTTTTAAGAAGTTGTATCCCTTATAATGTGTCGTTGTTGTGTTTCAGTCAGTTGACACAGAGGTGTGTGTGTGTGTGTGTGTGTGTGTGTGTGTTTATGTTGAAGGGGGTTGCAGTTTGTAGCGTGTTAAACACTAACAGAAAACTCCTGACCGTGCAGTGTGTGACCTGCAATCAGTGGGCCATTTATCAGAATCAGGATTGTGTGTGTGATTTTATATTGGACATAGTTCTGCATTTATTATTGTAATGTAGGTTTTATTAAGTGTAAAATTAAGGAAGTTTAATAGAATGTTCACCTGAGCCACAGAAAATATATATAAGGAAATGAATAAATACTTTTGAAACCATGAAATCATAAGTGTTAATGACAAACATCTCTTATCTCTTGAAAATCTGATGACATGAATTATTTTTTAATTAGAATATTTTTAATGAGTGCTAGGGTACTGCTCATTTTTCTTTAGGGGAGCCCGGAATTTCTTATGTGGAGGAAAAAAACTTATTCTCTGCACATATGTCAATACATGTAGAGTACAGATCAAAGAAAACCTTCACATGTTGGTTTTCTAACCTTGCAAAAGTGTTATACATGTTTATAATTCAAACAACTTGAGTCTGGATCTAGACATTTTCCAGATGTTTTACCAAAAACGGATTAACTTTTTTTTGTAATTAAAAATTGGAATAGTTAATGACTTGAATACAACTTTCAAACTTTGTTGTGGTCCCTGGGTTGTATGTTCAACATGCTGATATCATTGGCTTTCTGTGACGATTTGCAACCTTTTTCTCCTTTTGAATCAAACGTACAGTGGACTGAAAACTTTTAAAAACTACAAATAAATTGAGATCGTGCAGTATTAATAGTTGTTATTTGTTTTGAACTTAATGTACAGTAAATGAAAATTAGATTTCAGTGCGTTTTCTGCTAATGTAAATTCTTAGAATTTCAAATCAAAATAAAGTGATCTGTACCAGCGTTCTTCCTCTTAGCTCCTGTTCCACCTTTGTAGCAAATTTCATGAAATTCACCTCTGTAGTTTGTGTAATCTTGCTGAAAATCCAAAAAAAAGACCTTTAAGAAAAAGCCTAAGTCGGAGTGAGAATTTATCTTGTAACATCCTCTCTGTTCTGTGTGCCTTCGAGGTCCTTGGTACAAAATGTGCAGATTCAGCCTCCCTCCTCTTTCTTTTATCCCTTCATTAAATCGCTGACTCCATGATGATGAAATCCGGGCGCTGTGTGGCCCATAGCATGTTGCAGGACTCCAGTTCTTTTTCCTGTTTGGGTTCAGAATGACGTGTAGCCCAATCCTGCTATAGCGTAATGGTTTGTAATCAAAATATTTAAAGCTCTTAAAGCTTTTGAAAACTGCCATATCTAAACATAGATTACTCTGCTATACTGATAGATGGCTTTCACAGCCTCTCTGAGGTCTTGCGGAGGTGTTGGAATGGGTTGTAGGCTTTTTGCAGTATTACGAGTGGCCTGCTATCTCATTATTGGTTTGTCTTGACCTGAATCGATCTGGAGACTAGGGTCGGCACACTTAATATTGGTCATCAATTTCATACTTTGGACTCTGATTTAATGACTCGTTACTTCAGAAAATGCAGTTAGTAATAGGCTAATTCAATTCTATTGACAAATGATGCCTAAAATTCACCTTCTTTGACCCTCTACAATTGATTTGACTAATGCACTACCCTCTGCCTTTAAACTGGATTTGTGTATCTCTTCATCAGTCATGGCTGTCGTGAGGTTCTACAGTAATGAAGCTCTGAAAAGTCGGGCCTTACAAAGGGCAGCAAAGCTCTACCCACATCTGTTAGTCACGACCGAGCTGTGCTACAATGTGGAACTGACAGGTGAGTGTGTAACAGGCCTTGAAGATGCTAATTATTATGGATGTGGGTAGAATGAGGATTAAAGTCACTGAATTCACCTTAAAGGTTTCTTACTAGTCTACCACTTATAAACAGATGTAAATGTGACATTTTAATGTTTTGTCCTGCTGTGATTTTTCTCCTGCAGGCTGCGAGAGTCTCAGCGATGAGCAGAAGGGGGTTCTACTCTGGTTGTTTCGTCATCCTCTGCACGCAGAGCCGCTGTCTGAGAAACCAAACCTCACAGAGGGCAGTGGGGAGAAACTGGTGGAGATCGGGCCCAGGTACTGCTGCCTGGTTTTTAGAGATAATTCATTTGCATCTCAGTCTTTTTGCTTAGCACAAAACACACAGATGCCATCTGCAGTTGCTTTACCAGGCAATCCCTGCTCTTATTTCGAAAGTTCAGTCACTGCCAAGCAGCTAGCCCTGGCCTTTCCCTGTGAATCCTGACTTGATGAGGTCCTGGCTAGGTAGCAATCAGCTGCTTTACCAGCGAGGATCCGACATCCACCTCCACTGTTTTTGGATTGCAGCTGGGATTGCTAGTCCTTGTTCTTTTTTGAGATCCACAGCACCTCTCTAACTAAAATGGTTCAGATATTGCAGTCCTAGGCAGCAGGTCGCGATTACGAGCTGCAAGAAGGTGGAGCTGGAAGAAAGATACAAATCTGTACCTGTGCATTTTCAAATGTTTGTGTTCCAGGTGCTGTATGTTTGTTTTCTTGGCAGTTGGCGATACATTGTGCATTTCTATTTGTACTCTATTCTTTGACCACATATACCCCAACTTTTTTTCTTTCTTTTTTTTCCCTCCTGCCTTAGACATTGTCATTCTGTATGAATAAGATTCCAGTTAGTGAAATGAGAACTTAAGGTTATGAAATACAGGAAACAAAGAAGTCAAACTGGTAAACTGCAAACAAGCCAGGCCGTGAGGGTTCTGGCCAAGACGTTTGTGACTTCCTGTAGCATACATTAAAATAAATACCGTCTGTACTGAACAATGTTAGGCAGGTGTTCACTGTGACTAAGGGTAAGTAATATGGAAATCTTTAAAAGTGCTGAGCAGACTGTAGGCGAGCCTGACTTAAAAGTAAATAGGGAAACATATGGTACAGTTTTAATTAAAATAATTCTTTTAAATCGTTCATATGAGAGAAAGTCTACATTATAAAAAAGTCTTTTATGTTATATTTTCAGGTTGAACTTCTCCACTGCCTGGTCCACTAACGCTGTGTCCATCTGCCAGAGTGCCGGTCTCACTAATGTCACCCGAGTTGAGCTGTCGCGCAGGTTTCTCATCAAGGTGTGAACACACACACACAGAAAAATCTACGCATATATATATACTTTTCTTTTTCTTTCGCGACTTTACTTTCTGGGTCTAATGTGAACTGTCTCTGCTTCAGCCCAAGACCGAGCAGAGTGTGAGTGAAATCAGTGGAGATGTAAAGAAGCTGATTGAGTGTCTGTATGACAGCATGACGGAGTGCATCTATCAACACCCCATCACCTCCTTCACTGTGGAAACAGAACCTCAGGCGGTGTTCGACGTGGACATCCTGGGGAAGGGTCGCTCAGCCTTGGAGAGCGCTAACGATGAGCTGGGTGAGAATTTATTCATTTTATATTTTTTTACACTTTAATAGAGTTTCCTTACTGGGGCTCTCTTAATTAATGGAGCATTATTGAGCTTCATCCTCTTTTAATCTCTGCTTTTACTTTCCTCAATCAGTCTTTTATTGCATTTAATGAACTGTGACCTGCCTCTCTCTTCTCTTTGTCTGCTCTTCCTTTATGCTGCTTCTCAGTCTTACAGTGGTCTGTGAGTACACTGCTAATAACGTCACATGATGCATGACATTATTACTTAGCTGGTTGAAGTCACAGGACGGCAGTGATGCTGCTGATTATCTTGCACGTGCACGTGTGTGTCTAATGTAAAACCCTAAAGAGATAAAGGCTCAGTCGATTGAAGGACTGAATAAACTGATCTGAGTGATATTTGAAGCCAAGATTTTTGTTTTGTTTGTTTCTGGTTGACTAAAGGTTTTTAGTCCTTGTACCTGACCATTTTCTTTGTTAGTTAGTTTGTTTGTTAAGGTTTGTAACACACAGAAAACAAGGGACTGAACCAGTGCTTAGTCCACACATGGCAAAAAACTTACAACATATTATTTTATTTTTTATCTTTAAGTGCTTAGTTACAGGCAGTATGTCATAAAATCCCAGTTTTACAGGCATAAAATGGTATTTTTGTACCCATGAGGTGATTCTTAATGAGCTATTAACTAAAAATTTGGCGTATCTCAGCATGGTGTGTAGTTTGTCCTTAAAAAAATTGAGTAAACTGGAGAACAAATGACTTATTGGCAGACCTAAAAAAAAAAAAGGTGAATGGTATCTGAAATGGAGTAAAAGCAGAAAACACTGTCAGTCATGGACGGGCCTTCCCGGAGCCCTGACCTCAGCATCACTGAACACTGTGAGATCATCTTGTCATCGGTTTTATAACCGTACCGACTCTATTTTTGTCTTAAATACTATATTAACATTAACATGCAAATAAATTAGAAGTGGCTTGAGACATTACTGTATAAGATAATAAAAGCAGTTAAGTTATTTTCCTAGAAAAAGTTGGATGCAGCGGTTAATCACACTTTAAAATCATTTTTGTTTCCCTAGTGACGCTGATTTTATTTAAGGATCATTGCTAAGTTAAGGTGTGTCGTTTCTAAGTCGTTCTTGGTTTTAATATTTTCTTACTTAAATTATTGCTATTTACCGCTCTTAACGAACCATCTTTAAAATCCATTGCAGTCTGTCCAAAATGCAGCTGCACATCTTTTAACTGTTTCCAAGAAGAGATGTCTTGCATCTTTATTCACTCTCTGTTAGCTTTAGAGTCAATTTTAAAATTCCCGTTTTAGCTTTGAAGCTAAAGCGCTCCAGTATCTCGCACTCGGTGTCTCTCCTTCGGGTTTATGAGCCCGTTGTAACATGATCTTCTATTCGCCGACCTGGAGCTGCAGTCACACTGCGGTGAAAGCTGTAGGCTGACAGAAACAGCCAGTTGCAATTGTTTGACCAGACGACCCTGTGTCCTCTTCAAACTCCCTAATTTTTCCTTTAAATAATATTTAAAGTTCAAGGAAATCTCCTGCAAAAACAAGCTCAATAAATATGTGATGATTTCTGACTTGCCAAAATGATTAAGATTGCAGTTACAGCCCACAGTAAAAATACTTTTTGCAGCCATACGAACAAGTCAGTTCTGTCATCTGTGCGTAACGGCGATTTTCTGTGTAATGACCCAGAACTGTAAAACATTTCATGTGTCTGCACGCTGAGTGATTATTTCCTCCTAATAATGTGAACAGGTTTCAGGCTGACACCAGCCACAGCGACAGAACGTGGCGTGCGTTCTTATGTTCATGCTCTGCTTATTCGCTCAGCTTCATTAACATTCACAAGCAGCTCAAAGAAATGAGAATCATTTCAGTGCACGTACTTTGTAGGCGCCGCCATGCTCGGCTGGTGAATTGAGGAGATAATTAAAAAGAGGTATATGTGGAATTTGTTCTGACTACAGCTGCTTTGAATCCTTGTGAAATCAATTTTACACTCAGTGTTTTGGTGTTTAATAGATGGGACACAAGTTTGTTATGCAGTGTGGATCCTTGGAATACTAATTGTAAAGTGTTCATGCTAAGTACTGCTTAAGTTTAAGTGCAGTGGAAGTGATCAAATTTATGTATAAACGAGCCAAAGCCATCTCAGAGTTGTCGGCTTTCTTGTGTTTTGAAGCATGTTTGAATGCATGGGAGTGTGTCGATTGATTTTTGTTTCGCCCGAGGGTTAGATGATATTTTTCCAAGTTTATATATAGAGAACAATTCAGGGGAAGAAATGCTGACCGAAGCGCTGTGCACCTTTTTAGAAGAGCACGTTTTGAATCGATAGTAAATGGATGGAAACTACTCAGTGCTCTTTAAATGATCTGGTGATGCCATGTGGTTGTTTTTTCAGTATTGAGAAACTTTATGTATGCACTTTTGTGGTTGGTGCAGGCTTGGCCTTTGACTCCTGGGATCTGGACTACTACACATCGATGTTCCAGAGGATTGAAAGGAACCCCACCAGTGTGGAATGTTTTGACCTGGCCCAGTCCAATAGGTGGGGTCGTCCGCAGTGAACAGATTGGCGGGACTGCTCTGTGTGTTGTGTGTTTTTGGTATTTATACGCTGCAAGGCTTTCTTTGTCCTTCCCAGTGAGCACAGTCGTCACTGGTTCTTCCGGGGGCGGATGGTGATCGACGGGAAGGAGCAGAAGGAGACTCTTTTCAGCCTCATAATGGACACGCAGCGGCACAGCAACCAGAACAACGTCATCAAGTTCTGCGACAACAGCAGGTAGTAGTGGCGACAGCAGGGGCGAGCACACTCGTGAGCGTGTCTGTCTATTTTGGCTCACTGTAAATTTTCTGTGTGTGTTCAGTGGCATCAAAGGCATGGAGCTTGAGTTCATTTACCCAAAAGACCCATCCCAAGCGAGCCCGTATGAGACTCGGCACTCACTAAGACATGTCATCTTCACAGCAGAGACGCACAACTTCCCGACTGGTTAGGGCGCAAAAAGTTTTGTACTTATTTAAAATGCAAGTTTCTGTTTTTACCTGAGATTAATCGTGAGCTGGATGGACATTTTAGGTGTATCACCGTTCAGCGGAGCAACAACAGGGACTGGTGGTCGTATCAGAGATGTCCAGAGTGCCGGACGAGGAGGCCACGTCATTGCTGGCACTGCAGGATACTGCTTCGGGAACCTGCACATACCAGGTCCAAGACTCTATGCATCTAATGCATCTAACAAATTTCCCACGTGTGGGACTAATAAAGGTTATCTTATCTACTATTTAAGGGCAAGCTTTAAAACAGCTGTCCCCAACCTTTGTTGCGCCATGGACCGGTTTAATGTCAGACAATATTTTCACGGACCGGCCTTTAAGGTGTCACAGATAAATAAAATAAAAATAAAATGATACAACTAAGACAAAAACTGTGGTGTTTTGTAAATACTAAACACGAATTCACTGTCTAACTTTAGTAGCAGCGTCCTCCTGAAATCCAGCAACAACATTGAGAGTAACGTCCTCCTCTCTCCCCCTTAATGCTCTCTGGTTGCTATGGTAACATGTAAATATTTCTTTCAAAATAAGACGCACAACTACAACACGGGAAAAGACCCAAGGAAACAGAGTTGACGATAAAAACCCTGAAAATCATAAATTTCACACCCGAGCATCAACTCTCGCGCCCCGGTACCAAACGACTCATGGACCGGCCCGGGGATGGAGGACCGCTGCTTTAAAACCTACAGGACAACAAATTAAAATCCACATATTAGAGTTGTGATATATTATAATAAGTCTTCACTTCACAGAAGTTTTAAATACCTAAATATAGTTTTTATCGATGAGTCATTTTGGCACCATGTGAGGCTGCTAAAATGGTTTTGGTTAGAAGTTGATGTTGATCAGTGAGTTGCCAGTTGAGGAAAGTAAAAAGGTGGTTTCATTAAAGTATAATAATTTTCTCTTTTAAAGGTAAAATTGAAGAATTTGACCACATGCATTTAGATAAACCTAGATGTCATCTGGATAACAGTTAAAAAGAATCTGAAAGTCTTGAATGATTTGCCACACACTTGGCATCTGTACAGAAAATGGATAATGGTCTAATAATGAAACCCTGAGGCACAACATGCCAAACGTAAAATAGATGCATTTTTGTTAATAAGGTATCAGAAAACATGGTTGACTGTGCTGCACAGAAACTGACCTTGAGTCAACATGTCTTTCCATCTGTAGGATATGATCTCCCATGGGAGTGTAAAGGAGAGGGATGGGAGTATCCCTCCACCTTTGCCCCTCCTCTGCAGGTGGCCATTGAGGCCAGCGATGGAGCGTCGGACTACGGCAACAAGTTTGGAGAACCTGTCCTCTCAGGTAGGACGACCGTACACACTAAACACATAAGTTTAAACAAGAACGCAAATCCAATACTATCTCTGTTGTTGCAGAAAATTCATTTTGTCTCTTTTCCTCAGACTGCTTCCCAAAAACATTGCATCTTTAAATCTGTAACCTGTTTTCTAACATAACTGTACAAATTTATGAATGACTATCGAATTATTTTGGCACTTCTTTAACACATAACCTTCCTTTAGGCTTTGCTCGTTCCTTCGGCATGCGGCTGGCTAATGGGGAGCGACGGGAGTGGATTAAACCGATCATGTTCAGTGGTGGTCTCGGTTCTATCGAAGATCTACACGTGAAGAAAGAAGCGCCAGAGCCTGGTGATGCATTAACACACTGTGTGAAATGACATTAATCAATTCAGAGGCTATATTTACACACATTGATCAGAGACTCTCTGCTGCTCTGCTGTCCATCAGGAATGGAGGTGGTGAAGATCGGAGGGCCGGTGTACAGGATCGGTGTAGGAGGAGGAGCAGCCTCTTCTGTTCAAGTATGGACACTACAATTAATCAATGACCTCGCGTGACGTGAATGTTTTTCAGTATTTAAGTACATGTAAACTTGTAGGTTCAGGGGGACAACTCCAGCGACAGGGATCTGGGTGCTGTCCAGAGGGGAGATGCTGAGATGGAGCAAAAGATGAACCGTGCTATCAGGGCATGCCTGGAAAGAAGTGGCGGAAATCCAATCTGCAGTATACATGATCAGGGGGCAGGAGGAAATGGTGAGGAAAATGTGGCTTCTTTAAGAGGTTATATAAAGAAAGAGAGAAAAACCAAGGTATTGAACCTATACTCTCATTTCTTTTTTTAGGTAATGTGCTCAAGGAGCTCAGTGAGCCAGCAGGAGCTGTGATATACTGCAGTAGATTCAAGGTAATCACCACATAAACACAGCTTTCTGTTTGTGTTTTTAAACACATTTCTTGTATTTTCTTTTAAATAGATAAATGTCTGGATTTTTTTTATGCTTTGTGTTGTAGAAAGGTGACCCCACACTGAGTGTGCTGGAGCTTTGGGGGGCTGAGTATCAGGAGAGCAATGCCCTCCTGCTGCAGCCATCAGATCGGTCCTTCCTGGAGAGGGTGTGTCAAAGGGAGAAGTGTCCTGTTGACTTTGTGGGAAACATCACAGGAGACGGCAAGGCACGTTTTAGACTGGCTCGAGTCGATAAATGCACATCTATCATACCGGTCATTTCACCTTGTTGGCTAGGTCATAATGCCACAAGTGTCTCACTGAGTAAATCCACGCTCAGTGAATTACTGATTTCTCACTCAGATTGTTCTGGTCCGTGACGAGGGAGGAAGTGGCGATGAGGCAGACAGCGGGCGTTGTCCTGTGGACTTGCAGCTGGAGTGGGTTCTGGGAAAAATGCCGCAGAAGGAGTTTAAGATGGAGTCACTGGCCCTGAATCATCAAACACTGAGTCTTCCTGCTGGGCTGACTGTCAAAGATGCTCTGCACAGAGTTTTACGTTTGCCTGCTGTGGCGTCCAAACGCTACCTGACCAACAAGGTGTGTGTATATACCCGTCTTACAGTCTCTTGTTTTTAGAAATAACTTGTGCAGACACTGATTCTCTCTGTTGTCTCTCTCTCCCTCCATCAGGTGGACCGGTCTGTGACTGGCTTGGTTGCCCAGCAACAGTGTGTCGGCCCTCTTCACACCCCATTGGCCGATGTGGCTGTTGTTGTTCTATCACCTTTCAGCCTAGGAGGAGCAGCAACAGCCATTGGGGAGCAGCCAATTAAAGGGCTGGTGTGTCCTGCAGCAGGGGCTCGCATGGCTGTGGGTGAGGCTCTGACCAATCTGGTGTTTGCAAGGGTAACAGAACTAAAGGTGAGTAAATATGCAGAAACAAACAAGCTTAATTAATATATCGCAGATATGCAAAAATGTAAAAAGGTGTATTTTTAATCCCAGCATGATGTAATTATTGGAATTTTATTATTATTATTATTATTTTTAAAATCTTGTCAGGATGTGAAGTGCAGTGGTAACTGGATGTGGGCTGCTAAGCTGCCTGGAGAGGGGGCATGCCTGTGGGAAGCCTGCCAAGCCATGTGTGCAGTCATGGGTCAGCTGGGAGTGGCCATCGATGGAGGCAAGGACTCTCTGAGCATGGCTGCTAGAGTTGGAAAAGAGACGGTCAAAGCTCCAGGTACTCTGTGTGTGTGTGTGTGTGTGTGTGTGTGTGTGTGTGTGTGTGTGTGTGTGTGTGTGTGTGTGAGAGCTGTCTAAACTTAGCTTTTGCTCTGCTTCTTTTTCAGGTGCTCTTGTTATTTCAGCATATGCTGTTTGCCCTGACATCACTGCTACTGTGACGCCTGATCTCGAGGATCCAGATGGCAAAGGTATAACGCACACACCAAGACTCAAATCTGTCAGTGTTTTAATGGCATAAAAAATAAGTTAATTTTCCTTAGTTTTTTTATTTCTATTTTCATGCTTCTCTAACTCACGCTGCGCACATCGTGATCTCAGTAACAGACAGCTTGCCTCTGACTTTTTGTCCTCTGTCTGCAGGCGTGTTGTTGTGGGTTCCTCTCAGTCCAGGCCATCATCGTCTAGGAGGCTCTGCCCTGGCTCAGTGCTACAGCCAGCTGGGAGACTGCTCTCCTGACCTGGACCAGCCAGAACTATTGACAGCCTGTTTCAACACCACTCAGAAACTCATACACGGTCAGTTTGCACAGGGAAAACATCTCCCTGCCACAGAAAGGGGAAAAAGTTGGCATCGAATTATACTGGGAGCAAAGTTTTCTTCAGTGTGGTTTTTTTTTTTTTTTTGTCCCCCCCCCCCCCCCCCCCCCCCCTTTCAGTTTTGTTTAAATATTCCTTTAAATTCTTACTGCACAGCCACAGCTCTGCACTGTGACGAGAGAGCCACCTAGTGGCTTGGAAAGCTCCTAAAAAAATAAGAACAACAACATGTAATCTATTTTGTGTCCTTTCAGATCGCCTGCTGAGTGCAGGTCATGACATCAGTGACGGAGGCCTTCTTACCTGCTTGCTAGAGATGGCGTTTGCAGGAAACTGTGGGATTGATGTTGAATTGACTTCACAAGGAGCTGGAGGTTAGAGCCTGAATGTGTTATTTCCCTTTCCTTACCAGTTAATTACACATACATAATGCAAAATAACTGTGTCTTTACAATCTTTTGCCACGTGCAGTCATGGAGCTGTTGTTCAGCGAGGAGCTGGGTTTGGTTCTGGAGGTTTCTCAGTCAGATTTAGAAACTGTGTGTCAAAGATACAGCGATGCAGGCGTCCAGTGCCTTCATATCGGCAGAACATGTGGCTTTGGACCAGAAGCCATGGTGAGATGTTAAACCTGGCACGGACTCGGGTCTTGTGTCTTTGTAAGGGATGACCGCTGTCTTTCATTGCACTTGTCTTCCAGATCAGGGTCCGTGTAGATGGAAAGGAGGTGCTGAGGGAGCTGCTGCCTGACCTCAGAGCAATGTGGGAGGACACGAGTTTCCAGCTGGAGCGTCTCCAAGCCAATGAGCTGTATATTAAACAGGAGGAGGAGGGGCTATCAAAGAGGACACAGCCATACTTTAAACTGACCTTTAACCCCTCTGAAATGCCCACCATCAGCCAACCTGGTATCAGTGACTTATTGTACTCCAGAATTGGAATTAATGGTTGTTTTTATTATGAAGTCAAACACTCTTTGATTATTTAATTGTCTATAAACTATAATTTAGCATAACAGTTGTACATGCTGTCAGAGGGTGTATCCCCACTGGGGAAGTCCTCCAAGAACAACAAACCTTTGAAACGTTTTATTCAGTTCGCTAGTGTTTCAAACTGCCAGCAGCAACACTGAACTGATGCAACAGCTAGCCGCTAACTGGTAATGCATTGTCATCCATTGTTGTTTTTCTTTATAAGTCTGTTTTATCTTATGTATTTTCACTTTACATCATTTCCCAGTGTGCTGAATGGAATGAAACCATATTTATTTAGTGGTTGGACAGCACCACTAAATTCTTAATCATTTAAATTCATCAGGTTTAGTCAGATATAATCATTTATTAATACTCTGTGATTTTTTTATTATGTTTTTTTTGTATTTTAAACTGTTCTGCTCTTTTAGCATGTGTTGCTGTGGTCAGAGAGGAGGGCAGTAATGGAGATCGAGAGATGTCTGTCTCTCTGTACATGGCGGGCTTTGAGGTCATTAACAACAGCTTTATGAACCAGATATCTGCTCATCTAAATCGAAACTGTGTTGCATGTTATTGAGCTTTGCAATGTAAATGTGTGTGTAGGTTTGGGATGTCACCATGCAGGACCTGTGCACTGGCTCAGTAACCCTGGACCCTTTCAAAGCAGTTGTTTTTGTTGGTGGTTTCAGCTATGCAGACGTCCTGGGATCAGCTAAAGGTAAATGCACTCGCATGCACTCAGACGTAAACCACTGTGAGGTACATATTATTTTTTTCCTGCGTAACAATATTACTTTTTCATAAAGGTTGGGCAGCTACTGTTGCCTACAACTCCAAAGCCAAGGCTGAATTTGATCGTTTCCGACAACGTGAGGATACAGTGAGTCTGGGCGTATGTAATGGTTGTCAGCTGCTCGCCTTGCTGGGCTGGGTGGGAGAGAGCGAGGAAGGAGTGGGTAAGAGGACATTGCAAAGAAATGTTTCTTGAAAATGTGATTGAAATAAAGCAACACAATACCTTAGTAGTGAATTAAAACAGAATTGTTTAGAATAATTTTTAATCCTGATGTTTGTTTTTTTTTTCTTGGCTTTTTTATTCTCACCAGAATCTGAAGTGGTGCTGAGTCACAATAAGTCAGGCAGGTTTGAGTCGCGTTTTGTCAGCGTTGGGATCCAGGACTCTCCATCCATCTGGCTGAGAGGCATGGAGGGCTCAGCGCTGGGAGTCTGGGTTGCACATGGAGAAGGTAAAGTCAGATCAGCATGAGAGGTCTACTGCTAAGCAGGATTTGTAGTCAGGTTTAAACGAGCGTGCTTAGTATCATGACAGTGGGTCACAACTTACTAAACTAAATCACAGTGGTAACTTACGCTTAACTTAAACTCACCAGCAGTAAAAACAGTACCAACAAACCAGTTCTGTTCTATTGGAAAATGGTGTCTTAGAACAGCGGTCCCCAACCCCCTGGCCGGTACTGGTCTGAGAGTTGAGACTTAGGTGTGAAATTTGTGGTTTTCAGGGTTTTTATCCTAAAAACCATAAATAATAAACCATAAATCCTTTATCATTATTTTTTATTGTTTTTATCATTAACTTGGTTTCCCTGGGTCTTTTCCTGTGTGTCATGAATGACCCACATGTAAATAAGACTTCTATTATATGCACAATAAAGCAACGGTCCCCAAACCCCAGGCCGCGGACTGGTACCGGGCCACAAGAGTTGAGGCTCGGGTGTAAAATTCATGGTTTTCAGGATTCTTATAGTTTTTATCATTAACTCAGTTTCCCTGGGTCTTTTCCCATGTGTTATGAATAAATCTTCTTTTGTTGGTACCGGTGCTGGTTTTATTTTGTTGTATTTATCCGCGACACCTTAAAGGCCAGTCCGTGAAAATATTGTTGGACATAAACCGGTCTGTGGCGCAAAAAAGGTTGGGGACCGCTGTCTTAGAAGACACTAGAGTAGGGGTGGGGGAACTCCAGGCCTCAAGGGCCAGTGTCCTGCAGGTTTTAGCAGGTGTCCTTGATCCAGCACAGCTGATTTATGTGGCTAAATTACATCCTCAACATGTCTTGAAGTTCTCCAGAGGCCTGGTAATAAACTAATCATTTGATTCATGTGTGTTGACCCAGGGTGATATTTAAAACCTGCAGAACACCGGCCCTTGAGGCCTGGAGTTCCCCACCCCTGCACTAGAGGATCCTATGGAGTTCAAATATTCAGAGATGATGATAGATCAGGAGTTGATCAACCAAACATGAACAAGCTTGGCCACAGGGCATCCTAAGCCCAGGATGTTATCAGATCAGATATCATCATGTTGCCTACCAAACATCAAGGGGCTAAAATGATCCATATGTAGCATTTATTCTTACAACAGCTTGCAACTATGTTATGACTAGGGATGGGTACCGGTGACATAAACGGTAGTAACCAGACCGAAAAGCAGCGCACATTTCGGTGCTTTATTTCGGTGCTTTTTTTTCCTGAGCTGTGATACACTTTAGATTCTAGCCAATCATTTTACGTTTCCGAGGATAGTAGGCGGGTCCAGGTACGTACGTTCTTTTAGAGCAGAGCTACAGATTAAAAACACCCAAGGCAAAGCGGTCAAAAGTCTGGCTGTACTTCACAGCAAAATATGCAAACTCAGCAGCCTGCAACAAGTGCTTTAAGCTGATACTGTGATACTGTGCAAAGGAGGTAACACCTCAAATCCGATGAAACACCTGGCAACGCATAGCGTTTTTTGAAAAGCCGAGAAATGCGCCGTATTTGATAGCTTGCTGCGAGACCTCACACCGTGCACATCTACTGCGGGTGGGTTGCCTGTTATCGGACCCGGAGTTAGCAACATCCCCCAAAAACACGAAGAGGAGAGTCCTGGCCCCTAGCCCTGCCAGTGTAGCAGAAATGATGACGGAGGATGATGCAGCAGCAGCCGTTCTTCTCTGCGTGAGTAGCTTAATGTTGTTCATGTGTAATTTACATTGAGTAGGCTAACCACGTTATTACATTAATGCATGTAAGGTGAACTAGCAAACATCATCATAGCTACATGCGGCTGTCTTCTTGTTTGATGGCAGATACTCCCTTCACCCTGGCCAAAAAGGCTAAAATGACCAAAGAAAAAGTGGAAAACAGTTAAACATGAGAGGTTTTTGGACAAAGTTTGTGTTTTTTCCATTGTTTAAGCACTGCTTCCAGCCAAGAGTGATACCATATATGCCCCGTAGCTGCAGAAAAGGCTAACATTGTTATCTTTTTACAAAAAAAACAGCTGAACATGAGAGGTTTTTGGGCAAAGTTTGTGTTTTCCATTCTTTAAGCACCGGTTTGAGCACCGTTTAAGCACCGGCACCGTTTCAAAAGTACCGGTTTGGCACCGGTATCGGATAAAACCTAAACGATACCCATCCCTAGTTATGACTGTTCAATTTTCAACAGGCATAAAATAGTATTTTGCATCAACAAGGTGATTATCAAGGCACTATTAGCTGGCAAACTTGGCATATCTTCTCATGATGCACTGTCTCTAAAAACTTTGCAGAAACTGTATAAGTACAAAAGACGATGTGGCAGGCTTAAAAGCTATCTGCAGGAAATAGATAGTAGCTGACATTCATGTCCTTAAGAAATAGGGGAGAAAGAAAAGCAGAAACCTGGCATAAGACCTGAGAGATGACATGTTTCTCTTCAGCTGATCTATCTGCTGTTCACTAAACCCTCATCAGAAATAGTCTCGGTGGAAGGTTGGCTGACGAGAAGTCGTTTTTGAGGGAGGGAAATGGAAGTGGGGGAAAAAGCTGAGGTATATCAGATTACACAAGAGCTGGACCGAAAATCTGTCGCATCTGCAAAACTCGTTGGAGGCTGTCGTGGTTCGGCCCTGCTTTTCAGCCATGGTGTTGGGATCTTGTCAGAATGTATGGAATTATGAATATAGGAAAGTATGCACTAAAAGGTGGTCATAGCCAAAATGTTCTAGCTTTATATATTTCCATTAAAACTTTGCACACGTCAATAAATCACTCAGCTATTTATCATTTTTCTAGCAGAATGTACAGAAATGATGAGCCCCCCTCTTTAAACTTGCATAACATCAAAGATTAATCTGGTTGCCTAACAAGTCAGTGAGTCCGTACGCTCTGTAATCAGCACCTGTGTTTAGTATTGATTTTTCCCCTAACCTTTTTCTTTCCCGTAGGTCTTGTGCAATTCCGTAGCTCTCGGGCTCAGGACCTGATTATTTCTGGTGGACTAGCCCCCCTCCGTTACCTTGACGACCAGGGTCATCCCACTGAAGAGTACCCTCTCAACCCTAACGGCTCACCGCAGGGTATCGCAGGACTCTGCTCCAGGGATGGCAGACACCTGGCCATGATGCCCCACCCGGAGCGCTGCACCCTGAGCTGGCAGTGGCCCTGGGCCCCAAGGGACTTCAGACCTTCTCTCACACCTTCACCCTGGCTGCGTATGTTCAAGAACGCAGCTTCTTGGTGCAGCAATCAAGAGTGATATTCCTCCATTAACATGTTTCTAGTGCTGTCAAAGTAGGGTGTCAACTAAAACTGCCATGTCTGTTTACGTTTTGTTGCCCAGCTTTTTACTTACTGGGGTACGCTGGTGTTTATGCATTATTACTGCCTGTTATACTTTATTGACTTATGGATTAAACATGAATTCCATAGGTTTAATCTGCATATTGTACAAAACTGCAGGTCTGCTGTTATTAGTGTTGGTCTGCTGAAACATCCACTACTGAACTTGCTAACAATAAATGATTTAATACTGGAAAAACGTGGTGTTGTGTGACATGATAAAGAACAGCTATATAAATCAATAAATATTGTTTATTTAAACGATAAAAACTTAAATTTATACAATGTCAAGTATTTACATGGATGTCAATAATACAGTACTGACGTGACACATGTTCTGTAGCTTACTGGAACAACACGTTTGTGTACACTGGTACAGATTTTTTTTTAAAGGGAAAACAAAGACAAGTCAAACACTTAAGGACTCAAGAAGGGTTAAGGATTTGTAACCACATCTGAACCTACAAATTGCATAACATCATATTTTTAGTTAGTTTAGCATGAACTCTGTAAACAGTTCACAAAAACACCTGGAATCTGAATCTACATTTAGGGAGGCTCAGACAACCTCTAACACCTTGACTGTTGCATGCTGTGCAGTTGTCAATATTCTTCTAACCACTAATCCAGCCAGAGGGAAGAAATTCAATAAAAGTCCATGTCTAACAGCTTGTGCTGCCACGCTCCAGCTGCTCATGCTCTCTAAAGTGAATCTCCCATCACTCCCTGTGAGGTTGTAGCATTTCCAGGTTGTCCTCTCTCTGGTGTTATTTGCTGGTTGATATTGATAACACAGATAAGGAGCAGGATGACCACCACCAGGTCGTCCAGGAGACCTAGCAGTCCACAGAGAGAGGGGTCTGTTTCTAGGGTACTCGATGAAGACACTGCATCCAGAGCAGGGGAGGAGATGGACATCACGGTCCCCACGCAGCACAGGGCAACCCTGAACAGAAACAGCCACACGAGTCCTCCCATGGTGCCCAGGCCACGAACCAGTAACTGCAGAAGCAAGGGGGTGTCACAGAGGTAGTCCGTTACCTGGAGGGGTGAGTATGCAGGAGGACATCAGACAACCAGATACCAAACATTTCAAGTTGGCGCAATCAAAAATGATCCACAAGATTTTTGACTGAGCACTTCGACATGGGTCAGGGGTATTCTGCTGATTTCCTGATGCTGCATTTATTATATTTGTGTCTCTCTTAAAAGCAAGAAATAAATTATTCTAAATGTATAGTCAAAAGTAGTTCCAGTTCTTAAGCATGAACGCTACAGGATATGTTTTCAAAGAAAAAAAAACACACAAAGAAGGTCACGTGGCTTCTAGGTGTGTCATTGTGAGCTGTTGAGCTCATACCTCCTTTGTCTATCACTGTTGGTTAAACAGGACAATAACTGCTAGGTTGCATAAGAGGTATTCCCTTTTCTAACTCTTCGAGGAAATAATGAAAGAATTCTTTTCTTCCCTTTCAGATGCCCTGATAGATACCACGGCTTATGATATCTTAGAATAATAATAATAATAAAAGTATTCTTGGCTCTTCGATAGGTGAGTTTGCTGTTGGGGAGTAGCAGTACAATATTGTTACCGATGTTTTAACAGAGTACTGACCCTGCGCGGAGCTCCAGAATAACGTTTGTTGTAGGCTGTGATTTCATCGAGAACTTCTTTTGACTGCTGGTCTGATCGGGTCTCGCTGAACAGGTGGCAGAGCACGCTGACCTGCAAGATTGCAAGCATTTTTATTTCACGTCCACGCTCGTAACACATTTATGATGTACAGTAAAAGAACTAGGAGAATAACGCACCTTCTGTCTGCAAAGAGGACAACTGATTGCATCTAACCATGACCCATGCCTCCAATAGGTGATAAGACAGGGAGCTGCAGAATCAAACACAACTATTTATTTAACTCGTCATTTAATCTATAATAGATAGTATCAAGGTTGGATGAGTGCATTCATGCCATAAATGTTACTCAAAAGCTACAGATATGAACATCTAATTGACCATCTCAGATATGCCCAAAGAAATTCCAGGAGAAACACTTCCTAATAGGAATTTGCAGAATTATCCAGAATTTCAGGTTCTCAGTTCTACTGTTTAGTTTTTTGTTTTTTTTTAAAGCAATAAGTTTATGCACAGTCATGGTTCTGGGTCATAACTCTGCATAAACTGGCTTTTGTTGTTATACTTAAGCAATCTTTGGCTGCCACATATAAATATGAGATATTTTTAAAAATTCATATTGGAAACATGAGAGATCACCATCCCAAGTTTTGGATATTCTTCAAAGAATATTATGCGCCTTGAATATGAGAAGCTGTGAACAAAATATCAGTCCTCTACCTGCAAAAATGTGGTGTCTTTAGGTCTCCAAATCTGCTGGTAGAGATTGGACATAATATTTCAGGGATTTCAACAACAGTCATTATATGCTATCCACTCTTGAGACTTTATATTCATAGTGCCATGTTACCAGATATTTACACCAGAAAACTGAAGGATCTAGCTCAAGTTATTTAAAAAAAAAAAACAATCCCTAAATGACAGAACCTGAAATGTATTCCCCATTGAGAAGTCAACCTTTCTCCTGGATTCTCTTTTTCAGGCAAATCTAAGGTAAATGACCCTGTAGCAAAAATTACAAGAGCCCTTCTCAAAAGCAGATTTGTAAAGACCTGAACATTTTTACATGGTTAGCCTAATATACGGTTACGAGCTCTGTTTTTTTATTCTATGTATTATACACCTCTCAGGTCAACTCATAGCGCAACTCTCCTTAATGCTCCAAGTGTAGATTATGAATTTGGGTTAATGATGCTGAGGTTTTGCTTTCCTAGTAGCGGGCATAAAACCTCCATCTCGCATCGTCTGTGAACACATACCTTACTGTGTTTGGTCGTTTGCTCCTCTATCTACAAGTGTAATGGGTGGACCGTGGCAAACGTTAATTATTAAAAGCCAAACAGATGGGCCAAACAGATGGGCCTGAAACAGCTACAGCACACTACTTCTACACTGATCAGTGAATAAATCGCATAAACTAAGACACGAAGTGTGAGCCCTAATCACAGATGATTGACCGAACGGGTGTGTGCATAAAATAATTAGAGTCTGAGAAGATTTTGGTCAGTTTGTGTAAATGTGTGCAGGATCTCGTACCGCAGAACAAATGGCCGCAGTTCGTCTGGACTGGGAATCTGGCCGTCTGCAGGCAGACTGGGCAGTACCAGTCTCGTCTGTTCGAAGACTGACATGCCTGCATGGATTCCTAAAAACAGGAGAGACGAGGAGACATAGAAGAGAAGACATAAGTGAAAAGTAGGAAGAAAAAAAAGGACAATGACAGAAGAATCGATAAGCGTTTTCTATTCCTATTCCTGGTGTTCATGGATTTCAAGTGAAATAATCTTTGAAAAGCTTATACCGATGTAACGGTGAAACACAGAACACAACACAACAGAAAACTTTTGATTTGAGTCATGCAAGCAGTGACATCAACTTCCTCCACCAGACTGTGCCCCCAATAAAAGCAATAAATTACCTTTTTTATAACCCAGGAAGTGTCTTATAAATAATGTTTTCCCAGTTTCCGTGTAGGAGAAACTGTTTTAAAAATCCAAATTAATGTAACTCTTTAAGTTAAAGCATGAGATTCACCCAAGTGCTTCAGAGATAGTGACAAAGAGAAGTGTAACCCCCACTGAAAACAAGGAAATATAATAAGCCCCTGCATGACATGAGCTTTACTGTGAGTGTATGCGTTTGTGTGAACCACTCACCTTTAGGCAGCTCATATACATTGATGTTGACTGATCAGGTGTGCACAGCAAATACGTGGATTATCCTACAGGCGACCCTGACTCAGTGGAACTTCAGTCTGATCTGAAACACAACATGACATAGCAACATAGATAAACACACCTGTAATGCTAGTTTATCTAAATAATGATTTAATTATTGATGTGTGAGATAAAGAGAACAGAAGCTCAGCTCTTCTCTGTTTGCGGATTACGGCTACTGATGCTCCGACTTCAGCGTTCGGACTGCTAATTTAAATGGTTTGTAAAGCTTAGCCTGCACTAACAGGTGAAATATTTTTTTCAGATGGAAAGATGAAACTGTTAATAACAATATGCTCAAATCAAAGAAGGCTGCAGGTTTATAACAGATTTCATTTGTCAAATAACTTCAGTATCAATTTATGGCTCAGATCACCTAATGGGCTTAACATTAGGTCTGGTCTTTCATACAAATCAAGAAATCTGTAAGAAACACACTCAACAAATTCCCCCAAACCTTCTCTAACAATTTGGTAAAGCACAAAATCATATTTCTATTACAGAAAACATTGGAAAAAAAGACTCACCTGGACTTAAATCTGTTGCACGGGTGTATAGAGGTTAGGCAGATAGATAATCAGTGTCTTCTAGAAGGAAGTGAAGTGCTGCCCAACAGCATCACTGAACAAAATAAATTGAAGCTCCCTGTTAATGATCAACTACATTTTCCAATATCAGCTGGCCTGTGAGTCTTTCTACTTAAAGGGGACAGCATTGTCAGATCAATACATTGGTACTTTGTACAAAACTCACTTACTTCCCTTTAAAATAGGCAGCTGTCAACCTTTAGTCTCAAAATAAATACAAAAAAACGAGAAAAAAAATCAACATATTTGTTCCTTCAGTCTGGCCAGAGGTAACCGGTTTGGGTCGCATGACCAGATCAAAGCCAGAAAAGATTCCTCCTACGCTTTGTTTAAGTAGGTTATATTTGAACTTGCCAATAATTTACCCAGAGTTTACTTAGCCAAAACCTTGTCCATGCAATGCTTTTTTATATTACTACACCAAGGGTACTTCAACTGATCCTTTGATCCAAATCCAAGTTGCAATGTGAAAGTAAGAAATGTCTAAATCGGTGGATAGTAAAACCATTAAAAACAGAGTACTACATGAACATAGCATTGACTTACTGTGGCAAATATTTGTGGCAAAGCAACCTGTCTGGTAGTGCCAAATGTTGTGACAGCCATCACGTACTTTTCCAAGGCAGCTATTGCAGAAATATCTTGTCAAATATTTGCCCTGGCACTTCACCATACCTTAAACGCTAAAAAAGGGAAGTTCATGTGGATCAAATCCTCTAAAAATAGCCACTATAGGGTCAAGGTCTGAGTGGCAGAAATCAGGAGATAAATGAGGTCCTCATCCAAAGAGAGTTTAATGGGTAAAGTCCAGAGTCAGTTCAAGCACGTACTATTTTATGAGTGTGTCAAATTTTAGCTTTGATTTGTGATCATTAGGTTGCTTGCTGAGTGATGTAACAATCCCTTTATAATAGGTGCTCTTTAAGATTTGTTTGTAATTTTCCATGGTGTGGCTTGGGAAAGCATGTGACACAGAGAAGATTTCATATCAACTAGACACAACCTCATGTGAGGCATAAAATAAATGGGTAACTTGAGAAATTTATAGCCTTCATGGGAAATGATTTACTCGCAGAGAGTAGCTGACATGCTGCCAGGGTTTTAGTGGCTCTTTGGGAACAGTGCAGATTACAGAAATACTTGTATAGCCAATAAAACGTGTCCTAGGGATTATCATTCCAACAGCATTTATCTTAAAGCTCTGCCTAAGAAAATTTGCTGTGCAGGATTTTTAATTTGTTGGGTGTGATAATAAAATATTTTAAAGCAGAGAAGCCAAACATGATATAAACTGCAGTGAATAGATGTTGGCTGAGCAAGCTTGAGCCACATTTATGTTTGGGCCACTATCTCTTGCTCAGTATCACTTTTTACATGGTTTTGGTTGTGGCTTGTTTCAAGCAGCAAATAGTTTGAAATATTTACCTTTGCCTGCAAATCTGATTGTTTTTTTGGGAATTCGATACTGTCTGGTTTCTCCTTAAGTTATCATATCAGTGTATAAAGACTTTAGTCACGATGCTGTAGCCTCGAGCAGGGTTTTTACTACTTAACTGTTAACTGCAGGTGAAATGACGACCTCATTTGGGGGAAATGGATACTGTAACCTTTATAGAACACAATAAATAATACTAAATTAGCCACGCTCCATTTTCTTCTAATAACTTTTTGTTTTCCTGTTCCCTAATATCGGTGGGCAAAGAAAACGACTGAACGGACAAAAAATGTGTTTATTTTGTGCAGATAAGTGAGGCGTACAGGAATTTCAAATCAAGCTGTCTGATTGGCCAGAGTGTGGAGTCACAGCCGTCAATCATCCCCGATCTTAATACCGATTGGTTTCTGCTTAGATACCCTCTCACTTCGCAACAACCCAACCTGTAAGCAAGAAGAAGAAGCTACGCTATTCGCGTACATCTTACGCAAACTTAAGTCAGACAGGTCTTCACTCGTCTTCAAAATACGTATCTGACGTTAGATAGCCACCTTTGGCAGCAGGTGAGGTCAAATGCTGAGGGACAGAGCGGAAGAGCTTTTTTGCCGACAGGTGGAGGAAGAAATATTTTAGCTTTAAGCTAAAAGGCAACAAATGGACGAAAACAAGACGGAGCTGGTCGAAAGCCTCATAATATGGGTGAGTCTATTTGTGAATGTGTCGCCGAAACCGCGGAAGGGATTTAAGTCACCTGTTTGTAGCTGGTGGGGGTGTCAACGAAAGAAACTGGAGAGAAAATGAAGGAAATCTGACAATTTGTTCGGACGGTGTAATGGCAGAATAAGGTCGTTATTAGAGAGATTAGCTTCTTGTGCAGCTGTTGTTCGTCTCTGTGACCCCATAGGTAGGAAACGTAGCTGGGGGCGGGGGGTCCTGCAGTCTGCTGAATGTAAAGTTAACACCTAGCAGGTGCAAAGATAACAATCCTCTAGTTTATGTGGTTTGGCAAGACTCGGGCTGCTAATCCAATTAACCAGGGGGGTATTTGCGGAATGTCGCGGTTTGGATTTTTGCTAATGTTATGTAACTGCTTAAATGTAGCAAACAGCAGCAAGTAATAAGGCACTTTGCGCTCACAGAGAACAAACAGTTTTGCTGCCTGTCTTGTGGTTAGTAATAGGATAAGCGCTGCGTTAATGAGATCTCGTCCAGGATCCACGATTGCTGTGTCTGTCAGTAAGCCACTTTGTTGAACCCGTAACTTTGAACAGCAGTGTCACTAAGTAACGGGTCAACTTACCCAATGCCAAAAACAAGAAAATGTGTAAAGGTGTCCCATGAAACTGGTGTCAAGCCAGCCTCCAATTCGAGACTTGCAGTCAAGCCAGCCTCCAGTTTGTTTTACGTTCCCTGTGTATTCAAAGTATTACGGGAATGGATGTGGAAACCGGATTTCAAAATAAAAGCCAACTTCGAGTGAATTAACAGATATGTTAAGAACATAATAACATATAATTTAGGCTTTTTTTTTTTTTACAAACTCTAATGTTAGATCTATATGACACAGCCTTGTACCCTAATTGTGCCCTGTCACTATCAAGGCCATCTTATTTTGGATTTCAAAGTAAAAGCCCTGTGAATCTTCATTTTTGAACTACTCTTTCAATGACTTAATAATGCTCTTAAAAGCAAAAGTCGTATTTCCAAATACTATTTGAACTTTATATCAACACTTTCCAACCACAGTCTTTTTACAGTGATACCATATCAATATCAAGTCAGTCTGATTTTGCCTTTCATAGTAATGGCCCTTTGAAATTGTCCATAATTGACTTAATCTTCTAACGATTCAAAATGCTCTAAAATGAAAAATTCTTGTTTCCACAGGGTAATTCCACCTTAGATCAACAGTATACAGCCCCACAGTGATACCATATCAATATCAAGTCATTCTGATTATGCCTTCCAAAATAAAAGCCTTTTTAAATTGTCCATAATTGACCTAACTTTCAGTGATTTCAAAATGTTTTAAAATGGAAATTTCCTGTTTCCACAGGGTAATTCCACTCCAGATCAACAGTATACAACCTCACGATGTTACCATATCAATATCAAGACATTCTGATATTGCTTTAAAAAATAAAAGCATTTTCAAACTGCCCATATCTGAGTTGCTCCTGGAACAATTTCAAAATGCTCTAAAATGGCACATTCCTGTTTCCACAGGGTAATTCCACCTTAGCTCAACAGTATACAGCCCCACAGTGATACCATATCAATATCAAGTCATTCTGATTATGCCTTCCAAAATAAAAGCCTTTTTAAATTGTCCATAATTGACCTAACTTTCAGTGATTTCAAAATGCTCTAAAATGGAAATTTCCTGTTTCCACAGGGTAATTCCACCTTAGATCAACAGTATACAGCCCCACAGTGATACCATATCAATATCAAGTCATTCTGATTATGCCTTCCAAAATAAATGCCCTTTCAAATTGAGCATATACGGCCTACTTTTTTGACGATTTCAAAATGTTCTTAAACAGAATTTTGCTGTTTCCACAGGATAATTTCACTTTAGTTCAACAGTATACAACCTCACGATGTTACCATATCAATATCAAGTCATTCTGAGTTTGCTTTCAAAAATAAAAGCATTTTCAAAATGCCCATATCTGACTTGATCCTGGAACAATTTCAAAATGCTCTAAAATGGAAAATTCCTGTTTCCACAGGGTAATTCCACTTTAGATCAACAGTATACAGCCCCACAGTGATACCATATTAATATCAAGTCATTCTGATTATGCCTTCCAAAGTAAAAGCCTTTTCAAATTGCCAAGATACGACCTACTCTTTTAAAGATTTCAAAATGCTCTAAAAGTGAAAATTGCTGTTTCCACAGGATAATTTCACTTTAGGTCAACAGTATACAACCTGACGATGTTACCACATCAATATCAAGTCATTCTGATTATGCCTTCCAAAATAAAAGACTTTTCAAATTGTCCATAATTGACCTAACTTTCAGTGATTTCAAAATGCTCTAAAAGTGAAAATTGCTGTTTCCACAGGATAATTTCACTTTAGGTCAACAGTATACAACCTCACGATGTTACCATATCAATTTCAAGTAATTCTGATTATGCCTTCCAAAATAATGGCCTGTTGAAAATGCCCATAATTTACCTAACTTTCAGTGATTTCAGTTTCCACAGGGTAATTCCACTTTAGATCAACAGTATACAACCTCACGATGTTACCATGTCAATTTCAAGTCAGTCTGATTTTGCTTTTCAAAATAAAAGCTTTTTCAATTTGCCCATATATGACTTACTCTTGGAGTGAATTCAAAATGCTCTAAGATGGAAAATTGCTGTTTCCACAGCATAATTCCACTTTAGATCAATAGTATCCAACCCCACAGTGATACCATATCAATATCAAATCAGTCTGATGTTGCCTTCCAAAATAAAAGACTTTTCAAATTGCCGATATACGACCTACTCTTTTAAAGAATTCAGAACGCTCTAAAAATGAAACTTGCTCTTTCCACAGGATGAATCCATGTTAGATCAAAAGTGTACATCCACACCATGGTACTACTTCAATTTCAAGTCATTCTGATTTTGCCTTCCAAAATAATGGCCTGTTGAAAATGCCAATAACTTACCTAACTTTCAGTGATTTCGGAATGCTCTAAAAAGGAAATTTTCTGTTTCCACAGAATAATTTCACTTTAAATCAACAGTATACAACCCCACAGAGATACGATGTTAAGATCAAGTCACTCTGATTTTGCCTTCCAAAATAAAAGTATTTTCAAATTGCCCGTAGACGACCTACTCGTTTAACGATTTCAAAATGCTCTTAAATTGAAAGATGCTGTTTCCACAGGATAATTCCACTTTAGATCAACAGTATCCAACCCGACAGTAAAACCATGTAAATTTCATGTTGGTCTGATTTCGCCTTTCAAATTAATGGCCCGTCGAATTTGTCCATATGTGATATACTCTCAATTATTTCAGAATGTTTTAAAAATGAAAATTGCTGTTTCAACACATATTGGGTTTTCATTTTGAAAAGCAAAATCAGACTCAATTGATTATGACAGAATTGAATCATAAGGATGATGTAAAAGGAAGCTGAAATTGCCACTAGGTTGTAATTGATAGTACGTTTATATTTTAAGTCTGTGGAAAGATGTCATGGTTGGTTTGCAAGCTGTTTTGTAATTTCTTTATTTAGAATGACATCTTTCCACAGACTTAAAATATAAAGAGCAATTTAAGAGCATTTTGAAATCGTTAAACGAGTAGGTCGTCTACAGGCAATTTGAAAATACTTTTATTTTGGAAGGCAAAATCAGACTGATTTGATATTGATATGGTATCACTGTGGGGTTGGATACTATTGATCTAAAGTGGAATTATGCTGTGGAAACAGCAATTTTCCATCTTAGAGCATTTTGAATTCGCTCCAAGAGTAAGTCATATATGGGCAAATTGAAAAAGCTTTTATTTTGAAAAGCAAAATCAGACTGACTTGAAATTGACATGGTAACATCGTGAGGTTGTATACTGTTGATCTAAAGTGGAATTACCCTGTGGAAACTGAAATCTTCCTTTTTAGAGCATTCTGAAATCACTGAAAGTTAGGTAAATTATGGGCATTTTCAACAGGCCATTATTTTGGAAGGCATAATCAGAATTACTTGAAATTGATATGGTAACATCGTGAGGTTGTATACTGTTGACCTAAAGTGAAATTATCCTGTGGAAACAGCAATTTTCACTTTTAGAGCATTTTGAAATCTTTAAAAGAGTAGGTCGTATCTTGGCAATTTGAAAAGTCTTTTATTTTGGAAGGCATAATCAGAATGACTTGATATTGATATGGTATCACTGTGGGGCTGTATACTGTTGATCTAAGGTGGAATTACCCTGTGGAAACAAGAATTTTTCATTTTAGAGCATTTTGAATCGTTAGAAGATTAAGTCAATTATGGACAATTTCAAAGGGCCATTACTATGAAAGGCAAAATCAGACTGACTTGATATTGATATGGTATCACTGTAAAAAGACTGTGGTTGGAAAGTGTTGATATAAAGTTCAAATAGTATTTGGAAATACGACTTTTGCTTTTAAGAGCATTATTAAGTCATTGAAAGAGTAGTTCAAAAATGAAGATTCACAGGGCTTTTACTTTGAAATCCAAAATAAGATGGCCTTGATAGTGACAGGGCACAATTAGGGTACAAGGCTGTGTCATATAGATCTAACATTAGAGTTTGTAAAAAAAAAAAAAAGCCTAAATTATATGTTATTATGTTCTTAACATATCTGTTAATTCACTCGAAGTTGGCTTTTATTTTGAAATCCGGTTTCCACATCCATTCCCGTAATACTTTGAATACACAGGGAACGTAAAACAAACTGGAGGCTGGCTTGACTGCAAGTCTCGAATTGGAGGCTGGCTTGACACAAGTCCCATGAAGGGAGTAAAACTTCCTATAAACTCTTCAAAACCGTGCTTGGTGGTCTTTAAATTTTATCGTGACTATAGCTGCACTGTTCTTGCGGAAGGATATTGATATTAGACTGTGAGAATTAACCGTACACCGTGGCTGCTGCTTGAATTATTTACATCATCATGTAAGCAAGAAAGCCTTTTTCTTTACTTGGGTCTGCGGTGGTTTCTTTGCCACTGTTGTCCTGTGTGTATGGGCTCAAAATGTGGTCATAAATATTTTGTACTTGTAAAAAAGATTTGTGTGCGCGTAAAAAAGATTTGTGTGTGTAAAAAAGATTTGTGTGCGTAAAAAAGATTTGTGTGTGGACTTAGAAAAAAAAAACCCTGCAAGTTACAAGTACGGATTTTTGACCCTATTTTTCTTCCCTTCATCTGATTGGTCAATGTCATGTCAATCACAAATGTAACAATCCAATCAGAGAACAGATGGGTTTGGCTGTCGGAGGGGCGCTTTTTTGAACTGCAGGTCCTTGAAGGGTGATACCGTTTGAAGCTGGAGGATCGCTATATAAATATCCGATAGCAGCTAGGTCCCCTAACTTTCAGTAGCTGTTGAAAGGAAAAGGTTGTGGTATATCAGTGGTTAGAAATAACATTATTGCTTTAGGATTAGTTTAAAAAAAAAAGTCAGGGCTGACCCAGGACCATTGCTGTGAGTCACAGTGCACAGCATAAAAGTCCTTTCACATCGGACGCAGGATGTGCTGCTAATGCTAACTGCTAACTAAAAGCAAAGGATCCAGAATTTGTTACGCTGGCTGCTGGGCTCTGTGGGTTTTTGCAGCAGCTCTACCTGTACTAGATGCACCTGCTCCTTGTCGTTTTTATCTCTGACTTTATGTCCTCTACAAGAGTTTGTTTTTTTGCTAGTTCTTCAAATGTTCAATAAAAACATGTATGCTAATTCATAACGAAGAAAGCTTTGTAATAAAGACTGTCATTTCCAAAACACTGCCCGCCCCCACCCCGCGGTCCGCAGCGCTGTTGAAAAGGCTGTGGAAGTCCCTGTATTAAACACATAGACCTGTGACATAAAAATCACCAAACTCGGACGACCACAGACTGTTTTCCTTCGTGGTGATGAAGGAAAACGCTGGGTTGGCATGTAAAAGGGCATTTATTCCCTTCAAAGACCTGCAGTTCAAAAAAAGCGCCCCTCGACAGCCAAACCCATCTGTTCTCTGATTGGATTGTTACATTTGTGATTGACATGACATTGACCAATCAGATGAAGGGAAGAAAAATAGGGTCAAAAATCCGTACTTGTAACTTGCAGGGTTTTTTTTTCTAAGTCCACACACAAATCTTTTTTTACGCACACACAAATCTTTTTTACACATACAAATCTTTTTTACGCACACACAAATCTTTTTTACGCACACACAAATCTTTTTTACACATACAAATCTTTTTTACGCACACACAAATCTTTTTTACGCACACACAAATTCTTTTTACACATACAAATATTTTTTACACATACAAATCTTTTTTACGCACACACAAATCTTTTTTACACATACAAATCTTTTTTACAAGTACAAAATATTTATGACCACATTTTGAGCCCATACGTGTGTCCCTGTACATCCTGCCCTAAACATTTATCATTTCTTCTATGTCCTAGTGCTGCTCGATTATGGGAAACGTTATACTTGGAATTGTTTTAGTCAATATTGAGGGTTTTTTTTTTTTTAACTCAGTGGTTTGACTTTGGAAACATTTTGCAAATGTAGAAAAGTAAAAAAACACTGCTATAAATGAGACAAACAAGACTAAAGAAGAACACAAATGAAACGGTGCAAAGTGATGATGTGTCTTATTCTGTCCTCTCATCTTTCCTTATTCTCTGTAGGGGTTTTGAAACAACTACAGTGCAGTGAAAACTATTTGCCACCCTTCTGATTTATTTATTTATTTTTTGGTTGTTTTTTTTTTTTTTGTCCCATCATGTTTCAGATCATCACATTTTAATATTAGACAATGATAAGCCCAGTAAAAACAAAGATGCAGTTTTAAATGATGATTTCATTTAAGGGAAAAAAGTTTTCAAACCTACTTGGCTTATCTATGTTGAAAAAGAAATCCCCCCCCCCCCCCCCCCCCCTTCCTTTTAAATCATAATTAACTGTGATTAACCAATTTTTTTTGGAAGCCTGAGTTTAATTTCACTGTTAAATCACAAAAGCACTTAGATGGAACCTGTCTGACAAGGTGAAACAGGCTAAAAGGTCTCAAAAGGTAGCAGCGAACCACAGTGAGACCCATTATTCACAAATGGAGACAACTTGGAACAGTAGTGAACAGTGGTAAGCCTACCAAAATTATCATCAATAATCCATTAATGACTCATCATGAAGGTCACAAAAGAACCAGGAACCTGGAAGACTGCATGTTTCCCTTGCATCAGTCAAGGCTGATCTTTGCAATTAAGAAGGAAATTGAGCAAAAATGCCATCCATGGAGGTTCCAAGGAGAAAACCACTGCTGACCAAAAAGGAAACAAAGGCTTGTCTCACATGTCCAAGACTTTTGGAGAAATATACTGTGGAGTGACAAGACACATTGAACCTTTTCAAATGTTTGCATCCCATTACATCTGGCATAAAACTATCATACCATTTCAAAAACAGTACATCAAGTCGACAGTCAAACGTGGTGGTGGTAGTGTGATGGTTGCTTTGTTGCTTCAGGACCTGGACAACTTGATGGTGACATAAATTCTGCTCCGACAATTAGTTTGTGGCTGAATTCAAACAATTCTGCAAAGAACATTTGGCCAAAATTCCTCCACAGCAGCTGTTCCCAAAGTTAAGAGTGCTGCGGCCCATTTAAAAATGAAAGATTCCAGAGGGGCCTGCCATCATTAAATCTGTACTCTTTACAAAATATGAAATGGTGCTCAATTTCCATGAAAATTTTATAAAAATAAAATAAAATAAGTGGCTATAAATTGCTAATGCTACCAAGTCATATATGCAAAGTATAAAGGCCAACGTTTGACCCACTTGCCACTGCAGCACAAACTTCAATAATAATAAATTTAGGTCAGAGTAATGTTCTGTTACCAGTTTTAAATCACCTTTTTATATAAATAAATACATTTATATAAACATGTTACTGTACATACTTGAGTGAGTAATTTCACACTGAATTTCTGTTATTACTGTAGCCCACCAGGGGGCCCTGGCCCACACTTTAAGAATCACTACTGCACAGCAACCCGAGACACTCGTTGTCACTTAACACAAACACTTGCAGTTCTTGCTGCTAAGGGTGGCGCAACTAGTTATTAGGTTTAAGGGGCAATTACTTTTCAGGTATGTCCAGGTATGTTTAAATAGCTTTGTTCTGTTATTTTTTTTTTAAAAAAATCATAATTTGAAGGGTTCTTTCTGTAATAATATTTGTTTGATCTAAAACAGGTAAAATCTTCTTTGCAAATATGCAAAGAAGTAAAAAATAGAAAGGGGGCAAATACTTCACAGCACTGTATGGCATCTCAGAATCTTTGTAATGTTGTAGTTAAAGTCTTTAAAATATATTTGCTGGTGCACTACTACATTATTCCCTTGGTTTATCAGTCATCATAATATTATTTTGTTTTCTGCCTCTCAGCTGCAAACTTTCAACACTCCTGCATCCTGCCAAACAGTGGAGGAGCTGACCACTGGAGCAGCAATGTCACAGGCTCTGCATCAGATGTGAGAGCACATGCTTTATTTATTTCCAGCCAGTAATTCATGTCACACATGCTCCTGCCTACTCCACGTTAGGTCAAACGTGCACTGCTGGAACAGTTGGGATAATGTGCTTGCATTTTTTTTGCTCTCACGCCCTCATTAGTTCCTCT
The DNA here is from genome assembly GCF_057381845.1 of Rhamphochromis longiceps. Taxonomy (NCBI): domain Eukaryota; kingdom Metazoa; phylum Chordata; class Actinopteri; order Cichliformes; family Cichlidae; genus Rhamphochromis; species Rhamphochromis longiceps. Next base: position 6,382,460 of record NC_140578.1, on the reverse strand, counting down.
ACTATAGAGAGAAAGGGTACTTGTGCTTTAAAGTGCACACAAACAAAAAGAAAACTACTGATCTTATCTTATTACATTTCTGGCCAGCACCACATTGTAGTCATTGACAAGAACCCCTCACAGCAAGAACATTTTGGGTACAAAGTAGAGCTGCTTAATTATGGCAACAATCTTAATCACAATTATGATGAGGATTATTTATCACAAAAAGTTAACTTAAAATGAAGTGCATTTGTTAAACGTTTTAGTTTAACAGAGAGAACAGAGAAAGTGCCCCACTGTAAAGGAAAGGCAAAGTGAAAGCACCATTTCAAACACTTGTTGGAGGTTTTAATTGTAAGTGAATATCAATTTCAGTTATAGCAGTTACAGTTTGCACAGTTATAGCTTTGTGTGATATTTCTGAGAGCGAGAATGGAGTTTGCATGCTCTCACCTATCACATGTCAGATATTTCCAATAAGATAATATCTTACTCATATAATCCACAATCAGTGGGTTAGTTTAGAATTCAAACATTTTCTCCTATTACAGAAACAATTTTGCCACTTTTGCCTGACAGAGTTGTTCTAAAAGTCAAGTGTCTCTTCTATGGAAACTCATTTTCACCTAATTAAATTTTTTTCTGGCTCTTCCCCATGTACAACCCACAGCTGAATAAAAGAACTTGCCTGTTGTATCTCATCTAATGCTGGCAGTTGTAGAAATTAAACAGCTTGAGTAGAAAAGGTTGTAGCATTTATTTCAGAAATTTCATGCACATAACATGGATATCTAACAAAGAATGTGAACTGTACACTACTAAACAAGGACTCTTGTGTAGAATAAGTCTTATCATCTCTGTGCTTCAGAGACCCTGCATGGTTCACTGATGGATGGCTCAGTCGTATCAAAACGGATGTTGAAGACAACTGGAGATTAAAGGTACAAAGTACTACCATGCCCCATGTTTGCTTTTTGTTCACTTTGGGTTTTTCTTTTAAATGTTTATTTTTCTTCTAATTTGCTGAACCCTTTGTGTGCTAAATCCTTTGTTTGCTCCACACCTGCAAAACTGTCCTTGACACTGATCTCCAAGCTGCTCCAGGGGTTCTGCTTAAGCGTGCACTCTGACTCTGCGCTCTGACTCTTCTGGTGAAAGTGTGCATGTATGTTTGTCCAAATATGTCAGCTGTAAAGTGTAAGGATGAAAAAAAAAAAGAAAAAAAAAAAGCCATTTTCTCCACATTGATTTGGTTGTGATGCTTTCCCTGCTGCTGCCTTGTCCTCTTTCCTGAATGCTTTTTTTCGTGGACACATCCTTTATTGCAGCGGTCCCCAACCTTTTTTGCACCACGGACCAGTTTATGTCCGACAATATTTTCACAGACCGGCCTTTAAGGTGTCTCGGATAAATACAACAAAATAAAACCAGCACCGGTACCAACAAAAGAAGATTTATTCATAACACATGGGAAAAGACCCAGGAAACCGAGTTAATGATAAAAACTATAAAAATCCTGAAAACCATGAATTTTACACCCGAGCCTCAACTCTCGTGGCCCGGTACCGGTCCGTGGCCTGGGGTTTGGGGATCGTTACTTTATTGTGCATATAATAGAAGTCTTATTTACATGTGGGTCATTCATCTCAAATCTTTTGCCTGAACATTTCAGATTTCTTTTAAAATGTTATGGTCCAAAAATAAAAAATTCTTGTCATTTTCTTGATCAGTCCAGCATGAAAGTTGAATGTAAATAAGATTTTCTTAATATTTGTGAATAAGAATTTCATGTTAAATAGTATTCTTCTTGTTTTATTCATTTTTTTTTTTTGAATTATTGTTAAATACAACTCTATACTCTTCAGAAATTATCGTCTGCAATGTCCCTTTTTTTTTTTTAAATTGTCGTGTCATAAAATATGGGACTTTCCAGAAATGTTTCCTTTTTTCATATTTTAACTGGCAAATATGCAAACATTTTTTATTTATGTGTCTCAAATTACTCATTCATTTTTATAGAGCGGCCAGTGAAAATTTTTGGCTTTTTTAGGCTCAAAATAGTTTTTGAGATATATTCAAGTTCAAAAATTGCCTCAGATTTCAATGTGCAAAAATAAGGCTTTACAGTAGATGGACAGGCCTTTTAAAAAAAAAAAAAAAAAAAAAAAAGGATATTTATAGATAATTATCTACAAGTATTTGCTACATGACCTCAAGGTTGACTGCAATTGCTATATAATTTTATTTTTTAAACCATAAGATTTTCAGGCAAATCAGAGGTGGCTGAGCAGAAATTTGATGATGAGCGATTAAATGACCTAATTTGGTCTTAAGCGTTATCATTAACATTAACTTAATGTACTATGCAACTCAAAATATCTGCCATGAAAAAGGACATTTTCAAATGTGTGATTAAAAAGTTTCTCTCTTTTCTTTTGGTCTGCATGAACGTATATTGTTTTCCATTGTTGTTTGTTCATTTTGATCGATATAAAACAAATATGAGAATATTTTATATCTTTCCTCAGATGAACAACCTGAAAAAGATACTTCAGATGGTGGTTGACTATTATAATGAGGTATGGAGAATGTAATCCTTGTTTATGCAGAGATGTTAAGTCATTGGTAGAGTCGACTACAGAATCTGAAAACCTATAAACAGTTGTTTACGGCTTTTCTACATCTTAGAGAAAAGCTTTAGTGAAAAGTTAATGTGCAGCTTTTATTTTCTGTGCACCTTCAGGTCTTATCCCAGGAAATTTCAGATTTTCCCTTGCCAGATGTGTCACTGGTGGCAGAGCATTCAGACCCCACTGAACTGGGGAGACTTCTGCAGCTTATACTGGGCTGTGCAGTCAGATGTGAGCGCAAACAGGGTATGTTGCTGCTTGTGTGTTACACATAATCTCTACACTCATGTAAGACCCAATTAAAGACATTTTGCATGAGCAAAATGTAAAAAAAATAAATAAAAATGTTGTAACATGTCACTTACAAAGACGGAGTTTATGAGATTAGAAACCAGTGAGGACAGGTGCTGCATTTAGTAGTTTGACAAAATATTACAATGGTGTGTACGTTTGTGTGATTTAATCTCCCTCATTATATCACCAGAATACATTCAGTTCATCATGACCTTGGAGGAGTCTGTGCAGCATGTTGTCATGACAGCCATCCAGGAGGTCAGCCTGTTTTAATATAGCATTACTTGCTCTGACAAATTAGCTGTATTAAAGATACTCAGAAACAGCTTTGCTGAGCATTTCTGCCATTTTAAATAACAGTAACTGTTTCAGCAGCAGAAGCAATAGTGTATGAAGGAGGTTCGAGTATTTGCTTGCATATGGTGAAATAGGTTGAGGCTTTGCAGCTTTTTCAGTTAGTGTATGTAATAAACTCTGCTCCATTTTCCTCTTCAGCTCATGAGTAAAGAGACCAAGACCGCATTTGGAGCAGAGCTGTCCGGGGATTTGGAACAGCAGGTTAGTATTATTATTATATCCCACTCAGTCTGAAAGAAAGTGTGTTGCTAAATGCATTGTTAATGCCCATTTGGTGCGATATGGTGGATATGAATGCATCGGGAGGCAAATCGGGGTTCAGTATCTTGCTCAAGAATACTGTGACATGTGGACCGGAGCAGACTAGGATTGAGCCACCTACCTTCCGATTGGTAGACGACCTGATCTGCCACCTGAGTGACAGCCGCTCCTCTATTTCGTTGCAGTTAAAATGTTCCTTTAGAGCCGCTTGCAACCTCAGCGTTTGGCTCATAGATATTACTTGCACACATACTGACCTCATAATTTAAAACTTTAGTTGTATTTAATAATATGTTTTTTCTAACATGCATAAAGTCTAAAGTAGTTCAGCTTACTCTAATTTGCTTGTGCTAAGTCAAGCAAAGGACCTGTGTATGTAATTTAAATTGTTGGCTTGTTCAGCTTGTCAGTTTATTGACTTGTTCTTGGAGCGTTACTGTACCGTGCAAACTGCACAAGTCAGTAATGTAACTTTTGTCAGGCAGTTGGCATCGCAGCTGCTGATAATATTGCCATTTCAAAGGAGTCCACCCAACTTATTTCTGTAACTTGAGCCTTTATTTTCCTTGACGTGTTTGCGGAAGAACGTTGTCACTGTGCAGAGACTACCACAGCTCAAGTACTGACATGAACTGCACATGTGGCGCTGGAGATCTGCATCTTCAATGGGAAAATGAATCGGGGAACATTGATGGTTTTGTATTGATTTTATGAGTAATGTATTTTATGCTTAGTTCTTGAACTTAGCTTTTTTTTTTTTTTTTTTTTTTTTTAAGAAAAACTTAGCCATTTAATATTTGCTTTCTCTGATCCATGAGAGAATCACATCAGTGTCTCTTCGATAATTTAACTTCTAAATCCTCATGTGTCCAGCTGAAAAAAGCTCTTGAGGACCTCGCTGCACTTCAGACAGAGAAGGAAGCGCTAACCCAGCGATGTCAAGAGCTGGACCTACAGGTGAGTGCAGACCTGTTACACACAGCCAAGGTGAATTTCTATTGAGAAATACTCTTGAATCTGATTGACTAGCGCTCTTTTGCCTTACTTTGCTGATATTCAGGTCTCTATGTCTCCACACATACATGTCTATGTACAGTATAAACAGGAATTGTGTAATGCTTTGCTCCATTGTGTGGAGCTGCTGTGGCAGAATGACCATGAGCTTAGAGTCTGGGCTCAGCTTGTCCTACCGTGCCATTCAGCCCATGCTCTGCCACTGCTACAAGGCCTCATTCATCACTGAACAGGCAGACTAATTTTAGCATAGGGACTGATCAACTGTTCAACTGGACTCTCGACAGATTGATTTGTTCTGTTTCCAGTCTTGCTCTTCTCTGATCGTAGCGAGGTAAGTATAACATGGTTGTCTGTCCCGCGCAACTAAACTCAACTAAACGAGCTGCTTAAATATTTGTACTCTAACTCTGCTAACAGACGGTTCAGTTGGGATTCTGTTTGACACAGGGCACACAATGCTTATTTAATAATTTTTACTGTTTTCCAGTAATTAACCTAAAGACTTTGCCATATTCTTTTGAGAAAAGCAACATTACATTATTTTGTAATGTATATGGGTCTTTTGTACTGATGTGCTGTGTTACTAATTATGTGTTGTTTTAAAGATTCAAACTATCAAAATAAATGGCTTTAAGTTAGCCTACAACAGGCCATACAGAGTTACTAAATAATTTTATTTTACATGGTTTTGTTTGGTGGTAGTAGATAAATTGAAAATGCATTTTGTAAATATTTTACACGCACAGTAAGAGGTTTTGACATCTTACATTGGTAGTAGGCTCCTTATCATTTACCCTTGCGTTTGGAAATGCTGTTGTCATCGAGGCCGCCTGTTGCCATGGGTGTATAGTCTGCAGCATCCTGCCGAAAGGTTGCATCAGTCAAAGAAACATGCACATGAAGGTCAGAATCAAAGGTCTACTAGCAGAACTCTGCACTATAACAAGATCACTGAAATTATTCTGTGCTTGACCTGTGATTTTTAGTCATGTGCCTGATTGGTATTCATAATAAGAAGAATAATAGTGAACATATATCTCAACTTTAGTTGTAGACAAGTTGTAAGGACGTTATGGGATAGGAATTTAAACAGTCATGTGTTATTCTCAAACTAATGTTTCATAAACTGGCAACCAGCTTTGAGGTACTGGTGAGTGAGAATGAAAACTAACCATGCATTAACATGTTTGCTTAAAGTGCACTTTGTCTGTGCTCTGCTTTCAGCATGGATTAACTGCACTGTTTGCTTTAACAGCTGGGAAAGTAAATTCTCATGGCAGTGGTGTATCTTTTGATGCGATGATGTTGTGACATTTTACTTTGCATGAAATAAATGAAGATATTTCATGTCATATTTTTTCCCCCGATGAAACCAGTTCAACTTTAAAACTACTTGTGGGAATGGCTCGCTCACCTTACTTTCCCTGCACAGGTGGCTGTTCTTCAAGAGGAACGGAACAGCTTATTGGCTGAGAATGATGTCCTAACAGACCGAGCTAATCAGCTGGACACATTTGATGACCCAAGCACGCCGTCGGGAAGAAAACACAGTCAGTTACAGCAACAGCTAGAAACACTGCAGGAGGAGAACTTCAGGTTTGTCCTTTCCTCTTGAAATGGCTGATGAACCTCCCTATGGTGAAAACAAAACAATGATGTGTTATGCATTTTCTAGGCTGGAGGCTGCTAAGGATGACTATCGGATCCACTGTGAGGAGCTGGAGAAGCAGCTGATAGAAGTTCAGCACCGAAATGATGAGCTCACCAGCTTGGCAGAAGAATCGCGAGCTCTCAAAGATGAACTGGATGTGCTGAGGTTTGTGTCTGTAATACAATAGATTCATTAAAGTATTAAATTGTTTAGAGGTAAGATCATACAAATTCAGTAAAATAAAAATGCATTTCAGGCTCAGGATTAGAAATTATTGCATCAGTTGGATAACTTAAATTGGTTTGGAGAAAAAGTTAGCGAGGCAAGGCTGAGATTATTTGGACATATGTAGAGGAGGGTTAGTGCTTACAATGAAAAAACGATGTTGAATATGGAGTTGCTAGGTGAAGGGAAAAGTGGATGACCACAAAAAAGATTCATGGATATAGCGACGGAACACACACAGAAGGTTGGTGTGAAGGAAGATGATGCTAGGGATACGCTCAGATGGAGACACATGATCTGTTGTGGTGACTTCTAAAGGGAGTAATCGAAGGACCATTTACAAGCAGCCACTTTCTGTTGCTTCCTGCTGCAAAACTAGTAGAGGCAGTAAGGCCACACCCTTCAATGAGTGAAACTGGCTGATGTTTGCGTTTCTGACCTTAACAATAAGGGGTGTCATTTTGCTGGCATGAAATCGGCGTAACACCGGTACAGATTATCTCGTTCCAGTAAATGACTAATTCTTAATCGATAATGTTACAGGAAGTGAAACAATGAGATTTCGAATTTCTTTTGTAAGTGTCCTGAGACTAGATAATCAGCAGGTTTTTGAAACTAGAGCTCTTTGATCTCTCACGCAAGCACTGGGAGATCCTTTAAGTTCAACACAAAAGGTGCTTACCTTGGATCAAAATGTTCTACCTTAGCGTTATTTCTGAAGACGCTCTTGTTCACGGTTATAATGGAGACTCAAATGTGTGGTGACAATATTTTACAGTCCTTCATATTCTTGCGTAGGAAAATGTTTGTTTTACGCTATTTAATATGTAACTAATTAAAGAGGTAGTTTTAAAGTATGCAGTGATCTTAATATCTGTATTAAAATGTTGCTTATTCCAGGCACAGTAAATTGAGATATGTGCTGCAGTACTGTACATTTCAGTTTTCCTATGTGCTGTATAGGAACTGCTCAGATCGGGTGGTGATGCTGGAGGCTTCGGTGGAAACGTACAAGCGCAAGCTGGAGAATCTGGGTGATTTAAAGAGGCAGATGAAACTATTGGAGGAAAACAACATGACTTACATGCAAAACACAGTCAGTCTGGAGGAAGAGCTGCGCAAGGCCAACGCTGCCCGTGCACAGCTCGAGACATACAAGAGACAGGTAAATGACATGCAAAAGCACAGCTCGAACTTTCATCCAAAATCCACACAAATTATAAATCTCACAATATAATCATTTGTTTGTAATAATAACATTTATTGACATTTTTTGAGCAATAATGTGTCTGGTGGTGGATGAGTTTATATTATTACATTTTCATTTATTTAGGTCCAGGAGCTACACAGGAAGTTGTCTGAGGAGACGAGGCGAGCAGACAACCTGGCGTTTGAGATGAAGAAGTTAGAGGAGAAACATGAAACTGCAACGAAAGAAAAAGAGGTTTAACAGCATTTTTTTTTTAAGTTAGCAATAATAAAGTAATAATTTTCTTCTAGCTGTGATAAAACTCCTAACATTGTTAAAAAATTTCTTCACCACCACAAGAGGATCATCATTGAGCGAGATTCTCTGAAGGAAATCAATGAGGAGCTTCGATGCACTCAAGCTCAGCAGCACCAACTCTCCCAAGCAGGTATCCTATAGGAAAGGTCATACCTGACATTAGTTATTGTGGTGTTGCTATGGTAATCTGAAATTTGCATGCTTATTTCATATAGGCATGCTTCCCTCTAGCAGCCCCAGTCATGATAACCTGGCTGCTGAGTTGATGCCCGTTGAGTACAGGTAGTATCTTACTGCTGTTGCTGCACTTAATAAGATTTTTACTTTTCCCACCAAACTGATGTGTGTGACTTATGTGTGTGTTATTGTTCAGAGAAAAGTTCATCCGGCTGCAGCATGAGAATAAGATGTTGAGAGTGCAGCAGGAAGAATATGAGCGTGAGAAGATCGCTTCTCTGCAGGCCCAGCTGGAGGAAGCACACAAGACTCGCAGTGAACTGGACACTGAAAACAGGTTTCTGTCAAGCACTGATAGATGTGATGGAAGCTGTTCTCTCCATACATTTAGTTTGATGTATTTTCATCATTTATCAAATGTATTTGATCTGGATGTTAACCTTTCATTCCTCTACATTCTGGTTAATCTTCAGACTGAGCCGAGAACGGGTCGGTGAGCTGCAGCAGCAGGTTGAGGACCTTCAAAAGGCTTTGCAGAGCCAGGCATCCAAGCCTGATGATGTAAGTTTGCCCAAATGGTCTGGCGTTAGTACAGAGAAAATGCAGAGTTAATGTTAGCCTGGTATATTTGATGCTGGCAAGGAATTACAAAAGAAAATCACTTTATATAAGGTAGGTAGATTGGTATTGGTAGAGAAAGATGTATGCACTGTAATTACAGCCATTTGTATACAATCACATAGCTGGTTTACAGCAAGATGCAAACCTCTGGTTAAATTTAAGAACAGGAAGGCCAAATTAACTTTTCCAGAAAACACCTTAAAGTGCCAGCACAGTTCTTTCAATCACGCCTTGATTGTTAGTTTTTACTTTAGAGTGAGTGTGTCAGGGGAAATCCTTTTATTTATTTTTGCCATCCAGAATGAAATTCCTTTACCACATTTAATCTTGTACTTCTATTTTCTCATTTTCAGTCAAACCTGAAGCGGAAACTTGATGCACACATGTAAGTGCAGCTGGTCTGAGCTTTGACAAATAACTGAGGGGTGCAAAATGAATTTCTATGTTTTCCAGTAGAGGGAGGTAAAGAAGCAGCATTTTTTCTTCCCCTTCAGGGTCCAACTGAACGAGGCCCAGGATGAAATCATGAAGAAGAAAGAGCTGCTGGAGGACCTTCAGCCTGACAACACTCAAACCTGTAAGTTGCACGTTTGCGTCATCATCAACACTAGACACAAAGTGATGGCTTAGTTATAAGTGTTGCTATTTTATTTGAAAGCTCTGAAGGTGGATGAGCTGATGGCTGCTCTTAAGAAGAAGGATGATGACATGAGAGCCATGGAGGAGAGATACAAGATGTATTTGGAGAAAGCTCGCAGTGTGGGTAATATTATTCATGTTTCGTTACTTTGAGTATTGTCTGTGTTAGTATTTCATTTCCTTTGTTCCTACTGTAGGTGATCCGAGCATTGGACCCTAAGCTGAATCCTGCTACTGCTGAGATCCAGGCTCTGAGGAACCAGGTTGCAGACCGAGACAAGCAGATTCTCAGCTTGGAAGTAAATCTGCATTTTAATCTTGTTCAAACTGAAGTTATATGTTTACTACATTTTTCCCTAAACTGAGTCAGTTTGCAGAGAAGAAACAGGTGTATCAGAATATACAGATATCAACAACAGTGTGAGAAAATTTATGTAAGCCATAAATTTCCAGGTTTTTGAATATGGCAGTCTCTAGCTTTTCCATTATAAAGTTCCAGTAATGTTTTCCCTTCTTGCATTTCCGAAACCAGTAAATAAGATTACCTCCCGTTGCCTCACTTTTAGGGCAAAGATCTGAAATTGGTTCATTTATCCTGTGGGGGTCTTTCTGGTGTGAAAGAAGTGATGTGGAAAAGCTTTTGATTGCTATATGAAAACATTACTGCTTACTGCTTGTTTTAAGTTGAAGGGTTGTTTATTTCATTTTATTTTACGTTTTCATTTAAACGGATTGACATTTTTTGGTTATTTGTCTCATAGCGTCAGTGTGAGCAGGCAAAGCTGAGAGAGTATGAGGAAAAACTGATTGTCACGGCGTGGTATAACAAGGTAAAGTAAAATGGTACATTGCCTGCAAGATGGTCAGTTACATATTTACCTACTGCCTCTTCTTCACTCAGTGTCTTCTTTCTGTACTCAGAGTCTGAACTTTCAGAAGCTGGCCATCGAATCACGTCTCGGGGGCTGCACTGCCTCCATGCTGTCTCCCGGTCAGTCCTTTCTGACACAGCAACGGCAAATCTCAAATGCCCCCCGCCGGGCACTTTCAATCAGCGTGCCTGCCACTACCTCCAAGTAGACTGTGTCACAGAGCCAAATGTCTCCCTTTATTCAGCTAAGGAAAAATCTATAAGCATCACTCCCTCCCATAAGTGACCTTAAACACATCTGCTCTCAAGACAGGGAGGGGTCAATGAAATGCTGATTGGGATCAGTGAGCATCGGCTCATCCAATAGGTCACCCACCTGATGATATTTATGCTCTCTTACTGTACATTGAACCTGGATAGAAAGTTAACCTACTGTTAACTCAAGCAGTGCACAATTCACCAACTCTAGAGTAGACTAGAACACATTTCTACCCTGTCTTTGCTTTGCTGTGCAGCTGAATACTTGTTATAATCAGCTCATTTATCTCCTGTCAGGACTAAGAGAAACATAACTGACTGCTTAACAATATTTAATATAGAGTTTGAGCCCACTCGTATTAACGAATGTGATATTAATGAACACTAAAGCCGAGAACTTGTAACTTTAGACGGTTGTTGAAATACGTCCAAGTTGAACAGTCAAAGTATGCAGTGATGGTGACACGGTCATCAAACAGCAGCATCTGATGAAAAACACAAAGAAACTTTGGAAAATCAGTTCTGTGTCTGGTGCTGGCCACCAACTGCTTTTATGCTTCAGCCACTTAAAGATTTTTACTAAAATGGAAAAAAGCTCATCGTGTAAAGCTGTGAAAATCCTAAACCATTTAAAGTAAATCAAGAATATTTTTCTATATTCCCAGGGAGTGATGTGATCACAGTAAAAACTGCTGGGCCTTCTTGAATCATATTTAGCAGTGACTATCCAAGACTGTAGTCTCTAAATTTGTACAACTGTAATGTAAACATGATTTTAACACCAGCCTTTGATCCAAATGTCAGAATCAGGTTGAACATTTATATAGTACCTTCAAATTGTAACTTGAATTTTTTTTTCTTACTCTAATCAGGTTGTATCGTGAACATATATTCAGGCTCTTTAGTGTCAGCAGAGGTTAACAGCACTATAGAGGAGCAGAATTTGTCTTTCAGGTTGTTGGTTTCTGGCTGCCTGTTGTTACACCTTCTAGTTAAACTGCACTAGTTTCACAACACATAATTAGATTCTATTATAATTTTGTGTAGGAGTATCTAATATTGCTTTGATTTTTCTTTTGAGTGAATGAAGATTATAGATTTCTGATGTTAAAAAGCAGTGACTCCTAAAACTAGGTGGTATCACGTGTAGCACAGCACAGAGAACTGTGAGTAAATGGATTAAAAATAGTGTAGGGGAAAGGCATTATAAACTTTCTGGGTTGTAAGCAGTTCAAATTTTAATGCTTTTGGATTTCTTGTGAATAAATGCATTTTGTTTTTCTAAACATGTATATTGTATTCTTTTGAGACTCGGGGGTGTACAGCTCTATCCTCATTATCCACACTGTTGAAATCTCCCAATTCTTTGAATCTTTGGGCTGAAGGAGGGACAATACTCGGTGTATCAATGCTCAATCAACAATCATTTATTTCCATACAATTCAACAGTCAGAGCATTACAACGTCCGGACGGGAGAGATGCTACCAGAGGGTCAGGCACATGTCTCAAAATGGTGACGGGTTGCTCAGCTTTTTATAGTCTCTAGTGGCCCCCAGCTAGTCGTAAAAGCCAAAACATCACATTTTTTCTCTGTTACAGCGCCTAAGTTATGACCTCGGCAGTTGTTTCTCTGCTTTCTGTAAGGTGGGGGTGTGGAATGTGGTCTATCTATCTCCCCTGTCTTTAGACACAGAGTCTCCTGCTTACAACCTTCTCTTCATGATTCAACAATTAAGCATGTCAAGAAAACAGTGTAACACATTCCCAGCAGATCAAGGATACAGAGTGATGCACATTTATCTAATGAACTAATATGTGAATATGTTCTGTTAACTCAAAAGTATAATGAGAACTACACTACATACAGCTCACACACTCTATATTAAAGGGTATAATGTGATCTACAGCAGTATTCTAATTCAACTACTTTGATTACATATATAAGGTAACATATAATAACAGAATAATCTAATAACACAAACCAAAGGTTTCAGATGATGTGGTCGGTGTGTGCAAATCATCGCTGTGAGCCAAAAGTTCAGGCTCCAGAATAATTCAAATTCGCATTTTGATACTGTATTTTTCACCCTGCTGTTGTGTGTGGATGATGCTAGATCATTCACCTGTAGCTCTGACACACTCAGATAAAATGGTCCCAAATACTACTGTTCAAGCCTGTTGTTTGTGAATTTATCACCTCAGTTTCTACTTTCAGGTCTTACTGAACACTAGTCCAACCAAAGGCTGATATCAAAGAAATTGCAACAGTCTTCTTTGTTTGCTACACTTTGATAAATAGAGATTTCTTGGCAAGATTGTATAATTCAGCAAGCCTTGGCATAAACCTGGGAGTGTTCCGGTACATGTAGTTTGAGTCATTTTACTCTGTACTCAGTGGTCCCCAACCTTTTTTGCGCCACGGACTGGTTTATGCCCGACAATATTTTCACGGACCGGCCTTTAAGGTCCATCCATCCATTCGCTTATCCTTTTCAGGGTCGCGGGGGGCGCTGGAGCCTATCCCAGCTGTCATAGGGCGAGAGGCAGGGTACACCCTGGACAGGTCGCCAGTCTGTCACAGGGCCAACACACAGGGACAGACAACCATTCGCACTCACACCTAGTGACAATTTAGATTATCCAATTAACCTATCCCCACAGGCTGCATGTCTTTGGACAGTGGGAGGAAGCCGGAGTACCCGGAGGGAACCCACACAGACACGGGGAGAACATGCAAATTCCACACAGAAAGACCCCGGCCTGATGTTGGAATTGAACTCAGGACCTTCTTGCTGTGCGGCAACGGTGCTAACCACCGTGCCACCGTGTCGCGGATAAATACAACAAAATAAAACTAGTACCGGTACCAAAAAAAGATTTATTCATAACACACGTGAAAAGACCCAGAAAAACCGAGTTAACGATAAAAACGATAACAAAATAACGCTAAAAACCTATTAACCTATTAATGAAGTCCAGGGTGTTTGGATGGCACTTTAGAGTTAGTCTCTATTTTTGAGTTGGGTGTTGATATTACATAATGTGTGAGGGCACATCATGGTCAATGTCTGCAATCAAGAGACGACTTTGCATCACACTTATAATTTTCCGCTTTGGTTGCTAATTTTCCTATTCAGATCAGTTAAGAACTCTGTGAATAGAAATGCTTTTAGTTTGTTGCTCTATTTTTACTTTAGTTTTTTATGTACTATATTATACATTTTAAAACTTGAATGTTTGTAGTTTTTGAACTAGTTGGATAAGTACCGGAGCATTTTAATTGTGAATAATAAGTTTCAACTGATTGTTGAAACGACCTCCTCGGTTTTGGGGTAATAACTGTACATGTCTCTGAAATGTAGGCCTCGGATATTTTGAATAAACTGTAAAAACAAAATAAAAATCCAATTGGTGATGCAGAAGTTGCATTATTTAAATTTAGGAAGATAAATATTTTGATGACTTTGAACCTGTTTACCTTAAAGGAAATGTTGGTGCAATAACAATATAAATATCAACAATGATTGATAATTTTCACAAGCAAATTAAACAACCGAATGCAATTTAAAACTCACACTTAAGGGTCACGTAACACACAACTGTGTGTCTCATTTAAAGCTAATCTGCATATCAAATTCATCCTGACCTTTAATTATGTAAATAGAATTAGTCACCACAGCAAAACAACTGTAATTAAAAAAAACAGCAGTTGTAGTCTAGTATATCAGTTTGTTCGTAGCTTCCACACATCCAGCACTGACTAAAAAACATTTGGAAACAGTTATTGGCACTTTTGTGGAAAACATAAAAGGTATAGCAACAAGCAGCATAGTTGACTAATGTCTGCACACGTGCCATCTTATATAGCCTTACAAAATAATACTGTGGTTCAACTGGGCACGTGCATGTAGCTGTGTGTGTGTGTGTGTGTGTGTGTGCACACATTAGGGAGTATTCCAATGCTTAATAGCGCTAGACGTCTGCTCAGCACATCATGGAAGCACTTCTAAACAGCCATGGCAACAATCAGAAAATGTTGCAGCAGATTTGAGCTACCCCCTACTGGACATATTCTCCTTTAAAGAAAAGTTTCAGTTTCAAAGTTAGCGCTGCCTCTTGCTTATTACATCACATTCGAGTCACAAAAATAGTGAAGATGCCAGCTTAAGGCTTTACAATGCACTTTGTTAACCAGTGTGAGGTCTGTCTTTTATGTACAGTCTGTAGTCAAAACTCAGTATACGATAAATAATAATAATAATATAGAAAAAGGCATAGTCTCCATCTCACAGCAACACAACAATATTCATATTTGCTTTTTCTGTTGATTTGTTGGGGATGGTTCAGCGCGGCTTAGCGTACACCTTAAAAGGGTAGGGTGTGCGAGTGGCTCCGGTGACTCCTTCTGTACTCAGCTTGACTCCATCCAGAGTGGAAAAATTAAACTTCTGAAACAAACTGACAAAAAACAGGAAGAGTTCCATCCTTGCCAGCCCCTCACCGAGACACGCACGCCTTCCTGGGAAATGAAGGTGACTCTGGTTATCACCCCATCTAACCAATATCATAATTACAGTTTATATGTTAAAATTACCTGCAGAGAAAGGTAAAAATGCTCCCCTCCTCACAAACTTGCCCTCGCTATCTAGGAAATGTTCAGGATTAAAGGTGTCTGGAGTCTCCCATTTATTCTTATCAAACAGCACTGAAGTCAGGTTAGGCATCACAGAGGTCCCCTGCACATAGACGAGAGCAGTCACATTCAAAGATGGTATTCAAAGTGCTGGTTTATACAGCTAGGCAATGTTTGTAAGAACAAATATAAGACAAAAAAAAGACCATTTTATCTTGAAAAAAGGACAAAGAACCCTGCCTAAAATCTCATGCAAGGGCTTGTTGACAGTAAACACTTGCTCATTGCTAACACTGTTAAGGGGGTTATAATCTGGGAAACGACACATACTGTTTTGTTAAGGTATAGGCTATATATTTAGCATGTATCATTATTAGCGACCTTGCTCTCTTTCAGAAAAAAATGTTTTCCCATTTTGGCATCTGCAATGCATTTGAAAGCAACATTCAGTTTTAAGTTGCAGTGTGGCTAGTGGAAAAATAGAAATCTCAGTCATTGTTTATTTTGGAAATAGAAAAGTATTTTTGTAAAAAGCGAAATTATTTTTGGCAAATGCAAACCTTGTTTTTGGTCCCCAACGTGATGGTTTACCTGGATGAAACCAACGCAAGAACTTGAACTAAGCAATTTTTAATCTTATGTAGGGGGCTTAAGCTGCTGTGTTCTATGAGCAGACCAGATGCACCTTGGGTATGAAGTAACCACCCAGGATTGTGTCCTTGGCGGCCATCCTGAGTCCATTGAGTGGAACGATGTTTCCCATCCTCTGGATCTCGTGGATGACAGCATCAGTGTAAGGCAGGTTGGGTTTGTCTGCCATGGTGGGCTGACGGGTCTGTCCGATCACTCTGTCTATCTCTTCCTGGACTTTACCTAGGAGTCAAATTATATTAACTTGTTAATTAGCAGGTATCTGTGTCATATAATTATTTTGATCTCTGACCTGGATGGTATTAAAAACTAGTTTTGTTCTGAACTTACACTGGATCTGAGGGTTCATGATGAGATAGATGAGTCCCCACTGCAAAGTCTTTGAAGTGGTTTCACTGCCAGCCAGGAACAAGTCCAGACAGCACAGAACCAGGTTTTCTTCCTCAAAGCCCAAATGACTGTTTCTGTTGTGCTAGCGAGCAAAGCAAGGTATCAAAAATACAAGTTAATGAACAGATTTTATTTATTACTGTTATTATTATTTTGGTTGAACGTAAACAGCATACTTTCTCCTTTATGAGGAAGCTGTCAATGTAATCTCTCGGGTTGTTGGGGTCCAGATCTAACTTATGTTTCTCGATCTCTTCCCTGATAGATGCCACCAAAGATTTGGAGCTGCTAAAGATGCGATTGTGAGGTCCCGGCAGGTGTTTCATCAGTCCTGGGAATGCATCATATAGCTGTTAGGGGAGGAAATTGAAAAAAATTATTCAGTGGTGGGTTACCTTTCAATATTTTCAGGAAGAAAAAAATCCCACTGTGTCTTACTAGAGCCCATATGGAACCTTCCAGATAGGCCATCTCAGTCAGATTGCTCAGCATGATCTGGAAGTTGTGGTCACTGTAGTCAAATCGTCTCCCAAACACTATCTTGCAGATGATGTTGGAGACAGCATTGTTTAAGAACGGCACTGGGTCGAATGGCTCACCTGAAGACAGGAAATGCGTTTAGTCACAGTACACTGTGTGTGTTTTGCTTTCACTCATTGCTGTCTCTTGACCTTTCTCCTTTTCCATCGTGTCCTTCAGATGTTGACTTTCATCACAAATACTCTGCTCTGTCGACTCCTTAGCTAAACCAAAGGTGCGTAAAGTAGTCATGGCAAAACGTCGCTGTCTCCTCCACACCTTCCCATTACTGAAGAAAAGACCCGCTGAAAGGAAAAGAAAGCAAAAATTACTGAGGTGTGGCTCAGAGGTTGACCTGACTGCTTTGTTGCTGAAGTATTGCATTTGTGTATTTTTTTTGTGTGATTCACCTGAGTTCCCTGAATAAATTCTGGTCACCATCGGGCTGTAAGGCCGGTCCACAAAGTTGTCCGCTTGTGTTACTAAAGCTTCCTTCACCATCTTCCACCCGGACACAAACACTGTTTTGTGTCTTCCCAGACGTATGCAGAACACATTCCCATAAAAATCAGCAAGCTGTGGATGCAGCGGCAGACAATAAGTGGCCTGTTGTCTAGCATGTGATTCTGATAAGATGCATAGCACAACCTGTTGTTAACACTATAACTTAGTATCTGCAAGGTATTTGGTATTATTTTATTATTTTTCCAGAGTGAAACATGAACATTTTCTTAACTTTATTATTAATGTTCTCTTTAAACTATTCAAGCAGTGATTCTACTTCAGATAAAAAAGTTTAACTAAAGAGCGTCAGTGTCAGTGGAAATCCTGAGGTTGCCCAAGTGGACTTTTAAGAAATGTGTAAATGCCACAATGATGTCAGCTTACCTTGGTTAGGTAAATATGAGGCTGTTTGGCATCAATGTTGAAGATGTTTCCTAAAATAGGTAGAGCTGGAGGGCCTGGAGGAAAGCCCGGTGGATCCTTATCCTTACGAAAATGAAAATATACCATAAGGAGGCCGGCAAAAATAATAAGCAGCTGCTCCTTTATATCAAGACAAAGAAACAAATCACGCAGCTGCATTGTGAAGCAGAGTAAAACTAAGTGATCAGGACCTCAGCTCCAGGATCCCTTCCTATTTAGAGATGGGCTGGTACACTGCTGACTCACAGCTTGGGTATATATAATGATCTGTGTGTGTGTGTGAAAGTTTGTCTGATACTGGGTCAGGCCTCAATTATTACAGATTCTACTAAAAAGTAGCACAAACATTTTTGTTTTATGTGAAATCTTTACATACATACGTGAACGGTTTTCAGTAAACTGATATAAGGGAGAAAAAAAACTTGAATAGTAACACAAATAGTTAAATGTACTGGTGCTTACATATTAAGTATAGCTGAGCATTTAAAGTGCTATCTACTACCAGCCTCATTCACAAAGCACTTTGATTATATACCTGAGCACTTTGTCTAGCATTCACGTGTATGCATACACACAACAATACTTTGACATGCAGACTAGAGGAGCACTGGCTTGTGAAAAAATCAAATGTTAAAATGGGAAAAGAAGCTAGTTGAATATGTAGTTGTGGCTTTGCATATACGGTTTCTTGTGTAACCAGTGAATTAAATCAGGTGTGCGACACAGATTGGCAAACAACTAGTTATGAATACATTTTATTACTAAAAGTGTACATTACAATTTGTCGTTATTGCAATTTAATGATGGAATATCCTTGAATTAAAACACAATATAGTGATTCGGATGCACATGTAAAGAAAATCAGGTAATCTTTGCAGGCAGCAGTGATACAGCAATGACATGAAGATATTAAAATTTAAAAAAAAATCCATCCTTCATTAAAATACTTTTTCTCAGTCTTGACTCTTAGTCGTTGGTTAAATGGCTCAGTGAGATTTATCGAGCCTTGGCGTGAACCTTGAAGGGTTCAGGCACACGTACAATTCCAGAAACTCCCTCTGTGCTCAGCTCCACTCCATCAGGAACAGAGAAAGTGAACTGCTGCAGCAAGCTGACAAAAAACAGGAACAGCTCCATCTTGGCGAGGCTTTCACCAAGACACACACGGTTCCCTGACAAATTTGCAAACACATACACGTGCAGGTTTACAACCTGTGGATGATGTTTTTTTTCTTGTTCAGGTTTTGCTAAAACAACACACTCATTGTGGGGTTTTACCTGCAGAGAAAGGTAGGAATGCTTCTCTCTTCACAAACTTCCCATCAGCATCCAGGAAGTGTCCTGGGTTGAAGGTGTCTGGAGTCTCCCATTCAGTCTTGTCAAACAGCACAGAGGTGAGTACAGGCAACACACTGGTACCCTAGAAAAAAACCACAAGATAACAACAAGATACACTTTAACAACAACACCTGACAGAGCAAATATGTGAAGCTTAAAATGTATATTGCATGCACCTTGGGTATGTGGTAACCATCCAGGGTTGTATCCTTGGCAGCAACTCTGAGTCCATTGAGAGGAATAATATTTCCCATCCTCTGAATCTCGTGGATGACGGCATCAGTGTAGGGCAGATTTGGTCTGTCAGCCATGGAAGGCTGGCGGGTTTGTCCAATCACGTTATCTATCTCTGCCTGGACTTTCTCTGTGAAAGAGAATTAATAGAGTTCAGAAGAAGCCATATTTCAACACCTGTCTGTTACCATAGCACAATTATGAGTCTCAGTCTGTGCTTTTTTGGTCTGAGTAACTTACTCTTTGTTGTTATTCTTTATTTGTAATATCGTGGTTATTTTGTACACCTTTGTTTTTCTTGCTCATGATGTTTTCTTTTGCCACTAGAGAGCCACTTTACACACGGGACAAACTGTTGGTGGTGAGGACACTCATAATAATGAATGGAACACATTCTGTTCCTCAGAGACAAAGGGGGAGACAACAGGGCTGCTGAGCTGGAGCTAAGCAACCAAACACAAAGATATAAACTCTGCTCCAGCTGTAATCGCTGAGAGTGTGAGGTTCTTGGGCAATAAAAAAGGATGAGCTTAGTGCAGTGATTCAGAATTTAGTGCTATGTGCTTCATAAAAACTTGTCTGAAATGTCGTCAAGCCTTTTATTTGTCACATGCAATGTTTACACCTGCAGTGAAATTGGACCCCCCCCCCGACCATACATACAGTGGGGCAAAAAAGTATTTAGTCAGCCACCGATTGTTCCATTTTAAGTTCCCCCACTTAAAATGACGACAGAGGTCAGTAATTTGCACCAGAGGTACACTTCAACTGTGAGAGACAGAATGTGAAAAAAAAATCCATGAATCCACATGGTAGGATTTGTAAAGAATTTATTCGTAAATCAGGGTGGAAAATAAGTATTTGGTCAATAACAAAAATACAACTCAATACTTTGTAACATAACCTTTGTTGGCAATAACAGAGGTCAAACGTTTACTATAGGTCTTTACCAGGTTTGCACACACAGTAGCTGGTATTTTGGCCCATTCCTCCATGCAGATCTTCTCGAGAGCAGTGATGTTTTGGGGCTGTCGCCGAGCAACACGGACTTTCAACTCCCGCCACAGATTTTCTATGGGGTTGAGGTCTGGAGACTGGCTAGGCCACTCCAGGACTTTCAAATGCTTCTTACGGAGCCACTCCTTTGTTGCCCGGGCGGTGTGTTTTGGATCATTGTCATGTTGGAAGACCCAGCCTCGTTTCATCTTCAAAGTTCTCACTGATGGAAGGAGGTTTTGGCTCAAAATCTCACGATACATGGCCCCATTCATTCTGTCCTTAACACGGATCAGTCGTCCTGTCCCCTTGGCAGAAAAACAGCCCCATAGCATGATGTTTCCACCCCCATGTTTCACAGTAGGTATGGTGTTCTTGGGATGCAACTCAGTATTCTTCTTCCTCCAAACACGACGAGTTGAGTTTATACCAAAAAGTTCTACTTTGGTTTCATCTGACCACATGACATTCTCCCAATCCTCTGCTGTATCATCCATGTGCTCTCTGGCAAACTTCAGACGGGCCTGGACATGCACTGGCTTCAGCAGCGGAACACGTCTGGCACTGCGGGATTTGATTCCCTGCCGTTGTAGTGTGTTACTGATGGTGACCTTTGTTACTTTGGTCCCAGCTCTCTGCAGGTCATTCACCAGGTCCCCCCGTGTGGTTCTGAGATCTTTGCTCACCGTTCTCATGATCATTTTGACCCCACGGGATGAGATCTTGCGTGGAGCCCCAGATCGAGGGAGATTATCAGTGGTCTTGTATGTCTTCCATTTTCTGATGATTGCTCCCACAGTTGATTTTTTCACACCAAGCTGCTTGCCTATTGTAGATTCACTCTTCCCAGTCTGGTGCAGGTCTACAATACTTTTCCTGGTGTCCTTCGAAAGCTCTTTGGTCTTGGCCATGGCGGAGTTTGGAGTCTGACTGTTTGAGGCTGTGGACAGGTGTCTTTTATACAGATGATGAGTTCAAACAGGTGCCATTCATACAGGTAACGAGTGGGGGACAGAAAAGCTTCTTACAGAAGACGTTACAGGTCTGTGAGAGCCAGAGATTTTCCTTGTTTGAGGTGACCAAATACTTATTTTCCACCCTGATTTACGACTAAATTCTTTACAAATCCTACCATGTGAATTCATGGATTTTTTTTTCACATTCTGTCTCTCACAGTTGAAGTGTACCTCTGGTGCAAATTACTGACGTCTGTCATCATTTTAAGTGGGGGAACTTGCACAATCGGTGGCTGACTAAATACTTTTTTGCCCCACTGTACATAGCAAAGATATGACGTGGGTAGACAGGTCGGAGACGGGTAGTAATATGGAAAAAACAATGGGCAAGTGGAGGAGGGGAAAAAAGAGACCTGTAGTCATGCTGGACTCCTTATGGGAGGTCAGCATGAGAACAGAAAACAAAATGTGTTATTAGTTGTTAGCGTTAGAAGTATTTTGTCCCATCTCTCTCTCCTCTGCCCAATAGATGGCTGCCCCTCTCCAATTCTGGTTCTTCCCGTTAACAGTGCTTATTCATAAGGGGTCGTCTGATTATTGGGGTTTTCTCTCTATTATTGTTTGTCCTTTTTTTTTTTTTTTTTCCGAAAATAAAGCACCATGAGGATACTGAGATGATGATTATTGAACTCGTGCATAGATTAAAAAGGAGTGATAATTGTTTAATCATTTAACTCTATTTAACTTTGCCTGCTAGTACATGCTTCACATCACTTCCAGTTTTTACATTGTCCAAATCAATACTGACATCATTATTCAAGTTCAATCATATTCTCGCTGCCTTCATTGAGCCAATCATCATCCACTCTGTGTGCTTTAAAGCTCTGTACTCTTCTGTCATTCTCCCTTTCAGACTCCACACCTCCACCTGACCTGAGTCACTCTGAGGTAGACTCTGTCCTAACTCCTATCAAAACCAGGATTCTGTTCTGCCTGCCATGATGGGTCATCTGAGTTCAATCACCAAATATAAAATGATTAATTTCTCTGTCTCAATAAATCAAGTCCAGTACTCTCCTTAATGAACTCACACCTTCCTGGTTGACAGTACAACAGCCCCTGCAGAACATTTTGGGTGCAATCTGAGTGACAAGAAGAACGGTGAAGTAAATGCACTGTTGGTGAACAAAAAGTGGTGCAATCGTCAGCATGTTTGTGTGAAGAACTGTTTCTTTGGTCCACATATTGAATTGAAAGCTGCTGGATTGCATCCATACTAGTTCCTGTTATTGTTGTTACTGTTCACATTTACAATCATCTGATCCATTGCGGCATGACTCACGTCACGGCTAATCCAGTATTTTAGTGTGTTTATGATTTTTTCTGAAGACAGTTCTTGATCTGCTGTGTGCAAATGCTGCTAATGCATGCAGGGCCATTGCATTTCCCATCCTTATCAGATGAGATCAGAATTTGGTCCTATTGATACTGATGTAGGTGCCTCTTTTAAACAACATCCTGTACACACTACAAGTTGCTAGAAGATGGATAGTTGAACCTATGGAGATGTTGCAGAGCTACTTGGAGCCTGCAGACTAAAACCACATGGAGAGGACATTAACAGTACAAGGTGAACTGTGTTTTTCATTGTGAACAGTTACTCCTGGGAGCAATACACATTTCTGCACTCAATTTGAACTTGTCCGGTTGTTTGTATTAAACACCTGTAAAATGAACAGTGGCTTGTTTTGGCTGATGTTAGGATTTGTCAAAAGTAAATAATCTCACATTTGGTCTTTTGGCTATTTTAAAGCTCCATATAAGGGCTTATAAGCCACCCACCCTGGACATCAGGATGTCTGATCAAGAAAACCAGAGCCCACAGCAAAGTAGTGGCAGTTGTTTCTGTTCCAGCCAGGAAAAGATCAGCAGAGCACAAAACCAGGTTGGTCTCAGTGAAGCCCAGGTCAGATTCATTGAGCTGCACAGAGATATTGAAAAGTCACATTTGTCAATTAATATTAGAAAATGGTTCAGTTTTACAGTTCAGTTTGTGCAATGCAGTGTCCACATACATTCTCCATCTTGATAAGGAAAGCATCGATGTAGTCTCGGGGATTGTTGGGGTCCAGGTCCTCCTTGTGGCTCTTTATCTCCTGAGCGATGAAATCTTTGACTATGTCGAAATAGCTGAACATTTTGTTATGAGGACCTGGCAAACGCTTCATCACTCCAGGGAATGATTCATAGAGCTTGTTAATAACAAATGATAAGAGACAGTTTTATTCAAAGCATTAAAGCAACGGCCTAGTATTTACAGAGGGGAAATCTGTCAGAGAAAAAGCACAGCATGCATGCTTTTGTCATACTCTGGAAGAAGTAAATTGTTTTTGACTTACCTGACCCCATATGGAGCCCTCCAACTGAAGACTCTCAGACAGATACTTCAGCATGAGCTGGAAGTTGTGGTCACTGTAATCATATCTTTTCCCCATCACCAGCTGGCAAACTATATTAGACACAGCATTGTTGAAGAGACCTGCTGCACTGAAAAGTTTACCTGAAGAAGAAGAAGAAGAGACAATTGTTACAGGTAACTTTTTGCTCCCTTGTGCAGGATTGTGAGCTTATGTTCCACTTAATGTAAAGCACCTTTCTCCTGCTCTATCTCCTCCTGCAGGTATCGGATCTCCTCACAGATACACTGTTCCATGCGTTTTTTCCCCAGGCCGAAGTCTCGTAATGCAGACAAAGCAAAGCGTCTCTGTGCCTTCCATTTCCCACCGTTGCTCTTGAACAGACCCTCTAAATACAAACATGCAGATTTGGGAGTTAATAACTGGGAAACAATTCCTGCACTGAATGAGAGGAAATGGAGAATAATTTCTTAACCTGTGGGTCCCGAGTAAAACCTGTCAGCCAGGGCACTGTATGGTCGATTCACAAAGTTGTCAGCTTGCGTCACCAGAGCCTCTTTTACCATCTTATATCCAGAGATCATTACCATTTTATTGCTGCCGAAGCAGAAACTGAACACGTTCCCATAGACTTCAGCCAGCTACAAAAAACACAACAAACACAAAGGATGAAATAAATATGTTTGGTTTTATATGTGTAAACTGCTCTGCTCAGAAGCCAGAAATCCACACTCACAGTTTGACTAACAAATGTAAATATTCAAAATCCAAATCAA
Organism: Rhamphochromis longiceps; assembly: GCF_057381845.1. NCBI lineage: Eukaryota > Metazoa > Chordata > Actinopteri > Cichliformes > Cichlidae > Rhamphochromis > Rhamphochromis longiceps. Next base: position 6,358,132 of record NC_140578.1, on the reverse strand, counting down.
ATCACATCAACTTTTGTTTTCTCATTGTTAAGAGTGATAAACAAAAAATACATTTTCGTCTTCAAAAAAGGAGGAGAACCTTCTTGGATGGGCTGTACCACACAGCAACATTAATAAAGATTTTTAAAAAGTTTTTCTAAAGTGCATGAACGTAGACCACAAGCGGTGTGCATGGTGTTGTGGGATTTCTCTTTAGCGTATTGTCCTTTATTGTATTGTCTTGATGAAAGGCCTTCATGTTACTTAGTTTAGTATGTCTGGTTCACACCTCATTCACGCTGGGAAACAGACGGTGAGAAACTGGTGAATGCCTCCCAGGAGACGGAAGCTCACACAGGAAGACTTGACCCCAGAGTGGGGGAGATTCACACAGGTGATAGAGAGTTTTTCTGTTTAGAGCCAAGGTGTGAACTGCAACTGTAAAAGCCTTTTGCTCTGTGACTGTGTTTAAAAGGGACCTGAACTGTTCATTGTCAGAGACGACTTTCAGTGCCCCCTGACTGACGTCTCTCCTCATGCATGGGAAATAAAGTGTTGGGTTTTAACTGCTCATCGTGTCTGCAGGCTTTGTTAATAAATTTCCACAACAATGGACTTGTTTCTGAAGTATTCTCTCCTCCCTGTGTTTAAGTAGAAATAAGAATTATTTGTGAGTGTAACATGAACATCTCAGTTTCTGTCTTGAAAGTAGAGCATGTAGACACACCAGCACACAACAATATGTCCAAATAAACAAAGCAGTACTATAAACACTCAATGACACTCAATACTTAGAATCCACTTAACATAATACAAGTATGACTTGACAAGTTTACCTTGGTAAAATAAATATGTGGGTGTTTCTTGTCCACAATCTGGAAATTCCCAATAAAGGGTAAAGCAAATGGTCCTGGTGGAAAATTCCTTGGATTCCTGTTTTTGAGGTGGTATGTGATCAGAAGGAAGAAAAAAATAGAGATTAAAACCCCCTCGGTGCTCAGCAAAAAGCTGGAAAACCACATAGTTAAAGAGAGAGACAGCAGCAGCAGCAGCTGAAAGTCTGTAATCTGTCTTTTCCAGGCACAAGGCAGTGGTTTTGTAAGCCTGTCACGCTTGGGGGGGGGGGGTTAAAGGTGATGGTGATACAGCGCTTTCACAACGGCCTGTGTTTAAAGAGCACCGCATTCCCTTGTGTCTGCATGATGAAATCTATTCAGAGTCAATGAATGAACCTTTCATCTCATAGAATAGAACAGAATAGAATATCCCCTTATTGTCGTTGTACATGTAACGCACTGATGAGAAAACATAATCTAAGAGATTGATTCTGCAGTTTCATCTATCTATCTATCTATCTATCTATCTATCTATCTATCTATCTATCTATCTATCTATCTATCTATCTATCTATCTATCTATCTATCTATCTATCTATCTATCTATCTATCTATTGTTGGGAAATCAGTTTTACCCCGGTTCCTTTCATTCCTGGGGCCTCCAGAGATGCACCGGACTCAGTAGTCATTTTCACAAAAACTTTATTCATCTCTCTCTCTCTCTCTCTCTCTCTCTCTCTCTCTCTCTCTCTCTCTCTCTCTCTCTCTCTCTATATATATATATATATATATATATATATATATATATATATATATATATATATATATATATATATATATATATATATATATATATATATATATAAAAGAATTTATTTAACTTTGTAAATTTGTAAATTGAAACTGTCAGTTATATGAATGAACACTTTTGCATAATCAGATGTGTTTCATAAGGTGTCTTTATTGTAAAGCTAAGAAGTTTTCAGTGTGGAATATGTATGTGGTCTGATTAAATTTGGTCTATTATGTACAGTTGTGTAATTATGCAGAGTTGTCATAGGACAAGAGATGTACCATACCTCTCACAGAGAGCTGTGTTCCAGCAACTCTGCAACCCTGAAATGGATAGGAAGAAGAAAATGGACTGATGGAATAATAAGCTGGACTGCCTTTCCCCCCTGATTCTGTATTATTTAGGCCTCCATGGTCTCCCAGGAAAACAGCTCAGTTGTAACAGTCAGGTTTCACAGTTGTAGAAGCATGAGGGAACCTTTCCCCCCTGTTCTTTAAAGGTTAGTGAATGGTAAAAACAAGCAAACAAGCAAACAATAAAACAAAAAGTGACATTCTGTGAGTATTGCACTCGGATGTATGAATGTCTGTGACAAAGGGGAGGGGACAGCCGATGATCTTCTGCGCTGTGTTGACCACTCTCTGGAGCCTCTTCCGCTCAGCCTGGGTGCAGTGCTTCCCTTAGGTAGTATCATTTAAAAGGCACAGCATACATTTTCATTGTGATGTCGATGACACCCAGCTTTATTTGTCAATAAAGCCAATTGACACACATCAATTATTTAAATTGTAGAAATGTCTGAAAGGCATAAAGACCTGGATAATTTCCCGCTTTTAAATTCAGATACAACTGAAGTTATTCTACTCGGCTCAAAAGATATGGTATCTAGCCAGATGCTTACTCTAGATCGCATTAGCTTGGCTTCCAGTAACACTGTGAGGAATCTTGGAGTCGTTTTTGACCAGAATATGTTCTTCAGTGGTGACATTAAACCAATATGTAAGACTTTTCTCACAATTGCAAGAAAAATTTAATTCTCTTAAATCAGAAACATCCTTTCTCAGAGTGATGCTGAAAAACTAGTTCATGCACTTATTACTTCTAGGCTGGACTTGTGATTCATTATTGATGTGTGGTCCTAAAAACTCCTAGAAAGCCCTTCAGTTAAATTGATTTTAAAATCCTTCTCATCACATATAAGGGCCCATCGTATCTTAAAGACCTCATAGTTCAATATCACTCCAGTAGAGCACTTTGCTTTCAGACTGCTGGCTTACTTGTGGTTCCTAGGGTATTTAAAAGTAGAATAAGAGGCAGAGCCTTCAGTTTTCAGGCCCCTGTTCTGTGGAACCAACACACAGTTTGGATTTGGGAGGCAGGTATCCTTTCTTTCGAGTTTAAGTTTAAAACTTGAGGTGACTGTTGTCTGATTTGGCGCAGTATAAATAAAATTAAATGTAACTGAATTGAACTGTTAAGGGAGGAAATAAGGAAGTTGTTTTGCTGGTTTAACTCACAATATTCTCTATAAGAACGCACTTTCACTGGAACAATAACCACTGATCTGCATCAGTCATCTGAATCACACTGTGTCTCAGTAATTTAATTAAATGTGTACAAAAACTCTTACTTGTGGCTTTATGCTTGAATGTGGTCATACAAAATAGTTTTATTTGCATCTTACTAGAACCCATATGGACCATCCTAGAGTCATCTGAGTCAGATTCCTCATAATGATCAATGTATGTGTATCTGTGTATGACTTCCATGGCATATACTCTTTCCTTTTGGCCTCTTACCCAGACCAGAGGTATGTGATGTTGCCATGGCAAAATGTTGCTGTCTCCTACACACCTTCCCACTGCTGAAGAAAAGACCCACTGAAAGAAAAAGAAAGCAAACATTACCCAGGTGTGGGTGAGATGATGGTTTTACTTCTTTATTGCTGATGTACTGCATTTGTGTACAGAAGATTTACATGACTGAATCACTCCTTCCTAGTTAGAAATGGGCTGGTACACCGCTGACTTGGAACTGGTGGATATAATAATCTCTGTGTCTGTGAAAAAAGCTTTCAGCCACAAGAAACATATTTTCCAGTAAAAACTTATCAGTCTTCATTTGTTTAGAAGGCTAAACAGTAAAATAAAATAAAAATTGTTCAATCATTCTGGTATTTTAAGATATCCAAACATTTTAATGTGACTGCCCCCCCCCCAAAAAAAAGAAATCATAATTGTTTTCTTTTTCTTTTTTTTTTTTTTTACCTGAAGTCAATGTAGATCTGTGTCTTATAAAAGATGACAATACCAATAATAATTTCTATTTTTCGCACTGTTGTCCTGAGCCTACATGTAATACAATACATGGATTGATAAATACATGGAGAAAATAGCTTGAATGAGAACAAAAGCACTGGCTTGTAAATAAGTCAGGCGTAACAGACCCCCCCCCCCCCCCCCCCCCTCACTGTTCTAAAACCAACACAGCTTTTTTAATAAATGTTTTTAATAAAATGCATCATGTACATATCTTATAGCATTTATTTCTTAATAATACTGGTACTGAAGGAATATTGTTAAGGGAAGATAACTGGTTCATACTGAATAAAATGTACGGATAAAAAAATGAATCGCTCAATTTTAAAGGCAGCAATCATACAGTGATGACCCCCTACGCATGGTAACAAAAAACAGACATTTATCAAATTACTTTAATGACGGCTAACAGTCTTAGACTGTTACATGTTGGTTAACTGGAAAGATTTTTCATAATTCAGCGAGTCTTGGTGTGAACCTTGAAGGGTTCAGGCACACGTGTAATTCCAGAAACTCCCTCTGTGCTCAGCTCCACTCCATCAGGAACAGAGAAAGTGAACTTCTGCAGCAAGCCGACAAAAAACAGGAACAGCTCCATCTTGGCGAGGCTTTCACCAAGACACATACGCTTCCCTGAAGAATTCACAAACACATACACGTGCAGGTTTACAACCTGTGGATGATGTTTTTTTCTTGTTCAGGTTGTGCTAAAACAAAACACTCATTGTGGGGTTTTACCTGCAGAGAAAGGTAGGAATGCTTCTCTCTTCACAAACTTCCCATCAGCATCCAGGAAGTGTCCTGGGTTGAAGGTGTCTGGAGTCTCCCACTCAGTCTTGTCAAACAGCACAGAGGTGAGTACAGGCAACACACTGGTACCCTAGAAAAAATAGACAAGAAAACAACAAGATGCACTTTAACAACAACACCTGACAGAACAAATATGTGAAGCTTAAAATGTATACTGCATGCACCATAGGTATGTGGTAACCATCCAGAGTTATATCCTTGGCGGCAATTCTGAGTCCATTGAGAGGAACAATATTTCCCATCCTCTGAATCTCGTGGATGACGGCATCGGTGTAGGGCAGATTTGGTCTGTCAGCCATGGAAGGCTGGCGGGTTTGTCCAATCACGTTATCTATCTCTGCCTGGACTTTCTCTGTGAAAGAGAATTAAAGGAGTTCAGCTTTAACTGTGGGAGAAATGTTTACCTTTGCTGGCTTTATGTTTTGGCTACTTTAAAACATATGAAGCCCAGCATGTCACCCACCCTGAATATCAGGATTTCTGATCAAGAAAACCAGAGCCCACAGCAAAGTGGTGGCTGTTGTTTCTGTTCCAGCCAGGAAAAGATCAGCAGAGCACATAACCAGGTTGGTCTCAGTGAAGCCCAGGTCAGATTCATTGAGCTGTTCAGACAAATGAAAAAGTTACAGTACACAGTCACAGTAACTGGTAGAGTGCAGTTTGTGCAATGCAGTGTCCACATACATTCTCCATCTTGATAAGGAAAGCATCAATGTAGTCTCTTGGATTGTTGTGATCCAGGTCCTCCTTGTGGCTCTTTATCTCCTGAGCGATGAAATCTTTGACTATGTCGAAATAGCTGAACATTTTGTTATGAGGACCTGGCAAAAGCTTCATCACTCCAGGGAAAGAGTCGTAGAGCTGGTGATGAGAGGAAGTTAAATTTATAAATGATTAAGACAAATCCCACGCATGCCATACTGCTGTCCCTTTTTCACTTTCTGAAATTCACTTACCTGACCCCATACAGAGCCCTCCAGCTGAAGAGTCTCCGACAGATACTTCAGCATGAGCTGGAAGTTGTGGTCACTGTAATCATATCTTTTCCCCATCACCAGCTGGCAAACTATATTAGACACAGCATTGTTGAAGAGACCTGCTGCACTGAAAAGTTTACCTGAAGAAGAAGAAGAAGAAGAAGAAGAAGAAGAAGAAGAAGAAGAAGAAGAAGAAGAAGAGACAATTGTTACAGGTAAATTTTTTGCTCCCTTGTGCAGGATTGTGAGCTTATGTTCCACTTAATGTAAAGCACCTTTCTCCTGCTCTATCTCCTCCTGCAGGTATCGGATCTCCTCACAGATACACTGTTCCATGCGGTTCTTCCCCAGGCCGAAGTCTCGTAATGTAGACAAAGCAAAGCGTCTCTGTGCCTTCCATTTCCCACCGTTGCTCATGAACAGACCCTCTAAATACAAACATGCAGATGTGGGAGTTAATAACTGGGAAACAATTCCTGCACTGAATGAGAGGAAATAGAGAATAATTTCTTAACCTGTGGGTCCCGAGTAAAACCTGTCAGCCAGGGCACTGTATGGTCGATCCACAAAGTTGTCAGCTTGCGTCACCAGAGCCTCTTTTACCATCTTATATCCAGAGATCATTACCATTTTATCCCTGCCGAAGCAGAAACTGAACACGTTCCCATAGACTTCAGCCAGCTACAAAAAAACACAAGCATGAACAATATTGTTAGGTCCATAATTTATTGGACAAAGATGCAATTTTTGTAGATTTCCCTCTGTGCACAGCCACAGATCAAATAATCATTATGTGAAGTACAGACTTTAATTTAAGGGGTTTTACAAAAGCTTTGTATTTGTGTTGCTCCTTAGGACGTCCAGCCCATTTTATATTTGATTTGATATACCTTTATTAGTCCCACACGGGGAAATTTCACAAGGCTGCCGACCTATTGCACGCAATGGCGGCTCCATCTTACCCTCCGACCATACATACATTACACAAAACATCACATGGGAAAGACAGGTCAGAGAGGTATAACAATCGAAAATGCACCACATGAGGAAAGGTAAGGGGAAAAAAAGCTCCCCCCAGACTGAGCTCCAGCAGGGAGATCAGTTTGAGAACAGAAAAAAAAACACCTCTGCACATAGCACATGAAAAAACTCTTAATACACCAAAGAAACACATGACAAGCAACAGGGGTGGGTAAAGGGTGCAGCATCGGAAGGGAATAAGCGTCGAAGGCGTTTGGAAAGGGATGGGGGTTTGAGTGTGTGCATATCAGTGTATATGTATGTGTGTGCGTGTCCAGAGTTCAGCTGAGACAGTGTCCTTCGCCCTGCTAGGCCAAGTAAACAGTCTTCCAGCCAACCCAGGTGGCGATATTCAGCCCCTCTTTCTCACTGCCTCAAACTGAATGGGACAATTGTCTGATAAGCCATTTCTTATGCAGGCGAGGCCTGTCCACTTATAACTATATGTTCATATATGGCAACATATATATATATATATATATATATATATATATATATATATATATATATATATATATATATATATATATATATATATATATATATATATATATATTAGAGAGAGAGAGATTGTTTCCGTCCAGCAGTGGAAACAAATCTGTCGGGGATAATTACCTTTGCACACCGCGGTAAAGTGAGCCGTCATTTGTGAGCCGCGGTCAAGCCAGCCGCCTCTTATCCGCTGCATAAATTTCCTTGCGCTTTTACACCAGTCTTTACGGTAGCGCCTTTTCGCTTTATATCCTGATTGAAAGCCTAGACTCGCGCACACGTGCGCGCGCGCGAACAGTCACACACGCGCGCGCGCACACAAATTACAATGGAACAGCCCAATACAGCCATCGTGACAGTCTGGTTGCATATTCAAAAATTCATTAAAAATCATTCTTAAAAGTTGATGGCAAGCTTTCAACACAATCCTCTTCTCGGTCGGACACCTACTTTACCTCTGGGCCAGGTTTTACCCAGATTTACTGTAATATTACTCAGAAATCACAGTAAACTCATATTCAGTGCAATACAGTCAATACACTACAATTATGTTTATTTCAAAAATTCATTAAAAGACATCCTGAGTAGTTGATGTCCAACTTTCAACAGATTCCTTCTCTGGGACACCTACTGTACCTGTGTGCCAGGTTTCATCCAGATTCACTGTAAAATTCCTCAGAAATTAAAGGAAACTTATATTCAACGCAATCAGCCAATACAATAGAATTATGTCAATTTTCAAAAATTCGTTAAAAATCATCCTGAGTAGTTGATGTCCAACTTTCAACAGATTCCTTCTCTGGGACACCTACTGTACCTGTGTGCCAAGTTTCAGCCAGATTCACTGTAAAATTACTCAGAAATTAAAGGAAACTTCTATTCAATCTAATACAGCCAATACACTACAATTATGGAAATTTCAGAAATTCATTAAAAATCATCCTTAGTAGTTGAGGTCCAACTTTCAACACATCCCTCCTCCGGGAAACCTGCTGTACGTCTGGGCCAAGTTTCAGCCAGATTTACTGTAATATTCTTCAGAAATTGCAGGGAACTTATGTTCAGTTCAAGGAAGGCTGAAAGACGACCACCACTGAACAAGACACACAAGCTGAAATGTCAAGACTGGGCCACGAAATATCTCAAGACTGGTTTTTCTAAGGTTTTATGGACTGATGAAATGAGAGTGAGTCTTGATGGGCCAGATGGAATTTCGTGGCTGGATTGGTAAAGGGCAGAGAGCTCCAGTCCGACTCAGACGCCAGCAAGGTGGAGGTGGAGTACTGGTTTGGGCTGGTATCATCAAAGATGAGCTTGTGGGGCCTTTTCGGATTGAGGATGGAGTCAGGCTCAACTCCCAGTCCTACTGCCAGTTTCTGGAAGACACCTTCTTCAAGCAGTGGTACAGGAAGAAGTCTGCATCCTTCAAGAAAAACATGATTTTCATGCAGGACAATGCTCCATCACACGCGTCCAAGTACTCCACAGCGTGGCTGGCAAGAAAGGGTATAAAAGAAGAAAAACTAATGACATGGCCACCTTGTTCACCTGATCTGAACCCCATTGAGAACCTGTGGTCCATCATCAAATGTGAGATTTACAAGGAGGGAAAGCAGTACACCTCTCTGAACAGTGTCTGGGAGGCTGTGGTTGCTGCTGCACGCAATGTTGATGGTGAACAGATCAAAACACTGACAGAATCCATGGATGGCAGGCTTTTGAGTGTCCTTGCAAAGAAAGGTGGCTATATTGGTCGCTGATTTGTTTTTGTTTTGTTTTTGAATGTCAGAGATGTATATTTGTGAATGTGGAGATGTTATATTGGTTTCACTGGTAAAAATAAATAATTGAAATGGGTATATATTTGTTTTTTGTTAAGTTGCCTAATAATTATGCACAGTAATAGTCACCTGCACACACAGATATCCCCCTAAAATAGCTCAAACTAAAAACAAACTAAAAACTACTTCCAAAAACATTCAGCTTTGATATTATGAGTTTTTTGGGTTCATTGAGAACATGGTTGTTGTTCAATAATAAAATTATTCCTCAAAAATACAACTTGCCTAATAATTCTGCACTCCCTGTAGGTCTGTTGACAGAGCTTTGTACAGGTCTGCTCGAGCTGACCTGAAAAGGGGTCCCACCTGTCCAGCAACAACACATGGCATGGAATAACAGACATCATAAACCACAGAGGCAGAACTGTGAAAACAGAAAACCTGAGTGTGCAGCTAGCAGAGGAAATAAACAGCTTCTTCGCCCGCTTTGAAACACCACAACAGCAGCATTCATCTGCCTCAGCCCTGCTCCCATCCTCATCCTCACCTGGTTCCTGCACCGCTCCATTCACTGTAACGGAGCACGATGTCAGATGTGTGTTCCTAGCAGTGAATCCCAGGAAGGTGGCCGGTCCAGACGGAATACGTGGTAAAGTGCTAAGACCATGTGCCCACCAGCTCACCCTCATCTCCACCAGAATCTTCAACCTCTCACTGGATGAAGCAGCCATCCCATCCTGTCTAAAATCAGCCACAATCATCCCAGTACCAAAGAAGTCTCCCATCACCAGCCTGAACTATTATTGCCCTGTGGCCCTCACACCGGTAATCATGAAATGCTTTGAGAGACTAGTCCTTCAGCACACCAAGGATTACCTCCCCCCAGAATTCGACCCCCACCAGTTTGCATACCGTGCAAACAGATTCAAAGAAGATGCCATCACCCTCCACTCGGTGCTGAGTCACCTAGAACAGCGGCAGAGCTACGCCAGAATGCTCTTTGTGGACTACAGCTCACCCTTCCACCACTCGCCCATTGAGAGCCTACTAACTTACTGCATCACAGTATGGTACAGCAGCTGCACTACGGCATATAGAGCCACCCTCCCAGCATGTTTGCAATGAGTAGGAGATGCTCTGTATCTCACTGTACAACTGTATAGTGACAAAGGTATTGGGTTCTTTTCTAAAAATTGCTATAAACAGAGGAACCCAAACTGATGAAAAGTGGCGAATATTTTTTTTCAAATGACTATTTTTAGTGGATTTTTGATATAGAAGCAGAATGACAGAATGTTAAAAGAAGTTACTTTTAGTCATTCTAAGCTGGGCATTGCGTTCTCTGGCTGTTCAAAGCCATGGAACTTTAGACTTTCCAAGCAAATAATGATGGCCATACTGATGTTCTTTTCAGTACATTTTACTTTGTGTTCATTTTCATTTTTATGATGTTTCTATTTTACATAATCCCACATAGCAAAATTGGTATGGCCTGGTTCTGTCACACACAATGTGCTTACACATGGCCTGCGTACCGCAAAGAATGACGGCCCTATGGTGGCCCAGATCTGGTTTACCAGAGGTGGCCCACACATGAGCCAGCACAAGGCCAGTTGCAGACAAACTGCTGGCCCTGTGCTGGCCCTGTGCTGGCCCAGAACAGTTTCAGCTCTGGCCCCAGATGTCAGCCTAATGTGTACCTTAGCCATGTAAGCCATGTAATAACAACATGTGCTGGAACATAATAGTGCAAAAGTAACATGACGAAACTCTGTTCAGACAGTGAATGGACTGATTCTTATATAGAGCTTTTCTACTCTCCCGAATTACTCATAGTGCTCTATGCAACATGCTACATTCACCCAATCACACACTTTCTCTAAACTGAGTGCTTCCTAACTATACACATTCGCACTCTCAATGTTCAGACTGGAGGACCCAGGGATTGAACTACTAACCTTCCGATCAGTAGGTGATAAATAAATAGTGCCATCATTGCCGGAGCTGACCAACATCTGGATACACTCTGCCATGAAACCATTCGGTCAGAAGTGCCAGCTTGATGCCAGATCCGGGCCAGACCTGTTTTCTATGAGCCTGGGCCACATAAACCAAACCATAATCGGGGCAGATATGGCATGCCATCACATAAACAGTGCCATCATTGCCAGGCCTGGTCCATATCTGGATGAAATACCACTTACCATGCCAGAAGTCAGCCAGCAATGCTGGCGTGACACCAGATCCGGGCCAGATCTGTCTGCTACGTGGGTTGGGGATAAATAAAGTCTCTCTGATTCTGATTCTGAATTATACTGAGACACTGCAAAAGGTCATCCATCTCTTTATAAGTTGATTTTGAAGGTAAAATTCAACTGAAATGATGTTTTGCATATGTGAAAAGAGCTGACTACATTTGAAAGTACTATTTTGAGTTAACATTAATTGTAAGGCATAGTACCAAATGTTTGGTTGCATAACCTGTGGCTTTAATAAAGTTAATGACACAAATCAGTCAATTATTTTCTGTGAATATGTTATTACCACAAACGTTCATACACATGACATTAACAATAAAAACAAAATAATCAAAACTTTCTTTTTTAATGAAATACATTTTGTATAGAACCTATAAATAGGTTTTGATTGATGACATTAATCATCAAAAATAGACGAAAAAAATGAACAGGTTAGTTTAATAGGCAGCAATTACACAGCAGATGAAGACTGATACTGAAAAATAATATCAACATTATTCCCACAAAATAAAAACAATCCACCCTTAATGAAAATTATCTCACTTAGTCTTGTCTATTACACACTGGCTATATGGAAAATGAGCAAATGTAATTCAGCGAGTCTTGGTGTGAACCTTGAAGGGTTCAGGCACACGTGTAGCTCCGTAAACTCCCTCTGTGCTCAGCTCCACTCCATCAGGAACAGAGAAAGTGAACTTCTGCAGCAAGCCGACAAAAAACAAGAACAGCTCCATCTTGGCGAGGCTTTCGCCAAGACAGACACGCTTCCCTGAAGAATTCACAAACACATACACGTGCAAGTTTACAACCTATGGATGATGTTTTTTTTCTTGTTCAGGTTTTGCTAAAACAAAACACTCATTGTGGGTTTTACCTGCAGAGAAAGGTAGGAATGCTTCTCTCTTCACAAACTTCCCATCAGCATCCAGGAAGTGTCCTGGGTTGAAGGTGTCTGGAGTCTCCCATTCAGTCTTGTCAAACAGCACAGAGGTGAGTACAGGCAACACACTGGTACCCTAGAAAAAACCCCACAAGATAACAAAAAGATGCACTTTAACAACAACACCTGACAGAACAAACATGCAAAGCTTAAAATGTATATTGCATGCACCTTGGGTATGTGGTAACCATCCAGGGTTGTATCCTTGGCAGCAACTCTGAGTGCATTGAGAGGAACAATATTTCCCATCCTCTGAATCTCGTGGATGACGGCATCGGTGTAGGGCAGATTTGGTCTGTCAGCCATGGAAGGCTGGCGGGTTTGTCCAATCACGTTATCTATCTCTGCCTGGACTTTCTCTGTGAAGGAGAATTGAAAGAGTTCAACTTCAACTAGCCCAAGCTTCTATGGAGCTACTGAGTCCCATAAGATGATTGTTTTTAGTTTGTATCTTTTATTTAATACCTGTTAACTCATTGACAAACTTTGGTTGTTGGATGTTAGACATGTCTAACAAATATGTCAAAGTTGTGGAAGGATTGCTGTAAAACTTTGCACTGACGCTAGTAATCTTGCAATTGTTTCATTCAATTTACTTAATGACTTAATATTCAAGTTTTGAACTTTTTTAAAAGTTTTTAAAATGTTTAGGAACAATAACACTGTTTTCCAGAAAAGTTATATAATTGTAGGCCTTTCAACGTTAATGCGTCAATGTGAATTAATCTGTCATTATGATTAATGCAATGACAATTTTTTAACATATTTTACCCATCTGGAGCACAGAATGACTCAAAATCCCCAAAATGTCTCTGTCAACGCATTTCGGGCAGTTTGTCCAAGGTTTGTACATTCTGCGCTCCAGATGGGGGTAAATGTGGTAAAAATTTTAATCACGTTAATCGTGATGATGCGTTTGCATTGACAGAACTAGAAAATAGACTTTAATGATTCTGGGGAACAAATTTCTCTCGCGCCATTTTCAGGTTCGGATTTACATTTTCCCAACTATTAGTTTTAAACACAAATAAAAAGCATTCCATTAGTAGTATATGTGGTCTGCTTTTGCTATTGTTAGCATTTATAGTAAATTGTATTAGAGCTACTAGTGTTATGTTCCAACTATTTTAAAGCTCCGGATGAAGCCCAGTACAATACCCACCCTGGATATCAGGATGTCTGATCAAGAAAACCAGAGCCCACAGCAAAGTGGTGGCTGTTGTTTCTGTTCCAGCCAGGAAAAGATCAGCAGAGCACAAAACCAGGTTGGTCTCAGTGAAGCCCAGGTCAGTTTCTTTGAGCTGTTCAAACAAATTAAAAAGTCACATTAGACACAACACAAATTGCTAATTTGTAGAGTGCAGTTTGTGCAATGCAGTGTCCACATACATTCTCCATTTTGATGAGGAAAGTGTCGATGTAGTCTCTTGGATTGTTGTGATCCAGGTCCTTCTTGTGGCTTTTCACCTCCTGAGTGATGAACTCTCTGACTTTGTCAAAATTGCTGAACAATCTGTTATGTGGACCTGGCAAACGCTTCATCACTCCGGGGAATGATTCATAGAGCTTGAGATTTGATGAGAGGAAGCGTTATTCAAAGGACGATAGAGAGAAGAAATCCAACACCCATGCCACAGTGCTGTCTCTCATTCTTTTTGTGACAGAAGGAAATTATTGTGACATACCTGAGCCCATATGGAGCCCTCCAGGTGAAGAATCTCAGACAGATTCTTCAGCATGAGCTGGAAGTTGTGGTCACTGTAGTCAAATCTTTTCCCCATCACCAGCTGGCACGCTATATTAGACACGGCATTGTTGAAGAGGCCTGCTGGCCTAAAAAGTTTACCTGAAGACAAATAGACGATTGTTAAGAAAGCACAAATTCTTTGCTTTAGCACTGTTTGTGCAGGATTGTATGCTTATGTTCCACCTAATATAAAACACCTTTCTCCTGCTCTATCTCCTCCTGCAGGTATTGGATCTCCTCACAGATACACTGCTCCATGCGGTTCTTCCCCAGGCCGAAGTCTCGCAATGTAGACAAAGCGAAGCGTCTCTGTGCCTTCCATTTTCCACCGTTGCTCATGAACAGACCATCTCAATACACACAAGCAACTTAAGAACTTAACAACCTATGGAGAATAATTTCAATACTGAATGGTACATCAAATAGTGACTTCCAAACCTGAGTTTGCCGAATAAAACCTGTCGCCCATGGGGCTGTATGGTCGATCCACAAAGTTGTCAGCTTGTGTTACCAGAGCTTCTTTTACCATCTTGTATCCAGAGACGATTACCATTTTATCCCTGCCGAAGCAGAAACTGAACACATTCCCGTAGATTTCAGCCAGCTACAAAAAACACAACAAACATGAAGGATATACCACAACATTTGTAATCTACAGAAAGAAATTAGTGGGAAGTGCTGTAATTAGAGGCTGGAAATCATGGATACTGACTATCAATCAATATTTCATCTTATCATCCATTTTCTAGACGTACATCCAGGATTGGTTGCAAGTTTGTCACAGGGCTAACACAGACAGACAGGCAACCATTCACTTTGAGACTATGAGAAATTTCAATCAACCTAATAGTTAGCGAATGCCTTTTATTAAAGTTAAATCTAAACTTTACACTGTTGAAATTCAAGTGGACTGAAATTTACATAAATTTACATAATTAAAATTCTGGGATCCACAGTTTTTCCACATAATTGTTTGCTTGACCATATTTGAAGAAATTGCTTAGACCTACATCTGCTTATTAGCACTAAGTACCAACTCAGGGCTCGCAAAATCGCTAGCCCGACGTCCCGGGGCTAGCAATTTTTCCAGTCTGGCTACCAAAATCTATCTCTGCCCTGCCCGTTGGGGTATCATAGGAAGGAAAAATATATGTCAATGCTTTTGCATTCTTTCGGAAATGTAGCTGGGTAGTTATGTCATTGGCATCGATGAGCCACTGTCAATATGTGACATATTGAAATCGTTTGAATTTGCGCTTGTTTTTTGCTTCCACTTTGCAATTGCGTGAACTGTGCATAGAGAGCGACAGTACTGATTGGTGTGCGACGATAATTTGCGCACCAATTCCTCTGACATCGTCTTATCAATCGTTAGCTTACTATGCAAACATGACAAGTGAAATCTCCGCAGCAAGCTTAAACATGTGAGAGGTTGATCGCGCAGAGAATCGCTGAGCTTATGTGAGTCCGTGTGTAAAAGCAGCAGGATATATATTTTAGTTCTGCTGAGCCAAATAAGACAGGTCAGGGTGAAGAAGTGACAGCCAAAGAAGGCGGGGGTTTACGACACCAACTCTCTGCCATCTATAATCCAGTTTTGAGATCCCTTCCCAGACACCTTAACGCCCACTCACATCCTGGGCCATCTGACCTCAGGAATTCGCATGATAAGGTGGGGCCAGGTTTCACAATGAACACACCCGAAACTCTGGCTGATTGGGACCCACGCCCAGTTTCACACCTTGGCTCAGGCGATTAGAGGATCATCAGGGGGTCCTTTTGTCCCTCTGTGGGGGGTCACTCCCACTAGGTTTATATCTGGGACTCTCCACCATTTGACCTTAGAACTGAAGAAGCTTCTCAGATGAGAGGTGAAACGTCTTCAAGCAACTTAAAGAAGTCCAGACGCTTTTCTTTGCAAGCTCCTTTGACTACGATGACCTGGATGACTGAGAACCTTCACAGACATACAGCCAAAGAAAAGCTTACCACAAAACGGAAAAGTTATGACAAATCAGACTATAAGGCAAAAAGAAAGTGCAGCTTTATGGTTTCATGGACAAAAGAATATACGTGGCTGCAATATGACGAGCTAAATAACCAGGGCTGCACATAAGTGGTCCACAGGTGCACATTCGCTGTCAAAATAAAAAACGCGCGCAAGATAAGAAGTTGCAACGCGCATTTGCGTACATAAGATTTTCTGGAGGAGGACAGACATTTGTTTAGAACTCTTAAAGATGTCGAAGAAGCTCCTTTAAGCAATTACTTTGGTGTTCCTCCACCTCCAAAGAAATGTCAGAAGGAGTCTGAATCACAAAGAACCGCATATTCTCGGAAAAGTGGTTGCAGGAGGTGAGCTGCCTTCAAACACATGATGAATGCACAGAGATGTAGTGCAGAATGTGCCGTGAAAATCCCACTCTAGTGGACAAAAACAGAGCCTTTTATATGGATGCAAACGCGCGTTGCAACTTCTTATCTGGTGCGCGTCTTTTATTTTGACAGCGAATGCCCACATGCGGACCACTTATGTGCACCCGTGTAAATAACATAATGTTCTGCCGGGTGTGTTGTTGGTTTCCCTCGATTTCTGAGTCGACAAGCGCCTTTGTTACTGGGACCAGTAATTTTAAGAAAGGCCCCCATTAGAACCCATGAGAAATGTAAGAAATGCATTATTGCTCAGTCTGCAATATCTTTCCCAGAACAAACACCAATTGCAAATAACATACTAAAAATAAACCTGAAAAATCTGTTTAGAACAGCGTACTATGTTGCAAAGAGTGAACTACCACTGGCACAATTTAGCAGTCTTTGCAAACTTCAGAAAGCAAATGGCCTATCTTGGTTCCACTTACCTCTTACTCGTGGAAATTTCAAATTCAGGATCTGACACAGACTGATTCATGTTCTACACAGTTCTTACAAGTTCAAAGAAATGTCTGTTCAATTAGAATCAAGTATTTGAGTTGATGATTGTAATTTTTATACAATGTTGTCATTTGTGTTTCAACAATTTTTTGATTAATGTATAATATTGTAACGGAAACAAAACAGGAAACAAAACATCAATCAAAAAATTGCTCTCTTTTTTATTCGGGCTACTTAAATTTATTTTGGGCTACCAAAAACTGAAGAGTCCCTGCCTGAAGGGCTACCAGGGATTTTGAAATTTTGCGAGCCCTGCAGCTATAGTTAGTTGTTCTGATAATCTATTAGAGTTGTTTCTGAAGTATTCTCTCCTTTCTGTATTTCAGTAAAAAACAAAACAAAACAAAACAAAAAATCTTGCTGCAGTACAAAATCAAAATCTCAAAAATCAAAAAGTTTTGATCCTGATGACTGAACAATGCAGACAGAAGCACACAAGTATACATGCAAACAACAAAGCAGTACTTTAAATTGCACTCTATACTTAGAACCCCCCTGATATTATACAAGCATGAACCCGTACCTTGTTGAAATAAATATGTGGGTGTTTCTTTCCCACAATCTGGAAATTCCCAATAAAAGGTAAAGCGAATGGTCCCGGTGGAAAATCTCTTGGATTCTTGTTTCTGAGGTGGTACATGATCAGAAGGAGCAAAAACACGGAGAGTAAAACTCCCTCGTTGCTCAGTAAAAAGTTGGAAAACCACATTGTTAAATTCATTTTTTTTTTTTTTTTTTAAATTCAAACAAAGCTGATTCTTTCCAATCTGGAGATGTGATTCTTTCTGGTAGAAAGTAGTGGTAGTGGTTTATAAACCTGATGCTTGATAAAATATTCATCTGATGCAAATGTTTATGATGCACAGTACTAATACTTGTCTGTTCAAAGGTTCTTGTGATATGGTGGTTACATAACAAGCTGGGCTACAAAACACAATCCATTTGCTCAGCTCTGCAGGATGAATTTGTTCAAGGCTGTTGAACTTACATCTACTCAAAGTGTAAATACTGCCCAGTGGTAACAAAAGTCATCTAGTAAATTCATCCTGCAATTTCATATACTTCTGAGTGGAAGTCACATGAACGATGACCAGGAATCATGGTTTTACTGTTTCTTTTGCTATATAGCTAAGATATATTGTCACATTATCAGCACAAATATACATAGTATATATGTAGTATGTTGTCACATGGTTTTCATGGACAAAGAATAAAAAAGGAGTGCCCTTTGTCCTGATCCTGCATAAAACCTTATCTGTGATTAGATTACAGTGCACGTCTCAATTTCTGACTTGCAGGAGCAGGAGGGAAACTTTTTTTTCTGTTCTTCTCAGGTTAGTGATAAAGTGGTTTGTAAATGGACATACGCACGTTCCCTCACATTTGCACACACGACAGGTTATATGTTTTTGTATGAAGAATTTTTTATTGAACTTTTTATCCTGCGATGCACTCTGAGTTCATAGTTAAACACATTTGACCTTCCAAGGGATTCAGAGATTCAGCTGGATATTCATTAAAGTGACTGATTGCTTTCAAATAGTGCAATTATCCAGGGTTCTGCTCATGAATCTGCTTGTTGATATTTGCCTCCACTGAACATTATTTACACTGTGAGTAGATGTAAGGTCACAGAGCCTGATGGGTCTGGATTTGCTTTGCAGACCATTTCACAAACGCTGTTTCTCAAGCACCTTTGAACAGAGAATATTCTATATGAACTTTGTCATGACTGATTTATTCTGAAGGTCTACGTAGCAAAAAAGTCCATGAAGCATGAACAGGCTTATAAAACCGCTGAAAACCACAAACATACGACAAAGAGCGAAGGCAGAATTAAAATTTAAACTTGAATGCACTGTTTAACTGAGTCTATTGAATGAAACTCAAATATATTTAATGAAAGACCAATGTCACAGAGGAACTGGCTCCAATTTCTGTTTTAGAAGTGTCATACATGATGCTAAAAGAAGTGATAACATGAATAAGTTTGCAGAGTAGCAGCACTCCTAAGCAATGAAGACATAATATAATGGAAAATGTACTAGTATTAAACTCCAGGGTTCAGTGCTGTACAATGGATAAAGAAATTTAGTCAGTGTTTCATCACAGATATGCAATTCATTCCATCTTAACCCAGCCATTTTTTAGAACAGCATTGTTATTCCCTCCTTTAAGACAATTAAACTTATTTTAAACTGTGAAACATCTACTAATCATGTTTGTAAAATATGCCATAGAATTGGCAAAATCTATATTTTAATATACCATTAGTCACTGACAAATCAACCTGGGTATTAACATTTAAAAGACATTCTTAAAATCAGCAGAGAGTACGAGGAGTCCAAGTTCCAGCCTTTTATTTTCACACAAAGCTTTCAGTGTTATGTAACCTGACACGGGGGCTTGTTTTCCCAGAACTGCAGGTTCCACCCAAATAACATCAGACATACCAAAGCCCTGTCTGCAGAATCAGTGTGGTTCTCCACAAGGATCATCAATACTTTCACCATGGTTTTTCAAGCTCTTTTTGACTGTCTGAATTTTAGTAGTTGGCTGTTGCTTGCTTTTGTATTGCTGATTTTGTTTGATTTGATAAGAAACCGCAGACCTCTTAACTTTCCACCAGGACCCCGGGCTTTGCCTCTTCTAGGAAATGTTTTCACCGGAGTTGACTTCAAATCAATGATGAAGGTGAGCTTAACAGTCATGTAAAAGTAATGCATGCAACAGTATGCACATGCATTTTTTCCAGCAGAAGTTTGACTTACACACAACAACGTGGTCCACATGAAGTGCAAAAGAAATCACAACTGCAGAATAACAATATTGCAACTTAAAAGATTTTTAGTCATCACTGTCACACTTTCATACTGTGTCAGCAGTTTCAGTGGGGGATTTGGGAACTTCAATCTCTTAATGAAATATTTGTCATTGTCTACATATTGAAGGTATTACTTTGAAAAAAAAAATGTTTGTGAAACATTTCTCCTCCTAATTTTTCCTGCTTGCAGCTAGCTGAGACGTACGGTCCTGTGTTCAGTGTGAAGAGAGGCAGTGAGAGGATGGTGTACGTTGCAGGATACAAGATGGTCAAAGAGGCTCTTGTTAATCAGCTGGATAGCTTTATTGATCGACCAGTTCTTCCTCTCTTCCATATTATCTATAAGGGTCTTGGTGAGTATAGGGGCATCAAGGTCTAGGAACTGCCAAACATACCCCCTCCCACCCGCACCACCAAGTGTCATCAGTCTGTCACTTTGACAAAAAGGGCTCATGATGTAACCAAGTATTCTAATTAAATTAAATCTAATCTCTAATTAAATACAATCTGAATATACTTTACTGAAGTATTTGCATTTTACAACTCATATTTTGGAGGGAAATATTACTTTGAAATATTACTCCACTACATGAAACTGTAGTTACTAGTTATTGCATAGATTTGTATTATTATTAAATATGTTTTGAGTATAAAGTATAACAATTATACGATTGTATACTATTAACTTTCCGTCATAAAATAAGCAGAAAGTAGACATAGCTGTAGCATGAAAGTGAAGTCACATTTGTTGTTGGAAAACATTTTACAAAGGACATCATATATATACAGCATATTTTTTGTGGGAAAAACAGAAGTATAACTGAGCAGAAACTAATTGTTAGTTATTCTATATAATATTGTCATAGGCATATCTTTGAGCAATGGCTACCTGTGGAGGAAGCAGAGGAAGTTTGCCAACACTCACCTACGTTACTTTGGAGAGGGCCAGAAGGCACTGGAGAAGTACATTGAAGTGGAGTGCAGCTTCCTTTGTGAAGCTCTCAAAGAGGAGCAAGGCAAGTAGAGTTCGGGAATTCACTCAGTTGGGCTGTTTGTTGTGCACTGAAATCATTTCTATAGCAGGATTTCTCTTGACCTGAGTTAAATTTGACATCTTCACAGGAAGACCATTCAACCCACACTACACCATAACAAATTCAGTGAGCAATGTGATATGCTGTGTGGTCTTTGGGCATCGCTTTGAATACACTGATCCAAATTATCGCAAAATTCTGGAGCTGGACAATGAGGCTATTGTGCTTTCTGGTTCAGCACAAGCACAGGTATTCCTTATGTAAACTATTGTAGTAATAACAAAATAAGCTGTGTTGGTCTATTGCTGTTCTGAGAGACTGTCGTCATCAACAGCTCCTTGATGCCTTTCCTGACTTGATGAAGCACCTGCCAGGGCCTCATCAGACTATCCAAAACAACTATAAGGAGCTTTTGGCATTTGTAAAGAAGGAAATAGAAAAGCACCAGGAGGACTGGAACCCTGAAGACCCTCGTGACTTTATTGATACATATCTGTCAGAGATGGAAAAGGTAATATGAAGGCATTTCTAACAAAGCTTATGAATCCTGTTAGGTCAAGAATTGCATGCTTTTGCATCCTTGAACAAAGTGAACAAAGCCAGCAGTTTCTGCTCAAAATAGATAGTTTAAAATTTAATTTATATTTACAACTAAAGCACATATCATTGTAAAGAAAAGAAACACACACACACACACACACACAAAGTTTTTTCTATGTTAATGTGAGAAAAATGTGAGAAAAAAATGTCAAGACATAAATGCTGCATTACACTTAGTCAGTGCTAATATGACTGGCAAACAGCAAGCCCAGCTTGATAATATATTAACTATATTTTATAAATTATTTTTTCCCTTTATCCCTAGTTTGCAAAGGTACACTATGACATCACAACAGTGTGATTTGTCAGTTGCAACTTTGATGCAGGAACAGCAACAAAATGGGTATATCAGACACACCAAACTGTAATACAAGCAAAAACTGGACTAAAAAAGATTTAGTCCAGTTTCAGTGCATTACTTGCTGATGAAATTTGTTTAGTTCTTCACCAAAATACCACTTTTAATTCCCTAAAGAATTATTATCAGTGTCACTTGAAAATTGATAAAATATCTAAATGCTTATATGAACCAGGAGTTTCAATTAGCCATGGTGGTGAATACTCTGAACATGCTTCTGGAGAGTACACCGGAAAATCCAATTAGTTCCCAAAATGTAAAAAAATTGTGAAAAATGACATAAAGCTTACTTAAAATAACTAAGTTAGGGCAACTTATTCATTATGAGTACAATTTGTCAAGAAAATGTAAAACATACTGTTAAATAATAATATATTTAGTGGTGGTGTAAAATAGCCTAAATCAGCTCATCACTTTGAATAATGTCAGTACTTTTTTGTTACATTAGAAACAAATGGATCCCCAGGCTGGCTTCAACCTTGAAACACTGTCGTTATCCTCCCTTGACCTGCTTGAGGCTGGAACAGAAACAACTGCTACCACCCTGCGCTGGGCCCTTATAGTCATGCTGACCTACCCAGAGATACAGGGTCAGAGTCTAATCAATAACACTTAACATTGATGTATTTCAGTGAAGGACTGAGACTGTTGATGAGAGTTTAACCATGATGAGCAGTGAACTGTCTGTGTTAGTCCTTACTGTGCTTACATTTTCAGAGAAAGTCCAGGCAGAGATAGACAGAGTGATCGGACAGTCTCGCCTGCCCACCTTGGCTGACAGACCCAACCTGCCGTACACTGATGCTGTTGTCCATGAGGTCCAAAGGTTTGGAAATATTGCTCCCCTGGGATTCCCGAGACGTGCCACTAAGGACACTACACTGGGAGGATACTTCATTCCTAAGGTAAGTGACGATTTACCTGACTCACACAGAGATGGTTATTTCTAAACAGCTAATATCAAAAAGATTGTAAAACTTATTTTCAGGGCACAGCTACGACTATGATTCTTGCATCCGTGCTGTTTGACAAGAATGAGTGGGAGACTCCAGATGTCTTCAATCCTGAGCATTTCTTGGATTCACAGGGCCAGTTTCGAAAAAGAGATGCATTCTTGCCATTTGCAGCAGGTCATTTTAAATCTACTTTTTTTTTTGTTCTTTAGCAACAATAATCAGAATTCCCATTTTAGAAAATGAGTGCCACCAAAAACAAATACTTCTGTTTGTCACCCCACAGGTAAACGTATGTGTCTTGGTGAGCCCCTGGCCAAAATGGAGCTGTTCCTTTTCTTTGCATCTCTGCTCCAACGCTTCACCTTCACTCCCATTCCTGGAGAAATGCCCAGCATGGATGGTGTGTTGGGCTTCACCCACACGCCTCAGGAGTTCAGGATGCAGGCAGCGCCTCGCTGATGTCACTCTATTCAAACATAAAGATCAATAAGCTGAACCTCTTTATGAGCATACTAGAAACCCAAAGAGAAGCAACACCTTTTATTATATATATTCTGACCTGCAACTGAAAAAAAGCAACTTTCTTAATGTAACTCTCTTTAAGTAGTCTTGAGGAATAGTTCTCCAGGCTTCTTAATAACATTCAAAAATCTATTTTTGATGTTGGCTGCCTTTTTAAAAAAATTGTCTAGAAGTTGTCGCAGTGTGCCTAACCCCTTATACTATCTCCTGTCACTGACTTTCAGTCGGGTTCTTAAGTAATTTACCTCAAGAATGACTTCTTGACATTGATTCTTCCACTATTTTGGAAAATCAGCAACCATATAACAAAAACCTTGATTTTGTTCAACAGCTATTTTATATACAGCTAGAGAACAAATATAATCAACAGCATAGTTTAAACTGGAGTGGCCACAGTGTAGTGATTAAGAGATTAAGGGATGGTGATTGCGGCAGGAAGGACATTTTGCGTAACAATTTGTTTTTTAAATTTGCCAAGTCAAATACACAAAACTACACTTTGATATCAAATATACAAAGCTACACTTTGAAGGTCATGGTCTAGTCGTGATCATTCTTTAAATATTTAGCATCTAAAACACATATTTGGTTCCATGAGACATTTCTTTTGAACTGTGTGTAATTATGAACACAAGATCCCATTCGATCATAGACAGAAGACAGGGCAAAATTCAAAAAATTCAAAAAAGTGAAAAATTCACACCTCGTAGATTAGACCAAAAAGTGGAAGATTTGTTTGTAAAAAATTAACTGATCTTCATATAACCTGGCATGCTGCAAATTGCTTTTACATGTGATTATATAGAAGACCCTGTATTTATGGGTATTAATTCAAATGTAGGAGTGCTGCTTTTCTATTTCCTGCTTATGTTTTTAAATGTATTAATCAACACATTAAGAAATAAAACAATTGCATACTACGTGCTTATGATTGTCATTTTATTGGTGGCTTTCATGGATTTAGTTGTTGTCTAAAAGCCTCCAGTTCATCAACTATGCAAGGGAGAATATGTGTTCCCCTTTTGATTACTTTGATCATTTAAATATATTTTGTTCCCGTTATTATGTTAAATTTTGTTGAAAAGATTGTTTTTCATGTATTTTGGATAGGCAGAGAATTTTTTTGGTTGCGTGTCAGACACAGTAATCAAAGCCCGCCCTCAACCCATCACTGACATTTTGTTTGTTTTCCTGGAATTGCCACATGCACAACAAATGTAGAAAACTAGCTAAGTTGAGTTACTAGTTTATTTTATAAGTTGAATTCCACTTGAAAGCCATTGACTTTAGGTCCTGGATTTTCAGAATTCAGTTCTGCAAGGTTTGTTCAGTCCCGCGCTGACATTAGAACCCCTTATTGTCTTTGTCAGGATGTGTATTTTGTGAAAAAGAAAGTCCACCTTCTTCCCGTTTAGGTATGAGAACAAAGTAAATTTAAAAAAATCACCTGGTTAATAGCAGGTTGTAAAATTAGGCAAATACAACCTCACATGAAAAACAACACATTACATACAGCAGTGACTCATAAGTTATTTAACAAACATTAAGCTAAAATGCAGAAGCAGTTTGGAAAATTTCAAACATCGTTAGTGTTTCCAAATGAATTAAGAAGGTAAAGCTGGTGATCAAATGCACTTAGATGATCATCAGCAAGTATGACTATTTCTTAAAAAAAAAAAAAAAAAAAAGCAGTTGTAGTACTTGTAAAGCATGAAATTATAATTTTGATGCTTTTATAATATTAGGTAGTGTCATTCATTGAAAAGAAAATTAGTTGCCATAATCTTGAGTTCCACATGTTTACTCCTGACTAAATTTACTAATATGAATCCAGAATTACTTACTGAGGAATATTCTCCAGCATATTCTGTGATTTATCTACAGCATTGCAACCTTGGATGAAGAGGTTGATTTAAAGATAGTATTAGTCTTTCTTGCTGATAGTGGATCCTGCTCTGTACAAACTCAGGGCCCTGTTACACAGGGCTTACTCATCTGAATCAGAGTCTGAAGACAATGAACAGACAAGGAGGCTCTTTGTCTTTGCTGGCTCCTTTGTGGTGAAATCTTTACACTGTTCCTGCAGGTCGGCCTCAAGGCTGGTCCAAACCTCTTCTCGCGAGAGAGGGTGAGATGTCGGCTGATCACCTGTGCTGACCCTAAACCGAGCAGTCAAAAGAAGAGGAAAAAGACGAAGATTGTTTAATATTATAACAACACCAAGCACTGGTACTGTGGATGTTTGTTTGTGATCACTGACTGGCGTTACTGTACTACAAAGTCATTATTTAACTTTTTAAAAATAAATTGTGATATTTGGATTTACACATACATATTTAATCTAGAAAACTATTTTAGTGAGTTCCAGTTGAAAGCCACTGTCTTCCACTAATTTCCCTATTTGTAAGTCCTGGATTTGCAGGTCTCAGTTATATTATGTACAATGTGAAAGCTACAATGCACAGTTTCAGAGTTTCATTTGTTCTTAAATCTAGTTTAGAAAGCTCTAGACAATGTTGAAGAAAGGCATCTAGCAGATAGTGGTGCTATATGTTTGACATCGCCAAAATAGATTTTGAGACAAGATGGGCACCTTAAAATATCTGTTAAACTACAACATTTTTTATTCATATACATCTGAAAAATTAGATTTTTTAAGACCATTTTGTATACCAGTCTAGTAATTCATTAAAAACTGTAATGTAAAGTGTAATAAATATATTTGCTTTACCAAATTACTTTGTTATTTGCTTCATACTAACAAGCTGTGCACATCACATGAGCTATTTTGCTAGCTTCAATTCTTTAATAGCTTAATTCAGTATGCTAATCTTTTGTCAGAAACCAAAATTAAGATATTGTGGTGGACCACTAGAGGGCTCCACTCATAACCAGTGTTGAGGAAGTGTGTTGCTGTGTTTTGTGGCGCGATGTGTTCAGTTGAAGTTGGGAGAGGAATAAAGAAGAAAGATACAGATACAGAAAGGGTGCTCTTCATAGAGGACTCACGCTCTGGGAGACGTTTTCTCGTGGACTCCGGCTCCCAGAAGAGCCTCCTTCCCCTGACCGTTGCCGACAGGCTAGCAGCAAACTGCGGGCTGCAGCTCATTGCAGCTAATGGCTCTCCCATCACAACGTTTGGGAAAAGGTTGGTGACTGTTTGTTTTCATGGCCAGGATTTCCAGTGGAACTTTGTTGTTGCCGCTAGCTCTGTACCTATCTTAGGTGCTGATTTTCTGTGTGCCCATGGACTGCTTGTCGATGTTGCTAACAGACGTTTAATTGATGATCTCTCATTTTCTTCGCTACCCTGTTTTACTCGTGCAGCCGAGCCCCTGATTCGGGCTAATGTAGTGACCACCAGTAATGCTTTTCAGCGTTTGCTTTTAGAGTTTCCATCGCTCTCTGTCCCTAATTTCTCTAGCATGGTAACGAAGCACGGGGTTGAGCATTATATTCCCACGGTCGGGCCCCCGGTATACACGTGCGCACGCCGCCTCAACCCCGCAAAACTGTCCGTCGCTCGGGAAGAGTTTGCAGCCATGGAGCGCCTTGGCATTGTACAGTGCTCGAACAGTGCATGGGCCTCTCCGCTTCACATGGTGCCCAAATCGGACGGTCGGTGGCGGCCATGCGGAGATTTCCGCCGTTGAAATAATGCCACGGAGAATGACAGTTACCCCATCCCCCACATTCAGGATTTTTCCGCCAATCTCGCCGGGACCTCGACCGTGCGCGCCTAAGACGTTATCCCCTTCGGCTTGTTCGAGTTTTTGCGCATGCCGTTTGGCCTGAAAGGTGCCGCCCAGACCTTTCAGTGGCTGATGGACTCCGTTTTGTGTGGGCTGCCGTTCGTTTTTGTTTACCTGGACGATATTTTGGTGGCCAGCTGCTCGGCGAGCCAGCACGAGTCCCATCTGCGCCAGGTTTTCCAGCGTTTGGCAGCGCACGGCCTGATCATCAACCCTTCCAAGTGCCAGTTTGGGTTGCCTGTTCTGGATTTCCTCCGGCACCGCTGAGGGTGTGGTTCCGTTGCTTGACAGAGTCCAGGCCGTTTCAGTTTTCCAAAGCTTTAAATGACATTCTTCCTTCCCGCATCATTAAGGATGCTCTGACTACTATTGGACCCTGTATCTCAATTTTAATGAACGCTTCATTGTCATCAGGCTGTGTTCCGACTGCCTTCAAACACGCAGTCGTGCAACCTGATATTAATAAAAGCAACTCTGATGGCAACGCTCTTTCAAATTACAGGCCAATTTGTAAACTTAACTTCATGTCTAAGATTTTTAGAAAATATAGTTATCCAGCAACTACAGTCCTTCCTAGAGACGGTGTCAGTGACAAATTTCGATCTGGATTCAAACCTTGTCATAATACCGAGACAGCTTTATTGAGAGTTTTTAACCACTGATTCAGGGCACCCTGTGGCTCAAGTTTTATTAGATCTAACTTCTGCCTTCGATATGGTTGACCATAATATTCTCCTAATAAGGCTGGTGTCACGGACTGCCGGGGCAGACCGTGTGGAGTGAGTAGAGGACCCAAGAGCAGACAGAGGCGAGGGCACAAAACTGGACTTAACAGCAAAGTAACTGAGGGAAAACCTGAACATAGACTGGGAAACTATGACTCTACTGAGATTTAGACTATGACTAAACAATATACAAACTATGACTTACTATGGCTGGGAAACTCTGACAAGGGGTAGGGGAGATAACACTGACACTGAACACAGCAAGACTGAGGACTAAATACACTCATGAGGTGATCAGAGGAAGTGGAGACACATGAGGACACAGCTGACACACATAACCTAATGACAGGACAGGGGACGTGAAACTAAATGCAATGAACAAAAAACAGAGGACTCTTTCAAAATAAAACAGGAAACATGATGAGACAGACCAAACAACATGGGCTTGACAACATGAGACGTGGAACGCAAAGGGCAAATGAGACTAAGATCCAGGGGAAGGGGAAATGAGGAGCTCCAATAAACAGAACTAAGGCTGAACAACTTAGGGGTTTAAGAGAGGTGGATGAGCTTAACCCAAACAATAAATGACAAAACACAAAGACTCAAGTTCTAACTAATGCAAAAACAAGAACTTAACATATCCCCATACTAAAAACAGAAATACACAATATATAATGAACTCAAAATGCTGGGTCACAGACCCACCCATGACAGCTGGAAGATGTAGTTGGCCTTAAAGGCAAAGTTCTTTTATGGTTTAAATCGTATCTAGCAGACAGATCCTTCTCTGTCACCATGGGGAAATACTCTTCCTCTTCTGCCCCGGTTAACTGTGGTGTGCCTCAGGGATCCGTATTAAGCCCTACGCTGTTCTCCTTGTACATGCTGCCCTTGGGACTCATCTTTAAAAAACATAACATATTCTACCACTGCTATGCGGTTGATATCCAAAGCTACCTTCCTCTAAACTTGGATGCCCCATCTCCTCTCTTGCCTTTGTTTGACTGTCTGCGAGAGCTTTAAAATTGGCTATCCCAGAATTATCTTGTCTTAAATGAAAGCAAAACAGAAATGATTATTTTTGATAGCCACATTCCCCAGGGCCAGCTAACCAATACACTGGGGTCTTTCACCAGCCACCTCTCTCCTTCTGCCAGAAATCTTTGAGTACTCCTGGATAGTTCTTTTAAATTAGAGAAGAAATCCACTGTGGTAAAAACTAGCTTTTAACAATCATGGCAAATTTTCAAAGCTAAGCCCTATTTACCACATAAAGAACTCAAAAAACTCATCCATGCCTTAATCACTTGCAGATTGGACTATTGCAACACTCTTTACCTGGGCCTCCAACTCTCCCTCCTTCAGCGCCTGCAATCAGTCCAAAATGCGGCAGCTGGCCTCTTAACCAGCTCTAGAAGACATGAGCACATCACCCCCATACTCCCTAACTTGCACTGGCTTCCTGTCAAATATCACACTGATTTCAAAATCCTTCTGCTCACTTTTAAAATTCTAAAAAACTTGGCCCCTAGCTACCTAACTGATCCCCTTGATCTGTACAACCCAAAGAGAGCACTAAGATCCTCCAGCCAACTGCTTCTAATGCAACTAAGGCCTCGTTTAAAAACCAGAGGTGACCGTGCTTTTGCCATTGCCACCCCTAGACTCTGGAATAATCTTCCAGTTGATATCTGTACATCGGAATCAATTCAATCATTCAAATCACGCTTAAAAACACACCTGTTCAACTTAGCTTTTGAAGCATATAAGTTCTACTTTCATTCTGCCTGCACTACACCATGTAATGTAATTTTAATTGTAACTGTACTATTTGTTAATTGTTCTACCCGCTTGGCGGTTTTATTGTGAAGCACTTTGATGTACACTAGTCTTTTAAATGTGCTATAGAAGGGGATGGATGGCAAGGGAAGTGTACAAAAATGGAAAACAGTTTCAGACAGTAGATGCCCTTCGTGTGGCCATCACCACTTGGAGAAATGTTCCCACTAATCTCATGGAAGCACTAGCGTCAAGCATTCCGCAATGAATTTTTGAAGTGATCAACAATAATAGTGGAACTATTCATTACTGAGTTCATGTTTGAAACTTTAATTTCTGTTTTAGAGGAGTTTACGGGGTTTTTTGAGGTGCGGTCCTAAACTTTTGATCAGCTGTAAAACAGTCTGTTTCTGTTGTTTTCAATAAATTACACGCTCCAAAAATGTTTTGTCTCATTCCCATTTCTTTTTGTTGCATGTTGAAGCTCTACTTGGAACCTTCTTAGGATCCAATCATGCAAAATTTGAGTTTTTGCCATTTTTCAAGTGGACTTAAACTTATTTTTCAAGTGGACTTTTGATCGGGACTGTATAAATCTTTACTACCATTTCAACTTGGTTGTCAGCACCGGAATAATCACTGCCAAGAGTAGAAATAACACTTGATTTTGTGTGGTTCATTCATTTGTCTAATATATTTTTGATTAATTTGTTGGTGATTGTAGAAGAGGTCTATCAATACAAGAAAACTTGTATGATTTCAGTCAGTATTTAAATAAATTCAATAGGACAAATTTTTTTAATGGAGTTTACTGGGGTTATAGTGACTTTATTCATTTATATAAAAAAATAACATTTTGCCACTGAACTTGGACTTAGAGAAAATACTTTCACACTGGCATTGAGGAGACAGAGGTGCAGCAAGCATGTGTAGGCCTTGCTTATAGATAAAAATAAGCAGAGTTTTATCCACACATCAAACATTTTTGTGAATTTAAAAACAAAGGATAATATCTGAAGTCCTTTGTGTTAAGAAAAACTCAAGTGTTTCACAATAAAACAAGAAATAAAAGCATGGCAACAATTAGGATTGTAACATGCATATAGTGTCTCAATATGTAAAATTTTCATTAAATCTTTGGTGGTCCCATAAAGCTTGTAGAGTTTCAGTTTATTCATCGTTGTGTTTGCCCGACATGACATCAGCGAGGCGCTGCCTGCATCCTGAACTCCTCAGGGGAATTGTTGAAACCCATCACACCCTCCAAGCTCGGCATTTTTCCAGGAACAGGTCTGAAGGTGAAGCGTTGGAGCAGAGATGCAAAGAAAAGGAAGAGCTCCATTTTGGCCAGGGGCTCACCGATACACACACGTTTACCTGTGGGAAACAGAAGTTTTTATCCTGCTAACCCTTGATATCAAATGTACTCTTAATGGAAACCTAATTACACGCCATAAAATTACCTGCTAAAAATGGCAAGAAAGCATCTCTTTTTTGAAATTTGCCCTCTGAGTCCAAGAAATGTTCAGGATTGAAGACATCTGGAGTCTCCCACTCATTCTTATCAAACAGCACAGATGAAAGTATTGTAGTAATAGCTGTGCCCTGAAATAGAGTTATTAGATGTTGTTATTAGCTATTTATAAATAATTGACACACTTATGAATTGAATTTCTGACTCAGTCTGGTAAATAATCCCTTACCTTAGGAATGAAGTATCCTCCCAGTGTAGAATCTTTACTGGCCATTTTTGGTAATCCCAGTGGAACAATATTTCCAACCCTCTGGGTCTCGTGGATAACAGCATCAGTGTAGGGCAGTTTGGGCCTATCGGTCAAGGTGGGCAGGCGAGACTGTCCGACTACTCTGTCTATCTCTGCCTGCACTTTCTCTGAAAGGGGAAACAGTAACAACTAAAAGTCATCACAATATGCCATATTATTAACTGAAGTAAAAGTGGTCCCAAATATTAAAAACAAATGTCAGCAGCAGGTTTGCTATAACAACAATTACCGATGCAGTATTTATATTTAATTGGTGTTGTGTGGAGACTACACAAGGAGAGTAGTTGGGAAATTGAAGGGGGATTGATTAATAAGGGACTAACCCTGTATTTCTGGGTAGTTGATCATAAATACTAGAGCCCAGCGTAGAGTGGTCGAAGATGTCTCTGTCCCAGCCTCAATCAGGTCAAGGGTACAAGCCAGAAGTGTTTCAGTATTAAAGCCAGCATGAGGATCCTCTTTTTTCTAATGTAACAGAAAAATACAGACATTATCCACAGTACTGGGCTCATTTAGGTAATTTACATTATTACCAGTTAATCTCATGATCATAAGGATTGTGTTTTTTGATTAATGGATTCATTTGGGTGGCTGAAGTCTCAGAATTTTTTAAAGACTTCTTTTGAATGCCAATAGGGATCTGCTAGTGGCCAGAAATGACATGAACATGATGAATTGTTATGGTTTACATGAACATATGCCCCCATGGCTATTGTTGCTTTTTTTGTTTTTGTTTTTTTAATAAAGTGAACATAACAGGATTCATTTTTGTGTTACCTTCTCCATCTCTGACAGATATGCATCAATGAAATCACGAGGGTCATCTGGGTTCCACTCTTCCTGGTGCTTTTCAATTTCTCTGTTCAAGAAAGTCATGATCTCCCTGTAGTTGGCATGGACAGTCTGGTGAGGTCCTGGCAGGTACTTCATCAAGCCAGGAAAGGCATCATACAGCTGATGAGGATGA
Source organism: Rhamphochromis longiceps (assembly GCF_057381845.1). NCBI lineage: Eukaryota > Metazoa > Chordata > Actinopteri > Cichliformes > Cichlidae > Rhamphochromis > Rhamphochromis longiceps. Next base: position 6,325,943 of record NC_140578.1, on the reverse strand, counting down.
TAAACTCTATATAAAAGACCAACAAGAATATCATAAGCGATCATCACATTGTAGTTTAAACAACGAGCACCTGTGCCTGAGCTGAACCAGCAAGCAGAAGGGCATCATTGTCCAGCTCCAGAATTTTGCGAAAGCTGGGGTCACTGTATTCAAAGCGATGTCCGAAGACCACAGAGGAGATGATGTTACCCACTGCATTTGTCATGATGTAGTGGGGGTTGAATGGTCTACCTGTGAAGACGTCAAATTCTACTCAAATCAACAGAAATCCTGCTACAAAAATGATTTCAGTGCAGAGCAATCCCTTCAGTCATGTGAATTCCTGCAGCCTACTTGCCTTGCTCCTCCTTGAAAGCTTCACAAAGAAAGTTGCACTCCACTTCAATGCACTTCTCCAGTGACTTTTGGCCTTCTCCAAAGTAACGCAGGTGAGTGTTGGCAAACTTCCTCTGCTTCTTCCACAGATAACCGTTGCTCATAGATATCCCTTGGAGAATATTATATTAAGTTAATAATAAGGAAGCCTTTGCACGGATGTACATTTTGTAGGGGACTGAGTACAATGTGAGCCAAAACAAAATGAAGTTATCATTAAGGACTATGTGACAGGCAAGGCAAGACCCAGTTGCAAGACTCGGAGACAAAAGGGTAAACTAAAAGAGGCAGCTTTATTGCTGTAGCTTATACACTTGAAAATACAAAAAACTCAGGTGAGAAATAAAACTAGAAACTTAAGGAACTGATGAATTTGGAAACTAATGACATGGAATTCCAGAAGACAGCTAGAGAAGCTGACACCACAGAGAACAGAGGGAGACGCAGACAGTATGCACGCAGGAGGAGATTGGGGTAGAGTGGACACACCTGAAGAACACAGCTGAACAGAATCTGAAGATATGAAAGACTGGTGAGTAAAGGGAACAAAACACAGAGAGATGAACATGGAAAGATTAAGGGAGAAAACAAACAGAGAGGACTAAAGAAAGTATTAACTGGACACAAACAGAACAAACGTGAAGAAACCAGAATTGAAGAACTATAGTATAACTAATAAACCCATCCGCACAGGAAACTAACATACTCAGGAACTAGTTCATAATTATCTTATTATGAAATAATAAATAGGTCCAAAATGAAACTCAAAAACTGGGTCCAAGACCCAGGACTGTAACAGCACTAAAAAATAATTTCATTATATTTTTACATTTGATATGCTTTTTCAGGGTTTGTTTTGAGAATTGGGCCATACAGAGACGTGATATAATGAGGATGTACAGGTATTGATCATTTCTAGTTTGATGACAATCTAATACAGTTTAAGACTTGGGGAAGGAGGTTGGTACAGCAAAAAATATAGGCAATAGCACATGTTTACATGCACGTGTTTTAACTACTCACCTAAGCCCTTTAATATAACATGGAAAAGAGGGATGATTGGTCGATTAACAAAGTTGTCCAGGTGGTTGACAAGAGCCTCTTTGACCATTTTATATCCTGCAACAAACACCATCCTCTCACTGCCCCTCCTCAAACTGAACACGGGGCCGTACTTCTGAGCCAGCTGCATTTAGAAATAAATCAAGAGAAATGTTTCACAGTTGGCATTCCTTTAGAAGTAAAGACTTTTTGTCAGATTAAAAACCCTTCAAGTGGTAGACAATAACATAAACACAGTATTGAAAAGGATCTGAGCTGGAGTTACTAATAACTCCCTGAAACTTTTAAATGTTTTTAAAGTTGAAGTCCTGCTATTATCTGTTGTTTTTCCATGTGCGCATTATATTGGCCAGTGTACTACGTGTACACTAAATTGCACTGTAAGGATCTTCTCCTCCTCACCTCATGCATTGTTTTGTAGTCTACTCCAGTGAAGATATTTCCTAGCAGAGGCACAGCCCAGGGTCCTGGTGGAAAGTTGCGAGGCCTCCGGTTTCGTATTACATCACTTAAAATTAACAATACAAAACTGAGAAAAAACCAACTAGTAAAATTCATACAATCGAAGAAAGCTTGAAAAATCATGGTTGAAGTATCAGAAATCTCTCTGCAGAGGGATTTCTGATACTTCAACCATGATTTTGTATCAACCATGATACATCCTAATTTTCAGTCAGTTGCTATAATGCATGCACATTATTTTTTCAAGGTTGTCTAACCATTATTATGTATTATGTAAGAAAACTTTATTGTTTTATATAGCACTTTTCACAGAAAAAACTCAAAGTGCTTCACAGTAAAAGACAAGAAATAAAAGTACAACAACAGTTAGCACTGTGACATGCACATTGTGTCTTACTATGTGAAATGTTCGTAAAATGTTTTACAGAGTATATTTTCTGTGTTTCTAGTATGCTTTTTCTGTATGCTGTGATTTGGTGATCCCATAAAGCTTGTGGAGTTTCAGTTTATTCATCTTTGTGTTTGCATGGCATGACCTCAGCGAGGCACTGCCAGCATCCTGAACTCCTCGGGAGAGTAGGTGAAGCCCATCACACCCTCCAAGCTCGGCATTTCTCCAGGAACAGGAGTCAAAGTGAAGCGTTGGAGCAGAGATGCAAAGAAAAGGAAGAGCTGCATTTTGGCCAGGGGCTCACCGATACACACACGTTTACCTGTGGGAAACAGAAGTATTTATCCTGCTGTTCATTTTGCTATCAAATGTACTCTTAATGGAAACCTAATTACACGCTATAAAATTACCTGCTGAAAATGGCAAGAAGGCATCTCTTCTTCGAAATTTGCCCTCTGAGTCCAGGAAATGTTCAGGATTGAAGACATCTGGAGTCTCCCACTCATTCTTATCAAACAGCACAGATGAAAGTATTGTAGTAATAGCTGTGCCCTGAAACAGTGTTATCAGATGTTGTTATTAGCTATTTATAAATAATTGAAAGACATATGAAATGAATGTTAATTTCTGGCTCAGTCTGGTAAATAATCCCTTACTTTAGGAATGAAGTATCCTCCCAGTGTAGAATCTTTACTGGCCATTTTTGGGAATCCCAATGGAACAATATTTCCAAACCTTTGGGTCTCGTGGATAACAGCATCAGTGTAGGGTAGGTTGGGTCTGTCGGCCAAGGTGGGCAGGCGAGACTGTCCGACCACTCTGTCTATCTCTGCCTGGACTTTTTCTGAAAGGGGAAACAGTAACGACTAAAACAGACAACTTAATAACCATCATAGTCAGACTGGCCTAAAATCTATATTCTTCAGGCTGTTCTCATTTTTCTTGTTTGTGCCTGCCCATCTGTCCCCCCTCATCCTGCTTGTGACCTAAAATCTCATGACAATACACCAATGGTTTACAATTCTTAAAATGCATTTGACAGACAGAAAAAAGGGAGTTCTCTCCTTTGGAGTTACAGTCAAGGATGCAAAGGCGTATCCATTATGAAAGTGGCCCACCTAGAATTTAACCCACAAATTCTTCTTGGAGGAGGAAACCATCCTTTATTTGCTTTCAGCTGTTTAAGATTCTTAAGCTTTTTGACCTTCACTTTTTCTTCATGCGATGATAAAGGAGAGTTGAAAGCAGGGATTGAAGATATGCAATCTGGGATGTGAGAAAGGGGGATAGAGTAATAAGTTACCAACCCTGTATTTCTGGGTAGTTCATCATAAATACTAGAGCCCAGCGTAGAGTGGTGGAAGCTGTCTCTGTCCCAGCCTCAATCAGATCAAGGGTACAAACCAGAAGCGTTTCAATATTAAAGCCAGCACGAGGATCCTCTTTTTTCTAATGTAACAGAAAAATACAGACATTATCCACAGTACTCGGTTCATTTAGGCAATTTACTTTATTACTAGTTAATCTCATGATCATAAGGATTGTGTTTTTTGATTAACTGATTCATTTGGGTGGCTGAAGTCTCAGAAACTTTTGAAGGACTTCTTTTGAATCTAAACACAGTTCTGGCACATTACAAATGTGACCTATTAGTGGCCGGTATAGACAATTGTCATGGTTTACATGAACACATGCTTATTGTTTCAATTAATTTTTTAAAATCTAACAATAGTATTCATATGCTTCACTAGAAATGTTTTTGTGTTACCTTCTCCATCTCTGACAGATATGCATCAATGAAATCACGAGGGTCATCTGGGTTCCACTCTTCCTGGTGCTTTTCAATTTCTCTGTTTAAGAAAGCCACAATCTCCCTGTAGTTGGCATGGACAGTCTGGTGAGGTCCTGGCAGGTACTTCATCAAGCCAGGAAAGGCATCATACAGCTGGTGAGGATGATAAACTCTTAGTAAAAGACCAACAACAACATCGCAAATGATCATCACATGGTAGTTTAAACAACGAGTACCTGCGTCTGAGCTGAACCAGCAAGCACAACGGCATCATTGTCCAGCTCCAGAATTTTGCGAAAGCTGGGGTCACTGTATTCAAAGCGATGTCCGAAGACCACAGAGGAGATGATGTTACCCACTGCATTTGTTATGATGTAGTGGGGGTTGAATGGTCTACCTGTGAAGATGTCAAATTCTACTCAAGTCAAGAGAAATCCTGCTACAAAAATGATTTCAGTGCAGAGCAATCACTTGAGTCATGTGAATTCCTGCAGCCTACTTGCCTTGCTCCTCCTTGAAAGCTTCACAAAGGAAACTGCACTCCACTTCAATGCACTTCTCCAGTGACTTTTGGCCTTCTCCAAAGTAACGCAGGTGAGTGTTGGCAAACTTCCTCTGCTTCTTCCACAGGTAACCGTTGCTCAGCGCTATACCTATTAGAATATTATATTAAGTTAATAACAAGGAAGTCTCTGCATTAATGTACATCTTGTAGGGCACAGGGTAAAATGTTTTTGGACTGTGAGAGGAAACATGGGAGCTAATAAAGCCCATGCAGATACAGGGAGAACATGCACACTTCACAAAGAAAATCATCAACTACCAAATTCACTGCAGTGAATCAACCCAAGGCGTTCTTGCTGTGTGTAATGTGTCTAATGGAGAACACATTAAAATATGTACCTAAAGTTTCTAGAAAGTAGGTAAAATTTGACTTACTAGTTGCATTTCACCACAGGACTTCTCATTTAATGCTATGCCAATGATATATTGGTGCTTGTCATTTCCAAAAGGCAAAAATTTAATACAGTTTAAGACTTGGGGAAGGAGGTTGGTACACCCAAAAATATATGTGATAGCACATGCTTTCGTGCACGTGTTTTAACTACTCACCAATGCCCTTGAATATAACATGGAAAAGAGGGACGATTGGTCGATCAACAAAGTTGTCCAGGTGGCTGACAAGAGCCTCTTTGACCATTTTATATCCTGCAACAAACACCATCCTCTCACTGCCCCTCCTCAAACTGAACACGGGGCCGTACTTCTGAGCCAGCTGCATTTAGAAATAAATCAAGAGAAATGTTTCACAGTTGGTATTCCTTTAGAAGACCTGAACTCTTCCACGGCATACATTTTTAATTTCTCTTTGATATTTGGGCTGAATGGGACCAGATGAATGTAAAAACAAAGAATTACCAGATTTTTTTTTTACCTGATTTTTGTTTCTAAGAAAAATGAGAGCCACATATAAGGATATTTGTTTAAAATTTCGATAGAACAGTAGCAGTATAATGTCCTTGTAAGTGGATCTCAGGCCCTTGGAGAGCAAAATTGAGTATTTTGGTCTAAATAACCCAAAATGTGAAGTCCACATATATGGATGCCAGGTCCTAGGAGGTTAAAGTTGAAGTCTTGTTATTATCTGTTGTTATTCATCGTGCACATTATATTTGCCAGCCTACTGTATGTAAACCAAATTGCACTGTAAGGATCTTCTCCTCCTCACCTCATGCATTGTTTTGTAGTCTACTCCAGTGAAGACATTTCCTAGCAGAGGCACAGCCCAGGGTCCTGGTGGAAAGTTGTGAGGCCTCCGGTTTCGTATTACATCACTTAAAATTAACAATACAAAACTGAGCAAAAACCAACTAGTAAAATTCATACAATCGAAGAAAGCTTGAAAAATCATGGTTGAAGTATCAGAAATCCCTCTGCAGGAGAAGCAGTGCGATCCAGCAAAGAGTGCTGTGGTATGTGTGGTGTTATCATCAGGCTGCAGAGTGCTCAGGAAAAGCGGCCCCAAACATGTTACATAACACAAATAGACTCTTGGGAACTGTCAGAAGCTGGAATTTGAACTGTTTCAGCTGAGTGATGACTGTGAGCTTGTGTGTTAAACATAGATGCGTAAAAGATATATTATTAGTTTTTTTTTTGGTTTCACAATAACTTATTTTGTGGTGTATTTTCAAAATGCTTCACACTTGAAAAATGTCAGTATTACACAGTTTACAATTATGAAGTGAAAGGTAATGCGGGGGTGGCCATCTGGTAAGATAAACAATTCAGGCAGGAAGTAGTAATGAGGAAAGAGGCAAAACTCTTCCAAAGTTCATTCAGGAACAGCTCAACTAACAGCTCAAAGAATACAAAAGCTCTGCTTCAGTGAGTACTGAGACTGAAAACCCAGCAGTGCTCGATGGGGAGTCAACATATGGAGGAAACAGATTAGATGATCCATTAAAGGCTCGGTAATTCTCATATGTTGTATTTGTTCTCCTCCACCCTGCAAATCCATGCACACAGTGTCACATTGTTTACTGTGTCTCCAGAGAGTTCAGGACAAAAATGCTCGGGCAGACATTCTCCGTCTGACTGTGCTCTCTACTTAAAACACTACGCTCTAGTTACACAATCAACAAGTGATGGTGTAAGTTACATAAAACTGTGCATTTGTGCGCATGCGTGTAATTTGAAGCGCTGATGTGAGGAAACTCTTTCTGGATGTGGACAGTAAAAAGCAAACTTCCTTATTCTGATGAGATTAGTCGGATGTGGCACTTCAGTAATGCGATGCTAGAATAGATATCTTTGCTTTACTTTAGTAGTTGCCTGATAAACTATTCCCTTGATTGTATTAAAATGTTGCAAATAAGAGAACTCAGTGTTATTGACTCTAATCATTCAGGTAAATAAATCCTAAAAGCTTGATTCTGTTCATCTGGACGTAATGGGAGAAACGTTTCGTCATTCATTCAAGTGATTTCTTAAGTCTCCGCTGACTGCAGGTTTCCCCAACATTATAAACAGTACATTTGCACAATGACTGAAACTAGCACCACTGAATGAATGGGCTGAACAGAGAACAGAATCAACCTTTTGGGTATTACTGACTTTAAACTCAATCCCCCTGTTATTTTTTTCACATTAAAACCATAATAAATTAAAATTGATCTGCATTTACTAAGTCTATGCATTTGATATGTTTTCTAAGTTCTATTGCAGGGGTGTCAAACTCAATTGCACATGGGGCCAAAACTCAAGGCACACTTTAGGTTGCAGGCTAAACAATATAAACATTTATTGAACACACTAAAACAATGTTTTTTAAACATAAATATGAATAAAAACAGAAAGGAATATTATTCCAGATTAAATAAACTTAAAAAAAACAACAACTTTAACTTTAAATATTTTGCTCTTCATAAAAATATATCCTGTCAAAATTGTGCAAGTTAGAAATATGAACATGCAGCCAAAAACCCCAGAAAAAATAAATGAAAGCATACACAAGGTTGGAGCCGCATGTCGACAGAGCTGGGCATTGCCTCAGGAATGGAACTAATAAACTGTGTGGGCCATTCAGTGTTGTACTTTCCCTTGAGGGTATCATTACACTGCAGCTCCATCTGAATCTGCACAGGTGCAGTTCAGCATCACACATGCCATGTCCATGAACTGACAGATTTCCTTGCTGAGCTCAAAAACTCTATTGAGAATTTTTACACCAACTCAGCCAACAGACCTCAGTACGATAAGGAATGTCGGCAAACTCTGAATCTATTTCCCACATAAAAGACTGAAATTGACGGTGATTTAAACTTTTAGCTCAGATAAAATTTACGGTCTGCGTTAGGGTGATCATTACATGCTCGATTTTTAGGACTTTACCACACAGCCTTTCCTGGTGTATGATCAGTGATATGCTGTTAACTCACCGGTACAGTTCTCCTCCTGCATCTTTACTCACATCCTGCTGACTAGTCCGCTTTTTTCACCGCACAACACAGGTGTCGTGCCAAAGTAGGTATCCCCGACAGAATTTGTTTCCCCTGTGCTGGGAGCACGCAGGGAGTACTGATGTTTTCATTTTGTGAAAAAGTGAAAAATTTGTATCGTTACATTACCATTCAGTTTGAGGGTTACAACAGAAAATGATATATTTATTGCTCACGGGGTATCAGATGGGATTATTTTAACAAACCATTAACATTTTGGCTGATAACTATTTTTATATTTTTATTCTCCTATAACTTTACTATATAAAGAGCTAAATCCTCCAAAGTTTCAGGAGTAATGCGTCATAATAAGAAGTGTTTGTGAACTAAAAATCAGCAATGTGGGATACTGTTTGTCAGTGATTTACACAGGGGGAACAAATTGTGGCAGGATCAGCCTGATATTATTTGTATCCCACTATAACTTCGTTGTATAAACAATGTGGGATACTGTTTGTCCGTGATTTGGACAGTCCAGCGTGTGCTCCCGACGGAGGGGAAACAAATTCTGTCGGGGATTCCTAGTTTGGCACGACACATGAATGTTCCCAGTTAGCCTAGCGTCCAGCAAGGAGGCTGCAGCACCACATTATGGGATCTGTAGTTTGTATATTAGGAGCACCTCATATTGCCGGGCCATGCATAACTATAATAGTATATCTATATAAAATCATCTCACGGGCCGGATACAAATCGGATTACTCACCCCCTACCCAACTCTGTGGCTAGTCACGTGTTCCATAATGTTGTGCTGTGGACATTTATGTGCTTTTTGTGCAGAGGAGCTTGTTTTGTTTTCTGTTCTCATGCTGTCCTCCCATGGGAGCCCAGCATGAGCAGAGGTCTTTTTTTTTTACTTTCCCATTGTAGTGTATATTTCAGTGTTTTTCTGTAATGCTACCGATCTCCAACCTGTATCCCCATGTGATGTCTTTGTTGTGTGTGCATGGTGGGGGGGGGATGTCCCATTTCACTGCAAGGCAACCTGCATGTGACGAATAAAGCCTTGATTGATTGATTAAATGTACGCCGGCCCGGATGTGGCCCGCGGGCCTTGACTTTGACACATGTGTGTTAAACTTTGCACTTTGTTCACAGTTCACGGTTCAGTGTGAGGTGGGACACCACAGTCAGTGCTGTTTATCTGATTGTGTTTGTCCTCTGTTTACTTGTAGTGGGACAGATGAAGAGAAGATATGGAGTTGATATACAAGGTTCTCGGCTTGGAGTGGATAGATGGCAAAATTATTTTAATATTTTTGACTGTTTCTCTACTGTTGACAGATTTTCTGAAGAACAGAGTGCCAAAAAACTTTCCTCCTGGACCCTGGGCTCTTCCTTTCATTGGTGACCTTCATCGCATCCAATCTACCAGACTTCACCTGCAGTTAACAGAGGTATGAGTCCATTCCTAAATAAAAAGTTATTATATTATAATAAAATTAAAAAACATTTGAAATTGAAAAAAAAAAAACCCTTCTTTCAACCATACAGATTTCACCTGCAGCTCACTGACTAATAATAAAAGCAGAAAAATAATGTGAAAGGAAACAAACATGTGAAATGAATCACTGGAGTGCAAGGAGGCATAATTTACACCGAAGTAGACAGAGTCGTTATTTAGCTTCTATAGAAATACTTTGTATTTGTATTGCATTTAGCTTCCTCCCGTGCCCATGTGGGTAAAGTGAAGGGTTCAATAAACCTAAGAGGTTCATTGAACCCTTCACTGAACTGGTATTTATTGCTCACAAGTTTAGCTATTTAACTGAATATTAACTTAACGGCCTCATTACAGGTAGGCTAACACCTGATATAGTGACATTTTCATAACTATAGGAACTTGTCTTAATGCCAAAGCTGTTCTGAATTCCCCACTCTGCTGAATGCAGAATAAGGATATTTTATTAATCTCAGAAGAAATTAACTGTGGCCTACTAGCTTACAGCAGTTCTGATATTAAGTAAAAAACAACAAAGACCTTTTCTTATATAAATTGCAAAATATGAATATATATAATATATACTACTCCTACTTTCATCTCCGTAATAATAACCGCCTTCGTCCCTCACTCACTCCACACAGTACCACCATACTTGTCAATGCTCTTGTCACATCTCGTTTAGATTACTGTAATTCTCTTCTCTATGGTCTACCTCATAAATTCTCCATAAATTGCAGTTAGTTCAAAATATAGCTGCTTGTATTATTTCCAGAACTAGATCCACTGAAGTAGACAGAGTCGTTATTTAGCTTGCATGAGGCTTGAAGCAATTGTATCATGTTTAAGGCTATATTTAGCAAACTTTTTAAATCAAATGGACACCAGTATATCCTGCATTAGAAATGAAACTGAATTAGTCCATTTAAATAAATGGAATAATTGTACATTTACATCAATGGGCAATAATCTTTCATAGTTTTTTAGTTTCTTTCTTTGAGGTTTGGACTGTTGGTTTAACCAAAAAAAAAATCATTATCATTTTCTTGCTTGGAAATTGTTATTTACTTTTTATCTTAGTTTTTTGTTTGTTTGTTTGTTTGTTTTTTACTAAAATTCTACTGAGAAGTGAAATGATTGAGAAGTACTTTGTATTTGTATTGCATTTGGCTTCCTCCCGTGCCCATGGGGGTAAAGTGAAGGGTTCAATAAACCTAAGAGGTTCATTGAACCCTTCACTGAACTGGTATTTATTGCTCACAAGTTTAGCTATTTAACTGAATATTAACTTAACGGCCTCATTACAGGTAGGCTAACACCTGATATAGTGACATTTTCATAACTATAGGAACTTGTCTTAATGCCAAAGCTGTTCTGAATTCCCCACTCTGCTGAATGCAGAATAAGGATATTTTATTAATCTCAGAAGAAATTAACTGTGGCCTACTAGCTTACAGCAGTTCTGATATTAAGTAAAAAACAACAAAAACCTTTTCTTATATAAATTGCAAAATATGAATATATATAATATATACTACTCCTACTTTCATCTCCGTAATAATAACCGCCTTCGTCCCTCACTCACTCCACACAGTACCACCATACTTGTCAATGCTCTTGTCACATCTCGTTTAGATTACTGTAATTCTCTTCTCTATGGTCTACCTCATAAATCCCTCCATAAATTGCAGTTAGTTCAAAATACAGCTGCTTGTATTATTTCCAGAACTAGAGCCACTGAACATATAACACCTGTTCTTAAACAGCTCCATTGGCTTCCAATTCACCTCCGTGTCAATTTCAAGATCCTGCTTCTCACTTACAAAGCGCTTCATAACCTAGCTCCTCCATATCTATCCGATCTTCTCCATACATACTCACCCCCGTACACTCCGCTCTTCTTCAGCTTCCCTTCTGTCAGTTCCACCTGCTCACCTGACTACCATTGGACTCAGAGCCTTTAGCTGTTTTGCCCCAAGACTTTGGAATGCACTTCCACTTGTTCTCCGGACCACACACTGTCTCACCACTTTTAAATCACGTCTCAAAACTCATCTATTTAGAATTGCATACACCTGATCTGTCTTAGTCCATTTTTACCTGCTCAGTTTTTATACTTGCCTTTAGACTTTTATGACTGTTTATGTCTAAATTTTATTTTACCATGTTTATTATATATACATATATTTTGTAGGTTAATTGGTTAATCCAAATTGCCCATAGATGTGAACGTGAGTGCAAATGGTTGTGTGTTGGCCCTGCGACAGATTGGCGACCTGTCCAGGGTGTACACCGCCTCTCGCCCTATGACAGCTGGGATAGGCTCTGAACGGCGCCTATAAATAAAATGTACTATTATTATTATTATTGTTATTGTTATTGCTATTGTTATTGTTATTATTATTATATATAGCCTCCTCAGAATGTATCATGCTCCAAAAACAACAATATACTGTCTGTGTTCAGTTTGCAGAGAAATATGGAAACATTTTCAGCCTTCGACTCTTTGGTGGTAGGATTGTGGTCGTTCATGGCTACAAACTTGTGAAAGAAGCCCTGGTTCACCAAGGAGAAGACTTCGTGGATCGCCCAATTATACCCTTATTTGAATCAATTATTGGGAATAAAGGTAGTGTTGGCATTTTCCCTCCAAAATTCCAAAAACTTGATTGAACTGATCACATCAGGTCTAATTTAATTTTTATTTCCAAAAGGTCTTGTGATGTCAAATGGTTATCCCTGGAAGCAACAGAGGAGATTTGTTCTTCACACATTCAGGAACTTTGGTCTGGGGAAGAAGACCCTGGAGTCATCCATCCAGCAGGAGTGCCAGTATCTCACAGAGGCTTTCACAGATCAGCAAGGCACAAAGAAAAAAAACCAATATAGTTACATGTTATCTATGTTTAGTATGTGTGTTTATAAAATTTAAATATAATTCACCATTGCTTACCATATGACATGTTTATAAGGTTCACAGTACTAAAGCACATGGCCTAAAAGGTTTCCTTAATAATTGTCCCACTTTTCTTTACCTGTAACTCATCACCTGATTTATGCTTTAACAAGGAGTTCTAATCAGAGGCCAAACATTAAAAACAGCACCCACTCTGTTTCTCCACTTGTTGACATGCATTATATCCTGTTCATTTGATTTTAGTTTTATTGATATAGCTCCAATTCTTTGTTAAGATTCACAATTATTTGCTGAAATGTTCTGAAACACTCGGGACATTTCCCTAATCCTTTATACCAAAGTTTATTTGACACCCTTGGGTAAGAGTTGGAGGTGCATTTCACTTGCAATTTTCAAGGTCCCCTTTGTTCCCAACTATGTATTTGAATTTTAATTTAATTAATTAATTTTTTTAATTTTATGGATGTTTTTTCTCCTCATTTTGCAGGCAGACCCTTTAATGCTAAGGACCTGATTAATAATGCAGTCTCAAACATCATCTGCCGTTTGGTGTTCGGCAATCGATTTGAGTACACTGACAAGCAATTCCAGTATATTCTCCAGATGTTCAATGACATTGTTCGATTACAGGGAAATTTGACAGTACGGGTGAGTGCATGTTATTCACACACTCATGTACTTCTAGTTCCAGTCTCAAACATGGATGTAAATGTGTGCTTAATCAATTTGCATATCTATCTGCTGTGATGTCCACTTGGCGGTTTTTCACCACTGTGCATTACAAGTGAAATACACTCCAGAAAGGATTATTTACTGAATGTGGATCTACAACACAGCAGTATCAGATTTACCCATCGCCGTAAAAGCCAAACAGAACCAATTCACCCATTCATTTTCTAACATTTCCTGGTTAGATACAGTAAGGGCAACAGTTTAAGCAGAGCTGCTTGTTGCTATTTTAAAACCAATCACACCGTGATGATGAGTGTAAATCCTAATGAATGAAGCCTTAGCTTGACACCCCTGACTTCTAGCCTTATTAATTCACAGTTCCAAGCAAACAGCTCAAAAAGACTTTTTAATAAACTTCATTGAGCCTTTTTTACTTTGACACATTTACAAACATTGTGGCAGTGATATGTTTCACACTAAAATGTTCGAACCATTTTAAAAATGAAGAGAGACGGACAGGTCACAAAGCTGTGTGACTTCACTCTTAACTAAATTGCCCTTTTGTTTTCTTTGTTTTGTTTTGTTTTCTTGGTGCATGCCCAACTTGTGCCCTGTATAGAGGTGCCATCCAATAATAAACACACTTAATATGAAAACAAACAAATGACCTACCTAATTACCTATACATAAACGAATTCAACTAAATAATTATCCCACCTTTAAGTTATTACATTAATACGGTGGCCCTGAGAGGCCAAACGCACTGCAACAACAAAAAGGCTGCAAAAGCAGTAGGGAGGGCCTTTCTTGCAATGATACAGCTGCAGGTTTCAAACCTAAAATTCATGAACACACAGTAATAATGATCTTTATTATTGCTTATGTTAATACGGCCAGTCAATTAGATAATCTGGTTACTGTCTTCCTGCTCTGCAGATGTACAATACAATACCCTGGCTGATGAAGTGGCTGCCTGGATCACACCAGACGATATTTATCTTGACAAAGAAATTAGTTGAATTTGTAGAAATTAGGATCAAAGAACACCAGGAAAACTTTGACCCATCATCACCAAGAGACTACATTGACTCCTTTCTCAAAGAAATGGGAGAGGTTAGTGTTTTAATGTCTATCTCGATTTGCTTTAATAAAAAAAATTAATTCCCCTCTCGCCTCTGCAAGTAGTCTATCCTTCAAGCTCAGGTCCTCTACCAGAGGGCTGGGAGCTTAAGGGTTCTAACTCTAACTCTTCTGGACAGAGGGATCTGCTGGAGCCATTCACCTAACTTGGGAGTCACTGCACCTAGTGCTCCGATTACCACTGGGACCACTGTTACCTTCACTCTCCACCTTCTTCAGCTCTTCTCTGAGCCCCTGGCACTTCTCCAGTATTTCGTGTTCATTCTTTGAGATGTTACTGTCATTCCGTATTGGTACGTTTATCAGTACGTCTTCTGCTACATCTTCTCCTGCTTGTCTACAACTACTATGTCTGGTTGGTTAACCATCACCATTATGTCTGTCTGTATCTGGAAGTCCCACAGGTTCTTAGCTCCGTCATTCTCAACCACCCTAGGGGGTGGTCTGTCCTCAGTGTCTGCAATGTTTCCTTCTGGTAGTGTGATCCCCTCCGTTCTGACAGCCTTACCTCTCTGAGAGGATTTAGGTCTATGCAGAACATCAGTGGGGACAGTGCATCTCCTTGGTAGATCCTGTTGGTCTCTAGTGTTGTTCGCCACATCCCTGTTGAGTTCCTGATGAAGGCTCTTAGGGTCCTGTTGATCTTGCACTGTTACGGTGCACTCGGTGCAGTGACCCCGGAGCAAAGCAAGTGGCTCCAGCAGATACCAGGAACAACATCCAAGATCTCTGCACCTTCATGAGGGCGAGAGGGGAATTTAAAAATTTTTATTCTTTACTTTACAAAACGTTTTGATAAGATGGTTTGTATTTATATTGTGTACATAATCAAATATAACAATTTTCTCTTGTATCATTGATAGAAGGAAGATAAAGATTCTGGGTTTTATCTCGAAAATTTGATGGCTTGCACAATGGACCTGTTTGGTGCTGGAACTGAAACCACAACTACTACTTTACATTGGGGACTTTTATATATGATCCACTACCCTGATATACAAGGTGTGTCAGGGTAATATCTATCAGGGATACATATTTTGTGAGCTTAGTCAACTGTGCACAACACTTATTTTCCTGTTTTCTGTGTGTGCAGAGAAAGTCCAAGCTGAGATAGATGCTGTGGTTGGTTCATCCAGACAGCCGTCTACAAGTGACAGAGAAAACATGCCGTTCACTGATGCAGTTATTCATGAAATCCAGAGAAGTGGAAATATTGCCCCACTTAACATACTTCGCGTGGCAAACAAGAACACAGCTCTGGATAAGTACTCAATCCCAAAGGTACACAATCAACCAGTAACAAATGTTTGCCAGTTAAAAAAAAACAACTCTGAGATAATCAGATGTGTCAAAGGTACATACTAATAATGGATTGCATTTATATAGCGCTTTTCTAGACACTCAAAGCACTTTACAATTCCACTATTCATCCACCTTTCCCTCATCCACCTGCTGGGCTCAGTGGAAGCTCCACCATAGCCACCACCAAACAACTGAGTTATTTTTACATTTTACACATCGGCCAGCTTCTGGCCAGTCCACCACCTTTCGTTGTTTATACTGTTACAAAAAAACGAATCAACAAACACACACAAATAAAACCCCATCGGCCCATAAAAACAAAAACTCCCCATTGGCCCACCGGGCAGATGCCTGCTATGCATGATCTGATGGCCAGTCCAGCTATGGCTCCAGGAGGTTTTTAGTGTACATGATGTGATCAGCTGACCTGCTCTTCTCTGTAGATTTACACAATTACACAACAAGTGTAGATGTGTTTTTTCATCTATCCTGGCAGATGTCTATCCCCCTACACTTTATACAGAGTTGCTATAAAGTTTAAATTCAGTGAAGTAATCTAAGCATGATCATCTAAAATGCAAAGTCGCTGCTACACTTGATGTAACCTAAATCTGACTAGGAGCACCACAGCTACTGTGCACCAGTCCAACACAGTGCTTTACTGTAAATTCAGCCCTGTAATGCAAACTAACCTGTTTATCCTGGACAAAACTACCCAGTATTTCCATGCAACATTTGAATAGCACAAAGTTAATATAGGTTAGTTTGTTTTGCAGGACATTTTACGACAATGAAAATACATAACTTATCAAAACATATCATACAAAGTTCCAACATGTGGTTAAAATAATGACATTGCATGTAAGCTTTAAATTTTCTGTTTAAGCGTCACTGTGCAGTCTCCAGCTTTAAATCTAACCTCTCTTCCTCATCTCCTGTCGGGTTTTTCTTCCCAAATCTTTATCCATCTCCCAGTGAAGTTAGCTCTCATTCTCTTCTCTCCCTGTGAAATCCATCAACTTGACCTTTAGCTATGAACGCACTGTGCGAAAAAGTGCACACAAACAGCTTGTGTGTTTTCTGATGTTTGCTGAGCTAATAGAAACTGTCTGTGAAGGAAACTTAAAGAAGTCCAGACGCTTTTCTTTTCAGGCTACTTAGACTGATAGAAACATTGATTTTTAAATTGCATGCAACTTAAAAAACACTCGCTTCATCCATCCTCCTTATCTGTAGCACTAGCTAGATGCTGAAGTACCGCCAACACAACATACAGACACCTGCCTTATTAAAGTTCCGGCCAACTTTAACCCCTGAGTATAAACGTTATAAATGATAACACTGAACGTAAAGTAATGAGCATTTTCTGAACACGTAAGGAGTAGAAAGTACAGATATTTGTTTAAAAATGTAGGGAGTAAAGTACAAAGTTGTCAGAAGAATAAATATTCAAATACAGATACCTGAAAACTAGACCAGGTGACCCTGAATCCCCCCTTAGTTATGCTGCAATAGACATAGGTATGGGGGATTCCCATGATGCATTGAGTTTTTCCTTTCCAGTCTCTTTTCTCACTCACTATGTGTTAATAGACCTACGTCTAGCCTACGTCTATTGCAGCATAACTAAGGGAGGATTCAGGGTCACCTGGTCCAGCCCTAACTATATGCTTTAGCAAAAAGGAAAGTTTTAAGCCTAATCTTAAAAGTAGAGATAGTGTCTGTCTCCCGAATCCAAACTGGAAGCTGGTTCCACAGAAGAGGGGCCTGAAAACTGAAGGCTCTCCCTCCCATTCTTCTTTTAAATACTCTAGGAACAACAAGTAGGCCTGCAGAGCGAGAGCGAAGTGCTCTAATAGGGTGATATGGTACTACAAGGTCATTAAGATAAGATGGGGCCTGATTATTTAAGACCTTGTATGTGAGGAGCAGGATTTTGAATTCAATTCTGGATTTAACAGGAAGCCAATGAAGGGAAGCCAAAACAGGAGCAATATGCTCTCTCTTTCTAGTCCCTGTCAGCACTCTTGCTGCAGCATTTTGGATCAGCTGAAGACTTTTCAGTGAGTTTTTTGGACATCCTGATAATAATGAATTGCAGTCATCCAGCCTGGAAGTAATAAATGCATGAACTAGTTTTTCAGCGTCACTCTGAGACAGGATATTCCTAATTTTAGAGATGTTGCGCAAATGGAAGAAAGCAGTCTTACAAATTTGTTTAATATGTGCATTGAAGGACATATCCTGGTCAAAAATGACTCCAAGGTTCCTCACAGCATTACTGGCGGCCAAGGTAATGCCATCCAGAGTAAGAATCTGGTTAGATACCATATTTCTAAGCTTTTCAGGGCCGAGTACAATAACCTCAGTTTTATCTGAATTAAGAAGCAGAAAGTTAGCGGCCATCCAGCTCTTTATGTCTTTAAGACATTCCTGCACTTTAACTAATTGGTGTGTGTTATCTGGCTTCATGGACAGATAGAGCTGCGTGTCATCTGCATAGCAGTGAAAATGTATGCTATGTCTTCTAATGATGCTGCCTAAGGGAAGCATGTATAATGTAAACAGAATTGGTCCTAGCACTGAACCCTGTGGAACTCCATAATTAACCTCAGTGTGTGAAGAGGACTCTCCATTTACATGCACTAATTGGAGTCTATTAGATAGATATGATACAAACCACTGCAGTGCAGTACCTGTAATACCTACAGCATGTTCTAATCGCTCTAATAGGATATAATGGTCAACAGTCGAATGCTGCACTAAGGTCTAGAACAGGGCTGCCCAATCCCAGTCCTCGAGAGCTACTATCCTGCAGCTTTTAGATGCATCCCTACTCCAACACAGCTGAATCAAATGAATGGCTTGTTATCAGGCCTTTGCCAAACATGATGGCATGCTGAAGAGGTAATCAAACCATTTGATTCAGCAGTGTTGGAGTAGGGATGCATCTAAAAGCTGTAGGACGGTAGCTCTCGAGGACCGGGATTGGGCACCCCTGGTCTAGAAGGACAAGCACAGAGATGAGTCCACTGTCAGAGGCCATAAGAAGATCATTTGTAACCTTCACTAAAGCTGTTTCTGTGCTGTGATGAACTCTGAAACCTGACTGAAACTCTTCAAATAAACCATTCCTCTGCAGATGATCTGTTAGCTGTTTGACTAAAGCTGTTTCTTTGAGCAGTTTTGTAGGAATGGGGTCTAAAAGACACGTTGATGGTTTGGAGGAAGTAATTATTGAAGTTAACTCAGAAAGATCAATTGGAGAAAAAGAGTCTAACTTAACATCAATGGTACTAAGAGTAGCTGTAGATAATATTACATCTGTGGGATGATTATTGGTAATTTTTTCTCTAATGATAAAAATTTTATTTGTGAAGAAGTTCATGAAGTCATTACTAGTTAACGTTAAAGGGATGGTTGGCTCAAAAGAGCTCTGACTTTTTGTCAGCCTGGCTACAGTGCTGAAGAGAAACCTGGAGTTGTTCTTATTTTCTTCAATCAGTGATGAATAGTAAGATGTTATGGCTTTGCGGAGGGCTTTCTTATAAAGCAACAAACTATTTCTCCAGGCTAAATGATGATCCTCTAAATTTGTGACACGCCATTTCCTCTCCAGATTACAAGTCATCTGCTTTAGGGTACGTGTTTGAGAATTATACCACGGAGTCAGGTACTTCTGATTAGAGACCTTAGTTTTCACTGGAGCTACAGTATCCAGAGTCGTACGTAGTGAGGAGGTGAAATTATTAATAAGATAATCGACCTCTGTTGGGGTAGCGTTCAGATAGCTGCTCTGCTCTGTGTTGGTACAGGGCATTGAAGATGATAACAGTGGGTAAATTATATTCTTAAACTTAGTTACAGCGCTTTCAGAAAGACATCTGCTTTGATAAAGTCTACTTTATCAAAGTAGATGTCTGGTTTTTTTTTTTTTTTTTTTTGTCTGTAAGTAATGAACAAAGAACAGTTACAACTCAAATACTCAGATACTCAAATACCAAGTGTATTAGGGGGGTCATAGGGGGTCATATGATTGTTGGGTTTTCTCTGTATCTATTATTGTACGATCTACTGTTCAATAAAAAGCGCCTTGAGGCGACCGTTGTTGTGATTTGGCGCTATATAAATAAAATAGAATAGGATAGAATAGAATACAATTGAAAATTCTAGTTACAGTAATAAAGTTAGTTTGTTACTTCCCACCTCTGGAAACACCCTGACACGGGAGCATAAGTAATGAACAAAGAACAGTTACAACTCAAATACTCAGATACTCAAATACCAAGTGTTGATGCTAAAGAACTGTAGCCAATGGGAAGTTCAAATCCTGCAATTTGAACAAATGGTATTTTTCAGGGCACCAAGATCTTGGCTCCATTGCACTCTGTTCTACATGATGAGTCTATGTGGGAAACTCCACATTCCTTCAACCCTCAACACTTTCTGGACCAGGATGGAAAATTTAGGAAGAGGGAGGCCTTCATTCCCTTTTCTGCAGGTTAGTCATCAGTTGCAATCTGTTAGGATGCCTGGGTCGTTGACCCAGGGGTTTTGAGTTTATTATATTATTTATACTTTCTAGTTTTTGGTTTCTTTCAGTTCTGTCTTATGGTTTATGTCTCTGTCTTCTTTAGTTGCTCTGTCTCCCCTATCACCTGCATCCCCTTGTCTAGTTCGCGTCTATGTGTATCCTAGTTCCTATATCCCCGTGTTCAGTCAGTGTTTGTGTCTGCCCTGGTCCCACGTCTCTGTTCCCTTTGTAGTGCCTGCATGTGAGTCTGTGTCTTTGTTCAGTCTGTGTTATGTGTTTCCTGTTTTACTTTGAAGGTCTCTGTCTTTTCTCAGTGTGTTCAGGTTACGCTTCTTTGGTCTCGTCAGTTCTGATTTGCCCCAGCTGTGTTTCCCTCCTGTTACTCATTTCCTGATTGCTCCCTCTGTGTATTTAAGCCCTGTGTTTCTTAGTGTCTGTGTCGCGATCTACCGTTTATTTTGCTGTGTGTTTTGTCAATCCGCCGGTGTTAGTTTATTTTTGACCTTTTTTCCCCAGTTATGTTATGTTTGAGTTCAGCATTAAAGCTGTTTTGGTTTAAGTTCTGTCTCCGGAGTCTGCACCTTGGGTCCTATTCCTGTCTGCACACAGCCACACCTAACACAATCCTTTGAAACTCTGGTAAATGCTGTTTTAGGCAGAAGTTTAAAAAATGCTACATGTTGCTGCTTATGGTCAACTTTTTGTATATGTAACATTTTATTTTGATTATTTGTAGCATAATCATATTTACACTACTCAATACAGTGATAAAGTGGTGAAGTAGATACAGATTAGCAGATACTCTGCTGCTTGTTCCTTGCATTAAATTGTGTGCTTTTAAATGTTCTTGTGCTTTATTTGTTGATCTAAATGAATACATAACTGTTATAAGCTGTGATTAGCGTGGAAACCCTGTAAATTATGTATTTAAAACATGTAGTCTTGTGTATTCTCAGGTAAGCGTGTGTGTCTTGGGGAGCAGCTGGCCAGGATGGAGTTATTCCTGTTTTTCACCTCCCTGCTGCAGAAGTTTTCAGTTACTGCACCTGCTGGAGAGAAACCCAGTCTGGACTTCATTTTGGGAGCCACACGCAGTCCCAAACCTTATCGTCTGTGTGCTGTGCCACGTTAGAGCACGAGTTATCCTCAGCTGAGCATGTCTGTTTCTCTGCGCTCTCAATGACTGTCTTCTGCTATTGTTTTTGATGCAATGCATAAAGAATATCTGCTTTACTGTTCTCTCTGTCTATCTCTAGCGCTCTAGTGTAAGTAATTAATAAGTAATATATATTTTAAATTGAATTTGAACGTATTTTAATTTTGCACGATTTTTCTGAATAAATATGGACTCACAAATAAAATAATCCTGATGCAATAAAATCCACAGACCATTACCTCTCAAGGGAATCACCAAAACGTCGTACTTATGATATTTTCTCTGCACATTGGATTTGTTGAACCTGTAAATAATTTATTTAGAGATTATTACACACATAAAATACTTTTTTCAAATGATCACTTACCAAAAGAATGAAAATCTGAAAATAATAGCAGAAAACCAGCAAATCTTCACACAAGTCCATCTTTGAGATGATGGACTTTTGAAATTTTCTTCTTTTATCTATATAATTTTTTAAATGGTTCTCCGTGAGAGAAGTTAAACAGCTGAGATGCCTTCCTCACCTGTATAACTACTGGTCAGTGCACCTTATTGTCCTTCCTTGTCTATGGAGATTCAGTACAGCATCTTGTAACTATTTTTTCTTACTGATACTTTGTTTATGCTTTTGTTGTTGAATCTCACGTGTAAAGGAGATTTCAATCTCAATAAATTACTTCATAAAAATACCCACTTGCTATTAGAAAAGGATACTTTTTTAAACGAACTGCCTTTGCATTCAGTTATGTGAAAAAGAAACGTTTCACAGGACACTGCAGTACTTTAAAAAACAAAAACTATCTTTAGCAACAGTAACTTTAAATATTTTCATTCTGTATGACTTGTCTCTCACATAGTTGTAGAGAAATGTTGGCCCACTTTTAATAACTCTTTGTCATCTTCCATCCCAGACAGGAAGCAGACAGAAGCAAATCATCATGTCCCACTAGCTACAAGTGCTATGTTGATAATAGAATAGAATAGAATAGATCTATGTACAATGAGATTGAAAGAAACTTCTGCCCAGTGGAAACATGCAAAAAAAAAGAAAAGAAAAAAGAAAAGGTTATAGTGCACAGTTCTCCGGTGCTAAGTACATACTCAAGAATAAATATGGATTTTATATATACAGTAATATATAACATTGCACATGTTACATATTGCAAAGTGATTAGGATTATGACTGGATTCAACTTTATTGTCATTACACAGCTATGAATACAGGGTAACGAAATACAGTTTGCATCTAATAAGAAGTGCAAGAGTAGTAAGTGCAATAAGAGCAGATTACATACAGATATGTTAAGCAAATATACAGATGTACTACAGGCAGATGTATGGATATACTAATATATACAGATAAGGGTACTACAGTGGCTTGCAAAGGTATTCACCCCCCTTGAACTTTTCCACATTTTGTCACATTACAGCCACAAACATGAATCAATTTTATTGGAATTCCACGTGAAAGACCAATACAAAGTGGTGTACACCTTATCCCTGACCTGTCTGGTGTGTTCTTTGGACTTCATGGTGTTGTTTCTCCCAATATTCTCTTAGACAACCTCTGAGGCCGTCACAGAGCAGCTGTATTTGTACTGACATTAGATTACACACAGGTGCACTCTGTTTAGTCATTAGCACTCATCAGGCAATGTCTACGGGCAACTGACTGCACTCAGACCAAAGGGGGCTGAAAAATTACCCAAACAAAAATGTTTGGAATCATGTATGATTTTTGTTCTACTTCTCACGTGTACAACACTTTGTATTGGTCTTTCACGTGGAATTCCAGTAAAAATGATTCATGTTTGTGGCTGTAATGTGACAAAATGTGGAAAAGTTCAAGGGGGCCGAATACTTTTGCACGCTACTGTATAAAGGGTGGAATGGTTATGAACAGATTATGTACGGAGAGACGAAGTATACAGATGAACTCTGAGTAGACTATAATAGCTAACAGTGTATGCACTGTACCAGAGAGCATACTATGTCAGTGTCCTAAACTACAGTATTAACCAATATGAGCATACGGTGAATGTTACAAATGAATGTGAATCATGATCATGGTCCCTGAGAGGGATAAGGTGTTATGGATGGAGAATTAGTGTGGATGGAAGCAGCAGGGGACTGAGTTCAGTAGGGTGACAGCTGTGGGGAAGAAGCTGTTCCTAAACCTGCTGGTTTTAGTCTGTAGTAGTGATGGCCCGCTTGAAGCTGACGCTCCGGAGCGTGTGTCGAAAAAAACAACACACTGGTTCAGAAGCACTGTGTCGAGGCTTGCTTCGTTTGGCAAAAGTCACGTGACCAGTGACGTCCGAAGCTTCATTACGCAAGTAACTGCTTCGGTACCTGATTCAAACGGATATAAGGAAGTGAATCATCCACGGGATTCGTGGAGTGTGTTGATGGTGACAGAGAGCGACGAGGTGATCATTCCACTGACAGATATGGAGCCAGCGAGGAAGAGAGGACGTTCTGGCGTGTGGGAATATTTTGAGTTGATTTTGCTCAATTCATTTTATCTGCCGAAGTGAAAAACTTGAAATGTCCAAAATCATGTTTTCATAATGGAAATATCATTACAGCATATGACTTTAGGAACACTTCCATGTGAATTAAAGCTAATGAAGACTACAACAATGTATTTGACACTATACGTACATGACATTGCTACAGTTTAGAAAATCATTTTGTTTATTGTTTTTAGGTGATAGTCTGCAGGACCCAGGAATACCTGCATATCTACCAGCTTGCAGTGTAGTTCCTGCACTCCACAGCCTCTTCTGTTCCATGCAAGTGGATTTTCTCCAGGGCAGGAGAAACTATTTCTAAGAAAAGAAACAGACTCAGCCAGCGCACAGTAACACTAATCCTCTTTTTAAATGTAAATAACAAAAGGGCTACCTTACATTGATCATGTTTTTACTTTGCAAGTTCTTGATTAGGGGTGGGTTTTGATTATCGCCTTTCTGATTACAATCCATGCTAAATTGAATAAAGTGATATTGATTCATTAAAATCCCGTGTCGATTTGTAAATTAACGTTATTATGCCTGAAACGCCAGCATCTCAGGTTAAACCTCACAACATGTCGTCAAACACCATACAGCTAAAACAGTAACTGAGAGAAAGGTTTACGGATTCTGCATAAAAACGTGAACACAGAGCGCGGACCCGACGCGTCAGAGTCAGATTTTGGTGCGTCGTCGGGTCCGCGCTGTGTTTGCCTCTTTTTTCCCGCTGGCTTCTGCAGCTGCAGGTTTCATAACTCTCTGTTTACATCTCTAATTAAGTCTCACATGTGTCAGCTTTCTTTTAATAGATACGAAATTATGGATATATACTGTTAAATGATCAGAATTGTAATATTTCTGACTGAGGCAAAACTTTCCAGATTCCAATCAAATTGAATCGGATCCTGTATCGAATCAAAAATGATTCTACAAATCAGTGACGATGCAGCCGTACTCAGCTCCCTAAGCATTTTCCCTTTCCAGTTCACAATCAATCCCACCCCTAGGTCAAAAATATGTATAGGACAATTGGCCTCATCTAATATTTTGTATGAACCTGTCCAGCTGTCCAGTGATTAAACGACAAGTAGATGGAGGCAGGACTTCACAGCAGGGGCATACTCCATAATGTGCTGTGCATTCTCATATGTATATTATATATATTGCTCACTTATTGTATTTACCAACATCAAGGAGTTATGAGCAAAGAAAGGCCACCATAGTGCATGTTTAAATAGGGAAAGTTTATTGATCAAAATGTATTACGCAGATACGCATTACATTTTTTTCAGCCCCCCAATCGAGAAAACAAAACCAATTACATGTTCAAAGCAACGGAACGGTGGCCCAATATCAGAGAGAACTCCACTCTTGAGTGAGCAGTGATAATTGAGCAGTCCGTTTTATTTTGCAGATTCAAGCTGCTCTTCAAAATTTTCACCACCAGATGTCACCGGAGAGGACTGTGTTGAAAAGCTTCGAGTAATGAACCGTTTTTCAATACAAGCTTCAGTGCTTCGGAAAGCTTCATTTGGCCATCACTAGTCTGTAGGGTCCTGTAGAGTCTTCCAGAGGGGAGGAGCTGGAAGAGTTTATTGGCAGGATGAGAGGAGTCCCTGAGAATGAAGTGTGCTCGGCGTAGACATCTCTTCTTGTGGACATCCTCAATGGCAGGAACATGAGGGAAAGAGGAACAGGTGGCAAGACAGCTGGAACTAATTGGGCAAGACAAGGAAGTAAAGCACAATACAATAACATGAGACAAAACCTTCAAAGTAAAAAAAGAAATCCACAGACTAAACCTAGAGGCACAATGCTAACACAGAACAGTGGGAACACAGAACCAAAACCTAAGAACTAAGACACATCAAGAAATCAAAGAGTAATAATACCAAAAAGGAAAAGACTGCGTCGCCGACCCAAGACCGTGACAAAAGAAATAACTGGGAACAACCATATTACAATCCTCTGTAATGCACATTGAACCTTTAGGGCCTTCTAAATCTAACTAATGCAAATAAATCACACTGAGGTTTCTTTACACTGAGAGATTTCTTTGTGTTAAAGTTTGCACTTTGCTCACGGTTCAGCATGAGGTGGGACTGCAGCGCTATCAGTGATTCAGGTTACAAGTTAACCTGTGACCTGTTCTCAGGATGTATCTAGTCAGAGATAGATCATTAGTCATAGTTGTTCTGTGTATATGTTCCTATTAAGTGGATTTAAGATTTATGTCAAGTTTAAAGCTAAGGCATTTGGAGGATTTATTTAATGGTTCCACAATATGACTTACCCCAGACAGGCTGTTGTCACAGAAGAGCAAACATGTCCTCTTGTGTTCAAAGTTGACCATGAAAAGTTGAACCTTGACATACCTGGACATGTCTGCTGTTCACTTGTAGCAGGAGAGTTGAATAGAAGATATGGAGTCGATATACAATCTTCTCTGCTTGGAGTGGATAGATGGCAGGAGTATTTTAATATTTTTGACTGTTTTTCTACTGTTGACAGATATTCTGAAGAACAGAGTGCCAAAAAACTTTCCTCCTGGACCCTGGGCTCTTCCTTTCATTGGTGACCTTCATTGTATCCAGTCTACCAGACTTCACGTGCAGTTGACAGAAGTATGAGTCCTTACCAAAATAAAAAATAAAGGTATTACATTTGAGGTTTCAAAAACCTTCATTCAACCAGACAGATTTCACCTGCAGCTGACTAACTAGTAATAAAACAAGAAAAATAATGTGAAAGGAAACAAACATGTGAAATGAATCACTGGAGTGCAAGGAGGCATAATTTACACTGGAGTAGACAGAGTTGTTATTTAGCTTGCATGAGGCTTGAAGCAACTATATAATGATTAAGGCTTTATTTAGCAAACTTTTACTGGCTTGTGCAAGCCCTACATACAGGGTCAATAACAAGTAAAAATATTAATTTATAAAATGGAATCGTCAACCTAGAAAAACAAATCTAGCACAATTCATAAATTAAATGGGCCCTAAAATATACTGCATTAGAATTGTAATATTTTAGTTTATAGACATAAAATTAGTTAATCTGTAACATTTTAATCAATTACATTCAGCAATGCACTAATTCCAATTTCTCAAAAGTTAATTTTTGAAATATTTGTGTAATGGGTTCTGTGATAGTAATTTGGGTTCTTCTTTTGAAGTTTGGACTGTTTGCTTAACCAAATACGCGTTATATGTATAATGTACTTGTACGTGCTTGTAAATAGTTATTTATTTTTCTTTCTATTCAAATATTTTTAACAAGTGAAATTATCACGACAAAAAGGTTAATTATTTTTAGTCGCATTCCTATGTGTATATTTGGCTTCAATCAACCTAACAGGTTGTAGCCTACTATGACTAAATTTTAGCAGTGCTGATATTTAGTAAACAAAAAACAGCAACAAGTATTGATTGTAGAAATGATAAATATAAATAGCCTCCTCAGAATGTATCTTGTTCCAAAAACAACAATATGCCGTTTGTGTTCAGTTTGCAGAGAAATATGGAAACATTTTCAGCCATTTTCAGGA
This sequence comes from Rhamphochromis longiceps, assembly GCF_057381845.1. Taxonomy (NCBI): domain Eukaryota; kingdom Metazoa; phylum Chordata; class Actinopteri; order Cichliformes; family Cichlidae; genus Rhamphochromis; species Rhamphochromis longiceps. Next base: position 6,298,629 of record NC_140578.1, on the reverse strand, counting down.
GAGAAACTCAGTCTGGACTTCATTTTGGGAGCCACACGCAGTCCCAAACCTTATCGTCTGTGTGCTGTGCCACGTTAGAGCATGAGTTATCCTAAACTGAGCATGTCTGTTTCTCTGCTCTCTCAATGACTGTCTTCTGCTATTATTTTCCATTGTTTTTAAGTCAACTCCAGTGAAAACATTTCTTGAAAAAGGCAAAGCCCTGTGGCTGTTTGGGAACTAAGGATGCTGGTATTTTACAGAATAAAAAAAACAGAACATCCACCAGCTAGCAATATTCACACATGGCTTGGAAAGTAACGATAAAAAGATCTCTACCAAATTTACTTTTTTCATATATTCCACCTCTAAGTTTCAGGATGGCTGCTAGGTTTTGTGTAACAAGCATAGGAACAAATGAAGTGTGGACATAAGCTCCTCAGTGCAGGCTCCAACCATGTTACATAAGACTGAGGACATCTTGGGAATTCCAATGTAAATAACAAGTCAGGAGGTTGAGCTCTTCCAGCTGGTTACTATGGAGCTGATTGTAAATTGAAGCTTCAAACTTCAAAATGTATTTAGCTCCAAACTTCTTAAAAGTCTGCTTTGATATTGCTTTTCAAGTCACAGATATTTGCAGAGTTTTTAATGTAAATCTAAATGTAACATAAACATGTTAAGTATATGTGCCAGTTCTAAATATTATTGGTTAAATCTAAATGTTATGGGAAACAAATTTGCAGTATTAACAACCCATTCATTCCCATTTGAGTGTTTCAATACAGCTGGATGATGCAAAAGACTAAAGTACACAAATAGCAATTTGGGGGGCGCTAGCCAAGAAGTTTGCTCAACTGTCGGCCTCAATGTAATAGCAGGAATACACAAACCTGCAAACAAATTGTTGTATAGAGATTAATTATTGGGCAGCATTTAATGACTGACAAACGACTCTGTTACTTTAACTTCCCCTTGTTCAGTTCAACTTGCTTTCCCCCTTTTTTTAAAATACATTTTAAACAATTAATCACTATTCTCTTAAGTCAGTGTATAAAAGCGATCCATTTGAATAAAAGGCACACCGATATCTTTGTTAACTGTATCATTTTAAATAATTTTTCTTTAAAGTTCTCCTCATTATTCTTCCCACATTCCAAACCAAATTAGGAGTCGGGTTTCAAGATAAGGTGCCAGTGCCTTTAACCTACTGGGCGGTTTAAACGTTTCACACACTGAGTGTGTTGTTTTCTTTGGCTCTGAATATGTTATGTAATTATGGCAAGAACCCAAAGGTCCCCAGAAGAAGAATACCAACTACTGTAAACCATACAGGCCAGTAGAGGTCTGAAATATACTGCTCAAAAACTGATCGTGCTTAAATCACAAATGAGATCTTTGTGAATGAAATATTTAATAAATATATTACGTAATTTTTTGAGAAAAAAAAACAAAGTAGACAGTCAGTGAAAAACAAAGCCATAAGCTTTCTAAATTTAACTAAAAGGTAAAAGTTTTATTTCTCGGGTGTTTTCTTAATTAATAAATGTACGAAAACAATAATCCTACACTGAAAACACACCGTGTGTCTAAGACCTGAAACAAGCACTGTTACCTGTGTTCCTCCTAAACGTAGCCCTAAATTTTCCTAACTTCATACACTGTTACAACTCCGATTTTTCTTAACCACCTGGTACAGGTGTAACAGTTGTAACAGAGTGTCTTAGAGATGTAGTGTAATTTTACATTGGTTAAGTCTTATTAACCACGCGCTTTTATTTTGAAAGCGTCTTTCCACGTCCTCTGGTAATAAAACAATCATCGTCACATTTGCAGATATAGCCCATCTCAACAAGCGACAGCCTAACTAAGCGAAGACATGGAGACATTATACAGCCTTCTTGGCTCAGAGTGGATAGACGGCAGGAGCATTTTAATCTTTTTGTTTGTTCTTCTGCTTACGACTGAAGTTTTGAAGAACAGAGTGCCAAAAAACTTTCCTCCCGGACCGAGGGCTCTGCCTTTCATTGGAAATCTTCATCGCATCAGACCTGATAGAATTCATCTGCAGTTTGCAGAGGTATACATACTGCTACTGCTACTACTAATTTTTATTAATAAAATGTCATGTTATAAAAATAAAGTGCCCCAGGCATTAAAAGTGGTATTACACCGAATTAAGACACGTAGGATACGGTGAACAAGTGGGTCTTCAACTTAGCTTTAAAAAGCTCCACAGAGCATGCGTTGAAGGAGGTTGTTCTACAAAAATGGGGCAAGAAAAGAAAAAGCACGCTCTCCATTAGTCTTTTTTCTGGCTTTAGGAACATGTAGAAGGCCAGAATCCTGACATATGACCTCTTTATTGGACAAGAGTGTAACTATCAATAACCTTACAAATATCAATTTCATTTTGTACAAATCTGGCCTACTGTCTGAAGTTTGTGTGGTTTTCCATCTGAGCAGATGAAGCTTTCTGCACCATCTTTTCAACATCCTAATTTGTTTATGTGCTAAACAGAAATAATTTCCTTTCTTGTTGCTAAAAACTCATTCTGAAGTATGCTTTCACTTACTCAGAGGGTATAGCAAACGTGGCAGTTTGTCGTGAAACAACTACTGTAATCTCCACATTTTGACTTTTTCCTCTAAATAGACTTTTTGACTTTTCCCCCAGAAACATAATTTCGCCTTTTTTCAAAGAACAGTATTTTGACTTTTTTCTCAAAATACATTCTTGATCTTATTCTCAAAATGATCAACAGTATTTTTTTTCTCGCCCTAATACTCATAGAACGCAACCATTATCATGAGTTACTAGTGGGCTGGAAAGTAATAGACAAACAGACAGTGCATTTATAAAGCAAGTAAAATGCTTTTAATTGCTTTTGAAATGTGCAATAGAGCACAACAGTCACAGAGTTTAACATTGTCTTAAATATTTTCTTATATAAAATGCCTACCTATGGTATGAATAAAGTTTTTGTTATCTTGTCTTTTTGGTTATTTATTGAGAGAAAGGGACGTTGCTGTATGTGAAGCTGTATTTTATTCAGAAGAAGCTGTATTAATATTGGCTTTCTTAAGAGGAAATAGCCAAAATTATGAAGCGGTCACCCAAATGAGGCAGATCCCAACCCAACACTAAGCAAAATCTTCTGTTCATGTTCAGTTTGCAGAGAAACATGGAAACATATTCAGCCTTCGATTCTTTGGTCAAAGAACTGTGATCATTAATGGCTACAAGCTTGTCAAAGAAGCCCTAATCCAACGAGGAGAAGACTTCATGGATCGCCCCAGCCTACCAATGTTTGAAGAATTGGTTGGGAATAAAGGTGATAATTTTACTTGAAAAGTTTTTCAAGATGTTTTTTAATAAGACCAGCATCATCTGACTATTTAGCAATGTTAAAACTTAGGTCAGTATTTTACTGACCTTATTTTTAAGTTACTTTGGGCCTAACGCAGTCTTGTTTTTCCAAAAGGTCTTGTGATATCAAATGGGTATCAGTGGAAGCAACAGAGGAGATTTGCTCTTCACACACTCAGAAACTTTGGTCTGGGCAAGAAGACCCTGGAGTTTTCCATCCAGCAGGAGTGCCAGTATCTCACAGAGGCTTTTGCAGATCACCAAGGCACACACACACACCCACACACACACACAAAACGTACACAATTTTTTTACATAATCGAAATTAATTATGAGTTTGCTTTAATGTTTTGTCTAATGAACATATGCTCTTTCAGGAAAACCTTTTAATACCCAGTCACTGTTAAACAATGCTGTGTCCAACATCATTTGCTGTTTGGTGTTTGGGAATCGTTTTGAGTACACCGATGAGCAGTTTCAGTCTATTCTGCAGCTCTTCAGTGACATAGTGTACTTGGAGGGAAGCGTGTGGGCACAGGTGGAACTCTTTCACATATGTTAGTGTTGTTTGATTCAGGATTTAAAAATAACAAATAAGAAACTTTAGCTGAACTTTTTTGTGCAGCCCAAGTGAAAGCTGTTTTTGCAAACAGAGCAGTTAGAGGAGCATAGCTATTGTTCACATTAGACTCCACCTGGGCTGTGCCTTGTCTCAGATTCTCAGACTGATATCTCAGCGCAGATTATCTTTCCTGAAATATTTTACTGTTGTGTTCCTTTAACTGCAGTGGAGGAAGAAAGTCACTTATGAAATCTGCTGTGGTGTAAAAGAGATTTTAATTACTATTAAAGTATGCTTCAAAATTGTGTTTAAATGATTTTACTCGGTTACTTTTCATTACTGCCGATCACAGGTTAAGCCTACTTTTGCAAAATTTGACCTATTACTGCTACTGTCTTCCTGTTCTGTAGATTTACAACACATTACCCTGGCTGATGAGGTGGCTGCCTGGACCTCACCAAAAAATATTCACTCTGATCCAAAAGATAATTGATTTTGTAGAAGTCAAGATCAAAGAACACAGAGAAAACCTCAACCCATCATCACCAAGAGACTACATTGATGCTTTTCTCATAGAAATGGGGGAGGTAAGTGTTTTCAAAATGTGTTCTTGTTCATTTACATTTTCTAAAAAACATGCCTTTTATTTCCTGCGTCTGGCTTTTGTGACTCTGATAGAAGGAGGACGAAGACTCTGGTTTTAGTCTCAGCAATTTGTGCATTTGCACCCTGGACTTGTTTGGTGCTGGAACTGAAACCACTACAACTACTTTACACTGGGGACTGCTATACATGATCTACTACCCTGACATTCAAGGTGTGTGTATGAACAATATTAATCCTGAATACACACTTGGGACCATCTTTCTATTCGTTTTTTTCAGAGATTTTGACAGGTTTGTAGCTTAAACCTATTCGCTGGAACGTTCAAGACAATTTAACTACACAGCAAAGCAAGACATGAGTAGGCAAAGTTCTTTATGTTTCTCGTGCACGGGAGAGAATTGGACAAACGCCGTTCCTTCGCTTGACCCCAGTTGCTCTCGTCCGTTCCCCCGTAACACTGCTCTTTTATTTAGGTTACATGAATATACATAGGTTCATTAACATATGACGTATACATGCACACAAAGAGTACCGTGTAAGTATGTCTGTGTGTGTGTGTGACCCCATAAACGACTTCCCTAAACCTAATAAATATATATTTCTAGGCATAAATGACAATCCAACAATACAAATCTAACAGATTTCTCACAGATCATTCTTGTGTTGGTTAATTTTGTTCAGTTTATTTCAGTTTTATTTTTTAATCCAGGTTCCTTTTATTAGTGCCAAATTGCAACAACAGCCACCAGTTTGTTTTCTCACTATGTGCAGAAAAAGTCCAGGCTGAGATCGATGCTGTGATTGGTTCATCCAGACAGCCGTCTATGACTGACAGAGAAAACATGCCGTATACTGATGCGGTCATCCATGAGATCCAGAGAATGGGCAACATCATTCCCCTCAATGTGGCCCATGTTGCAAACAAGGACACAACATTGGATAAGTACACAATCCCAAAGGTACACAAAGGAATTGCGAAGAAGAATTTTTTTTATAGCACTTTTTGGTGTTTTTTGTTTTCTCAGATAGATTTTGAATGAAAAAGTTGTCCTTTTATCATCTAATGCCAGGACTCTCAAAGTTTGTTGTCCTCAATAACATTTTGTTTTGAAGAAGAACCACTCAGTGCATCATGGAAACTATATGTTTCATCAAAAAAGAAAGTTTTAGGCTTAATCTTGAAAGTACAGAGGGTGTCTGCCTCCCACATCCAAACTGGGAGAAACAGAAGAGGGGCCTGAAAGCTGAAGGCTCTGCCTCCTATTCTACTTTTAAACACACTGGGAACCACAAGTTTTATAGAAGTTAATATGAATGAAATATGCTCTTTCTTTCTAGTCCCTGTCGGTACTCTTGCTGCAGCATTTTGAATCATCTGAAGGCTTTTCAGCGAGCATTTTGAGCAACCTGTTAATAATGAATAGATGAATGTAGAAGTAATAAATGCATGAACAATCAGCAATACCAGAAACACGTATGACACGCTGATTAGAACAAACACTAGACATGTTTAAATAACACTTCTAACTGGCAGTATTTTCTCAGGGTACAATGATCATACCTGCTCTACACTCTGTCTTAAATGACGAGACAATGTGGGAAACTCCAAACTCCTTCAACCCTCAACACTTTCTCGACCAGGATGGTAAATTCAGGAGGAGAGAGGCCTTCCTTCCTTTTTCTACAGGTTAGTCAGTTGTTGCAGTTCCTCAAAATCCAGTTAAAGGATGTTTCAAGCCAAGTGTTTTAAGAAGGCAAGATTAATAAAGTAGTATGTCTTGCCATTAATTGTTTGACTTAGCAGCCATTTACAGTTACAGCCTTAACTTTGGTAGGGGATCGGTCTGTTAATGGTATCTCTGTTAAGTTCCACAGCTGCAGCAATAATCTGTGATCAAAGTGATTAACTTCTAAATTGTGTGAATAAAACTTGTGTCTCATTGTGTACTCAGGCAAGCGCTCATGTCTTGGAGAACAGCTGGCCCGGATGGAGTTATTCTTGTTTTTTACCTCCCTCCTTCAGAGGTTTTCATTCTCTGCACCTGCTGGAGAGCAGCCCAGTCTGGAGTTCAAGTTAGGAGCCACTCGCAGTCCCAAACCTTACCGCCTCTGTGCCGTGCCACGTTAAACCACCAGTTCTTGTAAACCGAGGGCATATCTTTCTCAGTACAATGAATCACAACTAATCACTGTCTTCCATTATTATTACACTGTCTTCCAGCTAATCTATTATATTCTATTATATTTGTTGTAATGAATGATGATCTCCTATATTACAATTTTAGAATAATGCCAGTTGTGATTTTTTTGTCCTCTCTGTATTAAAGGACTGTTTTCAAATATGCAGTAAATACATTCTCTTCCAACTCTCTTAAAGTCTTTTCCAAACCACATTAAATTTGTCAGACCTACCAGACTCAATGTGCTTAAATAAATCACACTGTCATTAGGATTTGTGTTTAAGGTCACAATATAGTTTCAGAATCGGGTGTGACGGGTGGGAGTACAGTTAGTTTCAGTGCTGTTTATCAGTTTGAGAGTGCATGATGTAATCGGGATACTTCAAATGGGTTTTGTGAAAATAAAATTTCAATAAACACTTTACTCTTTATTTAAAGGCTTTCAGAGTCACTTGTTGTCTTCATGAATAAAACACCACATTCTGGCATGTGAAGAAGTAAAGAACTTTTCTTGGGTGTAAATCAAACCTTTGCCTTTGCACACAAAGAAAATTCTGAGGTGTTCTTTATCTTCACATGTGCATGATATAAAATAACCAGTGAGAGAATGTCACCACATCTAAAGTAACCATGGTGAGGCAAATATTTAAATCCTTAAGTGAAAGCACTATTACCACACAAATACTATTAGTGACCAATAATTCAGCAATCTTAAGATTATAAACAAAGGATAATTATAGGCTGGATGTGAACCGCATTGCTGGCTGGAGCTTTTGTGTGGAATCTGCCTGTTCTTTGTACAGACACACAATGGGACACACCTCTAAAAGTGGTTGAAAACAGCAAGTTTCAGATTGGTGACAGTAAAATTGTGAGATTAAGAGGACTGAGGTACAACTGGAGCAGGTTGAGAGGTTGAATGGGTGCATTGGAGGCTTCAACCCCTAAACTGGGAGAGTGCATTCAGCAGATTACAGGTTCTGAAGTTCAACTTCTGAAGTCTCTGTTGAGAAAAAATCAAGTTCTATGAACATCTACAGAAACTAAGGGATCTGGTTAAACCACCATTACAGCCAGTGAAGGTTTTACTATGCTAATATGCGCTTTTCAAAGAGAAATCTGTGTTACTATATTGCTTTTTGGCCATTGGACCCCTCTGCAGCAGCTGCAGGTACAACAAGAGAGCACTGAGCACTTTTCACAACCTAGCATGCCCCAGCTGCATGCTTACCGCATGCATTTGGTACCAAACCTCAGATCTGTTGTGCTGGCGCAGTTAAGAGTGTTATCCCATCCCTGACACATCTGACGAATAAGCGGAGTAAACGTTCTCACGTGTTTTGTAATGAAGCATTTGGTTTCTCTTTTTTCTCTTTGTGAAAAGAAACCAAAGCTCGAGGGGGAGTTAACAAATCGATCAACTGATTGTTACCTGTAAACGAACTACAGGTCAGCACAAACAACTGAAGACATGGAGACATTATACAGTGTCCTCGGGTTAGAGTGGATAGACTTCAGCAGCATTTTCTTATTCCTGTGTGTTTTTCTGCTCCTGACTGATTTTTTAAAGAACAGAGTGCCGAGAAATTTTCCTCCTGGACCCTGGGCACTTCCTTTCATCGGCGATCTTCATCGCATCAGACCTAGTAGACTTCACCTGCAGTTCGCAGAGGTATGACACTATACATAAGAATAATATGTTATATTAAACAAATTGCTGACAGTTTAGAGTTTAAGATGAAGACACCAGGCCTGCCCAATAAAGTCGCTCTGCCTCATTAACTGAATTGTACTGATACACTTTAAGTTACACTAATCAAATGTGCAAGTTATATTTTGTTATTCGATTCGCAATAGCTTTGTGCTTCTGTAGGTCAGACTGTTCATTCAGCAGTTCATGGAGCTGGTTTTATAACATTACCGACAATGAAATAATGTCACTCCTGCTTTGCTTTTGCAATCAAACACAAACATTTTTGCATTTCTCTGCGGTATGAGTGTGCTATGCGTGTGTAGTTCTAAATCTGCATAGCGTGTTTAAGTGTATGGAGGGCTTGGAGTGTCAATAAATACATTATTAAATATTTAATTAAATGTATCATTAATGAATTAAAATGTTAAATATTTAAATAACAAAAATATTATTAATTAATACAAAAAATAATTAAAAATGAATGAGTTATTAAATTCTTTAAATGATGATACTCGATTTTTAAGTAATTCTTTATATATGTAATTATTTTCAAATATATATTTTTACATATTTATCATGTTGGCAATCACCTTGCAGCATGTAAAAATGACCTTGGATTTAGCCTTAAGCATCATTTCATTTTCATTTCAGAACTGTAGCATGTTATTTATATCCATAAAAGGCAGGGGCGGCTCTAGAAGGGTGGCATGGGGTGACAAGTGCCACCCTAAAATGATCCCTTGCCACCCCAAGTGCCACCCCAGTTTTGCATATGACGGTGTTGTTTATTAAAATAAGATAGCATTAACAGTTTTTATCGTAGTTACAGTCAACAGTGAATATAAATGCTAAAACTGAATATATTGGATAGTGTTCCACCCCTGCACCATTAACAAATGGTTCAGCCCATAGCAGGACCAGCTTTTTTCTTGTTTTCAGTAGCAAGCCATGCTTATGATTGTGCCAGAGCACATTTTAAACAACACCATGGGAATTTTGGATTTTACACAGGTGGTTGGATGTTACACTCTGGAAATGGAAGGAAGGTGAGTGTTATTAACCCTCCGTGGTCCACGGACACGCTGCACCTCCAAATCACATGACTATTTTAAGCTGACATAGCAAAAAGCTGCAGCCATGCTGAGTCTCTATTTCAGCCCACATTGAAAGTTCGGACTTTAAAGTTTTTACATTTTAATTACAGGCCAGTAAATCCAGAGTTATGATAATATATATAAGCCATGCTTTTTTTCTAAATACTGTCGTTACGTTTTTGTGTGTGTGTGTTTTAAGCATTTTCTAAGGACAGCGCGAAAACGGTAAAGAAAGGGAAAAAAACACCTCTTTCCTATCGGTGGAAAAATGTACCATGTCGACCAATTTAAAAAAAAGTCAACATGTGGGATTTGGTTGTTTGGGAAGAGGGAAAAGTTTTGGGAATGACGGTAACGGCAGCGAGACAGAGCAAGCGAGTGAGGGAGAGTTTTTAGATGTGGGAGATTTGTGACGTTTAGTGTGGAGTGTATACTTAGTGTATTGTGTTGTCTTGTGTAGCTGTTCTGTTGTGTAGTCGTTTTGTTTTGTGTGTCAGTGAGGGCACTAATGAATGTCACTAAGGCACATTTGCAATGTAAACACTGTTACTAAGTAGAAAACTAGCAGAGTGATACACCTCCTGTTGTCAGGCCTGCAGGTTTATCCCTGTGCTGTTCTCCTCTGTCTTTTGGTGGACAAACTTTTTTTTATTGGCACACATCCTTTGTGGAGCATCTTATTGCAACACTTAATTGTTCTCTCACTTTAATTTTAGTAATATTTTTAAATGGTTGTAGAAAATGAAAAAAACAAACGGCAGGTGTATTGGCTGCATTTTTAGATAAATAGTTGTATATGTTTACAAAATGAACAATAAATGAACAATTTATATTTGCATTTCAAGTTATAAAAATTTACTCAACATGTCTGTGGGTTTTTTTTTTACAGTAAAAAATACTACTAGGGTTTTAAGTTCTTTGTGTGATTTCAGATCAGTAATAGTACTATTAATAGTAATAATAGTACTAATGCAGTATGTCAGTGAAAAAAACAACTAAATTCAGTTGAGCTGAAAAGAATGATACCAAACAAGGCAAGGGGGAAAAAATAAAATGAAACAATTTGAGGGTGAAATACAAACCGAAACTCAAAAGGAGTCAAAAATGGCCGGTTGTATTTCAGACCTCAGTGGGTTAATCCAACAAATCATGAAAAATTAGGTTTAAATTTTTGTTCATGACAGTGCAGATTTCTGACATTTTGTGTAATTTAAGCTGTAACAATGTGATTGTTTTCTAACAAAAAACAGTGTGAAACTTAAGTTAGACTTGTGTTTGTAAATGAACCACCCCATGTTGTGTAGCTTTCTGGATTTTATACTTATTGGGCTACATATTTATTTATTATACAGGCTATACAGTACATAACATCAAAACTCACATGTTTTATGTAACTTAAGTGTGTAATTATGTGGACTACAGACAATAATTAAGTTATAGACTATATTTATTTGAAAAATGTGTATACTTACTGCATTTGAATCATTTTAACCATATGTAACCACCTGCATATGTGTTTGGGGGGAAAAAAAGGCTTTGATTTTGCCACCCCCATTTGATTTCTTTGCCACCCTAAGAAAATTTCTCTAGATCCGCCCCTGATAAAAGGTGAATTATAAATGCCTTGCAACCACCTGGCAGTGGGTTAAAAAAAAAGATCAAATAAACAACATCTACCACCAGTGTGATTAGGATATTGTAAATTCCTGCAATAATACAGAGAAAACCCCAGAAACCATCAAGCACATGGCAACAAACTGCATTTTAGCAGAACGAAATCTCAAGCAGCACCAGGCTCGGGGACGGGTAACTATCTGCCGCGACTGGTTTGGGGTGAGGGGATGGAAACAGTACGAAAACATAGCGTGCAAGAGAGTCAGAGATGAATAAAAACGAATGTTTAAATGCAAAGCGATGTATAAAAACACAGTTGTCATCCTCACTAACACACCTGTCCACTTTCTGTGTTCAGTTTGCAGAGAAATATGGAAAAATTTTCAGCCTTCGACTCTTTGGTGGAAGAGTTGTGGTCCTTAATGGCTATAAGCTTTTGAGAGAAGCGCTGGTACAACAAGGAGAAGATTTCACAGATCGTCCCGCAGTACCCATATTTGAAGACTTATTTGGGAATAATGGTGTTTTTTTCTTTTCCTTTTTTCCCCCAAAAGAATCTCATTAGCAGCAATTAGACCAGCAGCATCAGTGTGTGTGTGTGTGTGTGTGTGTCCAAAGGTCTTGTGATGTCAAATGGGTATCAGTGGAAGCAGCAGAGGAGATTTACTCTTCATACACTCAGAAACTTTGGTCTGGGGAAGAAGACCCTGGACTTTTCCATCCAGCAGGAGTGCCAGTATCTCACAGAGGCCTTTGCGGATCATCAAGGCACACACAAACACACGCACACACACTTAGAAATTGCACAAACATCATTACGCAACAAGCCTTTTACTGCCTCGTATTCTCATTGTCTCTTTATTCTACAGGAAAGCCTGTTAATGCCCAGCCACTGTTAAACAACGCCGTGTCAAACATCATCTGTTGTTTGGTATTTGGGGATCGATTTGAGTACACTGATGAGCAGTATCAGTCTATTCTTAATAACTTTACTGAGATAGTACGTTTACAGGGAACCACAGTGGCACAGGTAACCTCCTTTAAAAAGGCAACAACATTTATTAATCTTATTACATCACAACATGTCCTAAATACATGTCATATATAGTTAAGTAACAAACATCACCTTATTGAATTCAAATGTCTTGATCTAAAATTAATTTTTTTACTGAACATCCATAATTGGAAAGTGTGTTAGTAATTATCTAGATTAACCTTTAATTTCAGTGGTCACTGAAACATAAACTGAGTGTATAGAATCACCAAACTGAAATGGTTTGTTGACTTTGCTCCAAAATAAGGTTTTGAAAGATTTAATTTTTCCCTGGATGTTAGACTTCCTTCAATATCTTTGGATCTGTGGGATTCCCCAACACAAGTTAATTCAGGATCCTTTTAGTACCACATAGAAATACACAAGTAGAAATGTCACAGTTGTTACCAGGCCATCATATAATTTGGTAACTGTCTTTCTGTTCTGTAGATGTACAACACAATGCCCTGGTTGGTGAAGTGGCTGCCCGGACCTCATCAGAAGATATTAACTTTAAAACGACACATAACTGATTTCATAAAAACGAAAATCAGAGAACACATAGAAAACTTTAACCCAGCATCACCGAGAGATTACATCGATGCCTTTCTCATAGAAATGGGAGAGGTGAGTGGTGTGCTGTGTTTTCCATTTTGCATTTCAAATGAAATATGTCAACAGTTATTTATTCCTGTCTCTGCTAGAAGGAGGGCAGTGATTCAGTTTTTGATCACAGCAGTTTAAGTGCATGCACTATGGACCTGTTTTTTGCTGGAAGCGAAACTACAACCACTACTTTACACTGGGGACTACTTTACATGATCTTCTACCCTGACATACAAGGTGTGCATAATATCCACCATGCCTGCATACTGTGTAATCATCTTGCCATCACATATTGATTGCAGGTGGGATGAGAATTTTCTCCCCAGTTAACTGTGCAGCAGACAACACTCAGTTTTTAAGTCTCACTCATTTCAGTTTAGTTTTAGTTTTTTAGTTTATTTTCATCTTAAGCTTTATTTTTAAACTTGTTTCCTGTTTTCACTCCGCAGAGAGAGTCCAGGCTGAGATCGATGCTGTGATTGGTTCATCCAGACAGCCGTCTATGACTGACAGAGAAAACATGCCCTATACTGATGCGGTCATCCATGAGATCCAGAGAATGGGCAACATTATCCCCTTCAATGTGGCCCGCAGTGCAAGCAAGGACACTGCAATTGATAAGTACACAATCCCAAAGGTGCACAATCCACTAATAATTTTAGTGCCTTTTATTTTTCCAAGTCAGACTTTCTGGCTTAGCATTTTAAACCTCCAGGAACCAACCCAACCCCCCAAACATAAAAAGCAAATAAATACACAATACACAAATAAACGCCAAAACGAAACAAACAAACAAACAAACAAACAAACGGACAAACTGTTGAAACAAGGTGATTACCACGTCCTTTCTAAGTATTCAGGAGATCCTACACTTGCTCTTCGACCTCAGCTTTGTTATTTGTCCATTTTGGACTGTTGTTGATACTTGATGATGCAAACATTGTTTATTTTTTTTGAAGTTGCACAAAGTTATAACTTTAATTAAGTAGCTGTTCACTCTAGTTCATACTAGTGTTTCAAGTATTGTATGGGAAGACAGAAATCATGTGTTTATGTGAGCTTGAACCTGTAGGTGAGTGAGTCTTTCGAATATTGTTCAGAAAATGATCTAAATTCCTGATAAATTAGATGCATTTATTATTAACTGTGGTTATTGGCTAAAATATATGGAAATGGGATATTTTGTGAGATTTAAATAAGAACAGAATGCAGTGATTTGTAAGTTTTATAAACTAACATGTAACAGAAATATATTAGAAAACATGTCAGATGTTTAAATTGAGATATTTTACTATTTCATAAAAACTATCAGCTTATTTTGAATCTGATTACAGAAACATGTCCTAAAAAGGTGGGATAGTAGAAGAGTCATGAAACAAAAAAATATCTAACAAATAAAACTCAAGACTGCCTAACAGCTAAATTCCTATATCAGAAAGGATGGGACATTTTCTCCAAAAAAGTCCAGCACCAGGTCTCCTCAGTTTGCAAATGAGTAAAAAAATGAGTAAAAAGATGATATAGTACACAGTGGTAAACACGGTGTTGTCCCAATGAATTTTATTAGTTTAAATATCTGATATTTTCTCTTTCTTCTGATTTTATTTAATTTTTTTTATTTATTACACTTGTTACCACCCGTCTAGGGCCAGGCAATAACATGAGTGAGGCACTCGCTTCCCCCCCAAGACCCAAGCAGCCACAGCAAACAAATCCGTTCGTTATAATGTGATTTATTTACAATGTGGAAAAAAGGAACAACAAAACGGGAGTGTCAACACTTCAGGGTGAGCCAAGGCCAAAACAATAAACAAAACAAATCTACACAAATCCCGCACCCCTGCCCTTACCAAAACAAAGTCCAAAAAAAAAAAAGACAGAGTCTGAGCTCCTTAACTAATTCAAAACAGGAGAAAACGGGTGATCAAAAGAAACGGCAGCTCACCCCTACCCACTCCACTTCCACAACTTCTAAGCCGCACTGCAGCCAGCCGCTGCCACAGGTACACTGCTGGGTCATGAGGAGAAACGCAAGGACCTCTCCCGCCATAGCACTCCAGTCTCCTTTTAATGGGCGGGTCCTCCAGCTGGGACCAGTCACGTCAGGGCGGTGTATCCACGCACCAATCGGAGCAGGGCCCTGGCACAGCTGAATTAACATAAAAAGATACATCACCTGCACAAAACAAACACATGAACATGCAAGTTCGTAACACACTTTTGATTATTTTACAATTTTAGCATCTCAGTTTTTTGTGTCATACTTCTTCAGGGCACCATAATCCTGGCTTCACTTGACTCGGTCCTACATGATGAGTCAATGTGGGAAACTCCACACTCTTTCAACCCCGAACACTTTCTGGACCAGGATGGTAAATTTCGCAAGAGAGAGGCCTTCCTTCCATTTTCTGCAGGTTAGTTGGAAGTCAAAACCTTTTCTATTCTAAAAAGAGCAAAATGAAAAACCCATACTATGTCTTTCCTTGTAATCATCTTGCCACCACAATGTCTTTGTTTGTGCAATATTAATCTGTGATAAAAGTGACTATTTTATCTAACATAATAAAACTGTATGCTGTGTATTCTCAGGTAAGCGTGTGTGTATTGGGGAACAGCTGGCCAGGATGGAGTTATTCCTGTTCTTTGCCTCCCTCTTTCAGAGGTTTTCATTCTCTGCACCTGCTGGAGAGCAGCCCAGTCTGCAGTTCCAGCTGGGAGGGACTCGCTGTCCCCAACCTTACCGCCTCTGTGCTGTAACACGTTAAACCAGCAACTATGACAAAGTGAAAATGCCTGATTCTCAGCTTGATGAATCACTGTTTTATCACATTTATTATCTAATACAGTATCTACCCCTCTGTATTTTTCATATCTCATAGTGTGTGTAAAATGGGATTTGTCATTTTTGTTCTTGTCAGCCGGTATACCAGTTTTGATAAACTTTTACACAGTGAATCTTTTATATTCAAGTATACATTTTAATGTTAAACCAGCTAAAACTGAGATTAGTTTATCCTTTCATTCTGACATTAAAGCAAGTGAAAGCATGGACTGAGTCCCTTTGCTGGCTAACAATTTCATAGTATATGATACCTGCCTGTTCATTGCTTTTACAATTCTGAATTCTGTCATGTTATGATGAGAAAAGCTTGTTTCAAAGAAAACATTATAAAAATTTCCACTTTATTTGAAGGCTTATAGAATACTTGACCTTAAACAAATAGTAACTCTGAAAATTTGTCTCTTCTGAAGCTTGACTTTTCATATCTCTATATATCAGCATGTACCCAGTCAAAGTTTTTTGTTTTACCTGAACTGTGTTTGAAGTGAGAAAAATCTAGGGTGGCAAGGGATTCTTGAGTAAAAGTGTTATTGCCACATTTTAGAAATACTTCTCAAAACCAATAATTTAAGCTGTATTAAAATGAGCAGCAGGTGTGCCATGATGGTTGCAGTACCAAAAGAGTATCGAATACAGGGTATAAAGGACTTGATTTGCATTATGACTTCTTTGCTGTGGGGAGTGTTTGGGTGCAACTGGGCATCCAAATTGACACCATTAAGTTTAGGATTTTGGTGCAAGAAAGACCTCTGTACCTCGGGAGTATTGCTTCTGTTATTAGCTCAATAAGATGCAATACTTGAATGATCCTTTAGAAATTTGGAGTTCTGATTTTACAATTAGTTTTAAGATTTTATTGTGGACTTTTAAAGCCCTCTCTGAGCTTCCACCAAAGTGTATTTTAATCTGACATCGTACCTGGTCATAAGGTCCTCAGCCAAAACTCTGCTGGTCGTCCTATATTTTAGGTGAGAAACGATGTTACCAGGCTTTTTCTGTCAGGGAGCTGACAGCGAGATCACTTTTATCTTTTAAATTCCTCTTAAAGACAGATTTTTATAACCAGGCTTTTTCACGAGTTATTTTTATCATTTCTGTGTTTTGAGTTTTGAGTTATTTCTATGTTGTCTTTTCGCTTCATCAACTTTTTCATTTTTAATGTACTTTAATTTGATCATTCCTAATGAATTTAATTTATGCTGTCAGCATTCCTGTACATGTAAAAAGCCAAACCAAGGTCCTTTCCACCAGTTGGAGACAAGCTAACAAAAAAAAAGGAATGGTAGCCAAGTAGTACAAAACCCAGGGTGGTGATCATGAACATTTCTTTTATTTACAAAGAGCAGGATTGCAGGATTGCTCTCCCCCCGCTTCAGGACACCTACACCAGGAGATGCCGGTGCAGATACTGAAGGACCCGTCCCATCCTGGCAACAAACTGTTCCAACTTCTGCAATCTGGTAGAAGGTTCCGCATCATCCGGGCAAGGACAGAGAGACTCAAGAGGAGCTTCTATCCCCAAGCCACCCGGGCCCTAAACAAACACACACATCCGCCCTCTCACATCATCTATAATTGACTGAGACAGGACTCTCTTCCAGACACTCTAAACCAAGGCACAATGTACATTCCAAATTCCTTTAATTTTAAATATGTTTATATTGCCTATTCTGTAAAATAGTCAGATGTCTATTCATATTAATGTACAGAATTCACCTGCTTGCTGCTACTACTGCACATTCACCCAATGTATATAATATATATATATATATATATATATATATATATATATATATATATATAGAGAGAGAGAGAGAGAGAGAGAGAGAGAGAGAGATAATGTTCTTCCTCTACCCCCCTCCCATTTCTGCACATGTCGAGGAGCGTGTCAGGCTACATTTCACTGTGTGTTATACTTGTATAACTATGCATGTGACAAATAAAGAACCTTGAACATTGAACCTAAAAACAGGCCCAGGCCTTAAAAAACAACAACCAGAGATAGTCCAACATTATACACATAGGTGCAACAGTCTTAACACAAAGGTTCTAGGATTATGTCAGTAATAACCGGTTATGTCTCACTGAGAACGGCTTTTATTGGATTTAACGCCTCCTCTACATCTGGAACAGGTTCCACAAACAATTATTTCCTTCTGCCCTTGAATATTTTAATATTTTATGGCTATCACTGAATTCTCAACACATCAATAAGCAGAGGCACACCATTTGGGAGCATTCATGCATCTATAGTTAGGCAGTATACTGTATACTGCTACCTTGGAATATTATATAATGTGTATAAGTAGTACTGTTATTTCTAGTATTGTATTTCTTTGGGTCTCTTTCACAGCATGTCTTTGTCCTGTGTTCATCCCCTCAGCGGTCATGGCAGACGACCATCCCTCATGCTCGTTGACTGTCATTGAAAGGACTTAAATTGTGTAAATAAAGAAACGAAACTCAGCTGTGTTCTTGGAAGCTATATATTTTGTTTGTTTTTTGGCCCGTCCATGGTTGTGAAATGGTATGAAGTAATTGGACGTTGTTTACATACTGTATTTTTTCTTTAAAAAGTGGGTAGGCTGTGCTAGTGGCTTATATTTCTTTGTTTCACGCAGGAAATAAACACTTTTCGCTCAAACACTGATATTGACACTGGTGAAGTAATCTGTATTTAATTCGTGTAATAATGTTGCACATGCGAAAATACAACCCCTCCATTATCAGCTTTTATTTTGAAGTCCAGATGCGGGAACACGAGTCTTTCCTTCACCTTTGTGTTTAAGGACCCATTTGTCTGATCGCACTTTGTTTCGTGGTAGCAGCACAGTTAAAACACTACAGTAATCCAGCATTCCACATTAAGAACTTTAAATGGAGACATTATACAGTGTTCTTGGCTTTGAGTGGATAGATGGAAGGAGCATTTTAATATTTCTCTGTGTTTTCCTGCTGTTGAATAATATTTGGCAGAACAGAGTGCCGAAGAACTTCCCACCTGGACCGTGGGCTCTCCCGCTTCTCGGTGACATTCATCGCATCAGACCTGACAGAATACACCTGCAGTTCAGAGAGGTACGAGCCCTGGGCTTCATTCTTATCTTTGTATAATCAAACAAGACACACTCAGAGAATGCAAACCTCCACCCGGCAGTTCATTCTCTGGGTAGTATTTACTTTGAAGTGAATATTATTTTATTTTTACCATATTGATTTTTTTTGTTGTGGTCTTTTTAAAAGTACAGTAACGTTCACATGTGCTCTCAAGCACCAGACGTTTTGATCTCACCACGGTTGTATATAGGTACAGGAACACGGGCGTTCACCCCATGGAGGGTCACCGCTCCTCTCCAGCTCCGAAAAACAACAACCAGAAACCCCTCCCACACACTCATTGGCTTTTCCTGCAGCACAACCAAACATCTCTCTTAAAGAAACAAAAGTGAATAGAGATAGTCAATAAGGTTGTCCGTTACAGTACTTACTGTAAGATGCAAGTGCAGATGGTAGTGCAGTAAAAATCAGATGAAGGTAGCATGGCAGAGACTTACTTTAATTACACAAACATTATGTAGGAGTAGGTAATGGAAAATAGGTATTGATTTTTGAAGAACTGCATATAATAATAAGCTTATTATGCAATATAAAACAACATTATGTTTCTAACTAACCATTCTCTTTCTCTTGATAAAACTTTTGTTAAAGATATAACACATTTTAGGGTCAAACTGAAAGGAAGACAGATGTAAAATCTAAAAGTGAGATCAGAGGTCAAATATGACAAGATATTTAGATTCAGATGTTAAAAATACATTTTATAATTGCGCTATCATGTTCACAAGCAGTGTATAATTGGATGTAATAGTTACTAAAATGACCTTTTACCTTTTTGAAGTAAAGCACAACAAGTTCGGGCAAGCCCTTATTTAAAACTCTTGCAATCATTGACTCAGTGAACTTTATCTAAAGTTGCCTTTATTCACACAAGAGAGAAGCTTGGGTTCTACGAGATATAATATTAGTGAGGCAGCATTGCTCAATATTCTATTATCTGCAGTCACTACGGATGTAGAAGCAGTATTTATTCTCTGAGTACTGTTGAACCACAACATCTACCTGCTGTCTTTGTTCAGTTTGTAGAGAAATATGGAAACATTTTCACCATCAGAATCTTTGGTGGAAGAACCGTGGTCATTAATAGCTACAAGTTTGTGAAAGAAGCCCTGGTCCAACAAGGAGACGACTTAATAGATCGTCCCACCGTACCACTGTTTGAAGATTTATTTGGGAATGAAGGTTCTCTTTTTCTCTTTTTCATTAAAAATATATATATAGTTAGTGTTTAATACAGCCAAATCAGGGCTGTAAGCGAATGCTTGTTACATTCAGTGTAATTCGGTGTATTTGTGTGTTCAAAGGTCTTGTGATATCAAATGGTTACCCATGGAAGCAGCAGAGGAGATTTGCTCTTCATACACTCAGAAACTTTGGTCTGGGCAAGAAGACCCTGGAGTTATACATCCAGCAGGAGTGCCAGTATCTCTCAGAGGCTTTCACAGAACACCAAGGCATAAAAAACATCTGTGCTATTTTACTGTGAAAGAAATTGCATTTAAAGATCACCACCTTTCTCTGTGATAGAGCCTAAGTTATGAGGCTGATTGGTACAATTCAATAGAGTTTGCTTGCTTTGTTATGACACGGGGTCCTTCTACCCCGCATTTTCTGTCTTCTTTTGCAGGAAAGCCCTTTAATGTCCAGCTACTGATAAATAATGCTGTGTCGAATATCATCTGCTGTTTGGTGTTTGGGAATCGATTTGAGTACACTGATCAGCAGTACCAGTCCATTCTTCATAACTTCAATGAAGTTATGCGCTTACAGGGAAGCATGTCGACACAGGTGAACCTCTTCCTACCGTGCTACATCATGCACAAATCATATTACATCACGATTTACAGAAAATACACAAGTTGCATTTTAGCGTCTTAAATAAATGTACTTTAATAATCTACTGTAACATCACAACTTTCTTAAGTCAATTTCAGTTTTAGTGGAGTGTGCATCCCAGAGTTATGTTTTTGGGAGAACAGTCTCCTGTCAAAATTTCTAATTCCAAATCAGTTGTGAGGAGCCAAAACAAAGACTGACTTAAAACACACTAAAGGGCAGAGATGAGGTAACTAAGGCCTGGGAAATATAAAGCCCCCAGAGATAAACAAAATCTCAGAGAATCAGCCTTCCTGACCTCAACCTATCTCATCAAAACAAAAAACAAACAAATGTTTGCTGAATTTGCCCTCAAATATTTTCCCTCTGGTTTATATTTCTACCATCAGCTTTGCTGCTGTGGAAATCTCTGTTAGATTTTAATCCAGAATTCTTTGAATGCACAGCCTCATATGTAGCGCACACAGACATATGAATGTTTATTCAGTCATTAAAATATGGTTTATTCTATCTTCCTATTGTGTAGATGTACAACATAATTCCCTGGCTGATGAAGTGGCTACCTGGACCTCATAAGACAGTGTTCACTCTGACACAAGTGATAAAGGACTTCATAGATATCAGGATCAAAGACCACAAAGAAACCCTTAACCCAGCGTCACCGAGAGACTATATTGATGCTTTTCTTATAGAAATGGCAAAGGTGAGTGTTGTGCTCGATCTCCATCATGTTTGTTCATTTTGGTCTTGTAATGCAAACTGAAATATAAGATATTTTAATTTCTGCTGCTTGGACCGTTGATAGAACGAGGAGAACGATTCAAGTTTTTCTCTCAGTACCTTACACGCTTGCACCATGGACCTGTTTTTTGCTGGAACTGAAACTACTACCACTACTTTACGTTGGGGGTTGCTTTACATGATCTACTACCCTGATATACAAGGTATGTATGCAGTGTTGGGGAGTAACAGAATACATGTACCGCCGTTACGTAATTAAAATACAAAATATGAGTAACTGTATTCTGTTACAGTCACCTTTTAAAAAGGTGGTATTCAGAATACAGTTACTTTGTTGAAATAAAGGGATTACACGGTGGTCTTTTCCTGTTTCATATTTTAGGCTATGCTCTCTCTATTTTTGGTAATTCCACGCTGGTGGAAACCCAAACAAGACATGCATTAAGAGGCTCAAATGCCTGTGTCTCAATTTCGTGTCTCATAATGACGTGAAGAAAAGAAATTTTTTAAAATTAAATGAAGGCAACAGGCAAAGCGTTACAGGCATTGCCCTAAAGAATGAAGCCTAATGGGCACTGTAGTCCGTGCTGCTGCAGGGAGAACGGACGGCCATACCCGTTATCGTCTGTGAGCACGAGGGAGGCACAAAAAGGAAAGTCGAAAAGTGCGAGTTGTCACCGACCAGAAACGGGAGATGGAATCATGTAAATATAATAATACCCACTGCAGCCAAAAAGAGTGCTTGACGAGCCCAGTTGTAAGTAACCTATTAAGACTTCACTGTACACTGTGTTTGTGTTTTCCTCTGAAACAATAAGTTCAGTTGGAGCAGCCTTTCAACGCCTCTCTCTGTCTCTCGCTAGCAAAGTTGACCCAGACAACAGAGTAAAGCTAGTTTTCAGCTACGAGCCCGACACGGAACCCGACTTATTAGCCAGAAGTTCTTTTACTCGCAACTTCTATCATGATAAATGACCGATGTTAAGATACCAACGTTATCTTAACAGCCGCAAACCTGTTTTATATACATGCAAAATAGTTTTCTATACGAGATCGCTGCAAAAAGCGCAGCCTTACCTAATGTCCACCTACTGTTACTCATTTATATTAAGATTTAAAAATCTAGTTGGTATTGGTATGGCGAGTAACCTTCAGTAATAGTAGTAATAAATCACACAGCAATAGGACATTCATGTAGTTGTAAAAAAGCATGGTAATATATTAAGCAATCCAAAGTATTCAGAATACGTTACTCTCATTGAGTAACGTATTCTGAATACGTAATAAAATACATTTTGGGGCATGTATTCTGTAATCTGTAGTGGAATACATTTTAAAAGTAACCTTCCCAACACTGTATGTATGTAATACTCAACCGTATTGTGTATTTTGTCACGTCAGTCTTGTAGTGGTAAATGAACTGATTCACCCATTCACACAAACACTTTTTTTTCTATGCTTATTGGTGCTTTCTAACTAAAATTCATACACAGTCATTGGAGAGCAACTTGGGGTTAGTATCTTGCCCAAGGATACTTAGCGTGCAGACTCGGGCAGCCAGAAATCGAACCACCAACCTTCCAATCACCAGATGACAATCTTGTAATTTTGGGGGCATTTTTAGCATGCTTCAAATTTTTGTTTTGAGTTTGGATTCCATTAATTTCCAGAGTAGATCTAATTCTTTAACTTAGTTATTGTTTCCCAAAATGTGCAATTTCGTTCTTTTTTAATTTTTTTTAATAAAAGGGAAGTAGTTATCAGAAAACAAAAAGTCCAGCATATGTATTAAATATACAATATAAAAACAGCATTTTGTAAAGATTGACATTTATTTTGACTTTCCACCTTTTAATAGATATATGTTCGAATGTCTCGTTGCTTGTTGTGTTGACAAAAGTTAACAAATTCATTCAATGTCTTGTTCATGTTTCTATTTATATTTAGTAGTTTAATAAGTAGTCTAATAATCCAATATTGGTATTAATGACTTGGAATGTCTTTTTTTACACTCACTTTTAGCTTCTCATTTAGTGTTAGGTAACTGTAATAACCTTGATACACACTCTGATTGTGTCCTGTTTTCACTGTGCAGAGAGAGTTCAAGCTGAGATCGATGCTGTGGTCGGTTCGTCCAGACAGCCCTCTGTGAGTGACCGAGAAAACATGCCCTATACTGATGCTGTCATTCATGAGATTCAGAGAATGGCCAACATCATTCCTCTCAATGTGCTTCGTATGACAAACAAGGAAACTACAGTGGATAAATACACAATCCCAAAGGTACAGTTTAGCTTCAAAGGTCTTCAAAAGCAGTTTAGCCTATGACTGAGGGCAAAATTCCCCTTTAATAAAATGGAATTTCAATTACTTTTACTTGAAATTGAACTGCAATTACATTTACCGACAAATACTTAAAGGTATATACACTAGAATAAGGTGGTAACTAAAAAAGGAAATAATTTAAAAAAAAATACTGTAAGTATATTTCAGTACACAGTGATATTTTGGTAAAATTTATCCTTTTCATAATAACACTCATCTCCCCAAAAATAAAATGCATTTATGATGTAAGATGGGGAAATATTGTTTGGTTTTCCTCAAAATTGTTAAGAAATTTTGTAGTCCTAAAAATTACTTATGTAATACTTTACTTTCTGTTAACCTTTATGAGTACCAATTTAGATGTTTTGTTTGTTAGTTTGTCTTTCAATTTTAGTATCTCGGTTCGTATGATTATTTTGTGCAGGGTACCATGATCGTGGCTACTCTGGACTCAGTCTTACATGATGAGTCAGTGTGGGAAACTCCGCACTCTTTCAACCCTCAACACTTTCTGGACAAGGATGGTAAATTTCGCAAGAGAGATGCTTTCCTTCCATTTTCTGCAGGTTTGTTGTACATTAAAGCCTCTTGTACTGATTTAGCCAAATGGCATGCATCCTTAGTTTGTTGCAGAAGTGTAGTAAACTCTGCAATATAGTGAATGTCTTGTAAATTGTTTGAATAAAACCCATTTCCTATTGTTTATTCTCAGGTAAGCGTGTGTGTCTTGGAGAACAGCTGGCCAGGATGGAGTTGTTTTTGTTTTTCACCTCCCTCCTTCAAAGGTTTTCTCTTTCGCCACCTGCTGGAGAGCAGCCCAGTCTGGAGTTCCAGTTGGGGGGCACGCGCTGCCCTAAACCTCACCGCCTCTGTGCTGTACCGCGTTAAGCCATCAGCTATGACAAACTGAAAACATCTGTTTTCCATCGCATTACCTGCTAAATAATTTCACCCTTACAGCATGAGTATCTTATCATTTTTATTTTTTCTTCTTCTCACCATGGAGACCATTCCCCTGAACCATTCAGTCTACTGTATTCAACAAGTAAAAGTGTAAAGGTTTACAATATTAAACTACAACTTTTTAAGAGATCTCATTTGACTGCCTATGCATAGAGTAGAGTTCTCTTTTTTCACCTACGTACCCTACTGCGTAGTACCTTCACTGTTTTTCTTTACGGTACCTGTTCTGACCTGGGCTTCATCATCAAGCAAAAGTTAACAATGACTTTGTCTTTTTTTCTGTTTGCTTTGATGGTGACAAATTTTTGAAGGTGTTCTGCTAAAAGTGTTAACCCATCTCTTAGATTTCCCAATTTCTTTAAGAACATAACAAATCACTTTTTATTCTACAGTAGACTCTATATGATGTAACCTAATGAGCAGGTTGCTTGAATTTGTAAAATTTGTAAAAAGCAGGTTGCTTTTTCAAGCAACTTAAAGAAGTCCAGACGCTATTCTTTGCAAGCTCCTTTGACTAATGAGCAGGTTGATTACCAACGATCTCTTGTCACTCTTAAAAAAAAGGGCCTTTAAAATTCCCAAACTGTTTTGAGAAGTATATAAGTTTATGTTTATTTGGATAGCAAAGGGATGCAGACAAGCCATGCAAAGTAGGTGGTGACACCACTCATACTTTTCAATTAGTATGAGTGTTTTTATTTTTCATGCCACTGCTTGTTATAAAATGCACAATGTCATAAATAAATGGACTTTCTACATATGCTTGCCTTTTTCATTATGAACTTGTATGAGCGGTGTCACTTTTAGTGTTTGCCTTGGCAGAGGGAAGTAATGGACTGACAGCTATCACTGACAGATTGTAATCACCCTACCTACAGATTGTAATCACCCTACCTCAATTGTTAAATAAAGTTATGTGGAAACATCTGGACTGATGCATTTATGTTTAAAGAAAATATTTTAACCATAATTTTCAAGCCTGTAGGTTAGAGTCATTGTCTTAACACTGTGTAGAAATATAACGGTGCTTGGTGCTGTTTGTGGTTCAGTGCTAGCTGCTTTAAACTTTTTTATGCATTTGTTTGGCAAGTGAAAGGTTGTTGGTTCAGTTTGAGCAAGAGACAGAAAGCCCCTTTAGGGATGCTTCAGAAAGAATATCTGATGTTAAACGCTCTCAAACATGGAGCTTCTACTGTGGTGAGCCTTTGTGACAAGAGAGTAGATTAAAAAAAACAGCTTCCTTAAAGATGCAAAATATTCCACAAACTGCTGTCAGTTTAAATTTTAAAAAAATATTCCACTCAACAGATTTCTAGGAAAACAGTCTGCTTCCATGACCAACTGCCTTAAGTTTGTCTGTCGCAATCTGCACATGGAGAGCGGTGAGGACCCAAATGCAGACAACTGGAAGGCGAAAGTAAGCGTTAACAATCAGCAAGCCATTTATTTTAGGCAGTACGAGACTGAAAACAAAAGCCAAAAGGAAACTACAACTAAACACTAAATCCTAGGAACAGATTCTTGTTCAATATCACTCACGCACTGTGGCTGCATTTGGATCCTCCTCCTCTTTCCACTGCCATTGCAGATCGTGACACTTTAACTTTGTATGCAAAGCAAATTTTGAAAAATTTATAGTCTTACACTTGAGGTGTTCTTTATCTTTACTTTCAATGTCTCTGTCCAGAAAAAATCAGTTTCTAGGAACATCTACTGAAGCTGAACACATCTGGTTAAACCATCTTTCAGCAAGTGAAGATTCCTACTTCCACTCATCTATGATGTGATGGATTTTGATGAGAATCTAAAAATTCCACCAACTGCTGTAACTGCAACATATTCTGTTTGCTAAACACATTTTTACAAAGAAACTAAGTGCATGAAATAAAGTGATTTACATATGCAGATTCTGCAGCATTTAAATAGGGGATATTTTATTTTACACCCTCTTAAGAAAAGTCATAAATATTATAAAGTCATAAATATTCTTTGGAAGGAACCCCTTCCAGCATCCAGCTGCAATGCCCATCATTTGATACTGCATTGCTTTTTGCCCACTGCCCCCCCCGCACCTGATGCAGGTGGCTACAGCAAGAGAGAAGGGTGGTGCAGCAAGAGGGCAAAAGTACACTGCGGACATTTGCTGCATGCATTTGGGACAAGGCAGTATTGAACGTAAATGAGATATTCCCCGTTGTAGTGGCGCAGTTAAGGCAGCTCTCACACATGCAGTATTTACTTGCTTGTGCTTCTCGCTTCTTGTACAGGTGTGAACACCTTAATCGCGGTTCGGACCTGCGGACCAAAACCACCACACCGAGACTATTTGGAGGTTCTAAACAGACGTGATCCGAGCCAACTACCTGGTGTACGCTGCAATTTGGAGCTAAACGCTTTCCAGAAGCCGTAAAGGCTTTACATTCCGGGGTGCGGTAAGATACGGTATACGCACAGAGTTCAAACTGTCACTTGAGACTACCGACTAACCATAAAGTTTATGTAACCCATTTCTGACTCATCTGACCAGCTGACTAAACATTCTCACGTGGTTTGTAATGACTTGTTCAACAGTCACAAAAAAGTGAAGACATGGAGACAGTATACAGTGTCCTCGGGTTGGAGTGGATAGACTTCAGCAGCATTTTGATATTCCTGTGTGTTTTTTTGCTCCTGGCTGATTTTTTGAAGAACAGAGTGCCGAGAAATTTTCCTCCTGGACCCTGGGCTCTTCCTTTCATCGGCGATCTTCATCGCATCAAACCTGACAGATTTCACCTGCAATTCGCAGAGGTATGACCTATTTTCACAATTTATTTTCAAACGCTTAGAATTTCACATTAGTTTTACATGGCGAAATGGACCTCCGTCTCTCTAGCTCAGAGACAAAAGGCTTCAAAACCCAGACCGCAGCCATGTGAGCCCTCGGTGTGGAGTTAAAGTTAGCTGCACTGCCAGCTTCCCCTACAATGTTGTTGCGCTTTTCTTACTTATATTATGGTACGGGTGCCGACTGTTTCACTATTTAACTGCTCAATCCACTTAGAGTTTTGAAATATTAGAAATTCATGTGTGTGTATGTATATATATATATATATCCCCTTATCCCCAACTAAATAAAATTGCAGTACTACAGTACTTAATGTTTAAAAGTCTATTTTTTCATGTTAACTGTTAGGTGATGCAAATATTTCATTGGATTCTTACTTTGTGGGCCACCCCCACTTTTCCTCTTCTGGCTCACAGCTCAGTGAGCTGTAGTGTTTCACTGAAAATTATAGATGGAGAGATAGATCAATACTGCATTGTTGTGTTACAGCAGCATGATGAAGAGTGAAAATAGTACAGTCTACAAAAAATGTCAAACAAAAATTCCCACCTACCCTCGATACACCAAGTGTAGTGTGATAGGAATTATCTACCTGTTGCAGCATGCTCCACTCCTACAAGGCTGGTAAGCAAACTGAAGAGGGCCGACAGCATGTTTTTTCAGTGCCTTTAATACCTTCCAAACAGTTCTGCGGAGAGGCAAGCTGTTCAGTATGGGTGTCTCCACTTCTACTGTCTTCTGGATTGCAGTGGGTCTATGCCCATCAACATCATGGTTGTGGAGGCTGAAACGGACAGATATGGGTACTTTCACCTGAATGATAGATTGGACTGGAGGACCAGCAGTGATGCTGTGTACAAGTAGGGACAGCATCAGTGCCAGAGATGCCAAAATGATGAACAAATTAATCTGCAAAGCTGGAAGCAGCACCGCTCAGCATTTGGAGGCATTTCAGTCAGCGAGGGTTAGAGGTCACTCAACAAATTGTTCTCCATGACGGACAGCTCATCACACCTGCTCCATTCCACACTTGGCCCTCGAGGACTGGAACTTGATAAAAACTTTCCCAAAAACCAAGATTTATAGCATTGCTTTCTGATTAGTGGAGTGAGCCTTAAGTTTCTGTACCTTATTGTACCATCTCTAGTGCAATACCCCCATGTAAACAATATCTGCCTCCTTTTTTTTCTTTTGCTGGGGCAAGGTCTCTGCAATAATACAACCACAACAACGCCTCTATGAGCAAGCTCTTGGCAATGAGAAAGAAAAATTCCATTTTAACAGGAAGAAATCTCCTGAGGAACCAGGCTTGAGGAGGGGCAACCATGTGCCTCGAACAGCTGGGGGTGAGGGGGGGAGACAGGACAAAAACACAGTGTGCAAGAGATTCAGATTTAATTGATCACTAATTATTAAATGCAAAATGATGTATAAATACACAGTTTTCATACGCACAACATTACCTGTCCACTCTCTGTGTTCAGTTTGCAGAGAAATATGGAAAGATTTTCAGCCTTCGACTCTTTGGCGGAAGACTTGTGGTGCTTAATGGCTACAAGCTTTTGAGAGATGTGCTGGTCCAACAAGGAGAAGACTTCATAGATCGGCCCACATTACCCTCATTTGAAAACTTACTTGGAAATAATGGTGGGTTTTTTTGTTTGTTTGTTTTTTGTTCAAAAGAATCTCCCTTATAATTAATGCCCAAACAGCATCAGAATTGCCAAAATAGGGATATTAAGATGTTCTAATTAGTTTCTATTACCTGTGTGTGTGTGTGTGTGTGTGTGTGTGTGTGTGTGTGTGTGTGTGTGTGTGTGTGTGTGTGTGTGTGTGTGTGTGTGTGTGTGTGTGTGCGTGTGTTCAAAGGTCTTCTGATGTCAAATGGGTATCAGTGGAAGCAGCAGAGGAGATTTACTCTTCATACACTCAAAAACTTTGGTCTGGGCAAGAAGACCCTGGAGTTATCCATCCAGCAGGAGTGCCAGTATCTCACAGAAGCTTTTGCAGATCACCAAGGCATAAAAATATCACACTGTTTTTCACATATTTTTCTGTTTGATACATATGCATCATTTTGTGTTTCTTCCAACTTTCCAACAGACAAGCATGCATTAAGAGGGGCTGATGGCGCGATATGGCAGCCTGGCTTCTGTCAGTCTGCCCCAGGGCAGCTGTGGCTACAACTGTAGCTTGCCTCCACCAGTGTATGAATGTGAGAGTGAATGAATAGTGGCATTGTAAAGTGCTTTGGGTGCCTAGAAAAGCGCTATATAAATCCAATCCATTATTATTATTATTATTATTATTATTATTATTATTATTATTATTATTATTATTAAAGCATTAGTGTAATCATCAGACATTGCGAAACATCATTACTCTTGCAGAGCTGAAACAAGCCTTATTCACATTGTACTCTTTATTTTACAGGAAAGCCTTTTAATGCCAGCCACTGTTAAACAACGCTGTGTCAAACATCATCTGCTGTTTGGTATTTGGGGATCGATTTGAGTACACTGATGAGCAGTATCAGTCTATTCTTAGTGACTTCATTGAGATGGAACGCCTACAGGGAACCATAGGGACACAGGTAAACCCCTTTTAGACACGTGTCAAGAATACATAAAAATTACAAACATCTCCTTATTGAATCAAATGTATTGATCAGCGCCTCTAGAAATAATTTTGCTACTCAGGAGCCATATTTGGAAATTGTATTAATCATTATCTAGATTAGAAAAGGTTTGTTGGCTTTGCTCCAAAATAAGGTTTGGAAAGATTTTATTTTTCCCTGGACATTAGATTTCTATAACCATCTTAGGAGCTGTGGGATTCCCCAACACATGTTAATTCAGGGTCCTTTGAGTACCATAGAGAAATACACAGGTAGAAATGCCACAGTTGTTACCAGACCATCATATAATTTGGTAACTGTCTTTCTGTTCTGTAGATGTACAACACAATGCCCTGGCTGGTGAAGTGGCTGCCCGGACCTCATCAGAAGATATTAACTTTGACGAAACACGTAACTGATTTCATAAAAACAAAAATCAGAGAACACATAGAAAACTTTAACCCAGCATCACCGAGAGATTACATCGATGCTTTTCTCACAGAAATGGGAGAGGTGAGTGGTGTGCTGTGTTTTCCTTTTTGCATTTCAAATGAAATATGTCAACAGTTATTTATTCCTGTCTCTGGTAGGAGGGCAGTGATTCAGTTTTTGATCACAGCAGTTTAAGTGCATGCACTATGGACCTGTTTATTGCTGGAAGTGAAACTACAACCACTACTTTACACTGGGGACTACTTTACATGATCTTCTACCCTGACATACAAGGTGTGCATAATATCCACCATGCCTGCATTTGCTGTAATTATCTTGCTATCACATATTTATTGTTAGTGGTATTAGGATTTTTTTTCCAGCCATCTTTGCAGCATAGTTTTGAATTTTCTAAGTTTTAAAAATTTATTTTAAATTTATCAGTTTCAGTTATCACTTTTTTGTTTTCACATTTTCTGTTAATTTAAAATGAGTAGAACTTGTAAGGGAACAGGAAGACCAGAATCAGGATGACAATGTCAAAACCATGTGTGAAGGTATTTGAGTGATTGTCCTGTAGACTCCTCATACTTGCTGTGTTAACAAAGAGCAACTTAACAAAGACAATTTTTTACTTTTCTGAGTTTATTCTTGATAGCTTTAAAAGCACACAGTCGTTTCAGTTAGTTTACTTTGTTTATTTTTAAACTTGTTTCCTGTTTTCACTCCGCAGAGAGAGTCCAGGCTGAGATTGATGCTGTGATCGGTTCATCCAGACAGCCGTCTATGGCTGACAGAGAAAACATGCCCTATACTGATGCGGTCATTCATGAGATCCAGAGAGTGGGCAACATTATCCCCTTGAATCTGGCTCACAGTGCAATCAAGGACACAACAATTGATAAGTACACAATCCCAAAGGTACACAATCTGCAACAAGTGTTTGTTTGTTTGATTATCACGTCCTTTCTAAGTGATCAGTTTTTGTGTCATACTTCTTCAGGGAACTATAATCCTGGCTTCACTTGACTCGGTCCTACATGATGAGTCAATGTGGGAAACTCCACACTCTTTCAACCCCGAACACTTTCTAGACCAGGATGGTAAATTTCGCAAGAGAGAGGCCTTCCTTCCATTTTCTGCAGGTTGGTTGGAAGTTAAAACCTCTTGTTCTACTCTAAAAAGAGCAAAATGAAACCCAATACTGTATTTCCTTGTAATCGTCTTGCCACCACAATGTCTTTATTTGCCTAAGCAATTTTTTACGTATTGTTGGTTGGTAGGCCATAGGTGTTCACTGTAACCTTAGTTTGTTCCAGAGGTGCACTAATAATATGTGGTACGATTTAATATTTTGTAAATTATCTGAATAACGCTGTCTTATGCATTCTCAGGTAAGCGTGTGTGTATTGGGGAACAGCTGGCCAGGATGGAGTTATTCCTGTTCTTTGCCTCCCTCCTTCAGAGGTTTTCATTCTCTGCACCTGCTGGAGAGCAGCCCAGTCTGGAGTTCCAGCTGGGAGCCATTCGCTGTCCCAAACCTTACCGCCTCTGTGCTGTACCACGTTAAACCATGAATTATCACAAACTAAAAATGTCTGATTCTCAGCTTGATACATCACTCCTTTATTACATGTTTCATCTAATGCAGTTTAGTTTTTGTTCTTGTAGTCCAGTAGACCTTTTTGACAAACCTTTACAATGTAAATCTATTCTACTCTAACAGAAATTTCTAAAAATGTTAAACCACTGAAAAACTGAGATTAGTTCATCCTTTTTACTCTGACATTAAGGCAAGTGAAATAATGGAGTTGGTCTCTGTTCTGTTTAAGGATTTCAGAGTATATGATACCTGCCTGGTTCATTGCTTTTACAAGTAAAGTGGATTCTGTCCCTTTTAAGGACAATCAAAGTAATCTGTTAGAAAACTTTCCACTGTATTTGAAGGCTTACAGAATCATGTATTCTAAATTGTTACTTTAGCTGAAATTAATGTTAATTCTGAACAATTACCATTAAAAAAAATCTCAAGCATAACTTTTCATTTCTCTTTACACCATTAATACACAGTCAAAGTCGTTTGCTTTACCTGAAGTGTGTTTGACGTTAGAGACGGAAAATGACAAGTAAGAGAAAATGAAAAAAAACTAGGGTGGCAAGAGTAGAGAGAGCATTGAGATCCTTTTAGAAATGCTTCTAAAACTAATCATTTGAAATGTAAAAATATATGAGCAACAGGTGTGCCATGATGGTTGCAATACCAAAAAAGTATAGAATACATGGTATGAAGGACTTTATTTGGATCATGACTTCCTTGTCATTGTGAGAGTGTTTGGGCTGCAACGTCTTTGTTAAGATCCTCTTGCAAAAGCTGTCCAGAAGGGAGCTTGGACTGGAGGATCCTGCACTACTGTCAGCTTTGCAGGAAATGGATGAACTGGTCACAGGAGCTGGAGCACTCCACTGCCAGATGCTTAAATCCTTCTGACGTTGGTGACATCACAGGAGCACAATTACTTAATTTATAGATGTAAATGAAGTAGACTATGGCTCGATGACCTCACATTCTGGGCTCCTTGCTTATAAATGTGGGCTAATGTTGTAAAAACCTCAGCATAAATAAGCATCACTGTCAATTTAGTCCAAACTTGCTCTATCTGGCTTAGGCGACTTATTAGGTTCAGCTCAATTTGATCCAAAGGAATCTAGCTATGTGCCATGCCATGCTTATAATTCCTCTTTGTTAGATCAATGCAATTTGTTATACATTTGCTTGAACCAAACACAAACTACAGCTGTTCCAAAATGCGGCACCACACTCATATTTAAGCTTCTCTTCACTGGCTTTACCTAGTGATTATAGAACTAGTTTTAAGAGTTTTTTGTTGACCTTTAAAGCTCTCTATGAGCTTCAGCCAAAGTATATTTATCACATCTCCTGTCATCGTACACCACTGGTCATAAACTAAGGCCATGAGCCAAGGCTCTGCTGGTTGTCCCACAGTTCAGGTGAGAATCAAGACTAACCGAACCTTTTCCATCAGGGCAACCATTCCTGTGAAAAACCTCCCTGAGAAGTTTAGATATGTTTTCTTTCCTTTCATCACCTTCTCCAGTGATCAATTTTAATTTGATCATTCTTACTGTATTTGAATAACTTTATACTTGCTTTTAATTTAAAATTTTTGAATCTTCTTTATTCCTCACTCATCATCTCCTTGTGCTGCCAGCATTTATATCACTAAATAAATAAAAAAAATAAAAAAAAATCCTTTCCATTGGTTGGAGAGCAGCTAAAAAATAGAATGATAGCCAAGGAGTACAAAACCCGCAGTGTGGTGATCAAGAACATTTCATTTATTTACAATAAAAACAAGCCTGGGCCTTAAAAAACAACAACCAGGGCTAAAAATCACCAAGCTGCCATTTAAACATTACATGGGTGCAACAGTCTTAACATAAATATTGTAGGAACATCCCAGCATTCACCGGTTGTGTCTCACTGGGAAAGGTCTTTTACTGGGTCCACATCCAACACTAGTTCAAACAATTCCATGGCCAATCCAAGGTCTCTTAAAGGAATTTAAAAAGGAAACTCATTCATAATCTTCGTGTAGCCTTTTTGCAAGCAATAAGGTCCCACATGTGAAAACACTAAAAATAACCCCACCATTACCAGCTTTTATTTTGAAGTCCAGATGCGCAAACACGAGTCTTTCCTTCACCTTTGTGTTTAAGGAAGTCCACCCATTTATCTGATCGCACTTTGTTTCTTGGTAGCATCACAGTTAAAACACTGCAGTAATCCAGCATTCCACATTAAGAACTTTAAATGGAGACATTATACAGTGTTCTTGGCTTGGAGTGGATAGATGGGAGGAGCATTTTAATATTTCTCTGTGTTTTCCTGCTGTTGTCTGATATTTGGAAGAACAGAGTGCCAAAAAACTTCCCACCTGGACCGTGGGCTCTCCCGTTTCTCGGTGACATTCATCGCATCAGGCCTGATAGAATACACCTGCAGTTCAGAGAGGTACACATGTTTACTATTAAGGGAATAGTGTTTTATTTGTAATATATTTATTTTCTTTCTTTGTTCCTTAAAAGTACGTTAAGATGTTAGTGGAGTAAAAATCAGATAAGGGTAGCTTTAATTACAAAAATGTTATATTTATGGTTATATTAATGGATAATAGGTATTGATTTGTAAAATCAATTCAATTTTATTTATATAGCGCCAAATCACAACAACAGTCGCCTTAAGGTGCTTTATATTGTACAGTAGATCATAGAATAATAGATACAGAGAAAAAACCAACAATCATATGACCCCCTATGAGCAGCACTTTGGCGACAGAGGGAAGGAAAAACTCCTATTTAACAGGAAGAAACCTGCGGCAGAACCAGGCTCAGGCAGGGGCGGCCATCTGCTGCGACTGGTTGGGGTGAGAGAAGGAAAACAGGATAAAGACATGCTGTGGAAGAGAGACAGAGGTTAATAACAGATATGATTCGATGCAGAGAGGTCTATTCACACACAGTGAGTGAGAAAGGTGACTGGAAAGGAAAAACTCAATGCATCATGGGAATCCCTGGCAGCCTACGTCTATTGCAGCATAACTAAGGGAGGATTCAGGGTCACCTGGTCCAGCCCTAACTATATGCTTTAGCAAAAAGGAAAGTTTTAAGCCTAATCTTAAAAGTAGAGATAGTGTCTGTCTCCCGAATCCAGACTGGAAGCTGGTTCCACAGAAGAGGGACCTGAAAACTGAAGGCTCTCCCTCCCATTCTACTTTTAAATACTCTAGGAACAACAAGTAGGCCTGCAGTGTGAGAGCGAAGTGCTCTAATAGGGTGATATGGTACTACAAGGTCATTAAGATAAGATGGGGCCTGATTATTTAAGACCTTGTATGTGAGGAGCAGGATTTTGAATTCTGGATTTAACAGGAAGCCAATGAAGGGAAGAACAGGATAAATATGCTCTCTCTTTCTAGTCCCTGTCAGGACTCTTGCTGCAGCATTTTGGATTAACTGAAGGCTTTTCAGGGAGTTTTTAGGACATCCTGATAATAATGAATTACAGTAGTCCAGCCTGGAAGAAATAAATGCATGAACTAGTTTTTCAGCGTCACTCTGAGACAGGATATTTCTAATTTTAGAGATGTTGCGCAAATGGAAGAAAGCAGTCTTACATATTTGTTTAATATGTGCATTGAAGGCATGTCCTGGTCAAAAATGACTCCAAGGTTCCTCACAGCGTTACTGGTGGCCAAGGTAATGCCATCCAGAGTAAGAATCTGGTTAAATACCATATTTCTAAGATTTTCAGGGCCGAGTACAATAACCTCAGTTTTATCTGAATTAAGAAGCAAAAGGTTAGCGGCCATCCAGCTCTTTATGTCTTTAAGACATTCCTGCAGTTTAACTAATTGGTGTGTGTTATCTGGCTTCATGGACAGATAGAGCTGGGTGTCATCTGCATAGCAGTGAAAATGTATGCTATGTCTTCAAATGATACTGCCTAAGGGAAGCATGTATAATGTAAACAGAATTGGTCCTAGCACTGAACCCTGTGGAACACCATAATTGACCTTAGTGTGTGAAGAGGACTCTCCATTTACATGCAGAAATTGGAGTCTATTAGATAGATATGATACAAACCACTGCAGCGCAGTACCTGTAATACCTACAGCATGTTCTAATCGCTCTAATAGGATATTATGGTCAACAGTATCGAATGCTGCACTGAGGTCTAGCTGTTGGATGAGAGCTGCTCCATCCAAATTGGGATGGATGCCGTCTCTCCTAACAAGAACTGAAAGAACTGAATATAAATAACTTGAGCTTATTATACAATATGATACTACAGTATATTTCTAGCTAATTTTCTCTTTCTCTCAATAAAACTTTCTTTAAAGATATGACGCATCTTGGGGTCACCCTGAAAGGAAAGGCAGATATGAAATGTATAAATTACATTCGAGGTCAAAATATGACAAGATATTTGGCTGCAAATACATTTGCATAACAACAAAAACAATAAATAACAACAAATTTTACTATTGAGCTTTCAGGTTTACAAACAAAATGCTGGCATGCATGGATATAAATGCTACCAAAAACATAACCTCCTCCGAAGAGTTAATAATAAAGTATCCAAGAATTAAAGGAGCATCTTTTTTCAATACCCATTACTTTTCCACAGTGGAAGAATATTTGTAATATGGATAGTAAAAGGACCTTCACCTTTTAAAGTACTAAGGACAAGTTCAGGGAAGTTGCCATTTAAAACTCTGGCAATCATTAACTCAGTGAACTTTATCTACAGTTGCCTTTATTCACACAAGAGAGAAGGTTTGTTGCTTGAGTTTGGTTTTTGAAGACCACCTCAAGAGGGTTCAGTCAGAGCTGCATTTTCAGTTATATTGTCTTTTTAAATATTTTCTCATGTGTTTGCAGTTTGGGTTCTTGTTAAGAGATATAATATTAATGAGGCAACATTGCTGCAATCTTATAGTATCTGTAGTAAGGATGTAGAAGCAGTATTAATTCTCTGAGTACTGTTGAACCACAACATCTGCCTGCTGTCTTTGTTCAGTTTGCAAAGAAATATGGAAACATTTTCACCATCAGACTCTTTGGTGGAAGAACCGTGGTCATTAATAGCTACAAGTTTGTGAAAGAAGCCCTGGTCCAGCAAGGAGACGACTTCATAGATCGACCCACCGTACCACTGTTTGAAGAATTATTTGGCAATGAAGGTTCTGTTTTTCTCTTTTTTCACTGAAAAAAAAAGATATTTAGTTAGTGTTGAATACAGTGAACAGCATAATTGAGACACCAAATCAGAGCTGTAAGCATGTAGCTAGTGTTTGTTACATTCAGTCTAATATTGTGTATTTGTGTGTTCAAAGGTCTTGCGATAGCAAATGGTTATCCATGGAGGCAGCAGAGGAGATTTGCTCTTCATACCCTAAGAAACTTTGGTCTTGGCAAGAAGACCCTGGAGTTATACATCCAGCAGGAGTGCCAGTATCTCTCAGAGGCTTTCACAGAACACCAAGGCATGAAAAAAACATCTATGCTTTTTTCCAAAGAGTCCAAAGATCACCACCTTTCTCTGCGATAGAAAGGCTTATTGCCACCATTCAGTAGTTTACCTACTGTTATGACATGGGTATTTGTCCCCCATGTGTCAGGGGGCTTTGTCTGTGACCCAGCATTTTGAGGTCTTAGTTCTTTTGTGAATTCAATGTGTTTTGGAAAGTTTTAGTTTTCTTTTTTTTTTTTCTTTTTTTTTTAATTAAGATGTCACTTAATTAAAGGAAAGTTTTAGTTTTCTCTTATTTAGTAGTTCTATGCTTTGGCTGTATGTTTTGTCATATTTATTCCCATGTTGTCTGGGCAAGGTGTCTCATCTCCCCTTCCTGTTTACATGCCTCCTCATGTTCTGTTCCATGTCTCCCCTCTCTGTTATGTTTGTCCATGTATGTTTCTTCAGCCCAACATGTCTCGTTCCCTTTTGCTGTATCCCCAGTGTTCAAATCCCCCTCTCTCTCATCTTTCCTCCCTCGCTCTCTCTCTGTCACTCATCTCAAGCTTGTGTGTCCCAGGTTATGTTTTCCCATGTTTCCTGTTTTTTGGTTTTTTTTGAAAGTCTTGTGTTTCCATATTCAGTGTGTTTAGTTTTGCTTCCCCTGTGCCGTCATGTTAATTTGTGACAGCTGTGTTCCCCATGTGTTTCCACTTTCCTCATTACCCTTCTGTGTATTTAAGTCTTCTGTCTCCCTTTGTTTAGTTTCAGGTTGCCTGTTATTCTCACCTCATGGTCCATGGATGTCATGTTTCTCTAGTCTTGGGTTTCTCATGTTCATTTGTAGGTTTATAGTTAGAGCTTTTCCTTGTCCTATGCTAGTTTTTTCCCCAGTTTAAGTTATTGTGTAGTTTTTCACCTTTGTTTGCTTGTGCTTTTGTTTTTGTTGTAGTTATCAGCCAAACTAAATGGCTCGCTTTTTGTTAAATTTTAGTCCTGTCCCTTGTGTATCTGCTTTTGGGTCCGCTCCTCAGACACATTAACCATGACACTATATTTTCTGTCTTCATTTACAGGAAAGCCATTTAATGTCCAGCTACTGATAAATAATGCTGTGTCAAATATCATCTGCTGTTTGGTGTTTGGGAATCGATTTGAGTACACTGATCAGCAGTACCAGTCCATTCTTCATAACTTCAAAGAAGTTGTGCGCTTACAGGGAAGCATTTCAATACAGGTGAACCTCTTCCTACCGTGCTACATCATGCAATGATCACATTACATCACGATTTATCGAAAATGCACAAGCCAAATTTAAGCGTCTTAAATAACTAAAATGTGCAAATTAAATAACTGTAATTAAATATTGTGACTATAAAATGACATCTTTGTCATCGTTGTCAGCTTTGGTGGAGTGTGCATCCTGTCTCATTAAAACAAAAACAAACAAAAAAAAGTTTGCTGAATTTGCCCTCTAATATATTGCAATTATATTTCTACCACCACTTCTGCTGCTGTGGAATCCTTCGCTAGATTTTTATTCATAATTTTCCGAATGCACAGCTTCATATGTGGAGCACACAGCCACATGAATATTTATCCAGTCATTAAATATGGATTAATCTATCTTCCTATGGTGTAGATGTACAACATAATTCCCTGGCTGATGAAGTGGCTACCTGGACCTCATAAGACAATTTTCACTCTGACACAAGAGATAAAGGACTTCGTAGATATCAGGATCAGAGAACACAGAGAAATCCTTGACCCAGCGTCACCGAGAGACTATATTGATGCCTTTCTTATAGAAATGGCAAAGGTGAGTGTTGTGCTCGATCTCTATTATGTTTGTTCGTTTTGGTCTTGTAATGAAGTTTGATAACAGATTTTAATTTCTGTTGTTTGGACCGTTGATAGAACGAGGAGAAAGATTCAAGTTTTTCTCTCAGTAACTTACACGCTTGCACCATGGACCTGTTTTTTGCTGGAACTGAAACTACTGCCACTACTTTACGTTGGGGGTTGCTTTACATGATCTACTACCCTGATATACAAGGTATGTATGTAATACTCAACGGCACCTTGTATTTTGTCATGTCAAATTTTTGTTTAGAAATAATAAAAATTCTGTTAGTTTCCAGAGAAGATCTAATTCTTTAACTTTAGTTTCTGTTACTCTAAAATGTGCAATTGTATTCTTTCTTTTAATAT
Organism: Rhamphochromis longiceps; assembly: GCF_057381845.1. Taxonomy (NCBI): domain Eukaryota; kingdom Metazoa; phylum Chordata; class Actinopteri; order Cichliformes; family Cichlidae; genus Rhamphochromis; species Rhamphochromis longiceps. The sequence continues at coordinate 6,258,945 of NC_140578.1, read as the reverse complement.
AAAACAGCAGTATATATCAGGAAACAAGAAGTCCAGCATATGTGTGACAATATAAAATCTGCATTTTGTAAAGATGGCAGATTAACATTTATATTTTCACTTTTTAATAGATATATGCTCGATTGTCTCCTCTTGCTTGTTGTGTTGACAAAGGTTAACTAATTCACAAATGCTAAAACTAAAAATATATTTCCTGTTCATGTTTCTGTTTATATTTCATAGTTTATTAAGTAGTCCAGTAATCCAGTATTGGTATTAATGACTTGGAATGTCTTTTTTTACACTCACTTTTAGTTTCTCACTTAGTGTTAGGTTACTGTAATAACCTTTGTGGAGTGACTCAGTATGCACATTAGCTGGAGTGAGTGGTGACGTAGGAGCTTCCTGTGTGTGTGTGACTGAGGAAGTGACTTTCAGAAGAGGAAGCATGGCAGACAAGAGAAGTGCAGATTTGGGTAGGAAATTTATAGTTTAGTGATTATATGTTGTCGTAAGGGGGTTTTATGCTGAATTTAAGTATGTTAAAGGGGGTGATTTTTGTGTGCAAATTGTGTGGTTTTAATGAGACTTTCGGTGTATTGAGGAGGTGAAATTATGTGGTGGCAAAACTTTTGTGTGTTTAAGGTTGTTGAGGTTGTTGTGGTGATGGGTTGATTCTGTCGGTTAGGTTCGGGTTGTTGTTGTTTTTGTTTTTAATAGAGGGAGTTTTAGGAAACATGGACATGTCTAAAATTGGGCCCATTATTTTTAACAGTGCACTTAAAGAAAACCTGTCAGGTGATTTTGTTTTGTGTTCTCATGAGCTAATAATCAGCTCTATTTTTTCATTTCTGTTTTAAGGAGGCCTGCAACAGTGAATAACGGCGCTGAAAATTCTCGGGAGGAGCAAATATAAGGGGGCTTTCCAGATTACAATTGGCTGAGGAGAAAGCTACCTGGGGACTATTCAGGTCGTAAGTCCCTGTAAAAAGGATTTTATGCGAGTCAATCCAGTCCAAAAGCATAAAGAAATATTTTCCTATGGAAAATAAAAAATGACTGAGCTCATTTTGCTGAGGGTGGAGAATCTGACGCGGGAAGCTCCACTATTAGCAAAAATATGGAGTGAATGTGTGAGTGAATGTGAGGATGAATAAATGTGGACAAACAATTTGCTTTTACCAGAGAAAATTTCTGTTTTGTTTTGTTGACTGGGGTTAGATTATGGGATTATAGTATATTGTTGGGAGAATGCCAAATGCTAAAGGGGAAATATTTTTTGATGTAACTCAGTTACCATTAATTGAAGAAACACATGACTGATAACTGTTCTAAGTTTATTTTTATGATATAGATTGGAACATGAGTGGGGAAAACTGAGCATTTTAAGTTTTGTATAGTATCTTGACACATGAAATGTATCAAGATAAAGGGGGGTTTAGGGTTTATTAATTTAATTGTTTAATAATTTAGGATCATTTTAGGACTTTTGGGGTTTTTGATCATTTGGATATGGTAAAACTGAAACGGTTATTTTTATGTTAAGGTTAAAGGATTAAAGAACTGAATCCTGTTTAGAAGATACAATGCCGGTTTTTCAAAGCTGTGAATAAATCTTAGAGGGAAAATTAGTGAGGGTTGAAGGAGGAGAACAGGTTTGATTTCTAGAAGTAGTGGTTATAATGTAGGCTTACACAGACAGATATTACACAGAAACACACATGACAGTATTGATTCCAGGCAAAAGGCCTCAAATTCATTTAGCTTTTTGACTGAACTTAAAGAAGGACCAAAGAGGAAGGAAAGCATATATTTTGGTTAAGTCTGATAAATTAGAATTAGAAGGTATTGTTACATTAAAGGGAGCAAATGAAATAAAAAGGCTATACCAAAAACAGGTGATAACATAGGAAATGTGAGGTTTTAAAATGAAGTTAGTGTTAACACACAGGAGTTGTTTCAAGGCAGCATTTAGCTATGATGAAATGTATACAGGAGTAATTGCTTATATGCTTAAACTTAATTGATTAAAGTGGTTGTTTTTCTTTTGGAGCTTTTAGTAGAATAGGCTGGTTCTAATGATTTTTTGTTAAAAGGTGGACAGTTTGTGTACAGTAGGTCGATGATCAGATAGGAAAATAGAGCGAGCAACCGGACGTGAAAGCAGGGCTTAAAGAGTTTTAAAGGGATGAGTAACGTTGAAGAATATATATAAATATAAGTCAATAAGTTAAGAACATAATTAGGATCAGGCTTTTGATTACAGAGTCCCAAAAAGGATAAGTTAGGGAGATGCAGGAAAAGGTGTTTTGTTTCCTTTGCAGAAGATCTCAGCGACCACAGGAGGGGCGAGGATCCTGGAGATCTCGAGGCCTGCTGAACCACCAGAGAGGGACCGAGAAAACCTAAGCTTACACATGGAGTGTTCTCGAATGGGAGCTGGTTGAGCCAGAGGACGGCTAGAGAGGGTCTGAGCGAGGACACAATGTATTGCGACCTCTGGTGTTCCAGAGGTCGAGAGAGGGAGCGTGGAGCAGGGAAATTATTTTACTGCTATTGTTAAATAATCATCATTATTACCATTGCATTAATAATATAATCTGGAGTTTATATTGCATTCAGGGGTTGAACAGTGTGTGTCTTTCAGAAAGGCTAAAAGTCACAGGCTGACAGGAAACAGGCTTGCAGAGAGTTTGCAGAAGCAGGAAGTTATTTTGAGCAGCAGGCTAAGACGAGGCTTTAACAGTGTAACAGATAGCTTTAAGAAGGCCTTAAGATGTTATGCATACAGTTATTATGTTGACCTTGTATTTCAGGTGCAGTTATGACTATTTTATACACAATGCATATCTGTGCTTATTAAAGAGTTGGAGCTCGGTCAATTAATTGGGGGTTGGAAGCTTTGTTCGGCGCGATGTCCGGACAATCTATTGTGCAAGTGACTTGGAGCCATAGAAGGAATTGCAATACATGCTTACAAAACACTTATATCAGGTCATTTTATATTAAGGTTTTAGTAGAAGTTCTTGGTTAAAACATTTATTTAGTAGAAGACATACATATAGTCTCAGTGAGCCTCTGGTCTGGTGAAAGGTCAGAAGTGCAACAGGTGAATTGAGAAAGAGCATTTGAGGACGAGACACAGACAGTTAGTAGGTGAAGAGGTGACACAGAGAGCATGTGAGGTCAACATACACACACACATGAGTTAGATTTATTTAGAGGAGAGATTAGTCATGTCTCGGCAAGAAAGAGGAACAATTCACTTTAAGACAAGAACGGAAAGTACCAGCCATGAAAATAGAAGATGATCTTCTGGGTTAAAAGTCATTGTGGTGTTGATCTGATCTATGTATAAAATGTATCTGTGACGCATGAAGGGGCGTCAGTAAATCAAACCCTGATGCTATAAAATATCTGTTTATGCTTTGAGGAAGTCGGAGATCACTTGCTGTCGGCGTACAGAGTGTTCTTCCCACACGTGTGTAGTCATTAAAATCATTGTTTGACCAAGACCTTCTGGACCATGGGTGGTTTGTACTCTCCCTCCTCAATTGTGAACCTTAACACCTTGATACACACTCTGATTGTATCCTGTTTTCACTGTGCAGAGAGAGTTCAAGCTGAGATCGATGCTGTGGTTGGTTCGTCCAGACAGCCCTCTGTGAGTGACCGAGAAAACATGCCCTATACTGATGCTGTCATTCATGAGATTCAGAGAATGGCCAACATCATTCCTCTCAATGTGCTTCGTATGACAAGCAATGAAACTACAGTGGATAAATACACAATCCCAAAGGTACACAATCCATAATACTTTCTGGCAGCTAGCTGTAGACTAAAGTATTCCTTTTCTACCAATTCAACCACTTGAGGCTGACTTCAAAGGTCTTCAAAAGCAATATAGCCTATGACTGAGGGCATAATTCCTCTTTAATAAAATTGAATTTTAATTACTTTTACTTGAAATTAAAATGTAATTGTATTTACTGACAAATACTTAAAAATAGCCACACTAGAACAAAGAGGTAGCAAGTCAGATTTTTACAGGAAACACTGAAAAAATGTCAAAAGAAATTTAAATGTAGCTTGTCTAATATGAAGAGGAAGATTGTTCCAAAGCAACGGGGCCACAATAGAGAACGCCCGGTCTCCTCTGAGTTTCAGCCGTGACTTAGGGACTGAAGGGAATGAGTGGGAACATAAGGCTTCAACAAATCGGACAAATAGATGGTTGCCAAACCATTGAAAGATTCAAAAACAATTTTCATAATTTCCACTAGGGATCAATGAAGTATTCTGATTCTGATGATTCCGAAAAACCAATAAATGAACTTTAAACAGGATCCTAAATTCGATTGGAAGCCAATGTAGAGAGGCCAAAACCGGAGTGATGTGGTCGAATTTCCCTCTACCAGTTAAAAATCAAGCCGCAGCATTATGCACTAATTGTAAGCGTGACAAAGTGCCCAGCCCCTATTAAAATGGAATTACAGTAATCCAGGCGTGAAGTAATAAAAGCATGAATTACAATTTCTAAGTTACGTTTGGAGAGAAAAGGGCTTGACCTTCGATAGACGTCTGAGGTGGTAGAATGCTGATTTTATCACCCCATTCACGTGGTCATCAAAGGTAAGTGCAGAATCGATCTTTACTCCAAGATTTGTGATTGAACTCTTCAAATAAGAGGTCAAAACAGTGAAATTAACATCTGGAGGGTTGGAAAATCGATTTGGGCCAAATAAAATCGCTTCCGTTTTAAATAGCTCTTTTAGATCTTTTGACAATGTTACATGGCCTTTTTCCATCAGCTCACCTCACTAGCCTTTTAGCACCTAATAGTCCAGGCTCCGTCCAACTCCTTTTAAACTGCCTTGAAGATTTCAAGGCTTGGATGGCTCTCAACCTTTTGAGCTTCAATGAAAGCAAAACAGAGGTAATTATATTCAGGCCTAATAATACCTCATGCACCCCACTTAATTATGGTTGGCTTGGGTCATACATCAAATAGAATGTCACAAATCTGGGAGTCATTATGGACTCTGATTTTAAATGTAATAAACAAATCAGCTCTGTCTTGAAAAAAGCTTTTTCCAGTTAAGGCAAATAGCAAAGCTTAAGTCAGTTTTGTCAAGGCGTGACTTAGAGAAAATAATGCATGCCTTTATCTAAACTCGGCTTGACTATTGCAATGCACTTTACGCTGGAGTCAGCCAATCATCCCTCTCACATCTTCAGCTTATTCAAAATGCTGCTGCCCGTCTCTTAACTGGTACACACAGGCACGAACATATCTTCCCTATCCTGTCCCCTCTTCTTTGGCTTCCTGTTTATCACAGAATGAATTTTAAAGTCCTAATCTTGACTTAGAAATGCCTAAACGGTCTTGCTCCTCCATACCTTTCTGATGTACTTCAACAACCAGATGATTTTGGTTGTCCCAAAAACTAGGCTGAAACTTAGAGGAGAACAAGCTTTTTCAATTGTGGCTCCCAAACTTTGGAATATGTTGCCTTTAAATGTTAGACAGGCATCTTCACTTCCTGTTTAAGTCTCTTTTCAAAACACATTTATTCAATAGCGTCTAGACTGGTGTGAGTTGATATGCTTTTTATGCTTTTATGTTTTATGTGTTTAAATGTGAATGTTTTTATCCTTCATTTTATCTATTGTTTTGTTCTTGTACAGCACTTTAGGCAAACTTTCTGATTTTTACCCCAAAACTTGATTCTGCTCATCTGGATGTAGCATTTTCAGTGGGAGAAACGTTTCGTCACTCATCCAAGTGAGTTATTCAGTCTCTGCTTACTGCAGGTTTCCCCAATCTTATAAACAGTACATTTACATTTGGATTTTGTTGAGAAGATGAGAGATGTCATTATGGAGGTGGATGAAACCATGGTCTCGTACGATGTTACATCTCTCTTCACTGTTACATCGTACGATGTTACATCGTGGCTCAAGAGTTGGGAGTTCGCCTTGTAATCGGAAGGTTGCCGGTTCGAGCCCCGGCTTGGACAGTCTCGGTCGTTGTGTCCTTGGGCAAGACACTTCACCCGTTGCCTACTGGTGGTGGTCAGAGGGCCCGGTGGCACCAGTGTCCAGCAGCCTCGCCTCTGTTAGTGCGCCCCAGGGTGGCTGTGGCTACAATGTAGCTTGCCATCACCAGTGTGTGAATGTGTGTGTGAATTAGTGGATGACTGGATATGTAAAACGCTTTGGGGTCCTTAGGGACTAGTAAAGCGCTATATAAATACAGGCCATTTACCATTCACTTGCATCCCAGTCACGGAAGCGTTGGAGGTAGTTTGTAAGAGATTACAGGATGACCCAAACCTCAGCAACAGAACCACTCTCAGCATTGACCAAGTGTGTTTGCTTTTGGAACTGTATCTTCATTCGGCCTACTTCACATACAAGGGTCAGTTCTACAGGCAGGAACATGGGTGTGCATGGGTTCCCCAGTTTCATCTATCGTGGCCAATTTATACATGGAAGAAGTGGAAAAGAGGGCTTTGCTATCCTACCCTGGAACACCACCAAGTCATTAGTTCAGATATGTGGATGACACCTGGGTGAAAATCAAATCTCAGGACGTACCACAATTCACGGATCACGTGGACCGACACATCAATTTCACCAGGGAGGATATGAAAAATGGCAGGTTAGCCTTCTAAGACTGTGAGATTTCCATCAGTAATGGGGGACATCTAAAATCTGATTTGTACTGTAAACCTGCACATATGAATCGGTATTTAAGGTTTGATTCTCATCATCCACTGGAGCATAAACTGGGTGTCATCAGGACGCTACAACACAGAGACATAACACAATCCCCACAGACACAGCGACCAGGGAGGCAGAAGAACATCACATCAAGAAGTCCCTGAGTAAACGTAGTTATCCCAGCTGGACTTTTGTCAAAGATGGGAAGGCACCAAAAGAAAGTTCCAGCCGATCCAGGAGAGAAGGACAACTACTGCCTAAGTGAAAACGCTGGTTTGAACGCGGAGTCAAGGAGGCCATTTACGTGAAAAGGGAAAGACCACCTCTTAATCGAGGAGGGGGCCTAAGGGTACATCTTTCGCCATCGTACAATGCTGTGATTGCAGCCATTCCCCAACTGGCCTCCCAGCATATTGTTCCTTCAGTGGGCTGGTTTCAGTCATTATGTAAATGTACTGTTTATAAGACTGGGGAAACCTACAGTCAGCTGAGACTGAAGAAGTCACTTGGATGAGTGATGAAATGTTTCTCCCACTGAAAATGCTACATCCAGATGAAAAGAATCAAATTTTGGATATTTACTTACCTGGATGAGCATGCATCAAGATGTTTCTGTTTTTTTAAAATGCTATATAAATTGGATTTGGATTCTGTCATATGGCAAATTAAACCAATTTTCAGTAACAATTTAGATTTGTTTGTTTGTTTACTTGTTGGTTTTCCAATTTCAGTATCTCAGGTCTTAAGATTATTTTGTGGGGTTTTTGTTTTTTTTTTTTGTTCAGGGTACCATGATACTGGCTACCCTGGACTCAGTCCTACACGATGAGTCAATGTGGGAAACTCCACACTCTTTCAATCCTCAACACTTTCTGGACAAGGATGGTAAATTTCGTAAGAGAGATGCTTTCCTTCCATTTTCTGCAGGTTGTACTCTTTTAGCCAAATGGCATGCATCCTTGGTTTGTTGCAGAAGTGTAGTAAAAAAAATTGTTTGAATAAAACTCATGACTTACTGTTTATTCTCAGGCAAGCGTGTGTGTCTTGGAGAACAGCTGGCCAGGATGGAGTTATTCCTGTTGTTTACTTCCCTCCTCCAAAGGTTTTCTCTTTCGCCACCTGCTGGAGAGCAGCCCAGTCTGGATTTCCAGTTGGGAGGCATACGCTGTCCCAAACCTTACCGCCTCTGTGCTGTACCACGTTAAACCATCAACTATGGCAAACTGAAAATAAATCACTCCTTTATTACATTTATCATCTAATGCAGTTTAGTTTTTGTTCTTGTAGTCCAGTAGACCTTTTTCATTAACTTTTACAATATAAATCTATTGTACTCTAACAGAAATTACTAAAAATGTTAAACCACCAAAAAACTGAGATTAGTTTATCCTTTTTTTCTGACATTAAGGCAAGTGAAAGGATTGAGTCTCTGTTCTGGTTAACGATTTCAGAGATACCTGCCTGGTTCATTGCTTTTACAAGTAAAGTGGATTCTGTCCCTTTTAAGGACAATCAAAGTAATCTGTTAGAAAACTTTCCACTGTATTTGAAGGCTTACAGAATCATTTGTTCTAAATTGTTACTTTACCTGAAATGAATGTTAATTCTGAACAATTACCATTAAAAAAATCTCAAGCTTGACTTTTCATTTCTCTTTACACCATTAACACACAGTCAAAGGTTTTAGTTTTACCTGAAGTGTGTTTGACGTTAGAGATAGAAAACGACAAGTAAGAGAAAATCTAGGGTGGCAAGAGTAGAGAGAGCATTGAAATCCTTTTAGAAATACTTCTAAAACTAATCATTTGAAATGTAAAAATATATGAGCAGCAGGTGTGCCATGATGGTTGCAATACCAAAAAAGTATAGAATACATGGTATGAAGTACTTGATTTGGATCATGACTTCCTTGTTGTGGGGAGAGTGTTTGGGCTGCAACTGGGCATCCAAACCTCTGTACCTCTGGGGTATTGTTTCTCTTTTAGTTCAATTTACAATACTTTAACTCTCCTTTAAGAATCTGGAGTTCTGTTGTCCTCTTTGTTAAGATCCTCTTGCAAAAGCTGTCCAGAAAGGAGCTTGGTCTGGAAGATACTGCACTACTGTCAGCTTTGCAGGAAATGGATAAACAGGTCACAGGAACTGGAGCACTTCTAGGTTGCCAGGTGCTTAAATCCTTCTGACATTGGTGACATCACAAGAGCACAATTACTTCATGTAAGTAAAGTAGACAATGGCACACTGACCTTATTCATATATAGCTGGGCTCCTTGCTTATAAATGTGGGCCAATATTGTAAAAACCCAGCATAAATAAGCATCACTGTCAATTTAGTCCAATCTTGCTCTATCTGGCTTAGGCGACTTATTAAGTTCAGCTCAGTTTGATCCAAAGGAATCTAGCTGCCATGCCATGCTTATAATTCCTCTTTGTTTGATCAATGCAATTTGTTATACATTTGCATGAACCAAACACGAACTACAGCTGGTCCCAAATGTGGCTGCCAGAAAAAAGAATTCCACAATTTATGACATATATATTCACATATATACTATGTAATCATATATACTCGCGTACACTATATATATATACCTACACTGGAGTGTTTTATATAACGGAATCATTGTGATAAGCATCTAACCTACATGTTTAAATCACAAGACCCACATATTTAGGTCAAATATTATCTACAATTACATTAATGAAGTGTGTGCCACTTGTTGTATGAGGACATGTTGACCAATACTGTCTCAAATGTAGCAATTAGGATCAATAAGTAACCTTTGGTTGTGTTATGGCCAACGGTGATAAGTCCAAAGAAAGGGTTAAATAAACTCAGCCCTGCTAAGATGCACCTGGGAGGCTATCTGCCCGTCTTCGCTGTCAGAAGGTGATGCATCACCCATCTTTAACCAATATAGTAAACAAACTTGGCCTGGCTGAGAGTGGACCTGGGACTCTTTTTGCCCGTCTCAGTTGACGAAGGCTGAGAAAAACCCTTCCTTAATGGATATAGTAGCATACCCCTGGCAGTAAACACCACAAAGTTGTCAGGAGGATTAATTGTTTTCGCTCTGCAGTTGCTTTGATATCTGTAGTTTTGCGGATTTTTGGACTCACTCTCCCTCAAAACTGTCAAAGTCTATTATGCTAACACAACTGTGTCACTAGCGATCAAGTAGCACATCTTAATATTTTACAGCTAGTCTAACTTCAGTAACCCTACAAGCATCACTACTGTTTAGCTTGCTGTCTTCCTCAATGTTCGCAGATAGCAGAGCTGTATATCTTAATTTTTTTCAGAAATCCCTTTCAGAACCTGGTATATTATGTTTAGGTGGAAACTAGCGAGCTAACTCCCTGCTAACTTCCAAATTTTATTAATCCTGTTTTCATGGATGCCTGGATGTTAAACTTAATTGTTACCTGTTACAGCAGCCACACTGATTAAAGATGAAAGAATTTAGACAGTTTGTAACTCCACAGTAATGTAATGCTGCAGTGTTTGTTTGATTTTGGGACCTGAAGCGGAATTTGGGCCCGGAAACGGCTAATGACGTCAGACTTAAAGACCAGATTGGATCTAAAAAGCTAGACATCCACATCGTTGGTGTAATAAGGTTATCATATTGGCTTCAAAATTTGCAACCAGACTTCTTTTTTTCTTTCCTCATGTTCTACTTACATGAGTCAACCATGTTTTTTTAGAATTAAACATGCGTAATTGTTAGCTTGGTAGTTCGTATTCAGGCTTGACTGCCATTGAAAGGACTTAAATTGTGAAAAGAAAAAAAAACTTCCAAGCACACAAACAAGATGTTTGCTTGGAAGCTATATCATTGTTTTATTCAGCCACTTAATAATGCAGCACTCAATAGTTTGGCCTCTCCATCATTATGAAATGGTATAAAGTTACTGGACACTGTTTACATATCTACATATACATGTCTTTGTTCGCTTTTCTTTAGGAGGTGGGTTGGCTGTGCTGGTGGGTTATTCTTTGTTTTATGCAGGAAATAATTGTTTTTCCCTCACAATGTCAATCACCGATATTACTGATACAGTAATCAGTACTTCATACATAATTTTATGTGTAGCCTTTTTGCATGTAATAATGTACTATGTGTAAAAAAAACTGAAAATAACACCACCATTATCAGCTTTTATTTTGAAGGCTAGTCTTAGCTTCACCTTTGTGTTTTAAGTAGTCCACCCATTTATCTGATCGCACTTTGTTTCGTGGTAGCATCACAGTTAAATCACTACAGTAATCCAGCATGCGACATTAAGAACTTTAAATGGAGACATTATACAGTGTTCTTGGCTTTGAGTGGATAGATGGAAGGAGCATTTTAATATTTCTCTGTGTTTTCCTGCTGTTGTCTGATATTTGGAAGAACAGAGTGCCGAAAAACTTCCCACCTGGACCGTGGGCTCTCCCGCTTCTCGGTGACATTCATCGCATCAGGCCTGACAGAATACACCTGCAGTTCAGAGAGGTACTCGTGTTTACTATTAAGGGAATAGTGTTTTAATTTTAATATCTTTCTTTTCTTTCTTTTTTCCTTAAAAATCAGATAAGGGTAGCTTTACTTTAATTACAAAAATGTTATATAGGAGTAGGTAATGGATAATAGTATAACTTGTGCTTATTTTACAATATAATACTACAATATATTTCTAGCTAATTTTCTCTTTCTCTCAATAAAACTTTCTATAAAAATTTAACGCATCTTGGGGTCAACCTGCAAGAAAGGCAGATGCGAAATGAAAAAATGACATAAGAGGTCAAATTTGACAAGATATTTAAATGCAAATGCATAGCAACAAAAACAATAAATAACAATAAATTTTAAAATTGAGCTGTCATGTTTACAAACAAAATGCTGGCATGCATGGATATAAATGCTACCAAAAACATAACCTCCTCTGAAGGGTTAATAATAAAATATCCAAGAATTAAAGGAGCATCTTTTTTCAATGGCCATTACTTATCCTCAGTGGAAGAATATTTGTAATATGGATGTAATAGTTAGTAAAAGGACCTTCTGCCTGTTTAAAGTACTACAGAACAAGTTCAGGCAAGTCCCCATTTAAAACTCTGGCAATCATTAACTCAGTGAACTTTATCTGCAGTTGCCTTTATTCACACAAGAGAAAAGATTTGTTGCTTGAGTTTGGTTTATGGAGACCACATCAAGAGGGTTCAGCCAGAGCTGCATTTTCGGTTACTTATATTCTCTTTTTAAATATTTTCTCATGTGTTTGCAGTTTGGGTTCTTGTTAAGAGATATACAGGGAGTGCAGAATTATTAGGCAAATGAGTATTTTGTCCACATCATCCTCTTCATGCATGTTGTCTTACTCCAAGCTGTATAGGCTCGAAAGCCTATTACCAATTAAGCATATTAGGTGATGTGCAACTCTGTAATGAGAAGGGGTGTGGTCTAATGACATCAACACCCTATATCAGGTGTGCATAATTATTAGGCAACGTCCTTTCCTTTGGCAAAATGGGTCAAAAGAAGGACTTGACAGGCTCAGAAAAGTCAAAAATAGTGAGATATCTTGCAGAGGGATGCAGCAGTCTCAAAATTGCAAAGCTTCTGAAGCGTGATCATCGAACAATCAAGCGTTTCATTCAAAATAGTCAACAGGGTCGCAAGAAGCGTGTGGAAAAACCAAGGCGCAAAATAACTGCCCATGAACTGAGAAAAGTCAAGCGTGCAGCTGCCACGATGCCACTTGCCACCAGTTTGGCCATATTTCAGAGCTGCAACATCACTGGAGTGCCCAAAAGCACAAGGTGTGCAATACTCAGAGACATGGCCAAGGTAACAAAGGCTGAAAGACGACCACCACTGAACAAGACACACAAGCTGAAACGTCAAGACTGGGCCAAGAAATATCTCAAGACTGGTTTTTCTAAGGTTTTATGGACTGATGAAATGAGAGTGAGTCTTGATGGGCCAGATGGATGGGCCCGTGGCTGGATTGGTAAAGGGCAGAGAGCTCCAGTCTGACTCAGACGCCAGCAAGGTGGAGGTGGAGTACTGGTTTGGGCTGGTATCATCAAAGATGAGCTTGTGGGGCCTTTTTGGGTTGAGGATGGAGTCAAGCTCAACTCCCAGTCCTACTGCCAGTTTCTGGAAGACACCTTCTTCAAGCAGTGGTACAGGAAGAAGTCTGCATCCGTCAAGAAAAACATGATTTTCATGCAGGACAATGCTCCATCACACGCGTCCAAGTACTCCACAGCGTGGCTGGCAAGAAAGGGTATAAAAGAAGAAAAACTAATGACATGGCCTCCTTGTTCACCTGATCTGAACCACATTGAGAACCTGTGGTCCATCATCAAATGTGAGATTTACAAGGAGGGAAAACAGTACACCTCTCTGAACAGTGTCTGGGAGGCTGTGGTTGCTGCTGCACGCAATGTTGATGGTGAACAGATCAAAACACTGACAGAATCCATGGATGGCAGGCTTTTGAGTGTCCTTGCAAAGAAAGGTGGCTATATTGGTCGCTGATTTGTTTTTGTTTTGTTTTTGAATGTCAGAGATGTATATTTGTGAATGTGGAGATGTTATATTGGTTTCACTGGTAAAAATAAATAATTGAAATGGGTATATATTTGTTTTTTGTTAAGTTGCCTAATAATTATGCACAGTAATAGTCACCTGCACACACAGATATCCCCCTAAAATAGCTAAAACTAAAAACAAACTAAAAACTACTTCCAAAAACATTCAGCTTTGATATTGATGAGTTTTTTGGGTTCATTGAGAACATGGTTGTTGTTCAATAAAAAATTATTCCTCAAAAATACAACTTGCCTAATAATTCTGCACTCCCTGTAATATTAATGAGGCAACATTGCTGCAATCTTATAGTACCTGCAGTAAAGACGTAGAAGCAGTATTAATTCTCTGAGTACTGTTGAACCACAAAATCTACCTGCTGTCTTTGTTCAGTTTGCAAAGAAATATGGAAACATTTTCACCATCAGACTCTTTGGTGGAAGAACCGTGGTCATTAATAGCTACAAGTTTGTGAAAGAAGCCCTGGTCCAGCAAGGAGACGATTTCATAGATCGACCCACCGTACCACTGTTTGAAGATTTATTTGGGAATGAAGGTTCTGTTTTTCTCTTTTTCATTAAAAAATATATATATAGTTAGTGTTGAATACAATGAACAACATAATTGAGACACCAAATCAGGGGTGTAAGGTAGTGTTTCTTATTCAATCTATTATTGTGTATTTGTGTGTTCAAAGGTCTTGTGGGTTCAAATGGTTATCCATGGAAGCAACAGAGGAGATTTGCTCTTCATACACTCAGAAACTTTGGTCTGGGCAGGAAGACTCTGGAGTTATACATCCAGCAGGAGTGCCAGTATCTCTCAGAGGCTTTCACAGAACACCAAGGTATAAAAAACATCTTGGTGACATGATTGCCACCATTCAATAGAGTGGGCTTGCTTTGTTATGACACTGGGTACTTGTCCCCATATTTTCTGTCTTTATTTGCAGGAAAGCCCTTTAATGTCCAGCTACTGATAAATAATGCTGTGTCGAATATCATCTGCTGTTTGGTGTTTGGGAATCGATTTGAGTACACTGACCGGCAGTACCAGTCTATTCTTCATAATTTCAATGAAATTTTGCGCTTACAGGGAAGCATATCGATACAGGTGAATCTCCTTCCACCATCCTACATTATGCAGTAATCAAATTACATCACAATTTATATAAAATCCAAAAGTCACATTTAAGCAACCACAGTCTCCCTACAGGGTTTCTAATTTATAATGAGGAGCAAAAACAAATACTGATTTAAAACACACCAAAGGGCAGAGAGGAGGAAGCCAAGTCCTGGCAGATGCAAAGCCCACAGATATAAGGCAAGGCAAGGCAAGGCAAGGCAAGGCAAGGCAAGGCAAGGCAAGGCAAGGCAAGGCAAGGCAAGGCAAGGCAAGGCAAGGCAAGTTTATTTGTATAGCACAATTCAACAACAAGGTGATTCAAAGTGCTTGAATCTCCAGATACAGACAGACAAACTGGTGGTAGCTAACCAACCGGACATTGTAGTGGAAGACAAGCAGAAGCAGCAGACAGCCGTAGTGATAGACATAGTGATACCGAATGACAGCAACATCAGGAAGAAATAACACAAGAAGCTGCAGAAGTAACAAGGGCTCAGAGAAGATGTGGAGGGTGAAGGTAACGGTGATCCCAGTGGTAATCAGAGCACTAGGTGCAGTGACTCCCAAACTAGGCAAATGGCTCCAGCAGATCCCAGGAACAACATCAGAGATCTCTGTCCAGAAGAGCGCAGTCCTAGGAACAGCTAAGATACTGCACAGGACCCTCAAAACTCCCAGGTCTCTGGTAGAGGGCCTGAGCTTGAAATTCCCCCCACCTGTAGGGGTGGGGGGAATTTCTGCAGACATATATATATATATGTGTGTGTGTGTGTGTGTGTGTGTGTGTGTGTGTGTGTGTGTGTGTGTGTGTGTGTGTGTGTATATATATATATATATATATATATATATATATATATATATATATATATATATATATATACATACTTCTGCTTGTCTTCCACTAAAATGTCCGGTTGGTTAGCTACCACCAGTTTGTCTGTCTGTATCTGGAGAAATCTCTAAATGTCTGTCTATTATTTTTAAATGTTACTAGTACTGAGATGAGACCTGAGTAATTGCATCTCTTTCTATCACATTTTCTTCATGATGAATAACAATAAAGGATCCTTAATCCCAATAGACATCATATTTGTATACGTGTGTTCACAAGTAGTATTTGTACCTAAGTAGATTTTTTTTTATAACAATCAGCTTATATCGGGTAATATGTGGAGCCAAGTCTCTTCAAGTGCTTTTTGAAAAATGTCTTGAAACTTCTCATCTATATGACAACTCCTCATTTTGAAGCATTATCTAAATCAACTTAAATTTCAGTGAACACTGGGGAATATGAACTTGATCTCTCTCATTAAAACAAAAATCAAAAAAATGTTTGCTGACATTGTCCTCAAATATTTTTCTCTTGGTAATTATATTTCTACCACCAGCTTTGCCACTGTGGAATTCCTGTTAGAAGTGTGTTAGATTTCAATTCAGAATTCTTTGAATGCACAGCATGATATGTCCAGTCATGAAAAGATGGTTTAATCTGGCTTCCTGTTCTGTAGATGTACAACATAATTCCCTGGCTGATGAAGTGGTTACCTGGACCTCATAAGACAATGTTCACTCTGACACAAGAGGTAAAGGACTTTA
The DNA here is from genome assembly GCF_057381845.1 of Rhamphochromis longiceps. Taxonomy (NCBI): domain Eukaryota; kingdom Metazoa; phylum Chordata; class Actinopteri; order Cichliformes; family Cichlidae; genus Rhamphochromis; species Rhamphochromis longiceps. The sequence continues at coordinate 6,242,938 of NC_140578.1, read as the reverse complement.
TAGAAATCAGGATCAAAGACCACAAAGAAACCCTTAACCCAGCGTCACCGAGAGACTATATTGATGCCTTTCTTATAGAAATGGCAAAGGTGAGTGTTGTGCTCGATCTCTATTATGTTTGTTCGTTTTGGTCTTGTAATGAAGTTTGATAACAGATTTTAATTTCTGTTGTTTGGACCGTTGATAGAACGAGGAGAAAGATTCAAGTTTTTCTCTCAGTACCTTACATGCTTGCACCATGGACCTGTTTTTTGCTGGAACTGAAACTACTACCACTACTTTACGTTGGGGGTTGCTTTACATGATCTACTACCCTGATATACAAGGTGCGTGTGTAATACCCAACAGTACTATGTATTTTGTCATGTCGGTCTTGTACTGTGAGAAAAAGCATGCAGGTTGTGTTAGTCATCTACATAATACACAAAACAGAGTTTATGATAGTCTCATCATTTTTTTTTTTAGCATGTTTTGATTTCTAGTTGGGAATCAGTTAGTTTCCAGAGTAGATCCTGGCATTATTTATCAGAAAACAGGAAGACCACATATGTGGTCATGAAGCTGACAATAAAAAATCAATATGTGAAGATAGCCGATTGACATTCATTTAGACTTTCCACCTTTCAATAAACATATGTTTAAATGTTTCGTAGCTTTTGTGTTGACAAATATTAACAAATTCACAAATACTAAAACTGAAAATATATTTCCTGTTTATGTTTCTAATTATGTTTGATCTGAAGTTAATAATTCAGTATTGGTAGTAACTGTTTTTTCTTAAGTACGTTTTTATTTTTACATTAATAACCTGAAATTGTTTCTCACTGTCAATTTTAATTTTTCATTTACTTTTAGATAAATATAATAACCTTGATACAGACTCTGATTGTATCCTGTTTTGACTGTGCAGAGAGAGTTCAAGCTGAGATTGATGCTGTGGTTGGTTCGTCCAGACAGCCCTCTGTGAGTGACCGAGAAAACATGCCCTATACTGATGCTGTCATTCATGAGATTCAGAGAATGGCCAACATCATTCCTCTCAATGTGTTTCATATGACAGTCAAGGAAACTACAGTGGATAAATACACAATCCCAAAGGTACACAAACCATAATACTTTCTGGCAGTTTCGCTGTAGAATAAAGTATTCCTTGTCTACCAATTTAGCAACTTGAAGCTGACTTGAAAAGTCAATCCTAATGTTACACTTAAAATAACCAATGAAGCAGCTTTAAAAAGCACATTTAAAGCCTGGTATAAAAATAGTGTAACACTCACTATCAACTGTACTCTTTTGATGTATGATCAATCCTCCAGGTAAGTAAATCCCAAAAGGTTGATACCACATGGACCCGGAAAGTAAAGTGTATTTGTGATGTAAGATGGTGAAAATATTCTTCTTCCTCAAAATTATCCAGATATTATGCAGTCCTTAAAATGACTTATGTAATGCTTAAATAATTCACAGTACCATGCCTGTTTAGACTTCTCAACAATATATGGTAACTTCTGACTCCTAAAAAGTAACATGGCAGCAACCAAAATGCTAACCCATCAAAATGCAGAGTTTTGTAACTACACAGTGGCTGAGTCCATTTTTAGTCTGTGGTTATGTGCAGAATAAATACATGAGGTCCAAGAATAGATCTCTGTGGCACACCTGTGCTAATGGATTACATTAGTATTACATCAGGGCTCTGTATTACAGTGATTCATGACTACACATAAGGATACTCTTATGGCCCTGCATAGACTGCCTTTTGTCCTGCGACAGATAGAGTAGATGTCAAATCATACGGCCACTATTTCATCAAAACAGCAATGACTTAGCATGGTTTCTCTCTAGTTTCTCTGAAATACTGTATGTAATGACAATGCAACTTCAAATCAAATAAAAAGGTCAGCTTCATTACTGTTCTCATATTAACTCAAACCAATAACTGAAAGTGAGAAATTAATGTGAATAGACACCAGAATATACACTTGTAAAAATTAGAAATTTTGAGAAAACAGATAAATTTTTTAACACCTACGATTAAAGGTTAAAAACATCTAAAACAACCATTGCACTTGTCCCTGGTTCTTAATTAACAGGCATTATACACTTTGTAGTTTGACACAATTGCATACTAAAAAGCTCTTTTGGACATTTTGACAATGTTACGTTGCCTTTTTCCATCAGCTCACTTTCTGTTATATGGCAAATTAAACCAATATACTTGAATAACAATTTTAATTTTTTTAAAATTTCTTTCAATTTTAGTATTTTGGTTATTTTTATAGTATTTTTTGTGCAGGGTACCATGATCGTTGCTACCCTGGACTCAGTCCTACATGATGAGTCAGTGTGGGAAACTCCACACTCTTTCAACCCTCAACACTTTCTGGACAAGGATGGTAAATTTCACAAGAGAGATGCGTTCCTTCCATTTTCTGCAGGTTTGTTGTACATTAAAGCCTCTTGTACTGTTTTAGCCAAGGCAAAATGGCATGCATCCTTGGTTTGTTGCAGAAGTGTAGTAAACTCTATGATATAGTGAATATCTTGTAAATTTTTTGAATAAAACTCATGTCTTATTGTTTGTTCTCAGGCAAGCGTGTGTGTCTTGGAGAACAGCTGGCCAGGATGGAGTTGTTTTTGTTTTTCACCTCCCTCCTTCAGAGGTTTTCTCTTTCGCCACCTGCTGGAGAGCAGCCCAGTCTGGAGTTCCAGTTGGGAGCCGCACGCTGTCCCAAACCTTACCGCCTCTGTGCTGTACCGCGTTAAACCATCAACTATGACAAAACTGAAATTGTCTGATACTCAGTTTGATGAATCAATGTCCTCCATCATATTTGTCATATGAAGCATTATCTATACCTGCTAAATTCTTCTCACCATGGAGACCTTTTAAAGGAGCCATTCCATCCATTGTATTCAACAAATAAAAATTTGAAAGGTTTACAATATTAAATTACAACTTTTTAAGAGATCACATTCCACTGCATATGCATGATAATCGCTGTCATAAGCAAACATTTACAAGGACTTCAGTAAAATTTTGACAATAAGATAAATACAGCTGGACAAAAAAAACAGTATTCTGTTTTTAACGTTTAATAGTACTGCAGAGATATTTACATAGGATTCAAACTTTAATTTATTAAGTTTAATCTACACTTGAGTCAGTGTCTACATTGAAAACAAACTCCCACCATATCTTGGTGGATTTGCTTGTATGTCGAGGATCAATAACCTATTTTAGTTCAATTATCCAAAAGATGATTTCACATAATCTTTAAGTACTCTATGAAACAATGCTTATTTGATTCAGTGTTTTGAAGTTGCTCAGTGCTTGAGGCAGGAATGCAATTCTATAATTTTGCACCACTGTGCTTGATGATTACTCTTAGATTCTGTCTTTGTGTTGCACAAAACCACTCGCTGTGTTTAGTCAGTTTTGTTGGCACTGACGGACCCTCATGAAACAGTGACCTCCTGGTTAATGAAGCTAACACTCGTCAATGATGTGTTTAAAGTATTTTAAGATTCTGGAAATATATCAGAATAGTAAAAAAAAATTCTGTTTGCTTTGATGGTATTTTGAAGGTGTTCTGCTAAACGTGGTAATCCTTATCTTGACTTTCCCAATTTCTTTAAAAGAACATAAGAAATCAGTTGTTATTCTACAGTAGACTCTCTATGATATAACCTAATGGGCGGGTTGATTACCAACAATCTTATGTCACTCTTAAACAAGAAGGCCCTTTTAAATTCACAAACTATTTTGAAAAGTATATAGGTTTATGTTTATTTGGATATCAGAGGAATGCAGGCAAACCAGGTGGTGACAGGGTGATCTTAATAACCATAATAATTTATTTCAGTTGGTGTGAGTGTTTTTATTTTTCATACCACTGCTTGTTATAAAATGCACAATGTCATAAATAAATAGATTTTCTGCATGCACTTGCCTTTTTCATTATGAGCTTGTGTCAGTGGTGTCAGCTTTAGTCTTTACCTTGGCAGAGGGCAGTAATACAATGAATGACTGGACTGACAGCTATCACTAACAGCTTGTAATCTCCCTACCCCAACTGTTAAATAATGTAGAGGAACTCCCCCAGAAAATGTCTTTCTTTACAAATCAGCTGAGTTGTTTAATTTGATTAATGCTTTTTCGCATCCTTCACTGCTGATTGAAACAAAAATCAGTGACAAATAAATTACAATAAGTACAGGAAACACGTGACACGCCAAACAAACAGAGAATGTATCATTTTCAGATGTATGATCAATTAATATAACATATAGGAAAATCATAAAAACTGTTAGATAACGCTTGTTAAAGCTATACATGTTAATAATTTCTGTATGTGTGATGATGTGACATGCAACGTTTCCTTTACACTGGGCCATCAGTTAACAAGGAAACATTGTACACACACACACACATAAACACGCTACGATCATCGTAGTAAGATACTTGTTATTGATTTCATGTTTTTATTAAATGCTTTTATTTTGACGGCCAGCTATCGAACCCACTTGGTTATATAATCACCCACCATTTTATCTAGTGGTGAAATCAAAGTTAAAACAGTAAAGTGACACGAATGAGCGGAACTATGGAGACATTATACAGCGCTCTCGGCTTGGAGTGGGTTGACGGCAGGAGCATTTTATTTTTTTCCTGTCTTTTTCTTCTGCTGGCTCATGTTCTGAAGAACCGAGTGCCGAAAAACTTTCCTCCCGGACCGTGGGCTCTCCCTTTTATTGGTGATCTTCATCGCCTGCAACCTAACAGATTCCATCTGCAGTTCGAAGAGGTGTGATACAAAGTAACGATTATTATTATCATTGTTGCTGTTAAGAAGAAGAATATATTCATATAGAAAATGGGGCGACTCGTTTACTGCAAATAGGTAGCTAAATGGTGCTATAGGTTCCCTTTATTCCTCCGTTATTGGTAATCATTTAGACTTAGATTGGGCTACATGGGGCAGAGCAGTTTTTTTTATTAGACTTTAAAACATTCGGTAACATAACCAGTGTTGCCAATTTAGCAACTTTGTCGCTATATTTAGCGAGTTTTCAGACCCCTTAGCGACTTTTTTTTTCTAAAAAGCGACTAGCGACAAATCTGGCGACTTTTTCTGGAATTATTGGAGACTTATTTATGACGACTTTTTGACGTGAAAGGGCGTGTTGCTCTTACTCTCAACAAGCAGCGGTGCTGCCGTGGGCACCCCACGGGCGGAGGATAGTCCTCCCCCAGCTGCAGGAGATGTTCACACCTGTGCGTCCAAACTGCAAATGAATCGCGCATGAGCGAAGCCGCTGCTCCCGCACTGTCTGTAACACAGTCAGTTCTTCTTTTACTGTTATGCTGTTTTGTGGATCACAAGGTTTAAAACTACTTATAAACACACACTCTCACACACAAAGTAACTCCACCAGAGTGCCTATTTCGGGTCACTTTTGCCGGTCGAAGCCCGAATAAAGGAGCAGGGTTGGAATTGTGACATTAAAAAACAATAATTGCTAAAAGAAATTAAGTTTGTAGTTCTAAATAAACTCTAAATGCATTTAGGACGTTTTTTGCTAACTTTATGTCTCTTCCACGATGTTATTTCTCTCTCCAACAGCGTAGGTTATCATTATATTAGCATGACCAATTATGCAAATTAGGTGATGACGTCATCTAGCGACTTCTAGCGACTTTTAGGACAGCCAATAGCGATTTTCCTTACTGAGGAGTTGGCAACACTGAACATAACTAACAGCCTAGAAGCTTAGTGTGAGCTGCATTTCAAGTCGCTGCTATTGTCCTTTCAGCTTCTACTTTTTGCTGCCGAGTGTCCCGTAAAGAGACATTAAATATTTGTAAGCAAGCATTTCTGTTTTATTTTATTAGCTGCTTTCAGTTCTTGTTTTTTGTTTTTATTTGCTTGTTTTGTGGTTGTTATATTTTTTGGGACATGGTATCACATGTCACACTTATCACAGCTGCTACAGTCTTAGTTTTCTTTTGGTAGAATAAAAATGTAAAAGTCAGCTGTATCAGAAAAGTTATTTCTTTTTAAATTATCCTAAAATATGCAAGTGTTGAATAACAAGCTAAATCTACTGTCGATTCAGTTTTCAGAGAAATATGGAAACATTTTCAGCCTTCGAATCTTTGGTCATAGAGTTGTGATCATTAATGGCTACAAGTCTGTAAAGGAAGCCCTGGTCCAACGAGGAGAAGACTTTGCAGATCGTCCCATAATTCCTTTGGTTGACGATGTATTTGGAAATAAAGGTGATTTCATTTCTTTTAATTACACACTTAATATTGGAGTATCAGATGGGCACCAAGTTAGATTTATTAGCGTGACGATGGTGATCAACATGCCTAGTTTCTCTTCCAGTCAAAATATGTATATTTGTATATGTTTTTTCAAAGGTATTGTAGCTTCCAGTGGTTATCCATGGAAGCAGCGGAGGAGGTTTTCTCTTCAGACACTCAGAAACTTTGGTCTGGGCAAGACGACGTTGGCAGAATTCATCCAGCAGGAGTGCCAGTATCTCACAGAGGCTTTTGCAGACCAGCAAGGCATTTAAAAATCACACTGTTTGATAGTCTGAGGAACTTGGAAAGAAAAGCGTCTGGACTTCTTTAACCCTTTAGAGCCGATCGGAGCGGGCACGCTCTGTTTTGCGTAACTATTTTTAAATCCCAGTAGCACTGCAACCACGTAAGCTAGCGCAAAAATTTTTTTTGCATATGAAACCGGAGGAGTTGTACTTACATCTTATGCCATCAGCTTGTCCTAGGTCACGGTTTCCTTCCACATAAAGCTTTGCAAAAACTGCATAAAAAGCGCTTGCAGGAACAAAAACATAATATTCCAGAAACACGCTTTGCCGATCCGATCAGCTGTTCATAACACTTCCTGCGTTGGAATAGACGTCGGCGCGAACTTTTGCATTTCCGCCATTACCTGCCCGAAACCGGAAGTGACGTCATTTTCGCGGAAATGTAGTCTTTTTTACCCTCAGGGCCTATACTGGTCTTTTTAAAAGTTATCTTTGACTTTATGACTTTCTGTGTCGTTTCTGGGATGCTTAGGACTCATATTGCACTGCTGGAAATAGTTTATTTTGATGCATATGCTGCTTTTTTGCAAATTTGCAGTATAATATTTATTTTCGTTTTTCCTGCAGTATATAAAAATTGGCGTATTTCAAAAATAAAACTATGAAGACGCTCAAAATAAATTTCCTGTGGTGGGAAACTATTTTGTGCAACTTTTTTGTATTTACAGTTTTGAGGGATAAGCCTCCTAAATTTCTCTAACTACAAATATATGTTAAAAAAGCAAAAACGATTTTCAATTTTTTTGTAGTTTATTGCACTTTTTTGCAATTTATGTAATTACTATGCACTTAATGAATACATATTATTAAAATCTGGGCTATAATGGTTATATTGGTGTATAGCAACTTGAAATGCTCCCAAAAATGGCTCCACAGCATGTAAAAATATAATATAAGCTCTGGCGGCCTTGGCTCTATGGTAGGTCTTAAAGGGTTAAGTTCCTTGAAGATGTTTCACCTCTAATCCGAGAAGCTTCTTCAGAATTGAAGAAGCTTCTCGGACTTCCAAGCTCCTTAGACTATGATGACCTGGATGACTGAGAACCTTCACAGACACACACTGTTTGATGATAATTTTTACATTTTAAATGTTTGATAATTGCTTATGACCTTATCTAATTTTCTGCTAAACATATAAAATATACAATTGCTAATTTTTCTTATATAATACACGCTTTTTTGGTAAATATCAAGCAAGTTTGTCTTCTCTTTGGACATGGAGTCCATTTTCTGTCTCACCCACACTTTATTTTTATTTACAGGAAAGCCTTTTAATGCACAGCCATTGCTAAACAATGCCGTGTCAAACATCATCTGCTGTTTGGTGTTTTCAAATCGATTTGAGTACAGTGATGAGAAGCATCAGTCTATTCTTCAGGACTTCAATGAGCTTTTGTACTTGGAGGTAACCATGTGGGCACAGGTGAGCCTCCTTTAAACCAGGATTCAGTAATCTAATTAAAAGGATTTATGCAAATGCATGTGTCATATTTATTTGAATCACATTATTATAAAAGGCTCTCCTTGAATTGTTCCCTTCCTGAATTGTTCTGTGTCCCAGTGATTTGTATATTTGTAATTCATACATAGAGACCACTGATTTAAAGCATCTAAATCTTACTTGAGTCCAGCTTTGATTAGGTTGTTTTTTTGTTTTTGTTTTTTAATCAAGTTTGACTATTAGTATAATGTTCTTTTAGGAAATACTGTGTTAGCTTTATGCCATATGTTGTCTCATCTATATATTTTTCTAAAGGTCTTGAGGATCATCAAGATGTTGACAAATGTGAAACAAGCCTTTTGTGTTCTTTTTGGGCAGCAGTGGTTTTGACAGTGAAATTCCCCCATGCAGTTATTTAGGTGTTCTTCTGGGTTCTTTTGTGACCTCCTGGGTGATCAGTGGTGCACTCTTTAAGTCATTTTGGTAGGCCGACCACTCCTATGAAGGTTCACTACTGTTCCAAGTTTTCTTCATTTGTGGATAAGGGCTCTGATCTTTTTTGTGGAGTCCCAGCGACTTAGAAATGTTTTTATAAGCCGTTCTCAGGTGCTTTAAGATCTTTTAGCCTCCTTTACTTTGTCAGACAGGTTCTATTTAAGTGATTTAAAAGGTCTTTACAAAAAATGGGATTAATCATAGTCAATTCATGATTTAACAAGAGAGTTCTTTACTTTTTCGCATAGGGACATACAGTAATGTGGATCTCTCTTTGAAAGCTAATTAATTTAGTACATTTTTATTAAATAAATAGAAATGTCATAGATATATCCACGCTGTCTGACAAGTTAGTGACTGTCCTCCTGCGCTGTAGATGTACAACGCAATGCCCTGGCTGATGAAGTGGGTGCCCGGACCTCATCAGAAGACATTTACTCTGGTCAAGAATATAAATAATTACATAGAAAACAGGATCAGTGAACACAAAGAAGACTTTAACCCATCATCTCCGAGAGACTACATCGACTCCTTTCTCATAGAAATGGAAAAGGTGAGTGTTGTCCTGCATCTCTGCTGTTTTTGTTCTTTTTACATTTTTAATGAAATGTCATCAGATTTTTTTTTTCATCTTTGCCTCTAACAGAATGAAGGCAATGATTCAAGTTTTGATCTCAGTAGTTTGAATGCTTGCACCCTTGACCTCTTTGGTGCTGGAACTGAAACTACTACCACTACTTTATACTGGGGCCTTCTGTATATGATCCACTATCCTGTCATACAAGGTTTGTGACTGAGTAATAGTCACTATGACTACATATTCTGCAAGTATCTCAACTTTATAATGACAGCGGCCTCTTATAGGTCAGCCATTTATATAAAAATTGATTGTTTCTGATGTGACATTGTAATGTGTGTCTCTGTTTAATTTTGTCTCTGGATTGGGTTTTCTCTCAAGTCTATTTTATATATTTACTTAGATTTGAATTGTTTTCTCAACTTTAAAAATCTTGACGTAGACTCACATTATTAACTGTGTACAGAAAAAGTCCAGGCTGAGATCGATGCTGTGATTGGTTCATCCAGACAGCCCTCTATGAGTGACAGAGAAAACATGCCTTATACCAATGCGGTTATTCATGAGATCCAGAGAATGGGCAACATCCTCCCACTGAGTTTGTCACACATGACAAACAAGGATACAATATTGGATAAGTACACAATCCCAAAGGTACTCATGCTAAGAATTATTTTACCAAAGCCTTTTGCTTGTTTTTCTGGTTTCTGGTCATATAGCTACTGAATAACTCATTAAATTCAGCAATGTTTTTTTTTTTCAGTCACTTTAAAGCATAGATAAACTCAGAAAGACAGTTTTTGCGCAATATTTATGATGGAAATATCTTAATTAATTGCAGTGGGCTAATGGTTAAACATAAAAAACAACCACTGCATTTTGGTGCATCTGTTGTTAAATAACAAGTGTTTTACAACTCATAATACGATACAACACATTTAGTAGCTCTTTTGGAATATCCAAATATTAATTGCTCAACATATGTAATGATAATTCGTTTCTCTATCAGCTGATTTTCCATCTAACCTGTTTAATTATTTTGTTCTTAAAAGTTGAGATAATTTTTAAACAAACACAAATTAACTTACCTGTTTCTTCAGGGCACCATGATCCTGCCTTTATTGCACTCTGTACTCAATGATGAGTCAATGTGGGAAACTCCACATTCCTTCAACCCTCAACACTTTTTGGACCAGGATGGTAACTTTAGGAAGAGAGAAGCCTTTATGCCTTTTTCTGCAGGTATGTCAAGAGGGCAGTTTATCTCAGTGAACGTATTCTGTTAATGAATATGTAGGCAAACAACAAGAGAGGTGTTTGAGCAAGATATGGTAAAAGAAGTGTTACATGTTTCTGCTTGCTGTTAACTGTTCGTGAGCACCGACTTATATCTACAAACAATTTCTTACATCACTGAGTTTGCAGGGGATCGGTGTCTCTTTTGTGTGTTTCAGAGCTGTAGTAATAACCTCTGTAAGATGAAAGCATAGTGACTGAAACTCTTATTGTGTATTATCAGGCAAGCGTGTGTGTCTCGGGGAGCAGCTTGCCCGAATGGAATTATTCCTGTTCTTTACCTCCCTCCTTCAGAGGTTTTCATTCTCGGCACCTGCTGGAGAGCAGCCCAGTCTGGAGTTCACACTGGGAACCACCCGTTGTCCCAAACCTTACTGCCTTTGTGCCGCGGCACGTTAAATCATCAAGTATAAGCTAAACACGTCTATTTCTTACAGTGTACATTTGTCTTTCATTACATTTTATAATGTCAAGCAGTTTCTGTTTCATCATTATCTATTTCTATTATGTTATGAGCCAGAATGCTGTTTAATAAAACCTTTAGAAATTACATACATATATACTGAAATTACATATCTGCTGTATACAAACTGTATAAAATTCTGACATTATACTAAACACTTTTTAATGATTCATTGTTGAGTGATAATCTATGTGCCACTGTGAAGCAGTGGTTTTAAATGTGCTGAACAAATAAACATGACCTGACTTGAAAATGTGTGCGTGAGTAATATATATTCATCTTTCACTTAATCCAGTTTTGATTGACCTAATCCTTCTTATTCAGTCTGTTTTTTTATTGAAGTTCACACTGCTATCAGTTTGAGATGTCCATGGCATTTCTCAGTGTTTGTATTGTCCAATACAGTTTTGTATTCCTCAGCCATTACCTGGCAACAACACAGTTACAACACTATAAAATGCCCATGTGAATCTGATGTAGTAGTTCTACTCTTCGAGGATCAAGTTGCAGCATGATAATAGAGAATATCTGACTTCATAGTATGACTCGATTCATGCAGCTCAGCGTCATTTAGGGTTCATCGTTTTTTTGTGGTCTCTAACCTTTTCCAGTATCGACTGTATGATGTGTGTCATATGACAGTTTCCATTATCTAAAGGTCTCTGCATGGCTGAAAGGTGCCTTGAAAGTGTGTCAGCAAATTCAAGCAGTTTTCAAAGACATACTTTGCCTGTGCATTGAAGTTTGCTATTCTCATTAACAAAAAGCCATTGCAACAGTATCCTTTCAAGTGTGGAAACAATGGCTTGTGGTCTATTTGGGTAATGAAATGTACAGGTTAAAGTTATTTTGGGAGCGCTCTATATGCCTAAACCACAGCCAAGCACTCCTTTTTGATCTGTGCATGTCTGATTTTGGTACCTTTTAAGGTGGCAGCCTCCCTCGTTGTCCATCGTGGTCCTATAGGAGAATCCCTTCCCAGCTTATTGCACAGAAGACTTAATTATTATCACAAAGGCTAGTACGGGTGCATCAGTTAAGAAAAAGGACCTTTTAAATCCTAGACCTTTGCCAGACATGCGTCACTGCCTGGTTGTGTGTTTTCTGCTAAGTCATTCAACTAGTGACCCAGATCATGTACCACACCCTGAACAGCTCTGTGGTTTGTGGTAGCTAAATGTTTCTCATGCCACTATCTTTTGTGGCATCAGACCTGACACAGAAAAAGATGCGCATGCACATTCACACCAGTATTGTACTTTCACATCACGAGCATCCACGTGTCTCCTTGGGTCTGGGCATTGTAAATTTTGTCGTCAGAGGGTTAACGCAAGCCGTCGCTGTGCTTTCATGGGTATTGTGACCACAAAGTTGTCCACAGAAAAACTGCACTACATAGGTTAACAGAAGTCACCCAGGAATTCATGGTGTAAAAATCTGGAAGAATGGAAAGTCTTGTGAATTTGTGTGCTGATGACTTGCTTGTCTGAACCAACAGTGTTTGTCCCCTATCTCCTGGAATGTATCAAATCATTTAGCGTGCTGTCGGGAAATTCAGCTGTAGTAAAAGTGAATTTATGCCACTCATAGATGATTTGGGGGTACATTTCTGATTTTTCTGCTGTTCACATTCCTTGTTCTTAAAACTCCCTGTAAACCCAAACTCTTGAGGACTCTCTTATCTTATCCATTTTTCCACCAGTGTCATTTATTTAAAAAACAAAACAAAAAAACAACTGGTTTAATAGTTTGCATTTTCATCAGTCATATTTTTATCACTACCTTCAAATCAGACATTTTGGATGGAGCTCTGTTCCCAAATTCATGCTTTTTTTAAATAAGTCATGTTTTTTATGACCTCTTCTCAATGCCACAAACTCCCAAACATTTAGCTTCCAGTTTTCGTTATGGCAGTTAGCACAACCATGTTAGTGAAGCCTTCACCAATTAACTGAAGTGTGATTTCAGATGAACTTTCAAAAGAGAGCCTGTCCAGTATTCAAAGGTTTTTTGTCAATTCCAGGTTGATTGAATTTAAAGTCTTGCATAAGCTCCACTACGCCAAGACTTAACAAAACATTTGGCACTGTCTCCCCCATGTGTGACAAATGTGGTATTGCAAAAGTGTCAGTGTCACACATGTTGTGGTCCTGTCCAGATATATTTGGCTTACCCAAACAGTATGGTGTGTTCATTAACCTGGAGTGTAATCTGGAGATATTTGGCTCCTATGATGGGACAAGAGCACTCCCATTTAATCAAAGACAACTTCTGAGGGAAGGCATCATTGCTGCTAAAAATATTCATTTTGCTGACTCCATTATTTATCTCCTTGGTTGGGTTTTTGTATTTAAAAAAAAAAAAGGATAATGAGCATAGACATCCGGTCACTGTATGACAAACCACAGTTCTGCTAATTTGAGTAGCAGAACTAGACGTTTCATTGCTGTTTATGGTGCCTTTTGGAAAGAGATTTTTGACATCTCTTTGTTTTTTTTGCTGCACATTTTGGCAGAACAACCCCAGGACACAACTTTGGGGTGTTTTCACCTCCCTCCTTCAGAGGTTTTCATTCTTGGCACCTGCTGGAGAGCAGCCCAGTCTGGGAACCACTTGTTGTCCCAAACCTTACATCCTCTATGCCGTGGCACGTTAAACCATCAAGTATAAGCTAAACACATCTATTTCTTACAGTGTACATTTGTCTTTTATTACATTTTTCATGTCAAGCAGTTTCTGTTTCACCATTGTCTATTTGTATTATGTTGTGAGCCAGCATGCTGTTTGATTAAACCTTTAGACATTACATACACTATTATACTGTATACAAATATAAGATTCTGACATTAAACTACACACTTTTTAATGATTCATTGTTGAGCCCTGACTGTGAAGCAGTTTGAAAGACCTTCTGTGGTTTTAAATGTGCTGAACAAATAAACGTAGCCTGATATGAAAATGTGTGTGTGAGTAACATATATTCATCTTTCACTGAATCCAGTTTGGATTGATCTAATTCTTCTTAGCCTGATTTCTTTTAAGTTCACACTGCTATCAGTCGGAGGTGCCTGCCCTGGGCATTTCTCAATGTTTGTATTGTGCAATACGGTTTTGTGTTCCTCAGCCATTACCTGGCAACAACACAGTTACAGCACAATACAATGCCCATGTATGGTGTGTTCATTAACTTGGAGTGTAATCTGGCCATATGTGGCTATTATAATGGTGCAAGAGCACTCACATTTAATCAAAGACAACCTCCAAGGGAAGGCATCATCACTGCAAGAAATATTCATTTTACTGACTTCATTATTTATCTCCTTGATTGGGTTTTTGTATTTAAAAAAAAAAAAAAAGATATGGGCATAGACATCCGGTCACTGTATGACAAACCACAGTTCTGCTAATTTGAGTCACAGAACTAAATGTTTCACTCAACTTAGGGGAGAAAAACAAACCAAAACCTTGTTTCTAACAACTAGGAGTGTAATCAAGGCTTTATCTGGACTTTGGGCTGGGTTATGTACTCTCGGGCATTGGGTTATATAATATTCTGTCCCTGTAGCTGAACACTGAGTTACTTTTGCATAACAGAGTAAAGCTATGGAGAGAATATACAGCGTGCTCGGCCTGGAGTGGATTGACGGCGGGAGCATTTTACTATTTGTGTGTGTTTTCCTGCTTCTGACTGATTTTTTGAAGAACAGAGTGCCAAAAAACTTTCCTCCTGGACCGTGGGCTCTTGCTTTCATTGGTGATCTTTGGTGTATCCAACCTGCCAGGCTTCACTTGCAGTTCGCAGAGGTATAGAAATAGCTTTATTGCTGTGTAGTCGAAAATAAAGGGTCAGAAGCGTAAACAACACTCAGCTATATCACACTGCACTTTTTGCGTATTGATTTAAGTAAATCAGTAAATGTGAGGTTTTGTTTTTTAAAAAAAGTCCTAAACATGTCAGGTAAATAGTAAATTATTAACTTAAATGCAAGATAGCCAAACTGAACTCTATTCCAGATTCCCCTTTGTTCTCTTTACTGGGGGTCGGGGTGGGGGGCACAATATTGATACATGCTATTAATTTTATATTGTTGATTAAGTAATTTGTCCTCCAGATTTTAAAAAAGGGTAACTGAAAAATCCAACCAGCATTAGAAATTATACTTTTAAATAGATTTCAGCAGCTGATAAGAAACAGTTAAACTTGGGGGTTAAAACTGAAATGGGCAATCACATGACAGTGACTTCTTAAAAAATATGTCCACTCAGTGGTCAACCACAATGTCAATGCCTGTGTTCAGTTTGCAGAGAAGTATGGAAACGTTTTCAGCCTGCGACTATTTGGTGGAAGAATTGTGGTCGTGAATGGCTACAAGTCTGTGAAAGAGGCCTTGGTACAAAAAGGAGAAGACTTAATAGATCGTCCTGTCATACCCATATTTGAACTAGCAGGAAACAGAGGTGGAGTTGGTTGTATTTTCATATTTGAAGTTGAGCAAGATCAGGCTCAATTTACACCATTTTGGAGTTAATGTTTCTGTATGTTCCTAAAAGGTCTTGTGATGTCAAATGGTTATCCATGGAAGCAACAGAGGAGATTTGCTCTTCACACTCTCAGAAACTTTGGTCTGGGCAAGAAGACCCTGGACTTATCCATCCAGCAGGAGTGCCAGTACCTCATAGAGGCTTTTGCAGATAAGCAAGGCACAAAAAAAATTAACTCACACTACCTTCAACTTTGAAGACAAACGCATGCACCAACAGCTACATACATTGTGTACTTAGGTATCATGACACCTGTTGCATGCGATTCATATAACATGCGTTGTCCAGTGACTCATCATATTTGATGTTTTGTTTGTGATGTTTTGGGTCCCAATTTTCTTTATTATTTTGACATGATGCAAGGGTTCCTCAGTCTTTTTTATGTATTTTACAGGAAAGCCCTTTAATACCCAGTCACTGATAAACAACGCTGTGTCCAACATCATCTGCTGTTTGGTGTTTGGGAATCGATTCGACTACACTGACAAGGAGTTTCAGTCTATTCTCCAGAAATTCAACAAGATTATGCATTTACAGGGAAGTTTGTCAGTACAGGTGAGAATACATCCAATAATTTTATTCATTATTTTATTCTGTAACTAAAATGTGTTTAATTTGAAACATTGCCGAAGAAATTTTATTGAAAACGAATACAGTAATGTCAGTCTACTAAAACTAAAAGGTGCGTATTCAAACTATGAGTCATGTAAATGTACACAAATATTATTGTGTGAAATCTATTTTATGAATCAAAGGTAAAAGTACTGATCTGGCACTAAAATTGTCCGTGTTGCTGATATTGTTAAAATTAACCAGTCGTATTTTTGCTGCAATTGTAGGATCCATAGTGTAAAAGTTTACACAGTCACCAAACAAGCAAAAGATTATTTTATGTTTGAAACATAAATCCCATTGAAGTTGCATAAATAAGGACATCCGACTTAAAAATCAGCTAAATCAGTCAACAAGCAGCCAACAGTAGCTTTATTTCCAATCCAAAAATTTCTGTATGACATGAAACTGTTGTTTCTAGTTAAGGGGAAGTTCTAACTACTTTTTGTTTAGTTAGATTAGGCAATTGAATTCAGCTCTATTTACAACACTATATCAACAGTCGTCTCCAGGTGCTTTATGTTGTGAGGTAAAGACCCCTACAATAATACAGAGAAAACACCTAAAGGCAGATGATCCTCTATGAGCAAGCACTTGGTAACAGTGGGAAGGAAAAACTCCCTCTTTACAGAAACAAATCTCAGAAAGAACCAGGCCCAGGGAGGGGCCACCACCTGTTTACATTGCCTTACTCTAAACCTACTCACCCACCCCTGTTGCTTGTCACGTGTTTTCATGGTCTTACGATGTGAAGATTCATGTGCTTCTGTGATGAGGAGTTTTTGTTTTCTGTTCTCATACTGATCCCCTATCAGGAGCTCAGTCTGAGTACAGTCCTCTTTTTTCTCCTCCATTGCCCTTTTGTCTCGTACATTTCATTGTTTTTCTTTACGCTACCTGTTCTGACCTGTCTCCCCAATGTGATTTTTGTTTAATGTATGTATGGTTGAAAATCTCCCGTGACCGGTTGGGGGTGACTGGAGGGAGGACAAAATATACATTAAAGGACTAGTGTGGGGAATCTGAAAGGAGGTCAAGAAATTTATATCTTCACTTCTTAAGAGAAAAGAAAAACAACCTCAGTTCTTGTTTACATCTCCTTGTGTTTTGGGATCTAATATTTCATGACATTTGAAGGGGTTTCCAAATATCTGTAGTTCTTGAGTTATCTGGTGTAAAAGCCAGTAGTCAACAGGTGTACCTGAAACTGTCTTCGAACTCTGTAGATGTACAACACAATGCCCTGGCTGATGAAGTGGATTCCTGGATCTCACAAGGAAATATTATTTCTGGTACAACAGTTAATTGAGTTTGTAAAGGTAAAGGTCAATGAACACAAAGAAAATATTGACCCTTCATCACCAAGAGATTACATTGATGCTTTTCTCATAGAAATGGGAGAGGTGAGTAAAGTGCTCCTTGTCTGTTGTCTACATTTCTAATAAAATGTGTGATTTGTTGGCATGTAACACATTTTTGATCCTCTCTCACACTTATAGAAGGAGAACAAAGAATCTGGTTTTGATTTACAAAATCTGTGTTTTTGCGCTCTGGATCTTTTTGGTGCTGGAACTGAAACTACAACCACTACTTTACACTGGGGACTGCTTTACATGATCTACTACCCTGACATACAAGGTGTGTTTATGAATCACATCCACCTTTACTACATATTTTCTAATCAATTTGCCATCTCTTTATATTCTCAGGGGGTCCCTAAGAGATCATATGTATTGTGAGAGGATGCGTGTAAGATGTGTAAACTTTCCCTGTAAGTCATCTATGCTGCACACAGACTCACATTGTTTCCTGTTTTCACTGTGCAGAGAGAGTCCAGGCTGAGATAGATGCTGTGGTTGGTTCATCCAGACAGCCCTCTATGAGTGACAGAGAAAAAATGCCCTATACTGATGCTGTCGTTCATGAGATTCAGAGAATGGCCAACATCATCCCCCTCAATTTGGCTCACATGACAAGCAAAGACACCACACTGGATAACTATGCAATCCCAAAGGTATACAGTTCATATGTTATTTCCCAAGTGAGGTTTTTGTCATTTTTTGAAATGACCTATCCTTTTATCAGATAATTAAGAATGTTTTTAGACAGATTAAATGTAATAATAATAATCAAAACCAAAAACATGCTGGGAATTTGGGTATTTCACTTAAAGTACTAAAAATCCTCCTTTATACGCCAACTCTAGAGGCGTATAAATATATAAATACATTATCTCAGGAACTTCTTTAAGTTTCTTGAAGATTTTTCACCTCTCATCTGAGAAGCTTCTGGTGGAGAGTCCCGGATTTAAGCCATATTAGGAATGTCCCTTAAGAGGGTCACTGGCCCACTATTGATCATCTGCCTAATCACATGAGCCAAAGGTCTGAAGTACACTAGGATGAGGTGTTTGGAGAAGTCTCTCCTGAGTTTCTCTGATAAAGGGATGATAGGAGATGACAGTGCTGACAATGCTATTCTGTTTTCCTTCTGTTTCTCCCTAGTTGATGTCTGACCTTTTTTACAGTATCTTTGCTGATTCGATAACCACATGCTTTAAGAGCGTTCGTTACATCTGTGTGCTCCTTCTCTCTCTCTTGTGGCTTGGAGGGAACATTTTCTGCCCCGTGTTGCAGGATCCTTCAAGAAACTTAGAGAAGTCCAGTCGCTTTTCCTTCCAAGTGCACTAGATTACCATAACCTGGATATTGTCAAAAGTAATTACTTACTCATCCAAATCACTAAATCAAGGTCTTCCTGGCACTTTAATGGCCACAGGTGTATAAAATCAAGCACCTTAGCATGCAGACTGCTACTACAAACATTTGTGAAAGACTGGGAGCTCTCAGGACCTCAGTGAATTCCAGCGTGGTACCGTGATAGGATGTCACCTGTGTAACAGGTCCAGTCATGAAATTTCCTCATTACTAAATATTCCACAGTCAACTGTTAGTGGTGTTATAACAAAGTGGAACCAATTGGGAACGACGGCAACACAGCCATGATCACATAGTGGGGGCCAGCAGATGCTGAGGCGCACAGAGCACAGAGGTCATCAAATTTCTGCAGAGTCAAACAATCAATCACTACAGACCTCCAAACTTCACGTGGTTTTCAGATTAGACCAAGAGCAGTGCACAGAGAACTTGATGGAATAGAGCTGCAGCTGCAATCTTGACATCACCAAGAGCAAAGGAAACCCAACAGATGCACGCTGCGAAAAGCACACTGCCACTGGACTCCAAAGCAATGGATACGTGTTCTCTGGGTTTGTCAGGTGCCAGCATTGTGCCAAGTGTAAAGTTTGGTGGAGGGGGGATTATGGTGTGGAGCTGTTTTTCAGGAGTTGAGCTCTCCCCCTTAGTTCCATTCAAAGGAACTCTTAATGCTTTAGCATACAAAGAAATTTTAGACAATTTCATGCTTCCAACATTGTGAGAACAGTTTGAGGTTGGATCCTTCCTGTTCCAACATGACTGTGCACCAGTGCACAAAGCAAAGCCCATAAAGACACAGATGAGCAAGTTTGATGTGGAAGAACTTGATTGGCCTGCACACAGTCTGACCTATAGATAGAAAGCCTTTGGGATGAATTAGAGCAGAGATGGCAGGCCAGGCCTTCTCATCCAACATCAGTGTCTGACCTCACAAATGTGCTTGTAGAAGAATGGTCAATAATTCCCATGAACACACCTTTAAACCTTCTGGAAAGTCTTCTGAGAAGTGTCCAAGCTGTTATAGCTGCAAAGGTTGGGCCAACATCATATTAAACTTTATGGATTAAAGATGAGATGTCACTCTACTGTAGCACAGGACGGCAAGTTCCAACATTCGAGGAGGGCTCAGAGTAGATTGCTACTCCTACCTGTCAAAAGAAGCCAGTTTAGGTGGTTCGGGCATCTGTAGGATCTGTAGTACTGAGTGATGTGTCTTAGGCATGCCCTGTCAGGAGAAGGCCTCGGGGTAGACCCAGGACAGACTGTAGAGATTATGGATGGATGGATAATTGTGTAATGTAACACAATAATCCATTTAATAGCCCTGCTCTTTAGTTATAGGAATTAGCTTCTTCCATGAGCTGATTTTCCACCAACTAGCAAATTAACACAATTAACAATTGCACATTTTATTATTTTTGACATTTTTAAGTTTCTAAATTCTTGAGAATTCTTGATTCTGTCCAAAACTTTGTTTCAAAACTTGCATTGGAAACAAACTAGTAAAATCATTTACTTCAATTGTATTTTTTCAGGGTACCATAATCATAACTTTACTGCACTCGGTCCTGTGTGATGAATCGATGTGGGAAACTCCACACACCTTCAACCCTCAACATTTTCTGGACCAGGATGGTAAATTCAGGAAGAGAGAAGCCTTTATGCCTTTCGCTGCAGGTTAGTCAGTAGTTACTCCACATATCCTGTAACACAGTTGCATGTTTTTTATGGGTATGTGTTTACAGGGGCACTATAAAATGTTATAGCTTCGTGGAACACCAGAAAGGGTTCAGATAGGAAGCAAAACACCAGTTTTCCCACAAAGACTCTGATCTGTTGAAGACCTTCCCTGATTGAAGTGCATATGCATATGCAAATTTCATAGCATTAAACTTTAACCTGCCGGGTTCCTAGTACAAAAAGTGTGCATTTTTTTTTTTTTGTGCTGGCACCCTTCTTTTAAATAAAGAAGAGTATTTCCAGTAATGTGTCCCGTTGTGTGCTACACATGAGATATGGAAAGTTTAGCCAGTGTCCTGAAATGCTTTTCCCAACATTTTACAGACTTCATGTGTGAAGAACTACAAAAATATCTGTGAATTAAGGTGAATGTCCTTGTGAATGAAATCACTCAACTTCTGGTGTATTCGTAGGTAAGCGTGTGTGTCTTGGGGAACAGCTGGCCAGGATGGAGTTATTCCTGTTCTTTACCTCCCTCCTCCAGAGATTTTCATTCACTGCACCTGCTGGAGAGCAGCCCAGTCTGGAGTTCAAGTTGGGAGTAGCTCGGGCCCCCAAACCTTATCGCCTCTGTGCTGTACCACGATAAAGCAATAAATGGCACATAAAATGCCATGTTTCTTTGCATGTATCTTTATCTATCTCAAATTTGAGGGTATAGTTTATTCAGGAAGGAGGGCTTTCTGCAATCTAAAATATTCAAGTGTGCAAAAGTAAATAAAACAAACTCCTTAAAAGAAATCACTGGTATGCAATTTCCTGCAGTCGCTTCCTCTGCACATTGTCTTTGTAGTTAAAACGCGACGTCCTTGAATAAACTGTATGTTTCTCATTCAGACCGCTATTTGTTAAATTTCACACTGTGGTTTTATTCTGAGGTTTGGAAGTTGAAAAAAAAACACAACGTGCCGCTCTTTACTGTCGCTCTCTTAAAATCACTGTAGTTTAAAGATTGATTATTAAAAAAAAAAAAGTTCTGTGGAGCATAAAGTTTATGTGAAAGAAAATGAAATGTCAATAAAAGGTTGAATCATTTAAAAATTTGTGTATTTTTTATTTATAGTATTTGTGTTAAGAATACCAAATTTTGTCATGTCACTTGTGAAAAGTAACACTTTCAGAGAGTTTCTGAATTTGAACCATGAACATGAAGGAGTATTAATTCTGAAAACTGCCTTAAACCTCAAGCCACCTTTATCTCACGAACATGCACCCCGTCAAACTTCTGGGTTTTCCCTGTAAACCGTTTGAAGTTACAGATGGAAAATATCTTGTGAAAGAAAATCACAAAAGCCAAGCTAGCTAGAGACTTTTAAACAGTTGAGGCTGAAGTACTTTGCGGGACTACAAACGCTAGCAAACGGGCTCAGTGAGAAAAGATGTTCGAGTGCAAATCGATTTCTCTAAAGAGTTCTCTGTAAGTTTCTTTTAAAATTTTTCTAAAACACATTTAAGATCCAGGATGTGTTTAATTTCCATGTCACTGAGCAGTTTTCTGTTATGTCATTTAAAAAAAAAAATCTTTATAACCTTTATTATGTAAGTCTGTCCTTCAGCACATTTTGACTTATTGTGTCAAATAACCAAGTTGTCAGCGTGCTTTTCAAAGTAAAATGATTGATGTCACCGTGTCGCTTGCTCGGTTGACCACTGGATTATGTGCCAGCAGCAGCATGTTTAATGAGAGCAGATGCTGAGAACACTGATGTTTCAAGTCAACAGAATCGTTGTGGTGATGAAAAACAGGCAACAGAAGTAGGGCAACAAACTACTCAAAAAAAATGATCAAAGTTTCTGCATTTGCCAGAATACCACAAAACTAGGTCACTGGCCTCTTTAAGACATTTCACTCCCATGAAAGAGATCACTTTAGTCAGGTGCTCCTCACACAGCAAGTCGTCTGACGATCGATTCACAGCAAAAGCCTTTTTGGATGGTATCTTGATAAGAAAACCCAGACATGATGGAGTTCTGGTGAGCGTTATCTCAATCTTTCGCCTATATGTCGAAAGTGATGGTATGTGCAGTCTTTGAGAGACAAAAACATACAGAGAAACACGTTACAGTCGTTGATCGCTAGGAGACTCTCCTTGTGGGATAATGCAGTTTTTTTTTTTCTCTCCCTATTCCTGTCCTGTCTTTCAGGTTCTGCGTGCCGCAGGTGAGTAGCGATAAATGGTAAAAATGGTAAATGGCCTGTATTTATATAGCGCTTTTACTAGTCCCTAAGGACCCCAAAGCGCTTTACATATCCAGTCATCCACCCATTCACACACACATTCACACACTGGTGATGGCAAGCTACATTGTAGCCACAGCCACCCTGGGGCGCACTGACAGAGGCGAGGCTGCCGGACACTGGCGCCACCGGGCCCTCTGACCACCACCAGTAGGCAACGGGTGAAGTGTCTTGCCCAAGGACACAACGACCGAGACTGTCCGAGCCGGGGTTCGAACCGGCAACCTTCCGATTACAAGGCGAACTCCTAACTCTTGAGCCACGATCGCCCGTAAGGCTCGTTAGCCACCGGACCAAAACCAACGTGTCCCAACAGGCTGCTGGCAGCGAAAGAATTGAAAGTTAACATGCTTGACGTGAGGAAATACTTAATCTCAGTTCATCTCAGTTGTGTCAGCAGGATAGAACATTGACAGGAACGTGTTTTCTCTTATCTGCCACGGTTTTGTGACGCTTGTACTTGTTAATGTTATCAGCTTCAAGCTTGCACTGGAAAGAATGAGACATTCAGTTAAAAGCTCTTCCTCCGCCTCATGTTAGGCAGCTCACTCCAGTGCTCCCGCACGCAGATGACTGAGGTAGGCTTTGAAGATAATTTTGTGAAAGGAAATTTCTTTTAAGTGATTCGTAAGAAGTAAGAAATTTGTCATTTTTCATTTTGTTTCCTAAAAAAACAACCTGTTTTTCTTCTCTTCTCATTTCTTTGTTCTTACAGCTGCTGAAGGGGTTCTTCGGGATTCAGAAAAATGAGCTGAGATGACTGTCTCCTCAGTCATTTCGAGATGTATTATTGTACTTCTTACTTTTTCTATCAATTGTGAGTGTTACAGGTTCCAGCTATTTAAAAAAAACACACCGCCATTACTCTGTTTCTGCTTACTGAGATCCCTTATCACACTTTGGTAGCTCTTGTGGTTTTGAATTGTAACCCTTGCTTCGGCTTTTACCACAACTTCAACCCAAGTGTTTCAGTAATTAAATTAGCAGATACATAGTCATGGAAAACACTTTTACTTTGTCTGTTCTTGGCATTCCTTCTTGCACAAAGAGGATTTTTTGGGATCTCCCACTCACACATTACAGCCAATGAATGTAATGATCCACTTGGTTTTTATAGTAAATGGGTTTTGCTATACATAAGGTATTTATTGGAATGGTCTAAAATTCACTTTCTCGACTAATGCTGTGGGGAAAACTTCATGCATTTGTCTTTTCCGGACAGACTTCCCTCTTCTGCCTGTTGGCTGCCAAGGAGCGATCACTACCCGGTATACTGGGTACCTGGTTGTAGAGCCAGCTCCACTCTTTCTCATGGGCTCAAATCTGACGGTGTACTGCCACACCCATAAATGTGATTGGAGGTGGGAATCAGAACAATGCTACACAGTATTCTGCCATGCATGAAAATCTCCCTGCTGTGTTTGTAGCTATCAGCTTTATTGGCTCATATTTGATAACAGAAAATTAGTTTTTAGACTTCTTGTCCCTCTCCACCAGTTAGGAAATGATAATTAAAAGTTTTCTTTTTTACATGCAGAGCCAAGATATACATGATGCTAAATGGCAAGCCTGTGGATAAATGGGAGAGAATCAACTGCACTACAGTGAAATTCTATCTGCCCAGCATATGGATCCCACTGTCTGAAGCGATCTGCAGTAATTATATGCATAGCGTTGTGAATGGAGTGGATCTACGAGCTGGCCGTATGTACAGTTTACAGCAGCTGCAAAAGAAAATTTGTGTGCAAGTGCAAAAAATAGAAAGAGAGAGTAAGACACAAATTTACAACACTGCCTATAAAAGTGGCATAATAGTAAGAAAATGCAGTGGGGTTGTAGGTAAACTTGGTTTGCAGCAGGCTAAATAAATCACAATTGTTGTTTTTTTGTTTTTCACTGCTGTCTGTTACGGCTGATGTTGAGCAGAACTTGGAGGCTGGGTTATTGGAACATAGTTTCTTTTTTATTTATTAATTTTTCTTGTAGAAGCTAACCAAACAGTACAAAATAAAAAATAAAAAAAGCAAAGTGAAAGGTAAACCCATGGGTACCTTGTAGTAATGGGAGCAGATGTGCTCAAACTTTAATTACTAAAATATATATTTTTAGGAGAAAGTATAAAATTATTGAAAATATGCATTTGCTAATATTTTACACTTTGAAATTTGTTTATAGAAGTGACACAGAAAGCAAATGACTAGTTTTCATTTTCCAGCAAATGTAAAAACTAAGGTCTGTTTTTTTTTGTTTCAATCATGTGCTTTTAGTGCCTCCAGATAAACCTGACGCTATAACATGTGAAACAGCAAAGAGCTCATCCTTAATAAACTGCTCGTGGACGAGGGGGCAGGAAACGTACCTCCCTACTCTCTACAACATTTCTGTAAACAGGTATGGTGTTATGTTTTTGTTTTGTATTTTCTTGTTTATCCAAATCTCATGGTTTGATTTTTTTAATGTTTTATTTTTAGGGAAAATGGGAGTCAGATACGTCTATTTCAAATCCAGGATGCTGACAAAATCACCATACCACGAAGCATGTTTGATGAAAACACTACATACCTGATCATTATCACTGCTTCCAACCACTTTGGAACATCACAATCCGATCCAGTTGTCCTACGTGTGAAGGACATAGGTAAACCTGTGCTTCTGCAATACTTACACAGATCTTGAATTTGAATACTTGAATACTATTGAATGTTTTTTTTTTTCACTTGTTAATTTCAGTCTTTCTTTTTTTTTTATTAGAGTCATATGGTTTCTCGAGAAATGTGTCATCACCTGATGTATCATTTTTAGAAAGTTTTTTTTTATGGTCACAGTTTGACTAATTTGACCTTCTTATCAGCAAACTGTTTTTCTGTTTGTGTAATATTTATTTGAAGAGAAATTTACCTACGCCCTCGGATGAGCTCTGTCACTATTTCAGTAAACTTTAATTGCCCAGAATTTCTGTGCCATTACAGAATATGTAGCTGTTTCTGTCTCTATCATTTGTGAGCACTATATTTGGTTTCCTTTGTCTTGCAGTGATTCCCGATGCACCTATTATTATGCAGATACAGTTTCCGAGCAATTCCGTAGCAGCCACATTGCAATGGAAAAGCAATGAATCCTCAGTTTATCTCAGACCTCATGTCATGCTGCGCACAAACAACACTTCCTGGGTAAAGTTTTATTAACACTCCTCCAACGACACTGTGGGGGGTTTTTACAGCAAAAGCCTTTATCTGGCACCATGAAGTTGATCTAATCTCTCAATGTTTTTAGGAAATGAGAGCGGGCGTGGAACTCGGTAAGAATCTGATACGGGTAGATAATCTAACACATCTGACTGAGTATGAGTTCCAGATGAAAATATGCAACACAGCGCCTGTGCCGACACATACCAACGCAAGTAGTATTAGCGCCAGAAAAGCATTGCTTTGCAGCAAATGGAGCCCGTCTGTGAGGAAGAAAAGCCCTGGAAAAGGCAAGCTCACTGTTCTTGCTTATCATAAGACAGATGCAATGTAAATGTGATGATATAAGAATTTGTTGTTTCTAATTCATAGCCCACAACTTATTGTCTACCCTCCCCTCAGGTCCATCCCAGCAGTTGCAAGTTTGGAGGAAGGTGGAGAGGCAGGGGACAGACGGCCAGAGGAACGTGACTGTTTTGTGGAAGGTAATAAGTTATGGCCACTCATGAGCCCTGGCTTTTGTTGTTATGCTGACAATTATGAATCCCAAACATCCATCAAATACAAGAAATGTTTTTTATAATGCATCAGTTTGGTTATAACACAGAAAGCCTTCACTGCTGATTGGTTAAAAGGAATCATTTATCATTTTGTAAATTGCAACCACTTGATTTGCTGCGGAGACCTTTTTGTTGTGCATTTTACATGAAAGAAAAAACTTTCTCTTGACAGCGACTTCCTGCACAATACCTGACCACAGAATAATCTAACACAAAGCCTGTCTTCTGGCAGCAGTAATTTCAATTTATACAGTAAAATGAAAGTGGTGTCAGACCTCTAATCTAACTTTTGGATAATAAGCAAGTAACTGTATTTCAGACTGGCAAACTATATTACTATATTACTAAAAATGAGTAATATAGGAGTGCAGGTAGAATTTCAATTTCATTTCAGTTCTAATTTTTTATCCATCACAGCAAAGTGCAAAGAAATATAACAGCCTCTTGGCTAACGCTAAACAAGGGACAATTGCAAACAGGAAATGCCATCCTCTGATCAGAGGTTTTACAGACACCAGCTAAATTATTTTACATAACACGCAACCCTAAAGAACTTAATCTGCAAATGACAAATGTAAATATTAAGTGATGACTGGATTTCTTTCCCAGCCTCTACCACGAGAGGATTTCAGTGGCAAGGTGATTGAGTATGACATCTTTCTGGATAATGGTCAGAAGCTTAAAACCTGTGCTGCCGAGTGCATCCAGTGTTCAGTTCAGCTACCAGCAGAGGTTAGCAGCCTGAGCATCAGTGCGGTCACCACATATGGAAAGTCGCCACCAGCTGATGTAATTCTCAGACAATCAGGTATAGCAATACTGCACACAGAAGATTAAAACAAAAGTACGGTTAAGTTATGGAGAAAATGAAAACTAAATGTCTTCACTGTTCAGGTGTCCCTGGATCTCTTCTGATCAAATTTAGCCCTGCTGCTGATGGCAGTGCTGTGTTTGTTTCCTGGTCGTGGACAACAGGAAACTACCCATCGACACAGGAGGAAGAACTGCGGTATTACGTGATAGAAAGGACAATTGTATCTGGAGAAGGGCTGTGGTGGCAAAAGTTGGCCAAAGATCTAAACAGCACATCAATCACAGGTAGACTCACCACTGAGCCACTAGGGAATCTGGCTGTCCACATACGAACAGCAAAAATATTGCATCACATAAATGCAAATTTAAATTTATGAAATGATATAAAGACACCAGGGCTTTAAATGAGAGAAAACAGTGGCCTCTTGTGGCCATTTGTTGTATTACACCAGCACAAGCACAGAATGCAGATATGGTCTTTATATACCTTAGCTCTGTAATTGTGAACTAATCTTCATATTTGCAAAATAAATAATATATTTTAATATAATGTAGTTTTTTTCTGGCTTTGCTTCAGGTTTGGCTCCAGGTGTGAGGTATAACATCTCTCTGTATGCTGTGACCACCAGAGGTGTCAGTGCTCCATCATCCATACTGCTCTACTCCAAAGAACAGAGTAACACTTCTTCAGATTCTTTTTTAAGAGAAGTTTATTTCTACATTTTTGAAGATTTTTTTAAGCATGTGCTAGATTTTGTGAATCTATACATGGGCTTCAGGAAACACTTACCGTACCCAACACATAGTCTTTGCATCACTGTGTGTTTCAGAGCCACTTTCTGGTCCAAGCCTCTCTGTGCTGGCCCACGAGGCCCGACGCATCCAGATCCAGTGGGAGGAGCTGCCCGTATACCAGCAGAGGGGTTTCATCACAAAGTACAACATCTATTGCAAAACACTGGAATCCAAAGACAAAGAATTAAATAGTGAGTATCAAACTGTATATGCCAATTGATGGGATGGGCATTTTTTCACAATCAGCTGTTCGACGAAAAAACATCATATTAACTGATAAATTGAGAAACCGAAACAGACATTTATTGTAGCGGTAAGTGAAAATTGGTAGGTTGTCTATAAACATTATCGGGTCACCTTATTTATCCTTTTAAGGCGGGTCCAAAATAAGTACCTGGCATGCTTTGGTGTGACAGAAAAAGTTTAGTTATATGAGCAGGCTGTTGCTTTAAAGAAAAAGTCTATTTTTTTCTTTTTTTTAACACATGTTTTTCAGCTGCTTTTTCAGATCAGTATAAACACATGTTGATTTGCACTGAAGGTTTAGAGGAACCACAACTTTGCGCTGTGTTTCCTGTTCTTCTACATCACGAGCCCTGCCTTTTATGGAGCACATGTAGGCATACGTTTTGTGTCTGTATTCCACCTAGGTCAGACAAAGTCCTCCTGTGGGCGCACACATGTGGGAAATTTATGTATGCAATAGTAAATTTATGTAAGCACAAATTGTGTCTGAGCAGAAGACTTGTGTTACAAAATGGAAAGTGTGCAACCAGGATTCCATCGATACTCCCCTCCCACAAAGATGCAGTGCATCAGCAGGGTTTTTCACCTCTCGCTTCCAGTAATGTCATGAATTTGAAATGTTAAACTGCTGCATGTGGATTATGTAGCTATTATGTTAAAAATACTTTTTCAAAAAAAGCTAAAAGGAGGGGACAGCATCACTGTCTAACATGACAAGAGACCTTTTTGGTAGTTTTCTCTGAAGTCCTACGCATTTTGTATCTATCTTAGATCACCTTGGTGATTGATTGTGTATGCCGAGATCTCACCTAAGAAAAAACAGTTGTTTGTCGTCATTTTCACAGAGTCTTCAGAGTTTTCTAGAACTGGTTTTGACCACAAACAGGAAGCCATGTGGCTATGTGCACAAATGCATCCGTAAACACAGTTACAAACCAGCCTGCTTTGTGCACTATTTTTGGAATGTCAGCTTTAAAGCACCTGAGAGCGCACATTCTGCTCTCTCAAATGTGCTACGTGCAGATACTAACTATCAGTGTTCTTTGAGGTATTTCAGATAATTACTTCAGTGATCTACTTTTGTCTTATGCCATTATGCTCCATTACTCATATACTGTGCCAAAATATAACCTGCAGCCAGATCATGCTAAAATCTTTTATTGGCAGTTAATCCTCTTACACTGCACTGAAAGTTGCAGCTTACAAGAGAAAGTCATGTGGAAACTGGTGAGATCTTTGCACTCAGAGACAGTCATGATCTGACTCAATGTTCACTATCTCTGTTTGGTAGAAACGTTTAACTGCAAATGATCTGCACAAACACACCAATACATGAGTGGAAAAATACTGGTTAGAAAAAGTTTGATGGGATTGTGGCTTTAACAGAGGAAAAAGGATCAGACTGACGTTTGGCCAATGAAGTCCTTGACAAGTGAAAGAGTCTCTTTGTTACAGATTTAT
The DNA here is from genome assembly GCF_057381845.1 of Rhamphochromis longiceps. Taxonomy (NCBI): domain Eukaryota; kingdom Metazoa; phylum Chordata; class Actinopteri; order Cichliformes; family Cichlidae; genus Rhamphochromis; species Rhamphochromis longiceps. The sequence continues at coordinate 6,213,135 of NC_140578.1, read as the reverse complement.
CTTGTTTTTCCTTCATTTTCTGTTTTGCAATAATGTGCAAAAGTCTTGAGCCAACCCTCATTTCTCTCTATTTTTCATGGAAAAATGAGAAATGGGTGCTGTGGCTTATTAATTCTTTATTCTTCAGCACAGCCTGAACTCTGTTAGAGAGCTTTATGGCAAGTAGTTTTCAGGTGCAGTTCTCGAAGCGTTTTGAAGGGCATTCAAAGCTCTTCTTTGAGTGTTTTCTGCCTTTTGTTCCGCTCTCTATCAAGATGATCCCGCACTGCTTCAGTAACGTTAAGGTTGGGGTTATTGGATGGCCAAATCATGACTGATAGTGTTGTTGTTTGTAAAAAAAACTAAAACAAAAGCTCAAGCTGGGCAAATTAAGCTAGCCACAGGCCTACCAGTCAACTATGGACAAATGATGTAGTTATTGCTATTTATTTTTATGTGCAATCAACACTTATGGGGACGTCATCAGTGTAATACACAAGGTCTGGCTAGACCACTAATCAAAACTGGTGTTTCAACAGAACTGAAAGTACTAGGGTGGCAAATTCCCCATCAGTAATTGAACCTGAAAATAAACGTTTACTCATAAGAAGTGTATTTTTTCCCAAAAACCAGGAAATTATTTTCACCAGTATCCATTGTTACAAGTGTACAGTCAGCAATCCACAGACACCCACTTCCCAGAAAGCGTTGGTGCATCAGAACCATTTTTAACCTCAGTAGTTCAGCAGAGCCAAGCAGGTTTCAAGCAGCACATAGGCCACACATCCTATGATCATGCTTGTTGACAGTAGGCTGGAGGACGCTGACTAAAACCCCCAACTGATATGTTATCTTTACAAGAGGACGAGGCCAGGGAAGTAGTGAAGAAACAGAGGGATCGTCCATCTCATGCAAAAGAAGACATGTTGATGTTCAAATAGCAGCATTATGCCGGTCTTCTTCTTAAGGCTACCTTAAAAATATTGTGCTTGCTTAAAAAAAGAAATATCTCTCATTTGCTTCTCTACACAGAGACTGTGTCTGCACCTGGTCCAAGGCAGGAGTGGTTGAACTGTCCTGAAGGAAATGTGGTTCTGCAAATGACTGCATCCAACTCAGCAGGAGAAGGACCGCGAGGGCGCCGGATCTACTCTCAGCCTGCAGCTCCTCCAGGTCAATATTCTATTGCCACAAATACTAAAACATATTTAAGCTTTTAACTCTCCTTTTGTATTTTGAGGACAACTAACATCAAAATAATATTATTTTCATAACTCATAAGTGTTGTCTTTCTTTTCTTGTCTCCTGTAGTTGGCCTGGTGGTTGTGTGTGTTTTCATCGTTGCTATCTTCATTGCGATCATAGCCAACCTGATGTGCTGGAGATGCGTGAGGGAAAGGTATTAATCATTTATGCTCGAAATGAACAATTAAGCTCGAAACAACTGTTGTCCGACAGACACAAAACAAAACCTAACAGCCAAAGTATTTCTAAGGATACCACATCAGGACCTTAAGTTTTGTTTTACTAGTAACAGCGATGGATGCCATTGTGGTCGGCTTTATTAAAATGCCACACCGCAACATGAACAGATGAACAAGAAGCCACAGATTTAACACGAAGAGAAACTTAAACCAACACGTGTAGCCTACTAAATGTGGTCAAAGCACTCTTTTCCAATCTGGTGGTTTTACCTGCGGAGAGACTGATTTTGATTTGCAGTAGTAGACAGCTGTAGTAATACACGCATGCATCAGTTATATTGTCTAGTACCTCAGAGGCACAATAAGGAGGTTTTGTTGTAGCGTTTTAATCAAAAACTGAAAATCTAACTGTTTTCTGTCTTAGGATCAAACAGAAATGTATATCCTGGGGACCTGCCTGGCTAGTTGAAAACTTGCCAAAACCTGGACACAGTAATGCCATCAGACTATTGGAGGTAAACAAAGCAAGCATGTCCACTGAGATGACATTCATGCTCATCAGCCATACACTGTACATAAAAGATGAATATAGCTACTATAGCATGACATTTTGGTTTGTGAACTCTGCATTTTAAAGCATCGTGATACGCTTTAAAATATAACATTTCCAAAGTAGAATTACTGTGGCGATCACTTTAGTCTCTTTGTGCCGTTTTTCGTCTCTGCTTTGTGCTTTTGGCTTAGCTAAATGCTAAGAGAAAGATCATAGAAAGTTCATATCTTCATTAGGATAGGGATTTATAATAGTGTGTTGGACTATAGTAGGCAACCATCCCAACACTGATCACAACAAAAAGGGGAAATGCCTCCCACACACACAAACATTTCACACAGCGTGCAGTCAATTTGCATGAATGCATTTGATAGGCTGTTAGCATTTGTGGAGCCAATGAGAATCAACAAGTGATCAAATCGATAACTGATATCGATAATGGAATTAGAATCTCCACATTTTTCATTGTTCCCATTCCTAGTCCCAAGTAACGTAGCACTGGAGTCTAATAGTGTTAACTCACTTCTGATGCCAGCCTTAGCGGATGCTCCCAAGTCCAGGAACTGCAGTTGTTGACCCTTGGCACGTATTGGCTTCATTTTTCAGCCAAGGAGACTACATCTTACTGTCAGCATAATGACCAAAAGAGAAACAACTAGCAAATGAAACAACTCCACCAGTGCCAGCAAAACAAAGAAATCAATTTGCCAGTTTTGAGCTACACTAAAAATAGCCTACTATTAGTTTCTAGACATTGCTAGCCTGAACTATCGTAGGAAGTCAATGCTACTTCCTGCTTTCGTTCTGAGAGATTTAGATACTTTGTCTTGATGACACACATAACTCTGAAACAATTGCATTGTATTTATCTCTCTAGATCTAAGTATGGATTTGATTTGTTTGTTTTGTGGTCCACAGCACGATGGAGTCGAACCATTATTCTCGTGCACCCACAATGACCCTCCACTGTCCCCCATCACTGTCATCTCCCAGGAGGAGAGGGATGAAATCTACCCCAACATCCATGTTGAAGAGTCCCAGATTGGATCAGGACCACTCACAGTGAAAACACCTTTCCTGATGTCAGATACTGAGAAAATGCTTGTTGACAGAAGGCTCGAGCATGTTTGCTACAAACCCCAGATTGGCATGATGACTTCAGAAGAAGAGGAGGTGAATGAAGTGGAGGAGAAGCAGATGGACGCTCCATTAAATGGGGAGGACGGCAGTTGTTCAAGTGTGTTTGAAGGATTACTGAGTGGCTTGTTGTTGAGTGTGGATGTGAATTCCTCTTATTCATCTCGGGAACGTACTCACGGCTTTTTGAATGATCGTCTGAGGCCTAAACCTCCTGAACCAAGCACAATATCTAGAGGCTTTCAGTTCTTACAACAACATAGAGGGACTGTGGATGAAGTAGAAACAGACTCTCCATCTCTGGACTTGCCACAGGATGAGATTATGACTCCTGACACAGCAGACCCCAGCTTGTCTCAATGTACTGGTGAGATAATACTGTTTGGCGGTTACTTCCCTCAGATTGCTGCCGTCAGCAGTGATCAACTGTAGCATGGACGATGGGGACAACACAAAGAAAAAAAGATAAACCTGCACTACAAAGAAAGCATTATCAAACCACCTTATCGCTTGAAATGATGATTTCAGTAACTTTGTGCGATCAGAATGAAAATCTGCCTGAAATTGTTGTCAAAAACAAATTCATGAAATAAATTTAAAGCAAAAAAAAACTTTATCAAGTTTGCTGAATGTCAAACATCAGAGTGACCTGATGGCAGAATGGTTATGACCACATGAGGCCAAAACGTCTCCTGAATATATGAATAGATATAACACTACCCCTCCAAAAATGCTAACAGTGGAGCACACTCATACATAAACAACTTTCTTCCATGCAATTTGGACTCATGGGATCATCGGTCTGTTGCAGGACTCATGCATGGAGACGTGTTAGCCCAGGAGTCGATTTAAAATCACTACTGTGAAAGGAAGCCAGAGTACCTGGAGAGAAAACGCACATTCAGAAAGGCCCCAGCCTGGATTTGAAACTAAACTCTTCTTGCTATTTAAACAATGGTGCTAGCCACTGTACCGCTGTGCTTGTAAATAGCATCATAGAAAAATATTTTTAGTATTTAGTGATTCACATCTATCTAATTTGTTAAGAAAATGATTTATGTTTCCAAGAGAATTAAACCAGGTAACAAAAAAATAGCATCTCCTCTGTTTCCACCATCCATCTTTTAGTGATGTTGTCATCTCTTTTAATCTTTACATTTATCTGGTAGATTGTTGTCAACTTTGGTAAAACAGATTGAAGGTGTAGACAAGATGTTTCCCACTTACTTAAAGAATGAGTTAAAAACTCATCCACTCACTGGAAGATCTGTCACTATAGAGACATTCATGGTTTCTCTGGATTGAACTGTAATATTTTGTTGATCCTCCAATAAGCATCATGAATTTCATGTTCTTGTGCCTGCCATAACATCTATGAGGTGGAGATGGTGGAGGATTTGCAGGCTGACATTAGAATTTAGCATTAGCATTCAAAACACTGTAAGTAAAGTGTCACAGAGATGCTAGTGTAGCTTGTTTTTATTATTAAGCTTGTTAAAGAATACCCAAAGAAACTGTAATCTGGGTCCAGATTTTAGACTAGACTGAGAGACTAGTGTCTCAAAAGCATACGTGAAGCTTAGCGTACTGCAGTCTGTCGCCTGATCTTTTAGCTAACAGTGCCTGTAGTTATATTAACCTCATGATTTATTGATGTACAGAATTCAGTTTGAGGTATTTAGCAGTTAGACTCGACAGTCCATCACAGCAGGAAAGAATCCCAGCCGTGATAGGGATTCGGGTAGGACAACCCAGGAGTCTAGACAATGGTGGTGGAGATGAAGATGGAGGCTCGAGTGATGAGAGGCGGTATTGGGAAGAAGGTGGGTTGCACAAAGGTGGCTGCAAGGAAGAATGAGAGATGCGCATTTAAAGTATGCAGAGTGAAGGAATAAGATTCATTCGCAATATCAGTTCTCTATTGCATCACAAAGAGTCAAGAGGAAGAAAAACACTTCCTATGAGCAAGCTTTTAGTAATTTCTTGCTCATAGGCTCATACATTGACCTGATTAATTACATGGTCATCCACTATCAACAGTATGTGACAATCACAAAAAAAGAGCCTGGAAACCAAACTGTGCTTGCTAATAAGCTAAAGATGAAACCACATCCAATTAATCAAGCAAAAAACAAAGTAATGTTATCAACTTTGATAGTGCCTTTATCCAGAAAAATCCAAATGCTTGCATCAGGTCAAACTCACACATTAGGGCGCGACCCCTGCATGTTTCTAAGTGCTGGCACCACACTTGGTGAGTAGAAAAGCAATGAGTGTGAAATTATTCCAAAACACACCCAGGCTAAAGCTTTCTGGGGCTTTCCCTCTGCAGTCGGTGGCTCACTGTCGGGTTTTGTGAACCTTCATTTCTACTCATACATGCACCACCTGCAGTTCAATACCATTTTTATCACTTCCTGAGAGCCGGTTCACTTCCTTAAAAGAAAATCAACATTTCACGACAGTCTCTCCTTTACTGACATACTACATTTTAGGAAGTCTCCAGGTTAGAGATATCTCGTTATTCTTGCTAATTTAACCACTACAGGCATATCCATTCATCTTGAGTCTTGTGTTGTATTTCCGAAGAATGCGATGCCACATTGGAAAGTCCCCCATTGCACCACATGGAGATGTAACAGAGGGACTGAAAGACTTTGGGCTGCATGGAAAATCTGATAATGTAACTCGTTCTGAGAGCTTGTTGTGCTTTTGCAGGTCCTTCTTTTCAGGAGGTTCCCAAGCATCATCTAAACAGCAGCTCGAAGAGACGCCCCCCATAAGATACTAATCAATATTTGCACCTTTTATCGCACAATAAAGTTTTGCTGATCATTTATGCAATCATTGTCACGTGTTGTTTGTCCGTCTGAATATGCTAAACACCACAAAATGCCCCACCCAAATCATTTATATATATATTTTTTACTTTTTTTTTTTTTTTTTTTTTTTGTGAAGGTATATATTTTTTACTTTACAGTTAGTACTTTTGGTAATAACTGCAATAAAATAAAAATCGTGATTGAATGATTCGCTAAATCTTGGATGCACGTATTAGTAAAACAGACAAGTAGGCAGTGCTGATGTGCAGCCTGGGTGCGCACAGAAGCCTCTGTGGTTATCTGGCTTCAGTGATAATTTCTAAAGTAAAGGTAGACCAGTTTCAGGAGTTAGTTACCTCACATCAGGGGCGGCAGCCAGCCAACACGGAGTCTCCGCTCTCACGTTACCACCGCAGTGTGGACGCGCTCTCTCTCTAAATGAAGATGTTTAGGATCCGATACGAAGACGGCTAGAGCTACGAACAGCTTAGACGGTAACTAAAAGTTAAATTTGATGTTGAGATGTGATATTTGGGTGACTTTCAGGATCGTTTCTCCTGTTTTTAAACTACTATTGACTATATACTGTCCTCTGCTGCACTTGAACCATGCGTGTGATTACACTGACACTGGTACATGCCTCACAATGTATACATTTTATAAGTTACGACCTTATTGGCTGTATGAAGTGAACATTTCTAATCAATAATGTTATTTTGATTCCTCCCACCTCTACAGTCGCTGCATCGAAAGCATAAGAGATCGCAGGCATTTTTTTTTTTTTACTTCTCCTTTTTAAGGCGAAGCAGCTCCCGTGGCAATGGAAGAGACACTTAGGCTGCTGTAAAGTTGCTGATGACTCGTGGCAACAATGTTGCAGTTACGGTCGGTCTTCGTCGCCGTTGCCGTGCTGGCCGTGCAGCTTTGCATTGGTAAGCTTAGATAAATGTGTGGATTCAGTTTTCTAACATATCTCTTATTTTCTCTTTATATATGTTGGTGATAAAAGTTCGATATCAGCAACACGATCAGTGGGTTTGTTTGGTGTGTTTTTTAAAGAAGTCTTAAAGGTAGTGATCTAGAATCTTTCCCATTGTCCGTCGTTTGTGAACCTTGTGGTTATGTGATAGTTTATATATGATAACTAATGTGATAACTGATATCCCGAAGAATATGCCTAGAAGAAGAACGTGTGGACAGTGTTTTTGTGTGCAAATGTGAAGATTGACATTTGAAATTATAGTTAAATCAGATTTTCATATAATCCAGATTAGCAGTTAATGTTTGGCTGTTTCTGCAGGTTCCTATGAGCCAAATTTGGCCTTGACTAAAGACATTGACTCAGACTGGCTCATCTTACATGAGCCAAGTGTCAGGCATAGCCCTGATTAACCCCAAATGTATCTGCCATCTGGGATATAACTTTTTTCACACACACACACACACACACACACACACACACACACACACACACACACACACACACACATATATATATATATATATATATATATATATATATATATATATATATATATATATATATATATATATATATATATATATATATATATATATATATGATCATGTTATTACAGTCTGTAAGCTGTTCTTTCTGTTTTAGGTGACAAATCCTGCGTCATCAGGTCGAGTACTGACTCTGTAGTGCAGCTAGGCTCCAGTTTTGAGGTGTTCTGCATCTTTAACCTGATGTGTACGGGTTCCATGTACAGTGGCCAAGGTCCCACAAAGCAGAAACACAAAGCACTGAATTCTACAACCATACATTTTAAGGTGGTGAACATAACAGAGAACAGAACATACAGCTGTCACTGTGAGAACCGTAAAGATCTGGACCCCTGTGGACTTGACATCTCAGCTGGATGTGAGTATTCAGTGAGCATGAAAGTCCCCTCTACTGAGACTTTTAGCCCAGGTTCATGGATTTTAGGCTCTCTATTTCTAATTAGAAAAAGCCAACAGATTGATGTTGAATAGACTGAAAAGTCCTGAGCGATGCTCTGCAGGGCAGGACTTGTCTTTCAGCTTGAGAACTTTTTATTTTAGGGTATGTTTAGCACTTCTAAGTTACAAAAGCTGTCAAAGGGTCATTTGGTTCTGCTTTTTTGTCTTTACATAATGTACACTCTGGTTGCATGTTAAGGAGTGAGCACAGCTAAGTGTCAAAGTTAGCTATGATAAGTTTCTTATTTAGTCTATATAGGATTTGCTAACTCAAGTGTGAAAATAAACTATTTTTGGTTGTTGTTGCTGTTTCTGACACATGCAGCTTGACATAAAAAGACAAATTACTACTTTTAGTATTGTTTATGCTTTAGCTCTCCGCTCAGTACTCAGTTGAGTATTTTCTCTGTCTTCTTTGATCTCCAGACCTACCAGATCACCCTAAAAACATTTCATGCATCTACAAAATCGTAAAGAATGAAAGTGGAGTTGTGGTCTGCATTTGGAACAGAGGACGGGACACTAATCTTCGAAACAGTTCAGCGCTTTGGTGAGTCACCACCATACTGCTATAAAAACAAATATTCTGCTTGTCAGTTTTGCCTTCAAAACACATCGATAACAGTTTTTTCTGTCAACTGAAACTTTCAGGGTGAAGGGGGTCTCTGGAAGTCACTCGGATGGATCAACGTCATACAAAGTCTCCGATAAGGGAACCGAGTTGCTGTCGGTGAATTTCACTGTCTCCAGATCAGTCGAGCTCATCTCAGTGTGGGTTCAAACTGAAAACCCACTGGGTTCTGCAAACTCGTCCATCATTAACTACACACTCAGTAAAATTGGTAAGACTCATATAAGTTACCATCAACTGGAGACCAATGACTCCAGAGATGAAACTTGTGGAAAAAAAAAAGAAAAAAAAGCAAGAAAAGATTTTCAGGTTGACTGAAGGGTATGACAACGTAATGATGCTGTGGGTAGAATTTCACGCCAACTCTGCAGTGGAAACTGTTCTATACTTCAATCTTGAAGTTTATGGTTACTGATGATCACCCATGCTCTTTTCCAAATCCTGCCAATAATAATCCAGAGGAATCCCAGAAAGATGATTCTGCTCACACCGATGTTACGTTTTTAGCTCGGGAAACGTTTCGTCACTCATTCAACGGATGAGGGATGAAACACCTTTCCCACTGAAAACGCAACATCCAGATGGATTTCCTTACACGCTGGATGGAGCATGCATCAAGACAATACATATATGGCAAATATTAGGAACCTGTTTTGTTTTAGTGCTGTACAAAATGTTTGTTTTTGTCATTTATGTGACCACTTTGCGTTGATCCGAACAGTGATGCCGTCGACTCCCGTTCTGGGCAAGCCAGAGTGCTACTCCCGGAAGTGCATCATGAAAGTGGAGCAGCCTGTGAGGACTCAGCACTTGGAGATCCAGTACAGGGCAGAAAAGCAGACATGGACAACTTATCAGGACTCAGTAAGACATTTTAACTCTTCAGAGTTTGAGAATTTAGGGACTTTCAGTGAGAAAAGTAGAAGTCAGAGATATCACATGAACCTTTGAAGATATACAGTTAGACCAAATAGGTCTGTTACTGATTCAGATCGAGAGGCATATATGAGTAGCAGGACTGATATGAGTATAAGTGAATTGACAATGATGCTCAAGTCGTAAAAACAAGCTGGAATTTGTCCTTTTATCTTCTCTCAGGTGTTCTTACAATGGGTTAATTCGCGGATCACTTCCACATGCAAAACTCGTATCTATATGGCAATCTGAGGTTATATAACTGAAAAATATGTATTTATTATTAACTTACAGGTTGTGCAGATGAATTCCTCCCACTGGTCCATCTCTTCTCTGGAGCCCTACAGGTTGTACCATTTCAGAGCCAGATCTAAATTCAGCACCGGCCTGTGGAGTGAGTGGAGCACAAACATTTACGCATGGACTCAAGAGGAATGTAAGTACTCATGTGTTAACCTGCAGCTCCGGAAGGCTGTTTTAAGGTCTGCCTTTGCGTATTATGAAGCACTTCCTGACACTACACATTCTGTCTAGAGACGGATAATAAGGTACAGATACAGTATATCTGTGGCGCTTTATCTGTGCAGACCATCAGATAATACAATTGTGCTTCCTCTCAAACACATTAATTGCAGTTTGTCTTTCTTCCTCATTTTTCTGGACAGCAACGTGCTCTCTGGACCTCTGAAGAAGGCTATTTTGACTCCACACATTAAATGACCACAGATGATTATTATCATGACATCAAAGGCACAATGAAAATCAGCTTAGAGAGAAACATGACCCAATATGTTGCCTTTTCTTGTGAAAGTGGATCATTTCATAGGTGTTTTCATTTTTGCACTAGGCAGTGCTGTGATATCCTTTTTTGTGGTTGGTATCTGTATTTGAAAATATAAACACTCTGAATAGAAACAACTGAAACTGGCATTTAAAAAGTTGCAAGCGGCCAACCCTGAAATCTCATTTTACAACAGCACTTGAACTCATCAACAGGGAACCATTGTGACCATGTGACTGCTGTGTGTTCTCATTAATACTTAAATTTTCCTTCTTTTGAGAAATTACTGGAAGTGAAAGAAAGTAATAACTGGCAGTGCACTTTGGAATAGGGTTGACGCTAGCATACATGCGTCTTCTAGGAGGCATTGTACAAAGCACTCCCTCTAACCTCATTTACATTTATTTTACCACATCTTCCTACATTTGTACACAAATGACAGGGTGAAGTGACCTTTTCTTCCTCACTGGGTTACAACATCTCATGTACGGTCACACACTGCTGCCAGAGTTACTGTAGAGGAAACCACCCTCCCCTGTGTAAGACTTTAGCAAGTTTGGTTTAGACAGAACTTTCCAAAAACATCACAGAGTTTGTGAATAAAGCCTCATAGAATTAATTTTAATAATGAATAACTACAGTTTGCACCAACAGACCTTTTAACCACACTGTTTGTGCATTATTTTCTTTTTTTAATTAGATAAGGACTTTGATTCAAATAACACGGGGTTTCTTGGAATTGCTACTCATTACTGTCAGAGTTAAGATGGAAAGTTTAACAGAGCTGCACAATGGATGTCTGTCACTTTTTAAAATATTTCAAAGCATTTCATCACTGATAAGGAACCATCACACCGTTGATGCAGATGCGCTCATTTACTGAAATGAAAACCCACCCAGTTCACTAGCTTCTCTTGCATGAATTGAGTTAATATGTCCTGGTGACTTACTGCAGTTTGTTTTGTTTTTTTTAGCCCCTGCCAAAGAGCTGGATGTGTGGCTTGCATCTGATTTTAAACACATGAAAGTTTACTGGAAGGTAAGTCTTATTAGAAAACTTATACAGTTTTCACTGTTTATTATCCTTAACATGTTTGCTGCAGAGCTGAATTACATGAAATTGCACTGCACTTGACACATAGCACATAGCGCTGCTGTGTGTGCTTGAGTCTGAGGGTTTGAGGTCTACATGTATTCCCCTCTCCCCGTTCTGTGTGTCTGTGTGGGCATGTGACATTGTAACCATAGTAACACTTTCTGATCTTTGTGCTTTACTACTACTACTTTATTCTGCAGACTAAATGTCAACAACTGACCACCTCTGAGGTGTGACATTCACACTCACACAATCACCACTCTGGACCACACACACACACACACACACACACACACACACACACACACACACACACACACACACACACACACACACACACCTCGAAACTTTCAATGTCACATAAAGACACTGAGAGACAAGTGAAACCTGTCAGCAGATACCACAGTTTCAGTTTACAAGAAAGAGAGGAGCTGAACAGAAATGATGTGTCTTACATACTCATCTTGCTGTGATGTTGATTTTGAGCGGCATCTAAATCCCAGGCTTGTGTAATCATTTCCTTTGTCTGGTCTGCATCCTCCAGTCATCAAAAAAACTGATGTGATGCTTTTTTATTTCTTTGATTTCAGGAGATGAACGTTTCCGTCTCTAGAGGGAAGATCCTAGGATATGAACTCAGCATTTCTAGCTTTAGTGTCATCACCAACGTCAGTGCCAATGAAAGGAGTTGTCTAGTTGAACTTTGTGCCAGCTGTGATGTGACAGTGAGGGCTCGCAACTCCAAAGGGCTGTCCCCTCCTGCCAGAGTAACAACCCGTCGTACTGAAGGTAAAAAAACAAAGACATTTGACATATGATTCAGTATCTCTTTTTCCATCGTCTGTTCTGCAACCAGAGCTTCTGTGCTGAAACACTGATATGTCTTTGTTTGTAGTTATCTGGTTCACCAAAAACATATTTGGAATATGCTCTTCAAGGACAGATCTGGTCTAAAATTAGACCAAATTCGACTACAGCAAAATCCCCCCTGCAGTTTGAGTGAATGGCACTGATGGTCTCGTTACAGTGCATTCAGGCCACAGTGTCCTCACCTCGCCACTGAAAAAGCTGCTCACGAACAGCTGGAGGAATGCAATAAAGAGTCTGTCATGTTGACCTAGCATTCAAACTCTCCAGATCCCAATCTTACTGAGCACCCATGCAACAAGTCCGGCCCAAGCAGTAACCCTAGAGTGTCCAGGTGCCTGTGGCTGTAAAGCATTTTTATTCCTCATCCCTTGTCTCACACAATAAAACAAAGTCCCAAATTTTCATTGCCTTTAGTTTTCAAAACTCAGCATGGACACAGAGACTTCTCTAAAGTCTGGCTTTAACTTAGCGGCTCTTTAAGATAGTAAAGAAAAGGTGTGATTTGGTGGGTGGGACCACAAGGAAATTAAATCCAGCTACACCAAAGACAACTTGTGACTTGGGGGAGGGGCGTAGAAGGTGACTCTCACTCCATTAGTTCCTTTTTCCCAGGAATTAATTTTCAGTTTCGCATAGGGAAGATATGACACAGTGTATGTTAATGTCACCCTATAGATTAGATATATGACAATTTTAGTGTTCCTGCGTGCATGTTTTCTGGGTCAGATCTGTGTTGATGGCATGCTCGATCTGCTCGTATCAGGCCAGGTGGTTGTAATGTTGTGCATTATCAGCGTACACCAACATGTTGAGGCCCTCCACAAAACAGGGGCAGTTATTTATGTAATAATTCAGGTTGCAGTTTACCTTACACGTCTATTTGTTGCAAAAAATAAAACAATTCCTAACTGCCCTCGTGAAAAACTTTTCCCAGATGGTAATTCTGCCTTGTTTCTTTGTCAGGAGAATTATAAAAATCCACAGTCTGGTTCCCTTTCTTTTAATTTTAAGTCTTCTCATTAAAATGTTACAAATGTATTAGTAACACTGATCTATGCATTTGTGAATTACGTGACTACATGATTGCCTTGTTTTCGCTTCAGCCAAATCCCCTAACAACTTACAAGTAACAGCCAACAACTCCAATATCACCATCTCCTGGACAAAACCTGAAACTGCACCACCACCGACCACATATGTAGTGGAGTGGTACCCAGATGGCAACAAGTTGGAGGAGCTCAGATGGGTCAGGCTGGGCGAGAACAAAAACCACGCTGTCATTTCAGGTAGGAAGTGAAAAATGAAGCAGGAGAAAAGCAAAGCCTCTAATGAGTGATCTGTCACTTTTTTAAAACACACATTTTGCACATTTCTTTTTTCTCTTAAAGTGCTTCTGTCCTCCTTTCTGCAGATGTCCAGCCATATGAGTGCTATGACGGAGCGGTGTATGTGCTCTATAATGAGAGTTCCATTAGTTGGAAATTTAAAGGTGTTGCCACTTTGGAGTCAGGTAAGACATACAAAACAGTCAATATTCCTTATTAAATATTAAATATTTTGTTAATGGTCATCATATTAAGCAGTGTTTTGGGTTGTGCTTGTGGTTTGCAGCTCCAGAAGCCGCCCCACGTGTCCAAGAGAAGGTTGAGGGAAGAAACAACGTGAACATTACCTGGAGTGAGCTTGACAGGAGTCAGCGCAGGGGTTGCATTACCAAGTATACTATCTATTTGGAGACCATGGGGAACACTAAAATCTGTAAGGAAGAGTTAAACTGCAGTTGTTTTATTTTACTGACATTTTCAGAAAAGGCCAAGGTGAAGAAAATGAGAATGCTAAATCGAAGGGACCACATTAATATTTTATTCAAAAGCTTGTTATTTCAATATGGTTCCAGGCATTAAAGCATTTTTCTTGTGAAGCGATGTAACCAAATGAAACATAAGAGAACAGATGATTAAAAAAGCATACAGATCATACAGAGGATTCATCAGCCATTAGTTTGTGAAGTTCAGCATTTCTTCTGTTGCCAGCATGCCGTTTGGAAACCGGACACAATGAGTGAAGGGTGGGCCTCACAAAGAAACCACAGATTGCATGTGCATCTATAGAGTTGTGACTTATGAATCACAAGACAGCCACACCTTAAAGTGTAACATTTACCCAGTTTGTGCTACTTAAACGGGTCAGTGTAAGCATAGACAACCAGACCAACCTCACCCCGGCCGCCTCCTCCAGCTCTTCTGAAGAGGGATGCCAAGCTGTTCTCAAGCCAACTAAAATATATAATCTCTCCTGGGTCTACATCAGGGCCTCCTACAAGCTGGGAAGCCCCAAAACCTCACACCTGTGAGGCACCTTAGCCAGACTTCCAAACCACCCCAGCTGGATCGTTTCAGTGTGGAGGAAAAGCAACTTTATGCTGAGTCCCTCTCAAATGACCGAGCTCTTCTATATACAGTCAGTGACTGAAACATATTTAACAGAAACTATGCACACTGACAAAATGTTCTGCCTCTGCTGTATGTGTTTATACATTTTCAGACTCTACGCCAGCATCAGAGAGGACGTATATAATTAAAGACCTGCCTCCAGCAGAGTACAGACTGTGGATGAGTGCTTCAACAGCTGCAGGAGATGGTCCTGCAGGTCAAAAGATCAAGTTCTTCATTGCACGTAAGCAGCCTCTTTTTTACACTTAGTTTCTTTCAGGGAGGAGTTCAATCCCACTCTTGGGTTTGTAGAGTAAATCTGAAACTGCACTAGTGACACGGTAAAATAGGAGGTCTGCATGCCATGCAAGCTATTTCCAATGCAATCATTTTGCTAAGCTAAGCTAAGCTACCTGGTTGTTGAGTGTTGCCTTGAATTTAACAGGTCTGTAAGAAGTTCATGTCAATTATCACATCTGTAGTACTGTGTTAATATTAAATAAATAAAAAATAAAATATTAAATAACTTATTATCACTAAATTTATTATATACAAGTAATTGTAAAGTTTCACATTAAAGCTTTGTTTTAAGTGAAACTGTTTAAAAACACACTATTATACTAGTATATACTATACTATACTATACTCAGACTGTTTGCTTTTTGGTTTTCAATCCAAGTGATCTTCGTTAAAATAGTCCCTGATACTGATGTATAATTTTTTTTTAAATGTACATATACAGTAATGAGGAAAATAAATTAGTCACAGCCTTCTATGCAGTCCTGTGAGAAAATAAGTCCAAACAATGACTTAGTGTCTCATAACTATTATAAGCAGCAGTAAACCTATTTTCTGTATGACTCTTCTTTTTAAAGTTGCTTCAGTTCATTGAAACTTGGCATTTATTTACTTCAGCCTACTCCTTTTCAAACAAATAATGGAATGATATTTTGTAATGATTGTGAAGGCACATGTTTGAAATGTTTGAAATAAAAATGAACTGAACTGAACTGAACTGAATTTATTTATACTTAGCTTTCTTGAAGTACTTCCACCGCATCAGTTGGGTGGAGAACTGGACTGTGGGCCTTTGAAATACCTAATGCTTTTACTTTTCAGCCATTCTGTTGTAGATTTGCTGTCCTGTTGCAAGAACCTGCAAAGAGTTAAGCGTCCTAGACGCGCTGTAACAGAGGAAATAAAGGTGTATTCCGTGATCTTACATCTTTTTATTTTGTTGCCACTGTTGCAGATGACACCCAAGCGTTCCTCCTACCGGTGTGTATTATCAGCTCCGTGGCTGTGGTGATTCTTGTGTGTTTGTACCAGAACTCAACCGTAAAGCAAAGGTACATGTGCAACATAAACTCTATAACGCAGTTACACCTTATTATTTTGTTGCTATAAAAAGTTTTCTCCTTCTCCCTCAGGTCTTGGGAGCTTTTTCAGTGTTTCATGCTAGATGTTGTGCCAGATCCTGCAAACAGCAAGTGGGCCAAAGAGTATACCCAAGACAAGGTAAACGTATAAAAGTTAAGAAGAATTCAGGTTGGACTGCATCTCTTATTGTTCGTCATTTGAGCTCGTGTCTCTGTTCCAAACAGGGCAACATGAACCTGCCGCTCCCACCATGCAGCTCCAGTGAACCCAGGGAGGAAGAAAAGCTCATCCTGGTGAATGTGGAGGAGCTACCCAAGCAGAACAGTGAATCTAGAAAACCAATCTTGCGTATGTCTCCTTCAACCAGGCTGAGCTCTGAGACTGAGCCGGAGTCGGTCATTCCAACCACGTACATTAAGAGTTTGTCCCACGACTCAGACAGCTCCGATCACACGCACACGTCTCTGGACACAACTGTTGATTATATTTCATCACACGAGCCTGGAAATTTGGACGAGGAAGATGATGAGGAGAAATGTGGAGAGTTTCTGGACATGCCTTTCATCTCCAATCACAACATCTTCATAGAGCCGCTGGTGTTTGGAGGGAAGCTGACTCTGGATGCAGTGAAAATTGACTGCAGTGACTTCTTTCAAAACGCTTAGTAAAACTGAAAGCAAATGAAACCTGCTTTTAGAGGACGAATGCTGATAAGCCAACAGCCCAGAAACAAAGAACTGCATGAACTACCTCCATGCTCACTGAAATCAGAGAACTTTTGCTTAAGTCTGAGCTTCAGTTATGCAGTAACAATTTTAAACCTAAAGGGTATTCTTTTCATGTCATGCATTACAATTGTTTTCTCTTCAAAACGGCAATGGACACACTAATCGCTTGACTACAATTAACAGGACAGGCTTGCAAGAGATGTTGTCATTTCTGATCTGGCTGAAGAAATTTCCAAAGGCCCAATCAGACGTTTCATAGAAGGAGAAGCAGAGAGATAACTTGGTTCCTGATGCAAAAATAGATTTCAGACATAATCTGCTTTTCTGTTTGTGCTTTTCCTGCTATGACATGTAGACATGTCCTCTCCTTTGTAAAAGATCATCCCAAATGCATACTCTGTTATAGCCTTGACTATCCCGTGCATATGCATTTATCCTACCTCAGTCTTAGCTCATCTACAAAAGGAGGAGGTTAAACTGGACCATTTGGAACTAACTGCAACTTTTTAACTTGAGACAAATTCAACAGCCCAGCAGTGTTGAGAGACAATAGCTAATATTAGCCTGACAACACAAAGCCAGTAAAAACATGCTGATGTTTATAGAATATGATTATTACACTCAACAAACACTTCATTAGAATATCTGTATATCTACTTGTTTGTGCAGTTATGGAAACAGCCAGTCAACTTGGTACAGCATACACTCCTGCAGATAAACATTCAGGAGTTTCAGAATGAGGGAAAGTATGATCTTTGAGACCAAACACGATTCTCTGTTTCAGGTTTTCAGTTTACTCTAATACCAAAAAATCGTGGGAAAAGCTTTATCTTATCTCTGCACTGAGCAGAAAACCATCTTAGACATGTCGGATTTCTGCATCAGGAATCAATTCTGTTAGCTGAAAACAGAAATCTGAAACTGCAGCCAGCACAGGCTCACCAACACTGGTAAACACCGTGTGCCCTGACGATTATTCACATCTGCTGAGGCAACAGTTGTAGGATTCATGTTCCCAGCTTGCTTTGAGTCAAACACCTGACAACAGTTGCACAGTGACTTTGGACCCTGCAATCATCTCAGGACTTTATGGTGTGCATCTCTTTCTGGTCACAATTTTCTACTTTTAATGCTAAATTCAGCATGTCACAAAGCAGAAGTTACCTTTAATTGTTTAATTAACGTGATAAATTTAGTGGCCTCCCCAGTCCCCAGATCAACATCCAGTAGAACACTACTAGCTCATTAAGAAAAGGCAAGTAATAGCAAGAATATGTATCTGATTAATATAAAAATTATGTGATGCATTTCTATCAAACATGGCAGAAACAAAAAAGGGATACTTGTAACATCCACATTTATCAGTTCTATCTTAATTTAAATGACAATTACCACTGAACACAAAGTAAAGCTGAATCAGATACATTTTGCAAAGATGTAAAAGTGACAGATGCCATCAGAAATAAAGTCTTTAAAGCCGCAAACATGAACTTCATGAGAGGGTGAAAGAAAATCAAAACGAATATATTTGGATGTGGATATATTTCATATATTCATTTATATTTTCTGTTGTTCCAGGGCTGGCATAGCAAAGAAAAAAAAAAAGAGTAAAATTTGATGAATGTACAGTGCTATTCTTTTATGTTTTTCAAAACAATCTTGTGTTTTGAGTGACCTCTTTGATGATTTTGCACCCTTTGACTATGACTGTCTTTATATGGGAATCGGCGTAGCTCATAAATATATACTTAATTTACTTCGATGTCAATACCAATAAATGAGTTCATCATTCAGACTTTGTATGGGTTTTTTTTTCCTGGATGTCATATGGTCCACTGACTCCAAAGATTATAATTGTGGTGCCAGAGTCGTACAAAGCAAACCTAGTTTAGTAACAAGAACACCCAGAGAGCACTTCTCTGATGTTTAATCATATATTTATCACAGTATGATGACATCATCTGTTCTCTCATCATTTGTGCTGACGTCAGCATTGTTAATATCAAAATCTAGTTTAGTATATTAATCTTTTTATGTCATTAGGAAGTCATACAATGTTAGATTGAAAAAAATGTTTCAAAGAATTCAAATAAAGACTAATTTAGTATATTCCTGGAAACTAAAAGCTTTTTCCTAATTCATGTGACCCTAAACGTTGATCTAGGACCTTGAAGCATTACATACAGAAATGGTGTATTTTACTATCTTTACCCATATGATGGGAGCAATATTTGGCTTCTAAAAGCTATAAAGGTTGAATAATGAAGGTCAAGGTCAAATGAAGCGTACAAGGTTGAAATCTCTGCTCAGATTCAGTCAAATCAATCTGTCAAAATAAAAAGAAGCCACGAGTTTCTCATGGTAAATAAAGTAATCAGTAATCATTGAGTCAGTAATCTAGTCTCATGATGCACTGAGGGGTTTTTTCTTCCGTCAGGTGATGTTCTTTATACACTTCTCTGCATTTAATCACTGCTTATTATTCATCTCTGACTCTTTTCCATAGTGTGTCTTGGTCCTGTTTTCGTCCAGACCCCAAGCCGTCACAGCAGTTGGCTGCCCTTTCCTGAGCCTAGTTCTGTTTGGTTCCTTTTAAAACAGTTTTTCTTTCTCACTGTCACCAACGTGCTTGCTTATAAGGTGAGTTATATGAGTGTTGGGGTTTTCCGTGTTCTTTGCTGCTATATGAAGGAAACTGAATTGAATCTCATCTTAAACCAAGCACTTTGCAACCTGTTCTAATGGAGCCTACCTCTTATTTTGTATACATTTTTCCTGTTGTTTATTCTTGCTGTCTTACTATTTATATTTTAAACCTGCACAGCTGGTGTTGAGCACTCACAATTTTGTTGTACATGGACAATGACAGTAAAGGGCCTTTCTATTCTATTGTAGAGTATGCCTTCCACTTACTAAATGCAAAAGAACCCACATAAGCAGTAACTGAAGCTGCTGGCAGAATCTCTAAAGGGAGGAGTGTTTTTATTTTTTTTTTTATATATGTTTTTTTTTTAATTTATTTATTTATTTAGATTTAAAGCAGTCTAATTTTGAGCCTCTGAAAAAAGGGCCTATTATTTATTAAAACAGTTAATGAAATACTTTTGTTAAATTCCTCAAATTAAAGCTGAAAGTCTGCTCATCATTAACAAATATCATTAACAAATATCTGAGTATTGCACTTGCAGCAAAAACACAAAAGCTGTCTTTCCCCAACAAACTGCATTCTTTAAAAGCAGTAGCAACAATTTCCCTTCAGGGACAAGTAAAGTATCTCTCTACAAACTCATTTCAAACATGGTCAGGGTTTTAAAAATGTTTCTCTATGTAATAGTAACTCCAGAGCCAAAAATACAGGATGCAATCTGATCTACATGTTTGGTTTCAAACTATAAGGACTTCTGGCTTCATCTCAGCAAATTAGCATCAAATGATTATCCCAGACACCACGCTGGGTCTGTGCACAGGCAGCCAATTTGTTCACATCTTTTGTTTGCAAAAGCCAACCTTCAGGACAAAACTGGCCTAAAGGAGTGAAGAAATCAGGTTGTTTCAGAAAACTGAGGGGCTACACTAAGGTCCAGCGCAAGTCAAATGACTAGAGTAATAATGCAACACTAGCCTAGTAGGGCAAGGTGAAAAAACAGCTAGATATCATAACAGGTCCCCCTAATTGAACACAGTGGTAGCATACATTTAAAAAGTGATGCGGTCAAAAGGGAATTTAAAAGAAATGTACAGCAAAAGCGTAAAATAATAGTGCCTTTGTGCAGGCAGGACAAAAAAAAAGAAAAGACAATGCAAAAAAATTTATCGACCACCTTTATTTACCGACAGAGGTCTCCAATAGCAGGGCTAGAATTCACACATTTGTAGAGAACTTCTGTTGTTCCACACAATGGACAACTGTATTTCTTTCAGAGCAATTATGCAGTGGTGCCACTGTGGAAGCTACAGGGCAAGTCAACAGTGGAGGAAAATATCAGCACAGAACAGACTGCAGAAACAAACTGAAGCTGGGCTGAGTTTACATCTGTAAAAGGATACCAGAGTGGAGTGTGTAAACAGTTGGAGAAGGTCAAATCTCAACTGTGTAAAAACACTTCCTCCCCTTATCGCTCTAAAGTAAAAAGAAAGGCATTAATTGACTCGCACATGGCCAGTGATCAAAGATGAAATGGGCAAGGAGGAAGATGCATTAGACCAAGGATTGCACTTCAAATAACAAGTAACGAGAAAATGTGAAATATCTTTGAGCTAATAAATTCACCTGACCAAAGTTTCATGATCAGCGCAAATTTAAGAGTCATCACCAGCGTGCTCCTCCAAAATGACCTAATGTTACTCCTTCAAAACATCTTCAGTACAAAAAGAACCTTAAATTCAGATTTAGGCGCCATTTCATCAATGCATTCAAAGATAGGTAGCACCTTTTGACCAAAGATCAAGGTGCATCCTATTTGCACCATGTGAAATACAGTCTCTGAAAGAATCTATGAAAATAGTTACGATTTACAGGCTGAAGATCATACAAGAATAGACCTCCTGTACAAAATATAAAACAATATCCCAGTGGTAAAGAAAAAAAAATCCATAAATCTCAATGACTGAAGCTGTAACGTCATCTGAAATACCTGGTGTGTCAGAGCTTACGAGCTTGGGTTGGAGCTCCACAGTGCCTAGTTTAAAGCGAGAAAGCAATGGCACACACCACACTAAAGATACTCTTTCAAAATGCATATTTTCAAGCAGCAATTACAAAAATTTATCAATGGACAATGCATAACCTCTGAAAAAAATACTGTATGAAAACATCCCTGCTACTTTGTTTCCAAGTACAAAACCTCTACCAATAAGTTGCTCCAGAGTAGCAAGAAGTCCTTTTATTTTTTTGTTTTTTTTGTTAATTTCTGTTTTTTTTTTCCATCTTCGTTTTGTTTTTATTGGGTAAAACTCAGTCCTCACATTGAGTGTCATAGTAAATGACAGTCTTCTCCATTGGTTCACTCTGCTGAAGGATCCAGGAACATGCAAGCCTCGTAGTGGAGGTGCTCAGGAGGCTCCTGTAGGCCTGAGGATTAGCAACCATGGCTTAAGCCAGGGCTGGGAAGGCCTCTGGGTCGTCCACGTTTGGCACAGACGTAGATGACTGTTAGAAAAGGTGGACAACAAGTACAAGTTAGAAAAGATGACTGATTAATGGAAATGGTCCACTGCAATAATACAGAAATAAATTGACTGCCATCAGTCGTAAAATGATTTAACAGCAGAGGGCAATCTGTTCTTTAAATGAAGGGCTGTACAACTTCTATAAAAAAGGACGTTCTATATGACAAAAAGAGCAAATATCAGAATCACTGGTAATTTAAACATTTCGTGTTGTGCATCCCAACTTCCTGCGCATAAACCTGGTTGTTGCTGATATAACAGCAACTAAGCTGTGCTTAATGCCCCATACCTTGTCAGACCTTCCACCACGCATTGGCCTGGTGGCTTCGCCGCGGCCACGACCACCTCCACCTCCACCTCCACGGCCACCACGTGGTCCACCACGTCCACGGCCCGGACGGCCCAGGTCTCCAAAGTTGATCTCCAGCTGTGACGTAATGTCATTGGCTGGCTTCCTGCAATGGTGCTCATCATCTCCCTAAATTACAAAAACAAGGGTTAAAAATTAAGTTTTATTGTTTTGGTATATCTGCAACATAAATGTTCTGCTAGCATGCATGTCTGGATTTCATATACTCAGAGTACATGCAACTGTAGAAATTTTACCTTCGGCTCATCAACCTCAGGTTCAATCAGATCACCCTTCTTATCCTGCAGTGGACAGGTACAAAGACACAAGCCAACATTAACACACTGATCAAAATAATGTGCTTCCACCAACAAATTCAAATCTCTTAATAAGATAATACAGTTAATATAAAAACATCCTGTCGATTCCCGTTAAAAATTTATGACTCACACCTATAATGTGAAACCCAGTTTTAGTGACATGTTCTGCACATTGACTGAAAATCCTATGATGGAGTACTGCCTTAGAAAGTGAATACTGGCTAATACAATTTTGCACAACACTCCGATTCACTTTTTCTTTTAAAGGCATATTGCAAAAATAAAACTTGCATCATTGTCTGATAAGTACAACTACTTCCTGTTCTATGTTGAAGTTCTGACTTTGAAGTGCAGCCATGAAAACCTTTTGCACCGGTGCAACACTATTAAAGTCAGTTTCATCTCACGGAGAAAGAATATTTAACATAACCTCCAACACATGGGAGTTTCCATAATCTTCCCTAATTCCTGGCTAAGCTGTTGTCTCACCTATTTTGGAAGTGTCAATATACTACATTGGAAGAATAATTCTTGAATACTGGATACCTGTTAAAATGTAGCAACAAATAATTTCTCCAACCGAGAGCAGACCTTTTGTTTTTACTCACTTCTGCCTTGGACTTGTGGAGCACAAATCCTTTGTTCCAATCAGCTCCCTCGTTGGGCTTGCGGATGTTGAATTCTACCTTGGCGCGGTCCTTGTCCTGCATGGCCTTCCATTCATCCAGAGTCATCTCCTTGGGGCCTTCTTCCTTCACTTCTTCAACCTCATTCTCCCTTCAACATGAACACACCCAGATAAGCGTTAGAATTAATAACACTGTCTTTCAGTGTAACTGATTTAGTATGGATGTGCATGTGTGGCTACAAAATGCACATCAAAAGTTGTGAATCTTTTCACAGTGAAAGTGAAGTCTCATTGAGGAACACAGCAAGGTGAAAAAAATTACTTGTTCTCAGAGTCGGCAGCTGGATGCTCCTCTCCTTCAGGGTTTTCTTCAGTGACGTTTGATTGGTCAAGCTCACTGCAAGGAGGGGCAGGGAAGCCATGAAAATGAGGATTGCTCTGCATGCATCAATTTTAGTAAGCTTTACCCAGAACAGCACATGTGTCACCTAAGAATGGCATACTAATAGATCATTTAATGTATCTCTTGCAGACGAGAGAGTTATCGCTATCAAAGCGTAAAGGTGTTATTTAACTATCACAGAAGTTTCTTCTGTTCCTAAAGTAAGAACTTACTTCAGTTCATCCTTAACGGTGCCCCAGTTGTGAGATCCACTTCCACCACGCTTCTCTTCTCCTTTCAAACTACTGAAACAACATCTGGATTAGCCAGGATCATAACATGATCACTGCATCACAACACACACAAAGGTCTTAAAACCAGATGCATTAAGGGTATTTCAATGAAGCGATATATAAGAACAGTGAGCGGAAAAAAAATATATATTACTTACGATTTGTCACTGCCGCTGTGCCGATCAAATTCACGTTTTCCTCGGGAATCAAAGCCATCGCTGCGACCCATGCCGCGACCCCTGCCTCCGCGGCCTCCCCTACCGCCACCACGTCCCCTCATTGGCCTGTCGCTGACGGGCCTAAAGAAATTAATGCAGAACAACTGTTACAATCACAGTCTGGCCAAGGTCCTTAGCCAATGGGGAAAACATTTTTATTGTCCAGTTGGGGGCAGTAAAAACAAGTTTTCACCATTACAACATAACACTCTTATCTCCGGTTTTGGTTTCTACAAACTCCTGAGGGAGTCCTGAACAGCTAACTGTGTCTACTGCTTGGTGCTAAGCTTTCTGTTTGCTTGGTTTTTTTGTTGTTTTTCCTTTTCCTGCTGCCTGCTGTAAACAAAAACTGAGAATATGAAAGTGAATCAATCAGCTGAGCAATGACCTAAAGCTCCCTGTAAGACTCCATACAACTGAGTGGGACTGCACATACAACTGATTTTTTTTAAAAGGTTCATAAAAATCCTGATAGTAGCTACTTAAAAGTTGATTTGCAGATGACTTTATTTTTTTCAGTTTCCTACACAGATTTTTGTGACAATAAAATATATGTGCCTGCCGCAGTTTGGGCAAGACTACAGTCTCTTATCATGGTAAAAAACGCCTAAACAGTTGTAGTCCCACCCAATAATGACAACTATTTTGTGAAAGCAGAAGACACCCTGTTGGAAATTAGTCTGCTCAGAAAATAAACTCACTTCTCCACTGAAAATTCACCACCCTCAGGCTTCTCGCCAGAGTCGCCAGCAGGCCTCTCGAAGCGGCGAGGTGGCCGCCTGTCCGCTGGCCGTCTGTCTGTTGCGGGGCGTCCTTCTCCCTGGCCGCCCTGGGGTCTGGACCCCTCACCCTCCGGCTTCCGGCCCATCCTCCTCATTCCAGCACCTAGGATTGACCACAACAGGAGGATCAGATGACCATTAGCAGTGAAAGTGACAGATTGGGACCAAATGTCGAGTGTGATAAAAGACAAAGAAGATGTGTTTGTTGTGTTTAAGTGGAGCAAATAATTCCAATTAACATGCAAAGGAAGTTGACCTACTTTTGTTTTCTAACCTGGAAAGCCATCTGATAACTTAATCACTCGTTACTCCTTCCTTTCACAGGCCAGCCATGTGAATTAACACCTACACAGTGTTTAACCCTGTATGGCCCATCTAACTGCCACTGACCCAGTGTGACACAACACCACCCACCCATTGCTTAACTCACCAGCTACCAAAATAGACATCCACCACTACACAGGAGCAGCTGGTTGCACCATAGTCAGCGCACCTGTCTCATCTTCTCTCTTGCAAACAGATATGAGCCTACTTGGCAGCCTGAAGTGAAGATAATGGCAAACTAACCTCCTGGAACTAGGTCAAATCCTGACGCTGGAAAATTTAAGACAAACAAGTTGTAAAACAAAAATATATTGAATGACTTGTTAACTATACATGATGTTATATATGACAATTAAATATCTGGGGGGAAATGGAAACCGGAGATACAAGCGCTGTGAATGTACGTCGACCGCGTGCATCGCGGCTGCATTATGTGCCAATGGGAAGTGGCGGGTTAAGAGCCTGTGCTTTAACACGCCCCACACTACAACCACGAGGTTCATCCGCGCGAGAGCAGTGCAGGCTCCGAGGTCCAATCCACCTGCCGATCCGCCACGAGCGTACACATGTACTCATATTACGTTACTTCAATCATTGCACGTGCTAAACTTCCTTCTCCTTAAAGCGCCTGCCATTAATATACAGAAAGATATTTTTCTTTTATTTTTAAAATAATTAACTGCTTCCTAAAAACTGCTTTCTGGGTCAGCTCAGCCACAAGTGGGGGTCTCTGGAAGCCCATCGTGGCAAGCATAAACGTATAAACCCGGAGATACACCCCCGGCCAGTCAGGCTTTCAGGTTCTACCCGCTCAACAAGGCCCACTGGAGGGGGGAGGGCAAGCCAAAACACGTCGGGCAGCAAATTTTTTAAGCCCAACGGATCCCACTGCAGAACACGTTTGTTTAAATGTCATTGTTCGGGTAAATGACAGCCAGCAGGGGCACACAACAGCCATGTGGACCGCATGTCACGGGGAGGGTGGCTTGTGAACCATTGCTAGCTAGTAATCAAGCAGCTTAGCCTGTTAGCTCAATGTTAAGCATCTGCTTTAACTGTGCGAGACATGAAACGTGAAAATTATATTTTACCATCTTTCTTGAGCGGGACGGCCTGGGTCTCCTCCTTCTTATCGGTCAAGGGGGTCTTTCTCTCTTTCTGAGACTCCTTTTTAGGCTGCTTGGCAGCCTGGGCTGCAGTCTTGGCGGCACCAGGGGCAGAAGCCTCCTTCTTCTTCTTTACTTCGGCTTGCTTCAGCAGCTCAAACGGATCCGACTCGTCGTCAAATAACTGGTCGAACCGATTGGTTATGGCACAGCCAAAACCTTCTTGCATTTGTCCGGGCATGATGGCGCCCCTTCAGCAGGATTTTCCTCCGATTCTACGAGGCTTGGTGCGAGCACTTCGCTAGGTGAAGCCACAAGATGGCTGGGAAAGGACCGTCTTCTCTTCCGGCGCGATAGACATCCGGGACCTCTGGGTTGGCGCGGGTGGGGTGTGTAGTTTCTTTGGACGATCAAATCACTAGACTGGGTTACTGATAGGCAATTGAAGAAACTCGTTTACCCACAATGCAAGAGGGGCTAGTGTTGCTATCCGGTGTAGTCTGTAAAATAAAGCATGAGTGCCCTCATTTACACTGCGTGCTCTTGTTTTGACTTTTCAGAAATGTCCCCAGTCCTCGAAACTGTCTTGAAAAGCACTGCAGACTGGTTTCCACACTAATGAGGGCCCAAATATTTGGTCAGGCTTATTATATATTGCCTCACATATCTCGAAGGGAAACAGCAGGTGCTCCTCTTAATAGAGGCACTATAGTTTTGTTGGAAAACAAAAGGAAGTGGTCAAAGATTTCACTTAAATTGTTAAAGTTTAAGTTTACGGTAGAGTTAATATACAGAGTATAGGTATGTTAGTACAGCTCAGAACAAGCATTCGCACAATATCGGGGCCTAGCCCCCATTTAAAGCTGGCAAGTAGCCTACTGCAAGTATAAACAGCACTTCACATTTGTATTTAGAGATAGCTTTATCAGCACTGCCTGATGTAGGTGAGGAAACCTGCAAACAGTGCTATACAAAAATGCATTGTGGTGGTTTAAGACTGTAACACAGGGCTACAATTAAAAATTATTTTTCTGCTTCCTGATCACTTATTTTTTTGCGTATCTGTCACACTTGCATGTTTCAGATCATCAAAAAAAAATTTTTACACAAACATAACACAAGTGAATATAAAAATCAGTTTAAAATGATGTTTTATTGTATTAGTCTAAGAAAGCTATGCAAATAAACCTGGTCCTGTGTGAAAAGGTAATTACCCCCTGGACCTAATAGCTGGTTGTGCCACCCTTTGCAGCAAGAACCAAAATCAAGCGCTTGTGATAACTGGCAATAAGTGTTTCAGAACGCTGTGGAGGACATGTGGCCCAACCCTCTTTGCAAAATTGTTTCGATTCAGTCACATCGGAGGGTTTTCAGGCATAAATGGCCTGACCTTATGTGTATGTTCTTTAAGGTCATGGCAAAACAAAATGCAATCAGATTTAAGTCCAGATTTTGACAAAACCTTCATTTTGTTCTTGTTTAGTTGAGCTATTCAAGTAGTATATTTGCTAATGGTTTTCAGATTGTTCTGCTGCATAACCCAAATGTTCTTGAGCTTCAGAACATAAACTGATGGTCAGACATTCTCCCTTAAGACTGTTTGGTAGAGAGCAGCATTTATGATTCCATCAGTTAGGACAAGTGATCCAGGTCCAGAAGCAGGAAAGTTGCTCCAGACCATCACACTACCACCACCATATTTGACTCTTGAAATCTTGGAGATCACTGAAATGTTTTTGACATTGAGAAGGAAAAGTGGGAAGGAAAAGCTCAATTTTAAAAGTAATCACTGTTCCAAGTTGTATCCATTTATGGAAAATGGGTCCCTTTGTGGTTTGTTGGAGTCTCAAAGACATAGAGATGGTTTTCCAAGACTTTCAAGACTGATAGATGTCAGTGACTTTGTTTCTCAGCTGCTCCTGAGTTTCTTTAATTTGTGGTATGTTGTGCTGTTTTTTGAAATCTTTTAGCCTACTTCGCTTTGTCAGACAGGTTCTGTTTAAGTGATTCAACAGGCCTGATAATCCCGCTTGGGTGTGGTTGGTGAAAATGAACTCAGCTTTACAAAAAAATGTGGTTAAAGAAAGTTAGTTCATGATTTAACAAGGAGACTAATTAATTTTTCACATGGGCGCAGGAATGTTTGGATAACCCTTAATAAATGAAATGATCATTTAAAAACAGCATTTTGTATTCACTGAGATTATCTTTGTCTAATAAAATGCATTTGATGATCTGCAACATTTTTGTGACATTTTCTTTTAATCAGCAGCTGTTCCACAGCACAGAATGAGTTATTTTCACCACCATGTTTCTGGTTCTGATATATTGTATTTGTTTACTTGGAAATTGAGAAACGGACACATTAATAAGGAGACAGTGAGTAGTTGAGCATCATGCATCATCAAGAAAATGAAAACATTTAGAGTTTTAGTATGATGTAAGACTAAACACATGCACCAGTCTCAGTCTTATTTAATGTGTTGCTGGGATTAAATTAAAAATAACAACCTATACCTTAAAAAATATTCTCCAGTTTCAACATTTAATATGTTGTCTTGTCTGTAATATTTTCATTAAACAAACACGTTATAAATGATCTCTAAATTCCTGCACTTTTATGTGCATTTATATTTTGCAGTGCCACGTGGTAGTTGGAAACTTGGTTGTGCTTCATGTATGATTATATATATATATATATACCCTGTAGCCAATAAGCAAATATTAAATAGGCATATGTAATACTGTGAGTGGCTGAAAAGACAACCGAACACAAAGCAAGACCACACATTAAACAGAAGCTTGATGTTTTGTTGCTGGTTCTCCTCGGTAGTCTTAAAAAAACAAAAAAACAGTAACTGTTTATATCGAAATTTTGAGAATCTTAAAAACTCCCATAATAGTCGACTTTAAATCGTCCGGGAATTTTTTTTCTTCCTATATCTGTCTCGCGTTTCTGAGTGGTCCAGCTCGAACGGTGATGCCACTTTTGCTGACTTCCCCCTCGCGACCAGACTTTCGGTAGTCCGTTCAGTAACTCCTGCATATGCGCAAAATGACGTCCGCAGTCACCAAAGCTATGATAGAGTCCTACGCGCTCATGATTATGGTCATGGGCACGTTTTTCATCTATTTCTGCGGGATGGTTTGGGCTTTTTGCAATCCGAAACTGAGCGGAGCAGAGGAGGAGTGCGAGACTGGAGACCAAACAACGGAACACGGAGATGGCTGCTGGGTTTCTGCCCCAGATCCTCCGGAGAGGTATTTCGAGAGCGCTTGTGCGCACCTGCCGGCACCTCCGTACACCGCCGAGAGGCTCACACGAAGTACCTATATCAACTTTTGGGAAGACACAGATAGTCTGCTGTCAGACTGCACTGCGTTTTGCCGTGAGGACCATGGGATTAACAACCAGATTGGAGAAAGTGGAGAAAATGCATAGTGGTGATCACATTTATTTCTGTGTATTTAGACTCCAAAACTGTGTTAGTAGCTGTGTTAGTAGGTTCTGATAATTTGTTAAGTCTCTGAATAAGAATTAGTGCAACAGGCAGTGCTTATTTGTATTGTTAGATGAAAATGTGTGCTGTCACAACATGCACCACACTCATCAGTTCCCATTTAAAATTCAGCCTTGCAGGTTGCTGTGACAGGTAGAGGTGTGTTATTTTTCTGACAGCCAGAGCACATAATCCTCCTAGGAGACCTGTGAGACGGGAATAAAATGTTTTCCATCAAGAACTGGGTGATCTGCATCAAGATGATCCTGCAGGATTTGGGGGATCACGGTGGGCTTTCCTTTTGTTCGTCCTTCAGTTTCTTCCTTACTTCTCTTTCTAGCTGCAGTAATTTCTCATACAAAGACTCCGATGTCTCCAAGTCAATGTCCATCTGTGAAGAGACACAGAAGACATATGTGGAACTACATTACAGACTGTTTTGACTCAACATTAGTTTTTAATGTAAATTTTTACCCGCCGTACCTTACGGGGCTGTGTGTAGTTGTTCCCTAGCCCAGATGTTAAGCTGTGATACTTTGCATATGGGTCCAGCGATTCAGGCTTTTGTTTAAATAACCAAAACTGAAAATAAGAACAGAATTGAGAACATGAATTTCACCTGAACTGTGTGTTGGAAGTGTGAATTTCTGTTTTACTTACCAGAACTTCAGCTCCATTATAAGGTGTCAATGTGAAAGTGTTTGTGAACATTCTTATCTGTGAGTTTGAAAGAAATACACATCTCAGATAGAGCCAAACACCCAACTATGCATTTGTAACAACTGTGTCACTCACAAGCCAGAAGATAGGCGTAAACAGTGTCCAGAGGAATGCTGGGAAGGAGGGCAGGATGTTGTAGGTCAGATTGGTCATCACAAAACCAGGACAAATCACAGATGAGTACAAACCCTAAAAAAATAATGAGCACCAGGGTCACTTTCATCAAAATATTAGGAGCTTAAAAAAAGAAATGCAATTTCTGGTGTGAGTCAGTCATGGCATGTGAGGTGCATGAGCTGACCTGTTTATTGTAGTGTGTGTTGAGTGTGAGGCTGAGCAGGTCAGAGGCATATTTGGAAGAGCTGTAAGGCTGAGTGCCTTTTTTATGTTGAATGTCTTCGAGACTAAAGGCCGAACGATGAGCATTACTAGAGGAGGTCCAGACCAGCTGGGAGGTCCGGCCTGCACGGCACAGCATTGGCTCCAGCTCCCTGACCTTTATCATTAAAAGCAGGACACAAAATCACAGAAAGATAAAATTAAAACTTGCACTGCAGTTTGTCCAAAAAAGAAGCTAAACCCAAGGTAACTGGGTGAACTGTGTGAGAACAGATGAGATTACTGCATGTACTTAAACACATCTGTATATTAAACTGGATGCTTATGCAGCAATCTGACATAACACTAAAACCAGCTGATATTATATAAGTAACCAAAATAACTTTAACAAAATAGTATGGGCAGTGGAACCTAGGGTCCAGTGGGCTGTAGGGTTGACTGGGCTTGTTCTAGTTATTGATCTTGAAGGCCTTGGACTCTGTTCTTTTAAGCATTCGAAAGCAGTTTTGGGGGTTTGACAATGTGCACAGTCCTACAGTTGAAGGCCAGTTCTGTTTTGGGTGTCATTACTGTCTCTGTTTGGTCTACAAAAACATTTCTATGGGAGGAATGTGCCAAACTAATCTCCACATAAATGCCAGTGCCGAATCAGCCTTATTCTCTTTGCCTGGCAGTGGTTTTAATGTTGTGGCTAATCTATGTAGATTTTAAAGAAACTGAATGAGCATTTTAAGAAGATTCCACCAAAACTGTTCACTCTCACTAAAAGTGAGAGTGAACAGCGCACTGAAGACTGTTTTATAATTGCTGAAAGTTTAAACAAGAACTTTGAAAAGGTTACTTTGATGGCAGCCCCAATTTAGCCGAAAATGCAAAGTGAGCAGAATATTACCTGCTGTGACCTTATGGCTAGAGCAGTACGTGCTGTTAATTTTTAATGAGCATAGTTGCTAAGTGACAGACAGATCCAGTATCACCTATATTTGTTTCATCAAGGACAACCGACCAGCAATTAGTCTTCCTTCAGAAAACTATGACAAAGCACATCTCAGTACAATATTTTATGAGCAGATCTGTCTAAAATATGAAGATTATTCAGACACCAAATTACAAAAGTGACTCACAAAAAGAAAGTGACCAAAGAGATTTGTCATAAAAACTTCCTGGAGGCCATCAGGGGTAACACCATCCTGCTGTGTCAGAATGCCCTCACCGGTGGCAAACATTGTGATGACATTTCTGCAATACAGGTTTATAGAAATTTGAGGCAAAAGAAATGCAGCATGGGACACAGTTGAAGATGATGAAATATAAAGAAACTGTGATGCACTGTAGATAAAATTGAGGATTCAGGCACATCTAGAGTTACTAGTTTACCTGGAAAAGAGGCCTTTGAAAAAGGCATTTACATCAAACCGTGGATTTGGCATGATTCCTGCATTCAGGTAAAGGTAGTCCAGCCGGTCGTACCTGCAGATAACAAACAATGGTTGTCTATAGCACATAAAGAACTATCAGCATAACTGGTGATCAGTGATGATTTATCAAGTACAGATTTGATTTCTGTGTTTCTGAGTTCATCTTCCCACCTCTTTTTGACCTCCTGTGCAGCACTAATGACGGAGGAGATGCTGCTGGTGTCCACCTGCAGCAGGGCCACCTGGGCTTTGGGGTGAGAGGTGAGGAGAGCTGAGTGAGCAGCTTCAGCCCTGCGCATGTTCCTGCAGGCCAGACAAAGCTGGAGACCCTCTGTGTCCACTGAAAGGAGACGCTCACACAGTGCCAGGCCAATGCCACTGCAGGGAAATCCATATTACTATTACTACTAGTATTTACTACTACTACTACTACTACTACTTACAACAATACTTTACTACAGTATTACTGTTTAATACTGTGGATTAAATTCACTGCAAAAATGACATTTAGTCAAACATTTTTGTAATATAACTAGTAGTAAGTTCACTGAACATATAAAGTTTCCTGATTTGAAGGTTATCATTTAAAAAACAAAAACAGTGATTACCTATTGGCTCCTGTTACCAAAATCACCTTATTCATCCTGTTAACTTCAAACTGCCAATATAGAAAACTACATTTGCTGCCAAATGTTCTTTTAAGTCAGTTGATCCGTGCAGAGTCCTAAGAATGACTTCCTGATCTGTGAAGTAACAGTTTTCGCCCCACCTCTGAGTTCTGATTGGATGCTGTAGCAGCACTCCGCCAATAAGATCCACATGGTTGTCAGCTGATCATCTTTAGGGACAGCCCACTCAGACACAGCATGAAATATTCAGCTCTGTTCATGAATAAGACAAAAGCTCTCAAACAGATTCAATTTCCAGTTTAATTTTTATTTAATGAACAACTTTTGCTTACAGAAATATATAAAATATTCTCACTTAAACATTTGAGTACAAAGATGAAATGAATCTCAACATATTAGGACTTCATCTGCCTGCACTGAGCTGATGGAGAATGCCATGAAATGCTTTCTTTGTCTTGTGAGAACATCTGCAAGCTTCACAAATGTATCTTTAAACCAAATATCAGATTTAATTTGTAGAATGTCTTTGCCCAGATAGGGATAAGTTGAAAGGGCAATGATCTGAGCTTTCTCTTGATTTACAAAGAGGGACAAAGACCTGCAAAAGCAAAGCCTGTAAACACAGTTAAACTATCTGAAAGTCAGCACAGACGTGGACAAACAAACAAATCGAAGAGGAAATAATACAGAAGAAAAAGCCAACTGCAGAAAGCTAAACCTGTAGATGACTCATCAGATATTTATTTTTCATTTGCTTGTATAAACTACAGTGAAAGCGTTCACTCATAGGCATCTTATGGTTCTTGTCAAACACACCATTTAGGATGAATACCTACATTTAATCTGCTTTCAAAAAAAGACTTATTTTCTCTGTCATTTGTTCAACATCCACAGCACTCTCAGTAACATCTTTCCAATGACACTGACTGTAAACACATACTGTTGAACCAACGCGGCCTGGATTGCTGATAAGCATCTTCCAATATCTCATCGATTATCAATCACAATGGTTTAGAGCTTAGTGTATGATCAACTCAACAGTTTGCAGCAGGATAAAAGATAACGTAGAAATCCAAAATGTAACCTAGAGAATTATTGCATTGCATCAAATACAATACTCCAAATAAAGAGCATATTAATGCACAAACAAAACCAACGGAACAAACACATATTAACATATAAATACTAATACAAAATATTGATATTTGAGATTTAGAATTATCTGTTTAAAATACAGAGTCATATACATTTAATGTTGAAACCACGTCAAGGAGATGTAAAAGATGGTATTTCCTTGTTATTCTCGTCAATCTAAATGTGTGGTGATTAGATACTTGAGATAAGATGAACTGTAACAGTGATGGTTTTTCTGGACTTTCCTCCTCTACATTCAAGCAGTCTTCCAAGAGAAAACACTAGAGAGTTCAGTTGCATTAGTTTTGTTGTCAATATGAAAATTGCTGTAACATAGGAAATTTAAACCAACATTAACAAATGCAATTAAAATATATTTTCAAAAGTGCCAAATGTCACTTGCTACATTAAGTTAGGCTTCATCGACATGAGTCAGAGCCTTAGGTCATGTTCTTAAGCATGTTTGAAGAATAGCGTAGAATAAAACAGCACTGTTTTTTTGAGGAATATTTGTATGCATATAAAACATCTTAGCCAACTTGTTTTTGCTAATAACTGACACACACTCACTCTTTTGGGTAGTACATAGTGCCCCCAACCCTGTTACTCTACAGAGACAAGCTTAAACCTGGATAATGTCTGCTGTTATTGCCATATTTTCATTTACTTCCAGAGATGAGCAGACTGGAAATCACTGTCTTTAACACTGCACTGGCTTAAGATTGTATTTCCAAGATGGCCCTGTGTATCTCCTGGAAGGACGGCCGTTCTTTTGCATTCCTCCTCCAGCAGCTCAGCATAATCTTGTAGAGCGAGTCCGGGCACAACACAGGTTGAGGCAGGTAGATCTGCACAATATGGATGAGATATTAACTCAGGGAATCAAAAGAGTTTACTGTTTTAGCACTTTAGACTGTTTAGCTGTTTCCTTTAATTGAAAAATACAATTTATTAAATAACTTACACTTTGGGTTCAGAGCAAACACATTCACTTCAATGGCTGTAATAATGGAACTAATAGAAGTTTATGGCTAACAAGAAATACACTGTGGAGGTGTTGATTGACACTGGCAAATAAAAAAATGAAGTCAAATTTATGAAATTAGAAAGAATTGTATCAAACTAGATTTTCAGCTGTGATTTTTAGACTAGTGGCTCCATTAGCTCACGAGGAGACACAAATCCATAGAAGGATTGTGTCAGGAGGCATCTGGTGTAAAAAAATATGCTAAATCGAATATATAGATCGATTTGCTGTAGCTACCTTTTGTGAATAAGAGAGAACAACATTTTGTTAGAAGGCTCATTAAAACAATATGGAAATAAATATCTGAAACCAAACTAAATATATCTCATATCAAAACTAGTACATTTACATCATCATTCCCTAATATCTCCATAAATGACCTACTGTGTGAAGGTATGGGTATGTAGTACTTGGTGTTTGTTTGGTGAAATCCAGTGAGAAATTTATTTTCCTTTAGAATAGGATAAAGCTTCTGCTAACTCCTTTTCATTCATTCATTTGTGTTTTTCCCATTTTAATTGAATTCTTTGTCGTAAAACAGTTTGTTTAATTTCTTATTTTTTTGTTTTGTTCAAAAATGCTTATAATAACTACATTTTTCTTATTTAAAAAGAAACAATGACAAAATGCTTCTGGCAGCCCTCACCTGTCGTTTCTGGTCCCTGAAAAACTCTCCCGTGTTTTCTATCACCTGCTCATCAGTGAGCTGAGAGTAGGGCTGTTCCTTGCAGAAGTTTAGTATCTCCCACAGGGTCACCCCGAAGGCCCAAACATCGCTGGCTGTGGTGAACTTCCCCTGCAAAGCAGAAGATTGCAAACATGTTTTTTTTTTCTACTTTTTAATAATCACTGTACAAATAACAGCATTTAAACTGATAATGTTTACTAATCAGTAATTGACTTGAAAGCTATCTGCTATCTGTTTTACAAGTAGACAAATAAATAGAGCATTAGACAGATAAGTAGACAGATGAGGTGTTGGTGACGTAAATCACACGATTGTTGTTTCAGCTGAAATTGGCAACACTGATGAGTAACAATCACAATAACATGTATCAACAAATACTAAATTTTTGTTTCAGTGTCAGTAGAAAAAAATAATACAGTATATCATGTCTATAAAACATTTTATACATAATGTCATAAAAATAACCGACAATCTATGGTATATGAATTATCATATAATTGTTTTCTTTTATACTAAATTAAGTATTTACTAAAGTTTAATTAGATATCAATTTACAATTTATCAGTAACGGTTGAATAAAGTGATGTTTTTGCAGGAAGTCCTCACCAGCAGGATGCTTTCCCATGACATCCAGCGTATAGGCAGCACTGCCCGGCCCTGGATGCGATAGTAGTCCCCACTGTACAGGTTTCTGCTCATGCCAAAGTCAGCTATCTTTATTGTGTACTTTTTGCCCACCAGACAGTTTCGTGTGGCCAAGTCTCGATGAACAAAGTTAAGTGAGGATAGGTACTTCATCCCCGAGGCTATCTGAGTGGCCATGTAGCAGAGATTACTGAAGCTGGGGAGGAGAGAGAATAAATATTCATATAATTTGCTTGAAAATCATGTTTACATGTGTTTGCATATATTAGCCCCCTTCCTACCTCACAGTAGGTGCATTGCTAAGCAGAGCAAGATGTCCCTCTGGTTCGTGGCGGGACAAGAACTGGTTGAGATCTCCGTTCTCCATGTACTCTGTGATCATGCAGAAAGGGTCGCTGTGGATGCACACAGCTAGGAGGCGAATGATGTTGGGGTCCTTCAAACGTGACATGATCTTTATTTCTTTAAGGAAGTCATTCCT
Source organism: Rhamphochromis longiceps (assembly GCF_057381845.1). Lineage (NCBI taxonomy): Eukaryota > Metazoa > Chordata > Actinopteri > Cichliformes > Cichlidae > Rhamphochromis > Rhamphochromis longiceps. The sequence goes on along the minus strand of NC_140578.1, from coordinate 6,176,270 downwards.
TCCAATGGAAAACAATTTGCAAGTTAAAGGTGAGAAAAATAAAAACTTCACATGTACGCTTGCAATTTCATTTCATTTAAAGGGTACAAGAAGCACCGGCACACCTGGCATTTTTATTGGCATCTGAACGGAGCATCTTCACAGCCACCAAGACGGGCTCATCTTCTGTGATGTCAAACAAAAACTCTTTATTCATAAACTCCTGCATTCCTTCTGCCTCACACAGGTGGACCTAGAAGAGAAACAGGGAGCGGGGAGAGTGAGATTCAAAACGTGACTTGTGTTTTATCTTATGCAAAGCTGTAACCAAAGCTGTAACCTGCACCTCTCCAAACTGGCCTTCTCCAAGCTTCTCTTTAAATGTGAGCAGTTTTCGTGGGAACTCCTCCACAGCAACATCCTTCCCTGACAACAGGTCCATAGTTACTGCAGGGATGGCATAGGTGTTGCTTCCAGTTACACCTTGTAGGTTTACAACATCTGCCTCTGCGTAGTGAGGGACGCCATCTTGGACTGCAAAAGAGGCAGTGGATTTAGAAGCAGAAGTGCTGGTCGAACCTGAAATGCAACATGGTAACTATAAATCAGTGCAAATGAATAAAAATACATTTGAATTTGTAAGTACCCGTGTTTGCCTGCTTACTGGGCTCTTCTGTTCTCTGTGAAAACTCCGGCAGCTTACTTATGAGGCGCGAAGGTTCCTGGTAGTCTGGACCGAGAGGAAAGATGTGCTCATAGGTGGAATTAGACTCCTGTGCATTGGTTGTATTCGACTGGTTGTGGGTGTGGTAGCCCAGTGTTTCACTCTGTATTGACAAACTAGTAGTTAGTTCGTCATCCAGCATCTGACGAGAGGCCTGAAATAAAAGATATAGAGGTGAAGAAACAGAACTGACCGCTTCTCAGAAGAAAGCTTCAGCTGAAATGCACAAACCGTGTGCTCACCTTCTCCAGCATCTTCTGCCACACCTGCCTCCACAGCATAATCACAATTATGGCTACAAGGATAAAGATAATGGCCACTAAACAGCCAATCAGAATGCGGGTGTTGCTGTCATCTACTTTGTGTGTGGGGTCATCTTCTGCAGTGAAACAGAGAGAGAGGCAAGAGTTGAAGATTTTGAAGTGGAGTGTGCTCTTGCAGACCAGCCCAGGCCTTTCACCCTATGACAGCTGGACGGACCTGCTTTTGAGGGTTAGTTAACATTAATTTTGTGAAAATATCCATTTACGGCACTGCATATCTAAAACCTGCTTAAATCAGTTTGTAAAATGCAAATGAAACATGGAAGTAAACAAATAATAATAAATCTCAATTGCTTTTCATTGATTGGAATAAGAAAACAGCAAAGAGACATCAGTAAGTTAAACCCTTGATAGTTTGCATGCTGTGTTGGTGCATTCATTATCACTGCCAAATGCTCAGACCAATGTCGTTGGGTGTTGCCACAGATTTTGTAACTGATAGGTGTATTATTAGTGTAAGTGAGGTGAGTATTGCACTAACCTGGTGGTGTGTTAGGTGTTTGCTCGGGTGGAGCCAGCGTTGTGTTGTACATGGCTGTGTCTGAAAGGGCAGATGGCACAGAGTTGATCGGAAATTAGCCGAGCTTGTCAACTTTTTATTAAAGCATAGTGAGAAAATAGTAGTATTTAGTATTTTTTCAGTAATTCCAGACTTGCAAAGAGAGGAAGTGGTGCCCTCAAGCACTTGGTGCTATTTGCAGAAGTCAAACGAGGGGCAGCCAATCAGAAGAAGGCAGGCTTATATGAGGCAGGAGTGAAAGCTACTTGTTTCAGACAGTGGATTGAAGAAAGGGCTGCACAAAGCCCACTATAAAATCCCAGTATGGCATAAGTATTTTTTTAACCATATGAAAGTACTTTAATCAATAAAAACACAGAGCTTGAAATGAGCATGACAGCATACAAACCTATTCTAAATACATAACAGACTAGCAGAGAGCATCACACAGCTCTCAAATGTGTACCTGACTGGAAGGTGATCTCGCTGAACAGCATCCAGGCATCAGCAAAATAGAACTGGCACTTGATGGCACTGGCCATGTGATTAGCCAGGTTGACGATGACGAAGCGGGCAGTCGGATTCTTCTCATCCGCCGCTGGGCTGAAGGAGAGTGGCGTGGCCTCCCAGTCCGAGTCAGAGCGGAAGTAACAAACCACCTGACGGAAGGCTTTGACGTGTCTCGAGAACATGTTGTTGCAGTGGACCTGAGCGGGGAAAAAGCCACCCGGTGAGATGTGTGGAGCTGAACAGTCATGGAGAATTTCAGCTTTTCTGATCACGAACCTCACCTTCATCGTGGTAAAGTTTCGTATGCGGTCAAACTCAAACATTATTTCTACAAATCCACTCGGGAAGCTCTCATTGTTCCAGCCCACGTAGTCATATCCTGGCCATCCATTGCGTTCATGACTTACTGTAAAATCGTCCAGGCCACACACTCCATCAGTCAGCTGGCCCAAGCCCTCTGTCATACTGAGAAACAGAGAGGAAGAGCATGCTTAATGCTCCGATCTTAAATTCTATGGAGCCTCATACTGAAGAATAACTGTTACTACAACTGGTTACTAAAACAGAAGTTGAAGAAACGTCTTTTCACTGCATTTAGCCGAGAGATTAAAACATTTGGGGAAGAGGTCAGTGTGACATGTGGTGTGATTAACTCAGAAGAAATTCCACTTGATCCAAAGGTATTTGTGTTTGGCTTGTAACTAAGGACGTCACTATATTTAAATTAAATAAATAAAAAAACAATACAACAATGAATCTTGAGAGTAAAATATCATGTTTCAAATGCCAAAAAGCTACAGGCATTGTTTTGAAGAGAGAACTATTATGCACTGGATAATACAAATTATATCACAATATAAATCTGAAGGGCAAAAATAAATAATTTTTGGAAAGGTTAACTAGCCCTAGTAGGAACACTTTTCATATGTTGATCCAGCACTAGGTGGCAGCATTGCATAAATCATTTTTTAATCTTTGGCTTTTGGCTTTGATATTGTAATATGGTCCATTTTCTTTTCCCTCTGCCCTTTTTCCTTGACAGAGAAAAGAAGCTTTGTGTCATGGAGGAGATTATTCACCCTACCATAACCCAAACATGAATGTCAACAAAATACTCAGATTGGTTCAATCTGGTTTTGTAACTGTGTGAGCGGGCTTGACTCAATTATTCCCATGAGGTATTGCCTAACAGTAAACCACCATGGCCCACTCACCACTGTCTGTCTCTGCTGTCACCATAGAAACTGGACAACAACATGGCAAAGGGGAGGATTGTAAGAAGGTGGATGTAAAGTGAGAGGGTTGTGTGTGATGGAGGAAAATGACAAAAAAAAAACCCAATACATTAAACAGTCACACACCTGTAGATGATTGCTCCATCATACACAGAGTCATTGAGATAAACAGGATAAGCGGGCAAATTCATCTGTTCTCCCACTGGAACGTTGTATGAAACAAGGCCGTCTGCAAAGCAAAGAAAAATTATTCTTTTCTCTTTTTTAAGTGAGAATCCCATGGACTTTTATGAGATCCATCATTCACGTCATGCAGAAAGCCTTTGTTGAAAACCACAAAGTTTGTTTTACATTGTAGTTCAGATTTTTACCAAAATGTCAAGCGTCACAAGAGACGGGTGGAATTTTCCACTTTGGTAGCAGTAATAGTCCTCGATGAAGAGGCAGAACGAGGAAACGAAGAATATAAATGTAATGTTTAGGAGCAGTATGGGAGAAACGGGACTGTTTTGCCAGCGCTGAGAAAAGAAGGACTTAAAGGAAGCACAAGGAATGAACAAAACCGACTGAATAGCACTTTTACTTTAAGACACCCCCTTAAAGCTTCTAACAAGCTGGAGGTAAAGTGACTTTTAAAAAGCAGTTGCTTTCTTTTTTTCTTTGTCATCCTCATGCGAGCAAAACAATCTGCTAACATGACCAATAAAGTCTGCTTCACAAACATTTCACTACTTCATATTCAAAACCTATTCAGCCATGCAGTATTATTTCATGCACTAAAATCTGGAAATGTTTCAACAAAGGCACCTTTTTCATGGGACTGTGTAAAAAAATATGGCAAAATACGTCAAAGGTTTATTCAATGTTGTAGTTCAATGCATTTAATCAAAACTGAAAGTGCATTTGCAGGAGTAATGTCATTAATTAACCAGCTTTTTATTGATTCATTAGCTATACACGTGAATTTTAAACAAGGATGTGTTCACATGAGCATAAGAAGCATGCAGGGTTTCAAAATAATACATCATGGCATTTGTGCCAGTTTTAAAGCTGGTTTTGGGCATTGATTTTTGCATAATATTTAAGGGAGCAGAGACAGAGAAAAAGTGCTTTAAAAAGTACACGTTGGCTCTTTTTTCACTGATTAATAAAAAAAAGTTACCATGTAAAGGGACTAAAGTGCCTATAAAGTAGATGTTTAATATTTTTCTTGCCATATACTCATTAAGGGCACCAGTGTTTTTCAGACACTGCCCTGCCTGTCATTAAAAAGCAACAGATCCTCAGCTGATCCTCTCCATCTTTATGGGCTCAAAGATGAGGAGGATTTGTTGAATTGCCTTTACAGTTCTTTGCACATTATTCATTATATTTCCCACTTTTCCCTCTGCACGGTTTTCCCTTCCACCTGATCCACCACTTACCCAGCCATTCACAGCCATAGAGCTCCACTCTCATGCAGACATTCATGGAGTGGTCTGTGACTGGCATGAAGCGGACATAGCGAGCAATTATGGGCGGTTCGAGGTCCTTGAGGACAATGTCGTAGGCGTTTCTGTTTCCCTCGATCACCTGGAGGTCAAACAAATGCACTGTTATGGCAGACACTAATGACTGAGAGTCACAGAGTTTATAGATAGCAAAGCCATTGCATCACTTTAAACGCAGTCATAATAGGTCCAAGTAATGAGAGGCACTAAAAGGGTAAAATCAGTACAGCGTTATCATTTGCTGTAAAGGTCCAAATAGATATGACTGCCAAACCAGAAAAAGATGTAATTTCACCTGATTTACTGCAGAGGACAAACTCTATGGTGCATTTACCTGCTTGCCCTGTCTGTTTCTCCACGAGATCCAGCGACTGCCATCACGACTGTACTTGATCTTGTACATCTGGGCAAACTCATTACCCATGCCTCCTGCGTGACGACCTTGGGTGCCCACGAGCGTGATAAAGTGGAGGGAGCGCAGGTCAATCTGGAGGAATTCCTTCAGGTTGTCTGGCTCCACTGTTATCTCCGGACACCACGCGCCATCGCCCTCCTCAAAGTCCAACCTGGAGAAATAAATGGAGGGAGAGAGAAAGACAAATAATAGTAGATGTGCACATTAGAATTACAGCCGGAAAGGGAGCAATAGAGCAGAAACGTTAGGACTTGACAGAGAAGAAAAAGGTGAGAGGAAAGTAAAAGTGAGTTCAGTGTTGGATTTCAGTTCCTGCAGCCTGCTATGAAAACACTTTTGGTGAAAGGCTGCATCGTAAATTCATCTTAAAGTGTTAATTTCAGGCAGGGGCCTGGCACAGGAAAGACGGCGCTGGGCAAGACTGAAACTCCAGCCAGGATGGATGGGGAAAGTATATTACATCATTATCCTGATACTTACTGAGGGCCACCCAAGTTCTAGAGCAGACACACACAGAGACACACAATCATGCGGCTGTAGGTTAGAACTGATACCCCAGTCTGTGGTTAACTGCAAATAAACAGGCACAGGCACCTTGCAGGATAAACCACCCACACATATACACACACACTCACTCATTATCAGGGTACACATGCCATGAAACACGTATGTAAGAGTTTGTAGAGAGATACCTACCTGCCGTATCTTGCAGCTGTGGATTCAGACCACTGACTAGAAGCAGAAATGTCCTCATCCTGTATCTGTCCTCCTGACATCCCCAGAGGATACCGGCACACACCTGAAACACCACAACATCCATCAATTGAAATCACAAATATGCAAGCAGACAGACAAAGCAGCCTGATGTTTTCTCAGCCATAAACACCACCGAGCCAGTGGGGTGCATGTGGCGGGGGGATGGGGGTTGCTGATTACAAGTACTGCTGTCAATGAGAAGCTTTTTCTCTTTACTAGCACTTGTGAAAGCAGTAATTCTCTTTTAACTTGCTGTGAGTCCACTTTTGATTATGCAATTATGAAAAGGCCAGAGTTACACAGTAGCATTTTGGTAATGACGCAAGCAGGAAAATATGATTTTTCCACTGGTTTCCTTTTTTTCAGCCTATTAAAAATTCTGATGAGGGAAAAATGGAAACCAGATTGGTTAGTATTACACAGCTTGCAGAAAGTAACTTAGTACATATACTCAGCTACTTTAGTCAGGAAATGTTTGCAGTCTAACGTTTTTTGTAATTGTGTTTATCTACTCTGAAATTGTGTATTTTTAACAGCACTCAAGTTGCTCTGTGTCTTTAGCTACAGTTTCTTTTGTCATCGGTTTTGAGTTTTTGTGAGCTCATGTTTTCTTTTGTTTTGAGCATGATTCATATTTTGTTTGGGTTTTGTTCTTCATTTTTGTTTAAATTTAGCTTTCTGTTTTATTTATTATACCTTCCTGGTGGTCCTACTTTATATTTAGCCTGTCATTTGAGTCTTGCTTTTTAGTTTGTCTTTTTGATTGGGTTTGTGTGTGTGTGTCTAGTTTGCACTTAGCTTTCTATTCATTAAGGTATTTTTTTTTAATTATCTTGTGCTTAGAAGCCTTGTTTATTTTCTGATGCTTTGTATGGGCTCTTTATGGTCTATTTCCTACTTTTGCTGTTTAAGACTGAAGTCTGTTTGCGTTCCTTTATTTGTTGAGTCTTTGTTACTGATGATTTTGGTGGCATTTATTTTTAAATTAATGCCACCTCTATGCTCCTTCTCTGTCCCTCCATAACTCTGTGTTTGCCCTTTTACTTTCAGTGTTCCTGTTTTCCTTCTCATCTCCTGTGTCAAGTTAGTTTTTTTTTTTCTCGTTTAGTCTTTATTTCCCATTTTATTTTGGTCAATGTTTAGCTTTCTGTATTTTGTCTAGTTTTACTACACCTGCCCATTGTCTTGATTGTTTTCAGCTTTGTTTAGTTCCCCAACTGTGTTCTCTTCCCTCATTACCTCTTCTGTATATATGTATGTATTGTCTCAGCCTTCCTTTGTCACATTGTATATTTAGCTGTATATTCTCTGAGCTTGGTTTTCTGTATATTTGAAGTCCCTGGATTTACTTTCTGAATAACTGGGTATGGACTATCAGCATTAAATGTCCTCTTTGTGTTTGCCTTCTGTGTTCCTGTGTCTTGCTGCCTATGTTGGAAATGAATCCATATTCCACATGTGTGTCTTGGCAGAATGACATTTTAAAGAATGACAACATCAGATATAAAGCATAATGATACATATATAAAGAAGCTGCCTACATATTGATGCATTAATGAAAGAAAATACTAAAACACTGACACAGACAATTATGTTTTCATAGTGGAGTAATATTTAACTATATTACTTGGCTAATCCTAACTCAGATGTGAGTGGTTTTCTCAGTGTGACGATGTCCCCATCCAGTGGATGCGAGGGTGTCACTGAACAGTTTGATATGTGCACAATGTAAATCACACTCTCTGGCCTTTCCAGTAATCAGACCCTAACCAAACTGAACACCCACAGGAGACTGTGGACCAGTGACAGTGCTTTCCACCACCAAAAGCACTGTCATGACAGAAAAATGGAAAAATGTTTTTCCAAGCTTCCAGTAGAGCCACCCACCACCTTGGTAAGACACTCTTTATTGGGTTGTTTTCTCTTTGTTTGTCACCCATTTTTATCAGCCCTTTGAAAAAAACAGTTAGCTTTAAAAACACTAATACATTTAGCTCAACCTCAATATATCCTCTTGTTTAAAAAATGAAAGGTTTTTCAGCCCAGCTATTTTTGAATTCTTGGAATTTAGTAGAGGTTCCTTGTAGTTAGAATAATCCTCATGATGGTCTTTGCTATAGCCGGTCAGTTCACCCACTGATTGGCCGCCCCTCACAAGCAGAAGGCTAGAAAAAAGCAGGTTTATGGCACTTCTGTGCTCACAGCCAGAGCTGTGTGTCTGAAATAATCATTTTTAGGACATCCACTCTCAATGAGCAGAAATCCGTTTAAAACCACTGATTAGGAGCTAAATTTTCTCAGTCTAGAGTATGTGCTTTTGTACACAAGCTTACTAACAATATATATGATCAAAATAAGAGAAACTATAATAGGTCCACTTTAAGAAGACTCAAAGCTAAATATCTCTTGGCCATGTCTTTACAAACAGCAGTAAATATTGTATCAATCTTCTAGTCTAACTCGTTCCACCTCTGTTAAACCTGCAGTCGCACCAACATATCATCACGGTATTTTTTAACTTGATAAGAGGACCACTTCTACTTAAGTGTTTCTTTTTAAGCAGGAATTTCCTGGGAGACTGTCCACCTCCTGTACTTAAATCAGTTATCACACTGTTAAGCAAACGTCTCCCCTAACTCTCCCCAGACCCTCCGCAGTGCTCGACGGTGATGAAAATTCAAACTCGTACTCAAACATTCACCAGACAGAAATATTTCATTCCCAGCTTCTGTCAAGAAACCTGAAAAACTTGATGGATAGTGCTGGACGAAGGGGTGGGGTAGTGCTGTGGGAGGACTGCACACATATGCATGCGCATACACACACGACTACACACTCTGTGCCCTCAAATTGTGGTTCCTTATTGAAATAATAAGCTGTATCCATTCGGTGTTTCTGCCAGTGAAAACAGCACTGGTATCAAGCACATGAGGATTGAGTTATTCTATGCATGTGTGTGTGTGTGTGTGTGTGTGTGTGTGTGTGTGTGTGTATGGTCAGAGTGACTGGTGCCCCCACTGTGCGGTCAATAAAACCATTATGCCCATCGTTTCCTACATGGCCCTCCACCCCCTCAAGCTCCTTTCTTCCTCTCTCCCCTGTGTCCCATCCTGTGTGGTCCCTCCTTGCTCTCCTCTGACCATCTGAGTGGTTAAAAGAGATTAAAGTTAACAGCATGCTTTACAAAATCTTCATCTCATTAAGACTCAGTGAGCTAGAGGCTAACTGAGCGTGATCCAGCCAACATGGCATCTATTAACTTTTATACGCCTCTGAATGAATTAAGCGATTTATGGGTGTTTTCAGAGGCCAAAAAAGGGGCACTCTTGACAGGTTGGGAGAGATACTATGTTTGGCTCCTAGACTAATTCCACCTAATAGGATATGACCACCATGCAACCTGTTTTGAACCATGTATGAAAGAGTCTTTGAAAAATTTGATTTCTGCATGTGTGATAGCATCAGGTCGCAGCCTTTAGCTAGGTTGGAGGTGGAAGTTAAAGGGAGTCTGATCAAGTTCGCCTGGCCCCTTGTTTCACAAAAAAACCCTTTGAGAAGATGCCAGCAAGAGCTTGAGGTCCAAGGCCTCCTGTGTCCTCCTCTTGCTCTTTATGTCTCCCTGTTATTCTTTCTTCCTCTGATCCTAATCTCCTCCAAATATTTGCTTAATAGTCGAGATGGGGAGACGCCTTACGTTTTGGAAGTTGGAGCGCGCACAGATACACAAAAGAGCAAGAGTAGATGAAACCACAAACACGCATGAAAGCTTCGTTTTGGCAGTGACACGGTGAAGGAAGCACAAACAAAAACTCTTCCAGATGTCTACATTTACCTCCTCTGACCTCCTCTCATCTTGTCCTCACTAACCTTTGCTGCCCTCCTCACTCCATCCCGCATCATTTATCCCCTACTGTTTATATCCCTCCCCTCCTACAATTTCTCTCCATGCACCAGATCGCTGTGGCAATAAACAGACCACATCAACCAAAACCATCCTACTCGTCTCATGTTCCAAGTAAATTAGTGGTATCCTTAGATGCGTAATTACAAAACAATTTCAGGTGCTCGAACTGCACGAATGACAGCTGGAGTAAAGGGGAAAAAATAATCAAACCTCCTTCAAGATGAACTGCAGAGATGTGTAATACACGAATCCCAATCCAGTCAAAGAAATACACTGTTTGAAAACAAACGATGAATAGTAATCACTGGTTTCAGACTGACATGTAGCTGAAATCTGTCCTTTTGTGGCAGCTCAGTCCAGCTAGATTAGGGGGTTTGAGGTGGTTGGCGCTCCCGCACTTTTGAATGCCAGTAGAGTCTCGTTCGCACAGAGGTGAAGAGTGTAAACAGACACTGAGGTGGAGAATGAGTGAGCAAAGCACAGCAGCTCTTGTTATTTACTTTAACTGTCTCTGCTATGAAACACAGTCAAAAGTTAAGAGAATACTTTCAGTGACCATTTTGAGGTGAAATTGCCCAAGACGCAACGAATGAAACAGGAGCCATTATCAGACCCTTTAACCACATCCCAGAGAGAGTCAAAGCGAGAAAGAGGCGGGTTTCAGTACGCCCTGCCGGATGTGTGACCGCTCTTCCAAATGTTGGTTTTTGCTGTGTTTATTTATCTACCCGACCCACTCAGAGGTGACCCCCGGGGTGAGTTGTGGGGGCAGTCCAGTGTGTGCATTTGGATGTATGGACACATACCCCACTCCCCTTATGTGCACACCCACCACCACCATCACCACAACCCATCAGGCTTCACATTGAGCTGCGCTATCTAAAAATATCCCCCGTGAAAAAAGGTGGAAAAATACTTGCCTTGTGTGGTGGAGGAATAAAGAGAGAGAGCGATGAAGAAGCAATGGACCAAACCTCTCGCTCACCTCTTGATTTTTACCGCACCCTGCACTGAAAGGCAGACTTGTTCTTTAGCTTTTGCAGTTCAACCACTGACTGCACAGACACACACACACACACCGCAGTCATGAAAGTTTATGTTCACATACCTGTCCCTTATGTGTCAGTCATGTTTTGGTTTCATTGCCTATAAATAAGCTGTCTGCTTTATTGTATCTCCGAGACCATGACCATGTAAACTTATAGCAGCCACTGTGGCCACAAATGGGAATTTACATGGTTATGGCTCAAGTCAGTCACCTAAGTCAGTTGCTTTAAAGCTGAATTAATCAATATTTCTATCAAAAAATTGCATGTGATATGAAAGGTTTGCTGTGCATACCATTTTAGCAGCTTCTGGGTCAATGGTGGGCAATTAATTTCCCCAAGGACACACATTAGAAACTGGGGCTTTAGTGGAAGTTTGCACCGGAAGGTTGCCGGTTCGAGCCCCGGCTTGGACAGTCTCGGTTGTTGTGTCCTTTGGCAAGACACTTCACCCGTTGCCTACTGGTGGTGGTCAGAGGGCCCGGTGGCGTCAGTGTCCGGCAGCCTCTGTCAGTGCGCCCCAGGGTGGCTGTGGCTACAATCTGGCTTGCCATCACCAATATGTGTGTGAATGGGTGGATGACTGGATGTGTAAAGCACTTAGGGGTACTTAGGGACTAGTAAAGCGCTATACAAATACAGGCCATTTACCATTAGCATCCAGGCTGTAAATATAAACCATTAACCAAGTTATTTGACTATAAGCTTCTTGATATTTAGGTTGCAGCAGCAAATTTGCAAAGACTGGCATTTAATTAATTCCTCACCTCACATAATTTATATTCTTATTGTAGTGAAATTCACTTTTATAAGCTCTCAAATTCGACTGCATTCATTCATTCAAGACTTAAACATCCTCAAAAGAAGAAGCCCACACAATAATAGTACTGCCCAATATTTGGATGCTCTGCCCTGGCCTGTGCTCGTGTCCACACTTCCTCCCCGCCCTCCTCCTCTCTCCACAGTGAAATAAAGTTCGCCTACTCACGATTAAAATGGGAAAAACAGGGATGGTATAACTCCATTGCTTGGGAATTTTAAACAGGGGAAAGTTGGCATCACTCAGCATCTTAGCTCCACTAAATTCAGCAGTGAATATTTCCACACAGTGAAAAAACGACTCACTTCTCAATGCAGCACAAGTAAAGCATTAGACAGAATTATAGGTGGATATGTCCTGCTTCCGTTTATTACAGCAGGTTGAGATTTGAGTTTTTAGCGGAGGACAGTGACAGCGGATGTGAATGCTTTAAACAATGGTTTGGATCAGATTTTAAACGGGATCAAATGTCTTAAATGGTGAACTTGTTGAACGCTGACAACGATCAGATACACAAACAGTCTTTTCCTTGACTTATAAGTGGTCAGATACTGGGAATTGCACACCCCACAGACACACACACACAAACACAGAAATGGTGGGGAGAAAGACAGAGCCTATTTCAATGGACTTTCCTGCTGTCAGAATGTCTGGTATGCATTAGCCACAGACTCCAGTGGGATAGCTGGATCACAGCATGCGTGTGCATGCGGGTATATGCATGCAAGCAGGCGCACAAACACGCACACATGCATTCACTCACTCACAAAAACAAGGAAAGAAGACAGACAAGAGGGAGAAGCTTTAACAGAGTCAAACACTCAACGTGTAATTGAGAAGATGTCTCATAAGACATGTTTGAAAGTTTTGGTACTGAATCCTGAAAAGGCTTTCACATATGGCTATATAGGTCAGAAATGCAGCTATTAATAACTACGTATGAGGAAATGCTTGAAAGTAACCACAGCATGCAGGCACTATTTTACTTATACTCCTTGACACCCTTTGATCTCAATTGCAACCAGGCTGAATTTATTCTGTTGTCTTTGGATTGATGAATAAATGAGTGCCAGAGTGAGTCAGGTTCAAATGTGCGTTTACCTGTGATGTGGTTGTGTAAGTATTTGTGTTTGCCTGTGCAGTTCAGTGGTGAGAATGAGAAAGAAACATGTAGAAAACAGCTGTTGTTTAAAAAAAGGAAAAAGAAAAGTTGTGTTTCTTAAAAAAATACTTTGGTTTGGTGGGTTTGAAAAATGTAATGTTTGTAGTTTTGTTTCAGCAGTGTCCATTTGAGAGAGCAGAAAACCCCCAGGCCTGTCATCATGACCTCATGTTTGCTTTTACTTTCATACTTTCTCAAAATAAAATTGGGTTTACGGTCTTAAAATGCTGCAGAACATCATGTAAGAAAGTTTTATTTTGAAAGTGGAAGTGGGGTGTAGAAAGGCTGGAGGATGTGGAAGTGATGGGGCACTTTTTTTTTTCCACTGTTGTTTTTTTTTTTTTAACATTTCTTGGCAGAGCTGTCGGGATATAACCTGTAAACCCTGTTTTGAACTTTTCTGACAAAACCATTATTAATTACTGTTATTAGATCTGAAATACTGTGGCATATATGTCATTCATTATTCTTTCAACAATAAAGAAAACTGAACCTGATGACAGAAGCTTTGAAACTGAAATCATAAACAGTAGCCAGCTCGAGGTTTTTACTGGCAAATATCTGCTGCATTTCTACAATTTCAACAATAACTAGAAAGCTCTCTTTGGTTGCTTTTTGACTCAATCTTTGCCCATTAAATGTTGCTACCCCATTTCCTTGTAAAAAAAAATTATTGGTCCCTTTTCATTGACATCACAAAAACCACACATACATTGAAGAGAGAGCTGGAGAAAGGCGTGCATGCTGGGATCAAAGAGGCCAAACCAGAAAGAGAGGACCACATGGCTCCCACAATGCAGCACTTATCCAAAATCTGAATCAGTTGCAGTCTGGACTGTTGGGCTGCAGCACTGAGTCCAAAAATCCCTACTCAAAACTCACAAAAGTGGTTTTATAGTATTCACAAACTCTTGAATATGACCTTATTACACCCTCAGACACCCAAGGACAGAAAAATGGGAGCTCAACACAGTACGTCATCTCATTTTGCACACACCTGGGTTGACCTGTGACGTGACGCCTCCTAACAAATAGACAAGGATGAGCAGGAGGAAGTGAATGTCCCACAGGTGCTTCATCCCAAACACGTGCAAAGAGACAGACTTCCAACCTGAAAGACAAGATGGAAACAGCGGGTTATGCAAACACCTGAAAGACAGTTTCATAAACTCGGGGATAAAACTGTGAACTCTTTGGTGCCTGCAGGATGACCAGATTACATTTTGTACTAACTCCTCCTGTATTCATGGGAACAAAAACATTTGTTTAGATATATAAGAGGAAAATGGCAGTTTAATTGGAAACATGTTTTTATTTCACTCAATAAAAAACACAATAACTGCCACCGAAAACTGGAATTTCCCTTTATTTAGAGCTTTATCGCTCTGTGAAAGAGCTATTAAAATCTAACTGTAGGGATGTTTAAATTTCAGCCAAAGAAGACAAAATAGTCTCAGTTAAAGTTGGGGTTTTTTATGATTTTACATAATGCACACTAATTATAGGAAGAAATGAGGAACGAATAAACGAAGGGACAAATTATGAAGCGAGGGGGAAAGAGACGTTGAGGCACTGAGTCACAGACATGACCTCAGCTGGAAGGCCGCACAGCCAACCAGCCGCCTCCAACTGACCAGTCCATCCAACAACAGAGAGAAACACCTAGTTTCAGCTAGTTTCTCACCAAATCCAATTCATAATCAGCCTTTATTTGTAGCACTTTTTAGATTACATTTACAAATGCTGTGACTGTGCAAATGTAAAAGTGCAAAAAGTGATGAAAGAGATCAGTGAAATGCCAGCGTGCTTGATCTTTTTAAAGGAGACTATTAAAACTCTGAACAGCTTCGCCAGCATTAGCAAAAGCTTCCACTTATGTTTCCGCACTAAATTTGCACATTCCTGATCACCGTGTGTCTGCTTGAAGAAATCAGAACTTAACACCTGAAGTCTAGTTTTGCTTTAACATTTTACAGCGTAGAATACTCTACACGCTGTTCAGCTGTTTGGTAGTAGAGGAAATCAATAAAGCAAGGTTATCTAAACTAAAACACACGTGATGCAAAGCAAAACTAAGAGAACATTGTGGGAATTTTCATAAAGAAACATCACAGTGAGTGTGTGTGTGTCTGTATCGAACATTTCCTGGTCTTCGTCTCGGGCCAAAAGCAACATATTCCTGACATTCTCCCACTGAAATAACAAAAGGAGCAGCAGTCTGGTCAATGAAACAGAGTTTCACCACAGTGCAGGCCTCTGTTCATTTTATTTCATGTTCAATCTGCTGTCATCTGTTTCAAGATTTGCTGAAACTTCAGTTTGTCCAAATCAAACATATATGCGGTACAGGATCTGTCCGCCTATAGATACGCCTGCACTGCAGCATGTGTTTCTAAACATTACCTGACTAAGACGCACACAGGAACAAGAAGTGCACTCAGATTGGACATTAAATGTGCAGGTAACGATAACAGGTAACGATAAGATAAATTCAAAGATAGTGAGCACTCCTCCTGTGTTTTTCATCCTTCATTCAGCTCTGTCACCTAAATCAAACAGTGTATTTTCAGTTTTGAGGATAAATGAGGAGTGTAAGGCAAGGCAAGTTTATTTATATAGCACAATTCAACAACAAGGTCATTCAAAGTGCTTTACAGAGACATTAAAAAACAAAAACAAATAAAAAGCATGATTTAAAATTGATTAAAAAAACAGTAGATAAAATCAGAACAGTTGATAAAATCAGTAGCTAAAATGTAAGTTTTGAAATTTAAGCTTAAAGTGTGGATTTGGTGTTTTATTCAAATGCTGCTGAGAACAGGTGAGTCTTCAACCTGGATTTAAATAAACTGAGTGTTTCAGCTGATGTGAGGCTTTCTGGGAGTTTGTTCCAGATATATGGAGCATAAAAGCTGAATGCAGCTTCTCCGTGTCTGGTTCTGACTCTGGGAACTGATAAAAAACCGGATCCAGATGACCTGAGGGATCTGGAAGGTTCATACTGGGTCAGGAGGTGTAATATAGCTTTGTAGCCCTGAGCTTACACTGTTTTTACAAGAAGTTTAGAATCGCGCCTTATGTTTAAGAACAAAATTAGTGCTGTCAATAGATTAAAAAAAATTAACTAACTAATCTCACAATTTTCTGTTATTAATTGCGATTAATCTCAATTACTTTATTAATAGCCTGGCTCCAATTACATTTTTTTATTCTTTATATTTTAAGTAATTATCGTTGTTCACCGAAGTCCAGTGGTCTCCGGTGAGAGCGACATTCCTTACTTGCACAAGCTTGCTGGACTGCTGAGCCCTCTGGTCCCCATACAAAGTGTGCAGTCTCGACACAATGGTTCCTCTCGAGGGCAGATTGTAACACTCATCTCCTGATGCAGCACGAATGACTTCTCTCAGTCCATCATCTTCTACTATGCTAACTGGTCGGCAGTTTTTAGCTATCCAAACAACCAAGGAATTGGTTACCTTTTCTCTCACATTTTTTGTTATTCGTCCACAAGCACCATACTCCTGAAGCGTAGACTGGCGAGGTCCCGTAGAGGTGGATTCAGTTGGGTGTTTTGCTCTCAGGTGATACGCCAGTGATGAACTGCTTCTGTGGTACTTGAATTCAGCGTTGCAAATTGTGCATCTTACTCTCGTTTTGTCCAACAAGCCATCAGGCAACTTCTTAAAGAGAAACTTTCCACCCAAAAGTCCGCCCTCGTCCATGCTTGCGTGTGTTAGCTAGTGTTAGCTAGATAGTAGCATGGTGTCACTTCTTCTTCTTCTTCTTCTAATCATTTCTGTCAGGCCAAACGCCAGCATAGCACACTGTTGCCCCCTCCTCCAGAGGTGCTCATGAATTTAAAGGTCTTAGATTACAGGAAATTACTAAAAAAACAAAATCAGCGTTAAATTTTTTTAATGCATTAAACATTTCGCGTTGATCTTAACAATTAACGCGATAATTTTGACAGCACTAAACAAAATCCTATCAAAATGCTTGATTTAGCATTAGTTGTACATTAGTTATGAATTCTCTGATTGCTTGAGCACAGAGAACAGAGAGTCCACCCAGTGCATGTTGTGAAACTTATTACACCCTGACTTGCCTCTTTCATTGTACCTTCACACATAATCTCATTGCTTTTTCTTACTGCTATTTCCTGCAGCTTCATGTTACGGCCATTTCCCACTGAGACGCTTTTGCTAAGCTTAATTCCTCTTGGCATTTCGTAGCTAATGAAACACAAACACCTGATGGCTTGCGTGTATGTGGCAGTCAAAAATGTGTTTACCATGTGCTGGAGAACATTTATGTAAAGACTGCCTGTATTGTATGTCGGGGAGGAGAACTGACTTTTGGTTATACATTTGGAGACTCTCAAAGGAGCATACCAGTGTGTTTGCGTGCAAACATACATTTCACATTACTGCTCACCAACTATCAGACAGTCTGGAGCGCTTTAGATCTAAACTTAAATATGTGGACTGACAAAACTGAGCACAGAGAGGCTGAATCCCCAGACCATGTCTCCTGTTGATAATTGGTGGTCCCCTGAGTTGTAATCAACAGATCAAAAGGCCAGCCTCTGAAACACCTCCAAAGCACTATCTCTAAAACTAATGATCAGATATACTTTCAGTAAGCGAGCAAAGCACGCTGTAATCACAGATGACTCCTGTGGATAAAGACAAACTTGAAAAACCTGCAGGTTTTACACAAATAAAGGCGGGGTACATTTGACAAACACAAAAAGTGAGTCTGAAATGTCTTTAAATGACAACAACACCAAGAAAAACATGTTTTAAATAATAGCTTTTTATTCTCTTGCCAAAAGTAAAATGTCTAGCTTTCATTTGTTTGTTGTATGGGGATGAGAGGCCCTTTAAGATGCTGGAATTTTGCATGTTCGCTCCATGTCTGCATGGGTTTTCTTCAAAAACATCCATGTTAGGTAAACTGATGATTCTAAATTGGCCCTGTGTGTGAATGTGAGCATGCATGGTTGTCTAGATCTCTGTGTTAACCTTTCAGAAGACTAATGACTGACACAGGGTGTACCTGTGCAAGTCATTTGTGTACCTAGGAGTACCTGATGTACCAAGGATAGACTCCAGTCCCACCACAACCCTGAATGGATAAGCAGAGGAAAATGTATGGCCTATTATTTATTAAAGTTTTTAACTTTTTCTCAGCTTTAAACATCATTTTTTTTAAGGTTTCCTCATATAAATATTCCAAAGTTTAATCAGTAACAGCTTCAAAACTGCAATTTGAAAATGAATACATTTGGACTCTGCTGCTCTGGAGAATTTGGGCAATAAATTTCCTTATCACTCACTTGATACAACTGAACTTCCCCTAAAACTCATTACATCTTTACTCTGCGAATGTGATACAACAAAAATGAAACACAAATAATCATATAACTGTTTAGTCAGTTATAAAAACCCCAGCTCTGTTTTTACAGCAGACGGATCCTAATTCCCGATTCACGAACCTTCAGAAAGTTAGAAAGTGTTGAACAACCACAGATCTCGACATAATTTACTTTAAGATTTAATTGCAGAGGTTTGGAAAGTGCTTAATATGGTAATAAAGACTACTGTGAAAGCTCAAATTGTAGTAAGAACACCGGGAATCTGAGTGAAAAGACTCGGCTCAGCAGCAGCCTGGATAAACTACGTATGTTGTGACAAAATCAAATCTAGAAGGCAAAAAAATGTAACTATAAAGTCTAATCTATAAAAATTAAACCCGTTTTTTAAGAGTTGTTTGCTTCCCCGGAATACAGCTACACAACTTCCAGGTGTGTTTTCCATACCTGTATTAATAAAACAGCTTTTATTCCCTGTTATAGTAACATCAGATCAGTCCACAGTGCTAAGAACCCAGCACAGGTCCACATTTCTGGAAAGTTCTCTCCGCTCTCCTCTTACAGGAACACGGCAGGAAAAACTTATTCATATCCTATCTCCGTTTCAAAAGGTATCCTTTCCAGGGATTTTTCCTTTGCACTTCCAAAGAAAAATTTCAGACTTTCATATGAAAAAAATAAAGAAAAACAGAAAGTATCTCATTAAACTATTACTAAACCATGTAATATGATTAAAATATAATTGGTGAGTAATTTTAAAGTGTACTATTATTCATCATATTATGTATATTTAACATTTTCCATAAAGAGAAAATTAGCTGTCTCATTTCATGATGAAATACACAAGTAGCAATGGTGAAGTAAAAGACGGGGAAACTGGAGACCAGCTGCACAAACCCTTCAGAGGTGAATTTATTCTGATAGCTCCTGAGAGACACCACAGGAAAAAGTTAGGAGAGCTGGGTATACACAGACACCCCCACCTGTACATATGCAGAACAACCTCCAGGCCCTTTGTTATTCAGCCTGCTGGAGCACACACGGGATTCAAATTCTCTGAGGTGAAAATGGAAATAGTGTCCCCTTCCAGGTACGATATGTCTGCCATTTTCCTGCTAATTAAACAATCCTTCAACACTAGCAGGCAGAGTTTGGTTTGGATATCACTGGTCTGAGGTAAAGTCTGCTCTCTACTGTGACGATGGCGCCCAGGTAAACCGGGTCCAAATTTGGCCTGCATTTTTCACAACATGCAATCCAGTGTAAACAGCGAGACTGAGAACCACGGGAGGGGAGAAACGAGGTGAGGATGGAAGCACAAAAGAGGTGTTGGATGAAAAAGGGCTATGATTCCATAGAGGACATGTCAACTCATAAACGGAGCTCTGAGGAAGAAGGAAAGCAAGATGAATTATAACGAGCGTGTTTTACGGTTGTTGTCATGGTGTAGTTCTTAAAGTGATGTCCAGAGGCCTCGCTTTGGGATCGGTTATATGTAAAAGATGGATGTAGCCACCGTTACATCACCCATTAGTTAATGAAATCCTGTTATGAACTGTTAGGGTGATCATTTTTGCCAATTTGCTGCAATTTTGGTGTTGTAACCACACTGACGACTGAGAGGCGGGTCTGACTGGGAAACTGAGGGATAATGCACCTTGCCAAACACAAGGTGGACTCCACAAATAAAGGTGTGCTTTTGGATATACCCTTTTACCCTATTAGGGGCTGTTTTCTTAGGAAATTATTATTATGAAGTGTTAAACTTGTTAAAATGTTTATAAGAAGGTCTAGGGCCATTTTTCTTAGATCTATAATCCAGTGTATTTTCTCAACATGGCCACAAAAAGGTAAGTTTAAGACACTTTCACACTTTTGGAAGGAACATACATCTTTGATATACAGTTTGTAGTCTGGTACTGTATTTCTGATCCTTCTTGCCTTATAACTTTCTCACTTTGAACATGACTTAGGCATATCCAAGTATCTGTGTGCCGCCTCACGTTTTAAATTCATAGACATGAGAGAGTCTACACCTCTGATCACCTATCTTTTAAGACAGCTAACCTTCAGGAAAGTTTATACCGGTGCAAGGCCCGCTCAAGGTTCACATTTCTGAAAATAAACTGCGGACACTTCCAAAAGCTTTCAGAAAAAGAACAAAAAATAAACCTGAGCAGAAAGTGTATAAAGCAATCAAAACAAAAGGCTTTAGAGTAGCAGGCATGACACATTTCAATGTGTCCGGGGAAACTTTCCTGTTACAAGTTATTCTGTAAAAGCATACAAATCTATAGTAAAAATATAGTCCAAAGAGGCCACAAAATTTAGGAAAAAAAGTCAAATATATGACTTCACCAGTTTATAATTGTCAAGAGTGACAAGATACATAACAGAGTGGTGAGTTTCACATCAGTTCCACCTTACCGAGCTGTATCTCCAGACTATAAGTTATAAATGCCGAGGCAATAGCTCAAAAGGAAAATTGGCCTCATTTACTGTATTCCAACTCCAAAAGTTTCCTTTTTCCCTGAGTGAAAATGTTTAGCCATCGGTGGGATGAAGAGTCCCTGAGGATGGCCTTTTTTCTGGTTTCATATGCTGCCATAGACATAACTATTTAGCATATAAAAAACAGAAAGCATGGAAATTTCTTCTTTTAAATACATCTGTGTGCCTCCCCTAGGACTGCAAACATCCATCCATCCATCCATTCGCTTCCGCTTATCCTTTTCAGGGGACTGTAAACATAATATGCTAAATGTCATAATGGAGTGCTCTATCTTCAGTCACAATATTAGGCAAGAACCCGATTTTCAGCTGAGGTTAAACTCATCTGTCATTATTAGTGTCATTTTGAAACTCTGATTGTTTATGAAGAAACTTGTTATAATTCCACATCATCAAGAGTTACATTTACATACATATTCCCCATGCAGGAAATCATGACCGCGAGGGGCCTCACCCTCAGGTCGGCTGAGACACAGGCTTACATGTTCAGCCCCTCATGGGTCGATAAGTTAGCCCTCCTGGTGAAAAGAATACTTTGACATGTTGGGAGACATGTTATTTTCCCTTCCTGCAAAGACTTAGATTAGACGATAAATACTTTTCTCCTATGTGTCTCTTTACAAAAAGCTGCTGTCAGCCACTGGTTATATTAGCTTAATCTAATCTAACTTGTTCTGTTTTTCTATTTGCATAGATGTCTTTATAAGTGTGAAAATTGGGTGCTAGCAGGCCAGAAAAAGGCTATTTGACTCCCCAGTCTTGAGTGTTTATCCTATGCTAAGCTAAGTAGATACTTGCAGTAAATTCCTACTGAGCTGTGCGTTCACATGTTCTCCAGGAGGATGCATTTCCAGAGTCAGAAGGTCATTCTTCTGACGTTGTGTTCAAGTGCTTTAAGTCAGAAAATGGAAATAACATGGATGCTACAATGAGAAACTGTTTCTTGCATATAATAAATAAAATAGTTTTACTTGAATTGTTTATGTATTCATTGATAATAAGCTTTCTAGCTAGTCTCAGACAGTGTAGATGGATGGCAAGTAATGTTACAATCTAATACAGTACTACAGATTAAATGATACTATAAAAGTGGTCTGCAATATGTGAATTTCCACGATTGACCAAAAGCTGCTATAGCCAACAAAACATTTCCTTTCATACTCCGCGTGTGCTTTTATGACGTCAAGAACTCGGCAAATCATGTGCAGAACTTGGAAAAGTTGTTGTTCCAACTTGAGGGGGTGTTTTGGTGAACTTTTTCCAGCCGGGAACCTTTTTTTTCCCGATTATTCCAACACCAAATGAATCCACAAAAGAGCTGGATGTCCTCAAAACAGATTCAAATGCAATACTTTAGCACCAATAATGAATTGTTATTTTCCTCTTGACTTACAATATAGTCCAGCATAACAGCTATTTATACATACTGTCTTACCAAGACTCAAATATGATAGAAAACGTGCTTTAAATGTTCCTGCTCGCACTGGGAGTTTTTGGGTTACTTTACATTTTACACAAAATCTTACATGCTAGAGGCTAGACCCCACTCAGGACAACATCTATGGCCAAAGCTATTCAGAGTTATTGCATGTTAGAACAGACATTATGTTTTTTAGAAATAATGACTTTCAGCCTCTGTGATAGGGCTCTAGCCTTTGATTGAAAACAGGTTGTTATAAACCAAGCGGTGATCAGCAGCAAGCAAAGTTTATTATCTAGCTGGAGCAGAACGTTCCTGAATGGAATAACTGTTTGCTCAAATTTCTGTTTCTGGGGTCGATATCAGGTCTCTCTTGGCTAGTTCAGGAAGTGGTGAAGGACAGATATTCCACTCAGAAACCCACAAGGCCGCAGAAAGAAACACACGCACAGCACACACATTTTTTAACCTGAAGGACGTCTTAAATACCTTTGAGGTAAACTGATGAGTCTGGACAATTCAGAAGAATAACTATTCAACCTAAATATTAAGGCAGTCTCACAGGCGCTCATGCACTGATTGCAAAGTCCTCCTGCAGAGCACTCACATTGCCAAAGAAAAAAAAATGCACAGGGATTTTATTTTGTTTTCCCAGGCTTTATATGCTTGTGTAAATAATTTAATTTGCTCGGGAGTAACGGGCAAAGCACACAGAGTAACACTGGTGCACCAGGGCCTGCAGCCTGGGAAAAACTGTAAAGTCAACACACAGGTTTACCTGGCTCTACTCCCTGCCTCTCTCACATACAAACACACAGCAGCATCAACATCTGAGGTTTTACAGGATCCCTCGCATCCCAGGCGAGGCTGGCACGGTTGAGAAAGACTGAGAATTTCACCATCCAGGCACCAAAAACTGTCCTGCCAATATCAGTGGCCAGACAGAAGAGGAGGGGGTGAAGGAAAGCACAAAGGCCTGAGGCTAGGGAGGCACTTAGAAAATTATATCTTCTGTTTTATAATCACAACGCTAAAACACAGGCCATAATTTCTGTCAAACTGTATGACTTCACGTTGATTAAAATATGAAATTTAACTACAGTGCTTTTAGAAAATAAAAATAACTGCATGACAGGTTAATTTCCAGGGTAAACACATTATAATGTCACTGCTCAATTCTTGCTTTTCCATTTGCTCATATTTTACTCTGCTTCCTAGATATCGCCCCTTGTCCCGACTGACTGCACAAAGGCTCTTGATTTAAGAAGCACAGGAAGGATGGAGCGTAATCTTATGCTAATACTAAGCCCACTAACATACGGCAAAGTGGCATGTCTTGATTTATGAGATGAATCGTTATCAGTTTGCCAAATCTGAACACATTTTAATGGCCACTAAATCATTTTGATCTTATGAATAAAACAATAAAACACATCTATTAGCTACCTTGTATTTTTAAACTGGGTTTTGTTGGAGACCTGGAATGTAATGGAGCCTGTCTTTAAAGCACTTCTATTGTTCAAATGGTATCAATAGTAGACTGAAGTCTGAAGCCCAAGATTTGGGCTCATAAGGATTACTTACACACATGCTGATCTCATTATCTATTATTAACTTTGGTCAGATTTAATATGAGTAAATACATAAGGCAGAAAATAAGAAAATGCTTAAAAGTCAACCATTATTTTTCTTATCTATTATTTTCCCCTCATTTTTGTTTTCTGTGTTAATGCCAGGACACGTGGTAGAAAAATTATGAGCATGAGTACCAAATTGGTAATAAGATAATAAGAAGCACTTTTGCACCGAGAGCCACGCCCTGCATAGAGCACATGTACTAGTGTGAGTGTGTTTATGTGCACAGGTCTGATTGCTATTCAGTGCACCCGTATGCTATGCACCATAACCATCCACATGTGCTTTCTATTATATCCTCTTGTTTCTCCCTTAAGGCTGTAATATAGAATCACAGATATTTTATTTTTATGGAAAAGTATGGAATCCGAATTGTATTTCACAACCAGACCCAGGTGGAGCCATGTAAACACACAGCCGTAAAATCTTAGAATGAGGAGCAGGGACATGCATGGAAGAAGGCCCACACACGCACGCACACACACACACACACACACACACACACACACACACACACACACACACACACACACACACACACACAATTAAATTATTGTGACTGGAAAGGAAAAACGCCACGGAAAACAATCCTCTATTGTCCACATAAAATGTTGTGACATGTGGGGAGAAGTCCTTAGTTACATGCTTAAATGTGGGATATCTTACACCACATATGCAAATGTGACACGGCAGACTTTAAATGCTGCTCTGCGACACTGTGGATGAATACAAGATTCCGCTTCCTAAGCAATAGTTTTACAGTAACGTGAAACCCAAAGCTGAAAAGCAAAGGTCCTTCACTGCTTCACTGGTTGGAGACAACCTCTGCCGGATCTCTTCACATAAACAGTCTGTTTTTTGTTGCCTTCGTGTTGTTTATTTCCTTTAAAAAGCTGTGCAGGGGAAATATTATGTGTCACATCTTGTGTCGAGGCGTCTTTTTTGTTTTTTCTTTATTACTGAGTCACAAAGCTGCTTTATTTATTTATTTATTGTTATCCTGGAACAGCAGTCACAAAGCGCTGTAGAAGAAACACCATATCACACGCAGCTTTGTGACATACTGTCATATTTCACTTTGTTTTAAGCTTCGCAGAAATTTCTCTATTTAAAAAAAGCCAGTAGTCAAACTCCACAGAGCTGGAGTAAGTGGTTCAAAGCATAAGGCAACCAGATCTCTTTTCGGTCCATTACCGTTATTCAGATGATTGAAAATCTACACAGAAAAACTGTCTGGATTCTGTCTTCGTACTGCTTGCTGACATGATGGCTTAAAGGCTGCGTAAGGCGGTTGTCCCACCAATACACTATGTAATAAAGCAAAGGGGTTTTTCTTTTACAGCATAACTGTGTACAACGCATTCAGCCAGGAGCACACCTGTTGGAGTACGCCAGCGATGGTGCCACTGGGGACTGAAACTTGCCTGAGGACACGAACTGTTCAAGCCAGTGTACAAGTGCTTGTAAAAAAAAAGGCTGTAAAAATGGAGAAAGAATGTGAGAACCTGCAGGAGAGACTGAAGCGTCATTTTTAGCACCCTCAGGCTGACCGGGCACAGAGTTTTACCTGCAAACTCCACCAAAATATTTCGACAAAGGCACAAACTGTTCATTGTGAATATTGTGCAGCTACAGGCTGTGTTTGTTATGTAAGGAGAGTAGCCCAAAATCTATGAGTGGAGATCCAGTTTGATTGAATATGCAGGCCCTGAACTTTACAGCTACACTGTCAGATTGGAAAAACAGCATCTCACGCCAATTTCCATCTCCCCCGTTAAAGCAGAGCTCTATCCGCCACACGGCGCCCAGCTCAAGAGCACTTGTGCATTGAAGCCATTTGACTGTGGCAGTTGGGGCTGTCTTAAATTTAAACAGCACACTGACTCACAAATATCAGTGACTGCCACTGAAGTGAATAATATATAAAAAAAAATACATTCACTGCCACCCACTTTCAAACTGAAAGCGCATTCTTGTCCAAAAGGTCACTAATTAAAACAGAATGATTTCAATAAATTCTTTTGTATTTTTTGTAACAGGATCAAATAAAAACAAGTCGACACAGCAGAGCAGATAGCAGTGGTTCCAGAAAAAAAGGCCGGCGTTGTCCATGCAGTGACAACTCAGCAGTGACAACTCATTCAAAGCCAAGACTGTCATTTGTACCCAGCAGCAGCAGGCTGCAGCGAGTCATGAGGTTTTTCTCATGTTGAGATATTGCCTCAGAGTGTCCCTGACACTCTGTAATTAGGGAAGGCATGAGAGAACTGAGGTGAAGAGATGGATGATGAGCATCAGACAAACAAACAAACAAGAAAAGACTTCCACATGTAAACAGGAGAAGGAGGACAGCTGAGGACACGTGCAAACAGAGAGAGGAGGATTTCTGACTGCTTTGTGTTAATGAGCACCTCTAGCTTGGCTCCTTTATAATTACCTAGCTTTCATGATACACATCGAGAATAAGCTCTCTCTGGACAAAAGCAGCGAGCTTAATAATTATTCTACAGCGGAAATTAAATATATGTTTTCCATGACTGAAGACAAATCAACATATAGTTTTCAGAGAAACACCAATTAGACATACTCAGAAATAAGAAGGACAAAGGTAGACTTCTCTGGGTTACACGTTGCGTAATGCCCCTCAAAAGAAAGGTGATGATATGGGTGGTGGTTTGGGCAGGGTCGAAGTTCAAGCACATGTGGGATTACAAAGTCAACAGCGCAGTATTTTAGCCATGACGTTCCCTGAAATGGATCTATTTATGCCAAATTACAGCATGCACCTCAGCTAACGAGCGCACAGCTGGTTTTCTCCTGCCAGAGGCATTGATTTGAAAACACTTCCAATCAAACAAGGTCAGTGTCGGGTTACTGCTAAGCTAAGTAAGCACCGGGTGCCTCTAGTGCAGTGTTTTGAAAGTAGGGTTGAAATTACAACCTTTGCTGTGGTGTGTGATTTGGGTCTGTATGTGAGGATGTCAGTCAGCGTCAAAGCTCGAGACAGAAGGGTTGCTAATTGAAAGGGCGTGCAGGAGAAATGCATAATTCCTCCTGTTGCTTCTTTTATTCTCTCTATCTGGGTGTGCGCCTATATGCATCTGCACACAGCTGCTCATCAGATACTGACATATATGGAGAACAGAGTGATGGCATGTGCTTAAACCAACAGTCTGAGCAAGTAAAATATATGGGTCCACTCCCCTCTTGCATCAACCACAAGTGTTTCATATATTTCAACGTAATAGGAAATAACTTCTTTTAATTCTGCTTTGGCAAAGAACTCAATTATTATGATAAAGATGGTTTCCTATTAACACAATAACACACCAAGCAGGGACACAACAAAGAGAGCTTAAAGGAAAAAGCCACACCCATATAGTCTTACACTGCAATAAATCCACAGTTTGTTGTAATCAGTACATTCCTGGACTTAATTTGCGGTGATGTTATGAAATCTGACTTATTGCTTTCTTTTGTCTGTTCCTACTCTATTACTTATTTGGTCCTCACAGAGAAAGTGTCTGATCTAATAGCAGAGATAGCATTTGCAATTACAGTCCTGCACAGAAGTCACAGCCTTGTGCCATCAACAGTGTCTCAGCAATCAGCTCTAATAAAATAGTGCATTTTTTTGTCAAATCACTTCAGATATTATGAAGCCACTGGGGTCAGCATCAGGTTTTTGCATTACTGGAATGAAAGTGCTTGTCCAGAAAAGAAATCCATCCCCATATTAGACCCAGACTACATACGCATACCTGAGTGTCAGCGTGACCTTCCTCTAACAATTATTCCATTGATCAGAGCCACCTCTCATGACTGTTCACCTCAGCTGGGCACCGTGGTTCAAATGTCAAAGCTCTGAGCTCATAGTCCATATCCTGCGCTCTTCAGCAAAGCACAAAAGCGACCTCTGTGTGAACATCTATTACCCACATACCGCAGGATGATACCTACATACCACCTACGTAACACCTACACCGAAGTACACACATCACCTCAGTGACACAAAGGCGTGTTTTTTTTTTTTAGAAAGCTGCAACTTCAAATTTCAACATTTCACCAGGTGACCACAGAGAGGATCTAAGCAGCATGAAATGAGTCAGTTGTTTTAGTTTTCCAAAACTTCCAGGCCACAAAAACACACACAAAATATGTGTGAGTTTGATGCACGGCAGTAGAAAAGAAGTCACATCATTTTTTCATTAGCTATGCCCGTAAAAATAATACGCACAGTCATTCCGCACAGAAGAGAGGGGTTTGTATGATGAAGTCAATACCGCAACATACTCCAAAATTATATTTAAGCCAGTCAACAGTAGACATGTGTGTTGTCTTAAAGTTACAGTAAGCACATAGAGAATAAAAAATACTCCACATCGGAAGATCTTAGCCTGCAAAGAGAAGTTTGCATTATATTCTTTCCTTCAATTTTAATTTCCATTAGAAATAAAAAGATTTTTAGGAGTGAAAAGAAGGAATTGGCCTCAATCACATTTGAAGTCAACCGCAGCAAAGCCAAACGGTAAGTAATAGCTTCTGTTGAAAACAGCTGCATCCACTGCAGAGCAGACAGGAGTCTGAATGCGGCACCGCATCGCTCTGTTCTGCTGTCCACTCTTCTCGTCTGCCATGCAAACAGAAGCTGCTTCAGTCACAAAAGTACACAGAAGTCTGGATCGCGTGTGCAAACGGGCCTCCCAAGAGGAAATAATTCAAGGAGAGAGCCAAGAAAGCTGATCAGTCTTAACAGTCCTAACATAGAGAATAAAAAGTTGTTGTTTTTTTAAAGTAAAAGAAATGAGTGACTTACTTCTAAGAAGGTTTTATTTTCATTTCAAACCATTTGTTCACTGATGGTTTTAGATTATTCCAGTGAGACGCAGGCGGCTGGATGTAACCCTCCAAACCTTGCTCTCTGTTGCTCGCTCACTCTCTGTCCGTCAGTTGCCTTCACCAGGACTCACTGGGCTGATGTAAGACACCCCTGCAAATAGGGGGGGGGAAAAGAGGGAGAGAAGAGAAACAGAGTAAGAGAGAGAGAGAGCGAGAGAGGGAGGGAGGAAAAAAATCACATTCTGTGGATTCCTGGGAGTTTGCCAACGTCCCAGAATTCCACATGCCACACATAAGGTTTCAATTAAAGACACACACAAAAAATCCAAAGCTCAATCAAAAAGCTTTCTTCCTCCTGAAAGGAACCTTTCTTTTGACAGCTACAGGACGAAGCATAGAAGCAGCCATAACTGAAGGTAGTATTTGCGGTGGTGTTGCTGTCACTTGCTTTATGTCAAATTCATATAACTTATTGTTTCATCACTAACCTTAAAAACAAGCTTATTTAGGTTTAAAAACTGCAAAAGAAGCTACTCTTTTATTGAACTCAGTGGCACTAACGCAGCAGTTTGTCACAACCTCAATAGTCGAACCAGATCCATGAAAAGTGTGAGTCAGGTGTCAGAGAGAGGTCTACTTCTTATTACGTTGTACTCTGTGTGTTTTGCTGCTGATGTGGTCTGAACTCTATGACCTGATCTCTATAAAAACAATGAAGTTTTCATCTGTTAGACATGGTGACTAAGAGCTTTTCTTACTTAGTTACATGCAAAGCTGCTTGCTTTGCTGATGAGGAAGCCATAATTGACCTGCAGGGAAGTGACACCAATGGTCAGTGGAAATTTATTGGAACCCTAGGATTTTACTTTTTACTTGCTTGGAGATGTTTTTTCTGCTGCTTTTGCAAGTGTTTTACCACAGCTCCCACTGTCCTACTCTGTATTCCCCAGTTTAATATTCTGTTTAGGCATTTGTCAAGTCTCTTAAAGCTTTCCAGTTCTTTCCGATGGCCTGTTGGGGCAACGACTGTAGTTACAAAGAGATTTCCAGTTGTGTAAAGGTGTATCTGATATCCCTGTGTTAGTGTTGTTTCTGAATCATCATAATTCATTTTGACCTTGGTTCAGTATCACAAGTGACCAATCACAGTGTTATGGTGTCATAGTTTTGCGATGTGGAAAAAAAACGTTGCCCATGTCCACTCAGGAAAACATCCAAGAAAAGGAGGGGTTTGGGTTGAGGGCTAACATGTGATCTTGGTTAGGGTTACGGGGCTATAGTTAGGATATCGTTGCAGTGTTAAACCTGGACAAACATTAGCTTTGATGATCCAGGAACAACACCAACATGGGGATATCAGATGGTGCGTTGGAAAACAGCCCTCATTAAACACCTCACTCATGAGTTTATGTACTCAGTCTCTTATTTTAAGTCATTAGGAAGAGAACATTAAATTCTTTTGTAAATTATTGTAAGTATTGGAGTCAGTTATTAGAGGATAAAGGAGGCTTTGGTCTTTGGCTCATGACTTTTACAGTCTGATATGCCAGCAAATAGGCCTTCGACAAGTTAACCCTAAAACGTTCTGTTTAAGTCACTTCTTTTTCTTCTTTCAGCTACTTCCTTTAGGGGTCCCCACAGAAGATCATCTGCCCCCATTTCACACTATCACTAACACTCTCCTGCCACACCAACACTCTGCATCTCCTCCTTCATTACATCATGAACACACTCTGTCTTCCATTTGCCAGGCAGCTCCAACTTCAACATCCTTTGTTCAGTATATCCACTATCCGTCCTCTGCACATGTCCAAACCATCTCAGTCTTGCCTCCAAACCGCTCAACCTGAGCTGTCCCTCTACTTCTAATCTTGTCCATCCTGGTCACTCCTAATGAAAGCTTTACATCAGGGGTGTCCACTCCAGTCCTCGAGAGCTACTATCCAGCAGCTTTTAGATGCATCCCTACTCCAACACAGCTGAATCAGATGGTTGGGTTACCTCTTCAGCATGCCATGAAGTTTGGCAAAGGCTTTGTAACAAGCCATTCATTTAATTCAGATGTGTCGGAACAAGGAACAAATCTTCGGCTCCTCACCTCCAGCTCTGCCTTGCATCTTTTTATCCGTTTTAAATATAAATATTAAATAAATAATTTTTTAAGTATTATTTATTTTTGTTTCATTTTAATAGCCATTAATGGTTCATTCATGATTTTTTAAAACTACTAAGTTTGACTGTGAATACTAATATTCATAGTTAAAATGTGATTTTTTTGAGCAAACTTTGAAGACTTGTAAATACTAGCATCATGAGCATGTTGTGCCCAGTAACAACGTCACATATCTGTTATCTGCTGAATATGGACTCTCAGTAGAACAGGTAAAGTGTATGAAATATGTTAAAGAATTAATGTACTGATTAAAATGCCATTAAAGAGTTTTTCAGCTTAGCTACAGGTCAGGCTGTCTTTCCATAGACGTTATAAGAGACCTTCTTTAGTCTTAACAGCGCCGTTATGGAGCGGGAGAGAAAGAAAGTGAGTCAGAAAGGAGCCACAAAGAAAAATGCCCTGAATAGCTGCAGCAGCGTTGCGTCCTCGGAGCCATCTTGAACATAAACCATCTGCTGGAAATGGTGATTCACAACACCAAAGAGCTATAATGCAAAAAACACACCTCGCAGACACCGGCGAGCAAAGATATGACAAAAAAACATGTTAACACCATTTGAATAATTAAACAGACACAAAGACATTGCTTTCCAAGTAGGAAAATGTATTTAATAAAGATGAGCCATAGCGTCTCTTAAAGCTGAATAACATCCAGTCTTCACTGATTACAAGCAGAGAAGAAGCAATTATTATAAATACCCCCCACATCCTGACCATGTACCGTATCTGATTGTAGGAAACATCTGTGTGATCATTTCGTCTGAATCAGCTGTTGCATAAAAAATCACCAGGTAAAACAAGTAGATGGCCATTTCCACCAATAGATAATCTATCAGTACATATAAAAATAAGTCTCATAAGCAAAATAAATAGATGCACCTGCAGACAGCTTCAACCTGTCAGTATGACAGGATTTTCATACTTCAATTCTTGCTGTGTTCAAGTCTTCAAGGAAAAAAAAGAAGAAGAAGAAGAAGAAGAAAAGCAAAACGAGTTACAAAGCAAAGGAAAGCCTGGTGCTAAAAAGTAAACTTCATGTTGTTCATTCATTCATTTTGGACAGGACAGCTTCTTTCTTGAACACAT
Organism: Rhamphochromis longiceps; assembly: GCF_057381845.1. Classification (NCBI taxonomy): domain Eukaryota; kingdom Metazoa; phylum Chordata; class Actinopteri; order Cichliformes; family Cichlidae; genus Rhamphochromis; species Rhamphochromis longiceps. The sequence continues at coordinate 6,144,366 of NC_140578.1, read as the reverse complement.
GTGTGTGATATTTGTTATTGCACAGCGATGACATCACAGTTTCTCTTCCCATACAATGAGAGATAAAGGGAAGTTGGGCCGTTTCCTTCCCCGCATTCTCCCGTTCAGTCATTACACCCCATTCTTCACCAGCTGGTGGACTCCCTCCTTATCGATCGTCAGAGTTGGTTGAAACTCTTTTCCCTTCACCAGCTCCTCAAGACCCTTGAAGTACAGACACCATCAGGACAATGTTAGTATTTTACTGAGTATTCATGGATAAGAATAACATCTGGAGTTTTATTTAGTACAACGTGTTCTTACCTCTCCCCCGTACGACACCAGTGGGGAGATCTCGCATTTGATCGGCAGGTCCGTTCCATCCTTCAGGCTGCGGTGGAAAGACAAATTCAGAGAGGATCACAGGAGAAAAACAGAAAGCGAATGAGTGACGGTCTCGTGGAAGAAGAGAAGCAATTGTAGCTGAAAAGACAGCTGCTAGGACTCCTTGACACAGCTGTTCTTCTACTGCGGCTTGTGATTAGAGGACAAAGAGAATCAGCGCTTCATCGCAACAAGTGATTAGTCCTTTGACTTGTGATAGAAGTCCGCTAGAAGAAAACAGACGAATGAAAGGAACGTTGTGCGAGACTGCCGTCACTCAACGTGTTAATTTCTAGATGATGATTACAGAGAGAAAAAATCACTAATCAGACATCAGGTGTTTCAGGTGTTTTGCTGAGCAGCTGCCTGATGGAAAAGCTGAATGACTGAGAAAGAAGCACGCCCTTTAAGAGTGTTGGAAACATTCGTGGTGCCGAAAGAGTTTGTGAAGCACATGCTCATTTAATTCTGTCTGGAAAAACAAGCAGGTGGATTTAAACTTAAAGGCAAAATAGCAAGCGATGAAGCTGACCACATAACTATTTGGTACAGAAACCAACAGGTGTGTGCTCATCTGCAGTCTAGTAACTGTCTCCCTTTACCCAGCATGCAATATATCACAGGTTGACATGATAGTAGATCATTTATGCACTCAGTACTGCAGAGGGATAATTACTTTCTCTTGCCATCATCTGTGACACTGCCTGCTGCTCCGTCTCTGGAAACATTGCACGGGACACACAGGAGCAAGACCAAGCATGAGAGAAGGGGGAGTGAGAGTGTGAAGCTAAAAGAATACGATGTCTACAAAACAAACAAAAAGTCCAGCGCATACAGTCTGTACACCATGTGGAAAGTGTCGAGGAGAAGGGAATAACCACAAAGATCTCATTATTATGTATGTTTTTTGTAAAGTGACATGACATGCTGTAGTCACCTGGGTATGGCGGGTACACGTCTGCCGTTCTCGTCAATGAAATGTCCCCCAGCGTTGAGCACCCAGCGGTGGTGGAGGGACATCAGAGCGTGTCGGGCTGTGGTGGGTGTGTCCTTTCCGTCCTGAGTGTCTGCGTTCTTCAGCGGGGAGAACTCGTCCTCTCGGAGCACCTCATACACAACAAACGTCCTGTTACAAACACAGAGCATCCCATCAGCACACAGGCAAACCGAAGACTTGCATCACAACCGAGCAGCTCCCAGGGATTGAAAAATTAGCAGGTTAATTAGTTACTCAACAGGAAATTAAACCGCAACAAATAAAAACAAAAATGTCATTTTTCTTTCTATGCTTGGAGTGGTTTCACTGTGCTTTCAGATTGTGCGTGACTTCCATGGAGCGATATAAAAATAGCAGCCACACTAAAGATAGACCAGAGGAACACATAAAAATGCTTCTGCAGAGGACTGAAATCAGTTAAGTTTTGTTTATTTTTATGGACCAAATGGCTCTAAGACAGGTCATAAGACAACAGAGCAGGCCACATTAAAAACTGAAGACTTGGGTCAAATCCATGTCTTCAGCAGCATCAAAAATAGATTTTTCTTTACTTTAAAAATACATCTTCAAAAACTTTGAAGTAAGCTTGATATGGTGTCCTTGATTTTCCATCAGTTAACTGTTACAGGAATACTTTCATTAAATATAAAGTTCTATTAGTAGTGACGTGACTCAGAGCTGATGTCATGTAACACTAAAGGATGTGGAACCGCTCATAAACTTCCATCCCCCTGTGGAGAATTTGGCAAGCTTAGTCTGCTGGACCAGACCTTGCAGAAATGGCACGACTGGAGGGCAGAAATTAGGGCTGGAAAAAAAAAGACAGTCCTTGCACGGAAGAAAAAAATCAAGGACCAGTAGAACCAGGGCCCCAAATATATGCAAACTGGTCACCTCTCAAAAGGAGGGGGGGTTAGTATGAGGCAAGATTTAGCTAACTGGTACTGGCATGCACACGCACATTCATATTTTCTATGCCATATATGAAAAAAATGCACCGTCACTCACTTGGCAAACTGGAAAATGTCAAAGACAAACTTTTCCATTTTGATGCCGTTTGGTTTCTCTGGTTTGATTAGTTGACCCTGAGCATCCACATATGGGATCTTCTTCTGGGCCACGTGGTGCTGCAGCTGGGGCTCGTATTTCCTAATGTGAAAACGGGGAAAAAATGTCTCATTACGATGATGTAAAGCTGAAAGAATCTGAAACGTAATGATAACTGTGTTTATAGCTTTGCCTTACTGCACTATGTCTCTGAGGAAGGAGAAGCTGAAGAAATGATTGGCCATGTTTGCTGCGTTGAACATCAGACGACCATCGGCGCTCCGCTTCTCAGCAGTTGCTAGGGTGATCTCGCTGTACTCCACCACCTGGTAACGACCATCCACCTTGCAGACAACGCCTACTGCTTCTGTGGGGTTTGTTTTCTCCACCACCTGGGAAACAATGTCACAAAATGACCTTACTAAAAACCTCAGATTACTACAAAGTCAACTTAAAGTGGACTGTGCTTTTCCTTTTACTGTCACATATGTAACTGTTACTGCTGGATGCTCACATCAAAAATAAGCAAAGATTCAAATCAAAAGTTCAGCACATGTCCAAGTAATTGCTGTAACTCCAAAGCTCAGGCTTCAGACTGCTCTGAATGCTCAGCTTCAGTCAATTTTTTCTACTCTTGGTTCTGTATCATATTGATAAAAGCAGATATCCCAAACATAATATGGTCAGACACACACAATTGTTCTGTTCAAATATTTTGTCCACAAGAGACAGCCAATCATACATTTTTGGTTTAAAGCGAGGAGGAAGGGAACTAAAAAAGCTTGTTTCAGACAGAGGATGAACCGATCAACTGTATCAAAAAAAGTTATGATATTAAAAAAGGATTATTTTAACATGAATCATGCAAAGCTACTCTAGTTAAGTCAAAGAATAAAAATAAGCAACTGTAAAATGCTAATAACTCTCTACTTTAACTATTTATACAATAAAATCCCCAGATCGGTACACTTTAATTGTGCTAAATTTAGTTTTCCATATAAAAACTACAAAATATTTTCACTGTTGTCTCTTTATGAGTCAAATTATCTGTAAATTATTTAAAGTCAGAAATAGTCTAAAACTGAAATAAAATAGTAAATAAAAGTGCTATGAAGCAATCGGTGCACTCCATTTTACAACCAGTAAGTTACGAGTCTGCACTGAATGAAAAATCCTTCCCCCCTTCCTATCTGTCGGTTACTAATGACAGGGTCCTGAGGGGGGGATGGTAAACTGGTAGGGGTTTGGCAGGGGGGGTTGGTGAAGCCACATGAACTGTTAGCGGAGCTTAGTAATTTACGATGAGAGGGTGGTACCCCGCTCTGATCTGATTCTTCCATCGCTGCTCCACCCCACATCTCATAATTTCAAACAGAAGCAGGGTCTGGGTGATCTTATTACAATAATTAGTTCACTCTGCTCTATGTTAGCTGGAAAATATACATAGTGCTTCTACTTCTTAGAGGAAATCAAAAAGTAGCAGGATCCTTCAGGCACTTTTCAGCTATCCAACACACACTGAAGCACGTAATTTGTGCAAAAACAGTTAAAAAAGTGAAATCTTGACTTCATACTTTGATGTATTTGAAGTAGTATGTGGTTTGTTTAGAAATTAATTAGTAAGATCTGCCAGCAAAGTTTAGTCACACATATATCAGTCATATTTTACTGTTAAAGCTAAAAACAGAGGTCTCCTGATGGTTACACTCTTTCTGGTGTACTGGACTCTTATCGCTTAGCTCGTCAGTAGGTGTTATTTTAAAAAAATGTCCCTCTAACTATCTCTGCACCAAGGTCAGCAGGATCTTCACAGAATGAATAATGGTGAAGAATAAATGTAAAACTTTTTATCTCGAACATAGCCTCCTCAGCAGCAGATCTTGGCCAGTGAGTACTGAATTTTCACATCACCACAAACTAGATTCTGCTCAAATTCTTTTGCGAGTCTATACGTGAAAATATTATTTTATAAATCAGAACTCCTTTATGTCTTTAGTTCTGCAACATTAAGCTTCTTTGGGATTATCCTTTTATAGTAAATCACATTACTAATTAATTACTTAAACTTGTGGCACAGTGGAACAGTGGTTATCACTAACACTTCACAGGACAAGAAGGCTCCAAAATATGTGGGAAAAGTGGCATCTTCACATCACACTATCAACTAAGACCATAATAGTAGGCAAAAGAAGATTCTGGGCTCATTCCTAAATTTCCTAGAAAGCTAAGTGTAGTGCAAAAGAAGATTGCAGAAGTGGATTACAACTCCACCCAGTGGTAAGTTGTGGAAGGTGCAGCTATCTGGAACCTGCCAAGTTAAACTGACCCCACCTTTCGATATATGACATCCCACACTTGTCACCTGAATCGGCCTGGCTAAGACTCCAATTAGACCCCTGGGCAGCTGTGAAGAAGGGCATAAAGTTTGGACTTGGGATCATATTTTCACGAGCCCTCAGTTTTTCCTGCTGATGAAGACCTCCTCAGTGCCTGCTCACAGGGTAACACATGATTAAGTGACAGCAAATTTCCTCTGTTTCACTTTGTACTATATAGGTTTCTGTCTTTTACAGCAGGTCCACTGTATAAAAAAAGAGGTTTCTGTGAATTAACAGAAACTTTTGTTTCATAAAAAAGAAGAGTCTACACAATGAGCTACCAAAACCTTTTCGGTAATTTTACACATTTGTTTCTTACAATTTAAGCCCACAGGGTCATGTGGGCAGATTTCTTTCATTTATTTTTTTTTATCATGTATGAAACTGTCATACATGATAAATGGTTGCTCAAGAAGAACGAGACTAACTGCTCAGACTGGATAAAATACTACAAACATGACTCAACTATTGGCATACATATTACCTAACTCAAATACATGCTTTAGTATTTGCATGACTCATCTGTATGTGCCATTCCTATTTAATGACTTTTAATCTTTGTGTGTGCAATCACTGATACTAAAAGGTCTGATAAAGGTCAACTTTAGATTTATGAATTCAATTCAGTGTTACTTTTATAGTGCTTCGAGGTGACTTATCAGTGTTCAGGCAACTTTAGGAGGGGAATAAAATATCTTTACTGCTTCCTCGGTTCTTTATCTTTTGTTTTGTCGTGCCTTTTTATGTGGCCTGATTTGGGTACTGATTAACATAAATGCAAAAAGAAGTCAGTTGTTTTGGTTTTGGGGGGGTAAAGTCTCAAAAACTAAAAAAAACTCGTGTATCAAATATGACTTACTCGGCTTCAAGGGGATAAGTACTACTCATGTCCAGTCTAGACCCAGTTCCACACATTCCCACAGAAAAAATATTAGTGTCACTCCCCAAATGATGGCATCACCACCACACCACACCTTTGTTGAACCCAAAGTTTGGAATTACCGCCCTTGTCAGTAACTTTGGAAGGTGCTACCACAAGAAATTCACCAAAGATGGAGGCAGATGAGCTGCTGTGGCGACCCCTAGAGCGGGCAGCTGAAAGAAGAAGAAGAAAAAAGGAAAAAAATAGGTGGTATGACCAACCTTAGCGCCACAGTCCGCTCCCTTCTGCACACAGAAACCAACAAAGGCAGGGTCAGCCACTTTGACCAAAATGTTATCAACACAATAAACATGGATGGACTCAATCCCCCTCCTCTCCATGTCATCCAGGATACCCTGGTTCCCGAGAGCTCTGTAAAGACCCCCATTACCGTCTAGAACACAAACACAGACACATTTCTCACACACTGAGCAACACTGTGAATGAAGCATACATACACTTCTGTATATGTGTGGACATACCCGGAGCCATGGAGGGCTTTCCTTTGCTCTCCAGGATGATCTTGCAGTTGTAGTCCATGGCCGGCAGCATGCCCTGCTGAAAGAAGACCACGCTGTTCTTGTCCAAACCAAAGTAGTTATGTTTGGAGAAAAAATCCTTTGTGGATTTCATTGTCCTGCCGCTCGTCATGATGTACCTGAAGGCAACACGGAAAGAACGCAGCACTTATGCATTTTAAACAATTTAACAATTGTGCAGTGCTGCAGAAAACATCTCCATCATCTCTTACAAAAACTTAACAGCAAAGGTGATGTTAGCTTGAACCAACAGTATAATACTTAAGTTTATAGCAGACAATAAAAAGTAACAACTTGATGAAGATGTTTCTAACATATCCTTCAACTACGTTAAATCTGACACGCACAACTCTATTTCCTGCTTTTTTATCTCGATCATTCATATTTTAAAACTATAAACTGCTGGATCTCCCCTGCAGGGACTTAAAGCTTTTCCGGCAACACAGCTTCCTTGACTGAGTTTCCTTTGATTCACACAGTGACTTGACCCAGTTAATCATCATGCTAACATAATTGGGACAGCTGAAGTTCACTTTACAAATAGGATAGCCCTATTTGGTTGCTCGAGCTTGTTTATTTTTCCTCAAATCAAGCTGTAGATTTAGTCGACTAAAACGCCTTAGTCATGGAAACCTCGTGTCTCACCAGGGGATACAGCACTTGGTTTTGTGCGACTGCTCAACCAGCTGTTGCAGCTTCAAGATGCGCTCAGCCTGGATCTGAAAGAGGGTTTTGTGGGACGGCAGCCCAATGTCGTACATGCCTTTGGGGTACGAGACCCCCAGCCTGGTTCCTTGGCCTCCTGCCAGCAGTAAGACTGCCACTTTATTCTTAGAGATGCACTGAAGACCTAAAGGGCAACACAGCACAACGGTCATAAATAGTAGCAGAAATGTGTCCTGTAGTTTATTTAAAACAGGGCCATGCATTTAGTGTTGTACACTGATATGATGGCACACAATGCACAGTATCTAATCTCTGCAGACCTCTTATTGCCTGGTTAGTAGATGAATAATAATAAACTTAACAAAACAGTTCTGATAACATTAATCCAAACAGTTTAGCAACATTTTATGACTGGTTCTGGAGTACTTGTGGACGTGACACATTATATGAGCTAAAATCTTACAACCCCACTCAAGATTTTACTATGGTTCAATGTACCAATAGTTTATAATGGTTCCAGTTTGTCTTACATAAACTGCAGCAACGTGACACGATATGAAACTCTCTTCCTACTGGTTGGTGCCAGGAAGCAAGTTTTATGTAGTGGGTTAATCCATAAACTTTGACACATGCCCCACACCCAGCAACACAGATTTTGTCCCAACAGATCACAATGAGCTCATGATTGAGGGTCAAGAGGGAACTCCAGTTACGTCAAGTACAAATCAACACCAGATGTTTCTGCTGCCCACCGAGATAGTCATACAGCCCCGGGAAGAATGAAGCATGAGGGATTGCACAAAACATAATGAATAATTCCAGCAACTTACTCAAATGTCAACCCTTGCCCAGAAACGCACAATGGATAAACATGGAGCTTCTGACGCAGCATGACTGGAACTTTGTAATAAGCTTTTGCAAAAGTTTTGATCTAATGGGCTGTTTTTCTGTGAGCTAACATCTGGATGTGGATACTTAAAAATATTGCCATGAGAACAACTATTCATCCAGCTGGGTTACCCATGTGATGTTTTAATCCACTTAAGCTTCCCAGTCTGATACCAGTTAAGCTTTCCTCTCTTACCTGCAGGTCATCACTGTCAAGATTTCATTGTGTTAAACGTGCTTGCGGTAACTAGGCGAATCTTGTTTAACAAGTGATAATAGGTTACATATTCTCATTAAAATAAAATACTCCCAATTCTAATGCTTTATGTTTCCTTAAAACACTCAGTATACCGAGTAAGTACAGTTTAAAGGTCAAAAGCAGTAAATAGGTGAGAATATACTTCACCTGTCAGCTCCCAGTCTTTGACGCTCTCCCTGTCTCTCGTCACACTTCCCAGCACCTCCCTGGGCACGGGCTCCATGCGGCAGTCCATCTTCCCTTGTTTGCTGCTGTTAGATGTCTGCATGGCATTCTTGAAGAATCCGTTGATCTCCTGAAAGTCCATACCCTCCAATTCTTGGGTCAACTCGGCCTGCTCTTCAGGGCTCAGCTCGTTCCAGAACTGCAGGAGGTGAGACTGGCCGGCATCAGCCAGTTTCTGCCTGAGTGTGCTGATGTTTGGGTCCATGATCACCTGTGCTTTTAATTAACTGTGGGAAAAAAGATTATTTTATTTAAAAAGAACTGAAAAACATGCCCCAGGTCTTGTGTTGTTTTTGTATAAGCCGGTGGCCTTTATGTAAATATAAAAAAATAGATGATAAGAGAAAGGTCGCACTACAATATCCAAACATTTGCAGGGTTTTTCCCACATATAGATATGGCCTTCTGCAAGGACCTTTTAAAAAATACTTGTAGCTTTTTTTAACAGTGTGGTTTAATTTACTCACCTTTAAATAATTTTTTTAAGTAAAATGGGTAAAAAAAAATTACAGAAAAAATCTGTTATATAAGGTAACATAGACTCTTTCCTATAGTTTCATGTGGACCAATCATATTTCTTAGTACAGTCACTACTAAAAGCTCATTTTGAGCACCCAAGAAACTGTATGTGTATATAAAAACAAATTTTAGGAGTAAAAAAATAATTGATGACATAGCCAATGTCCTTAAAGTGACTGAAGATCTTCTGATGGAAGGTGGAAACATGATAAGAGTATTTAATAGCCCTGTGCTAGTTGTAGTGTAGGTAAAACAAGCACTGCTGGAATGTTTATCCTATTTGTTTAAATCCACACCCACTTTTACCAGGAAGTCGTCACAACACTATAGGATAAGGTCGAGGATAGTTTCATTTATACCACAGTGTGAATACTGACTCTTTCATACCCATTATGTTTGCTTATTATGATTGATAATTACAACAGTACAATAATAGCTGTGTAACAACGCGATATTATGATGTTTTCTAAGAGGGTTTACACCAAAGAAATCTCCTCTGTAAGTGAGCTTTTCAATGGGATGCTGACGACTAACACCACAGCCACACAACCTGAATTATCTACAGCTGTAATACACAATACTCATATATCACTTTTAGTTAAAGTGTTTATAAAACTTTTAAACTTCACATCTCCAACATGACTGTGACGGTGAGCCTGTAAAGAGGTAGCAGGGACTGCTGTGTTGACTCGGAGCACAGATAAATCCAGTGTTAGCACAATGTAATAACACGGACTGTTGCTAAGAAGCGCATAGAGTTAGTGAACCTCATTTTCAGTCACTGTATAAGATAGTTAGCCGCGGTCTGCGCATCAGTCAAGCTACAGCCGGGCACATGTTAGCAAATATCCGCCCGACTGAGGAGCGGGAAACCGCTCAGGTTGCTGCACACACAGCAGATAGAAGTAAATCAAATATTTAACTCTTACCTCTCACAAAGACTCCTCTCCGGTGTAAGATCATTAATGCCAATCGATGACTATTCGCTCGCACTGGTCACTATTCGCCTCCCTCCCGGAATACACCTCCTGCTACGTCACATTTGACGTGGCAGGAGGTGTGCATGTGTAGTCAAGTCAGTGATGCGTTCAAGTGCCACCTGTAAATTTAATCACTCTATGCTAGGAGTGTGTGTGTCTGATTTTGTGCCAAAAACTGTTTTCTATCTGTGTAATATATTTGCTTATATGGTTAAATAGACTGCAGTCAATAGGATTTCTGAAAAGGTTATATATAAAGTAAAGACATGGTCTGTTTTGCAAGAACCTTTCTTGATTCTACCTATTTGATAATCACAGCAGTCTGTTCTGGCCACTTAAAATATCTTGAGATAACCATTTTCTGCCATTTGTGCTGCCCCCTTGGGCACATCTTTCTTAAAAATACATTTTTGACGTCAATTTCCCTTTTTACCAGGATAAATGAAGGATATATATACAAGTCCCCTTGCCAAAAACTGATCACAGCTTTTATTTTGTCTTGAAATCATGTTTGAGAAACATGTCTGAAATTTTCTTGTCAGATTGTATTGCAACAAGTCATGAACAGCTAATAGTTGTTTTTTTTTTGCACCACACCATCAAAAACTCTTAACACCTCTGGACAGCTTTGGAAAATGTGAAGGAAAAATGAACGACTAACTGTATTTTTGGAAATTCTATTTATATAAATTTTATGGCTTCGCCTACTGAGCCCAAAGAGATATTTTGACAGTTTCTTTGATTACTTTAATAAAGAGATGAAAATGCACTTCTTTTTCTGATATATCTGTATTTGCCGACATGCCGAATCATGCAAGCTTTATGTTATACTATTTGTCATCACTTTTTCGTATTTGTACTTGTTCTTAACAGTCTTTGATAGTCTAAAGCAGCTTTATGAATGTAATCAAAGGTAAATCATCAGACAGGTAGAGACAGAGCAGTCAGCTTCAATGAACCAGCTAATGTACATATCTCCACTTAAACTAAAAAGAATAAAAACACAAATTATTGTTTTTCATTTGTGTGTTGTAAACTCGTTTACTAATCTCTTTTAATTTGTTTTTCCTTTTGTTCTTTCATTACTGTTCACACTGATATTAGTCTAACATTGATACAGCTCATTATGTTTGCCATAGTAGTAACTGGTTTACAGTTTTACCTAATAAGTAAAAGATCACTGGTTCGAGCTCAGGAAGAGACACAAAACATTTTTTGCATTGCATTGGGCCAACCACTTTGTGAATTAGGGAACAGCTAAAATTAGCTTTTAGTAACTTAATGTGATGTGTTTCCAGAATGTGATAGCATAATATGTGTGTGTGTGTGTGTGTGTGTGTGTGTGTGTGTGTGTGTGTGTGTGTGTGTGTGTGTGTGTGTGTGTGTGTGAGCCAGTCAATACTCGGGTAATTTCAGCAAACATGTAAGTACATGTAATCAAACAAACAAACAAACAAAAAGGTCAAATAATAAAAAATAAAGTTGTCTTATAAAACACGAACAACTGATCTGGTTGGACTTTCAGTTCTGAGTTCAACCACGAGGGGGCGACCGTCTCTCGTGATGAGGCGGAAGCAGTTTGTTCTCATTTGAAACAATTTTGTTGTGGTCCTCCTCTTCCTCGCTAAAACCAGGCTGGGTGCTGCCCATCTGTTTGTTTTTTTCCTGGTAGTCAGATTTTTGTGCAGCTACAGAAAATGAAGAAGTTTTTCGATGACTTTAAGAAAGACATCAAATTTAAATCCGCGGGACCCGGGAAGAAACTAACGGAAGACACCAGGCAAATAACAAACTTTTCTTTTCTCAGCTGCTACAGCGCTAAGCAGAGCTAGCCGCACAGATAGCTATTTAACATTGGCTAAACGGGCTTATCTCATAGCTGACAGCTGATCAGTAATGACTACCGCTTTTCCGTCTCCCCATGTATTGAAGCTAACCACAACAGTGCTAATTTGTGTGTGTTTTTCTCACGGGTGTTTGTCAAACGGCTAACTGTTATATATTCTTGAGCACGGCGGGGGGCGACTGTATAATTTCATGGTGACCTGACTAACAGTTAATCCCTGCACAAGCTTGTTTAGTTAAAGAACTAAGCAAACCTGCTTCTCAACAGGAAGCAGAGCTGTTGTGATTCTGACGTGTTTGTACTGTTGTCGTTGCTACTTAGCTTAGCACTGTCTTTTCTTCTTCCTACTGTGAAGCCACAACACGTCTCCTCTTATAGTCCTGTTTCTCTCCTAATAACCCTACAGTGCCAAGCCTGAGGTGGTGCAGGGCAGATCCAGTGTCAAGCACGATCGCCATGCCCCCAGTGAAGGAGCCCAGAGGGCTGGAGCTGCAGCCTTGGCCAGGATTGAACAGCATCAGAAGCCGAAGGTTCACACCTCCCAGGACGCCATTAGGACCCAGGGTGAGACATGCAGCCCTGTTATTACACCAGGTGGTGTCTATCAAACACAGATGAACGTCAGCCTCCTCGTTTCAGTTGTGGGTATTAGGATAATTCAGTTGTGGGTATTAAAACATGTTTTGGACTGTGAAGCACTCTACGGATTATTATAGTTGATCTGTTTTAAAAAAAAACATATCTTCTAAATTTGTTGTCTGCTACTGTACACTATATCCAGTGTATGAAAGATCAGCCACCAAAAACGTTTATTACCTCTGAAAAACCACATAATCATAGAAGTCACCCACCCATTCATTTTCTGCTGTTTAACTGAGGCCAGTTAGTGAGGGCTGCAGCCTAAGCAGAGAAGCCCAGACCTTTCTCCCCCCTCAGATATTTCAATTCCTCCACTTGAGGTAGCAACTCGTCCCTGAACCAAAAAAGTATTTATTTTAAAAAAAAAATCATTGTTTTTGTATTCATGGGAAGATTTGCATCAAGTATATAATCTTTATGTTTATATTAAGATGCTGATCCTGTCAATGGGAAGTAGATATGATTAGATACTGTTTTAAACTGATAAAGCAAACGGCAAAGATTTTTATTTTGAGGTAATATTTTTGGTTAAAAAAATTATTTATTAACTGTTAAAAAATATTCTGGTTATAACAGTTGTTTTCTACACGTGCTTGCAGTAAAAAGAGAACTTGAGGCCGAGGCAGCTGCACTTGCTGAAAAAGAAAAGGCAGCTGCAGCAGAGGTAAGTGTTGCATAAACCAGAATTGTGACACAATTTTCATGCTAATTTTGGTTCACATCGACTGTGGTTAACTTCTTAAAATATTTCAATTTTTTCTTTCACTTTGAAGAAGACAGTACTCCTGATAAGCTGTTTTCATGACTGATTAAAGTAAATATTCCTGTTTATACACAGCCTATCATACAGTGTCCAGTGTTGAAAAGGGCAGCATAGGTGCAGACAGCTGTTCATCTCAATGTCAGTTTCATAAAAGTAGGTGTCCTTCTCCAGCCAGACAGTGGGCTTTTGTTTTAATCTTCCCTTATTTACCTTAAATCTGTTCAGTACTAAAATTCTTTTATCACAATCCTAGTGGTTTTCTTTAGTTGAAAAGCCAGAACTTTCTTTTTTTATATGAAAAAAAAACCCCTATATGCTTGTTGAAACCTGAATTATACATGTCCTTACTGGAAAATACGTCAGTGGTTGTGAGGCCTAATTCAGAATATCAGAAAAGGAGCCGCCTAGTTATGTGAGCTGTATTAAATTCAGAGTAATAGCGGTGGCCTGTTAGTGTGGATGAAAATTTCATCACTGAATCTAACAACACTGATTGACATTTTCCTCCCAGGGCTCCAAAGTGCCAGTGAAAGATCCCACCCTTCTCTCAGTATCAGGCGTCTATTTCATCTGTCCACTAACTGGAGCCACATTAACCAAGAGTGAGAGGGAAATACACATTAAAGAGGCCATTTTAATGGTATGTCTGAGGATGTTGGTTCAGTTATAACGTGTGTGCAGTCAGACTGAATGCTTATCTAATCGGTGCTTTTGATAAACATGCAATTTTTCCCTGCAGCGGTTTGAGGAAGATGCAGTCGAGGCGTCTGTTATGATGATGCACACATTTAACAAAGACAGAGAGAAAGTGAAGGCTGCTGTGGACATCATAAGCAAGTAAGACGCTGATGGTGATGTTAATTACATATGTAAATGTTTTATGCTGTTGTCACAGATTTTGAATATCTGTTCTAGACATCAAAGGTTTTTTTTTTTTTGTTGTCATTGTTTTGTTTCCAGATATGTTGAAAATATATGCAAGAACCCCACAGAAGAGAAATACAGGAAAATTAAACTCAGCAACAAAGTGTTCCAGGTGTGTAACGTTCCTGGATCAAGACTAACTATTTGTAGCAGACTTTATGGGATTTCTATAAGAAAACAAGATAATTTTGCATGACTTATAAGATTCCTTGTGTTATTTCAGGAGAAAGTAAAGTCTGTGGAGGGCAGCAGGGAGTTCCTGCAGGCTCTGGGCTTTACAAGTGTGATGCTTCCCATAGAGGGCCAAGGTAAATGAATAGTGATATTTATGAGCAGTATGTGTCTGCTCACCTGCCAGTGATTTTCATTTATGCATCATTCAGTCTTTACATCGTTTTAACGCGTGCCCACCTTTCACGGAGATCAGAGGAGGAAGAGGAGTTCCTGGTTTTGCCAGAGCAGAGCCCCGATGCGCTGGAGCTGATGAAGGAGAGGAGGGATCGTCTTCAGAGAGGCGAGCCGGTCAGAGCGCAGCTGGACAGGCAGCCTCAAGCTTTCAGGCAGTCTCCTAACGCTCAACGCTTTGAGCTGCCGCCAGAGTTCTACAACCTGACAGCGGAGGAGCTCAAAAGGGAGCAACAGCAGAGGTATAGACTCACTTTCAATCCAAAAAATGGATCTAATTCAAGTCAGCTATAAATTCTAGTTAGGTGGTAGTGAAATGTTGTCTCTCTTTTCTTTAATGAATTGTCTGTGCAGTCAGATCAGTTACTTGATTTCACTCGCTGTGGTAGCAGTTCCAGTGAAATGGAGTAAAGATCAATATTTGGCTCATAGGATTTGCAATTTGTCTGTGACAGTGTGGTTAGAGAAACTTCATCCCTGTTTGAATTTATCCTACAAGACTGCTGTAAAAGAACCACAAGTAACAGTTTGCCCCTAAATATGCTGGTGATCAAACTAGGTTTTGGTTATATTTGTTCCACATGGTTTCCAAGTTTGAGTAACCAAGTAAAGAAGATTCAGAGGAGACAGTGACAGTCTCCTGGATGTGTGCAGTAGACAGTGACCCCTCGATGGATCATTAGTTCTCATAACTTTGCAACATGATGTAAAGCAACAGATCCTTTAGGTCTTGTAAATTCTGAGGTGGGTCCTCTTTGGATCGGACTTATTTGTCCAGCACATTCCACAGATGCTCGATTAGACTGAGACATGGGGGCAAGAGGGCGCAGCCATCAGGGAATACTGTTTCCATGAAAGGGTGTACAACTAACACCTCTTTTTTTTTTTTTTTTTTTTTAAACGACTGCAGCATTGAAATTATGATTTATTTATTTTTTAACTCTTAGTTGTCCTGGGTTGTATGGCAGTATTTGACTCTAGGTTTCCACTATTAACAGCACACCCAAGAATAATGGATTATTTAATGCTGATGTTCTTTTTATAGCCTCTGGGTGTGTCATGTGCCTCTAGCCAGAAAAGTTTCCCTGGTTTACTAGTGTTTGTCTATCAGCGAATGAGTCCCTTGTGTGTTTCACAGGAGTGAGTTAGTAGAGAAGAGTGCCATGCTGCGCACTAAAGCCATGAGGGAGAAAGAGGAACAGAGGGAGAGGAGGAAATACAACTACACCCTGCTCAGGGTGAGACTACCTGATGGGAACCTGCTACAAGGTGAAGCCACAATTTAAAATGTACTTCAAGATTAAATCAATTGAGTAAACCAAAAGCATTTTACTCTGAAAAATCCTACACATTGTAGTTTTGTGGGCATTGTTGACACAACTGCTCATGATTTGTGACCCTCTCAGGAACATTTTATGCCTGGGACCGGATGCCTGTGCTGTTTTCCTTCATGCGGGAGTCTCTGGTGGACGGTTGGCAGCCCTTTGAACTGATTGCTCCTGGAGGTCAAAAACTACAAGAATCTGAAGACATTGCTCTCGCAGAGTGCAACTTGGTGGGTTGAAATCAGAATCTACTTGGCAAACTGGCCTGTGGATTAATTTTTTTGTCAGTCCCATTGTTGCCCTAACATGTAACACTGTATTTAGTATTTCTTTCTGATGAATGTGGGCACTGGGAGAATGAAAACAAACTTCAATGTTAAAACCCACAGCACAGAGCAGGGGTTTTAATTCAGGTTTTAGTTTGTGGCAAATTTTTAGAACAGAGAGTGAATGTTTGAGGTTGTTTTTAGTCAGGTAATATTGATGTTGAGGTAAAGTGTCACATTTACATTTGAACTACTAATTTTCTCCCTTTTAAACGAAAAATAATCTGTATTGTACTGACTTCCCTTATATTTTAGGTCCCTGCTGCGCTGCTCACGTTTGCCTGGGATGCAGCTGTGCAGGCTGATATTGCAGCTGCAGGTGGAAAGAGCCCCACTCTCCTCAAACCGGAACTGCTGGAAAACATTCGGAGCCTGAGCTGAGCAAGAGTACTCTCTCCCGAACCCTCCCCTCTACCTTCCTCTTTCCTCTCACACTACTGGGGTGAATTCGGCCCTTTACTAGTGACACATTTATTTTTGCAAACTCTAACCTAAGTCGGTAGCAGTGATAGATTAGGGGCAATGTTACCCTAATATATTTGTTGGGCTGAGCATAATCTCCCCATGGGGATGAGGTCACAACACAGCCTGCTTCAGCAGGACATGTTGAAGGAAGCACTGCTGACAGATGGAAGGAGAAAGCAAGAGCACATGCTTGTTTTGGGGGGTTTTGCATCCTGATTGTACATGCTGTGTAGTAAACAGACTCTGCAGCTGCAGTCTTTCCTGTTCTACCCAAGTCAGTCAGGTAGAGTTTTCAAAGCATGTTGAGACCCTGTTTTAACTGTGTCACCACTCCCTCCCCTTTAGAAAAAAATAAATGGCAAAGACCGTTCAAGATACAGTTGTTGAATCACGTTAAGTATCTCAGCTCCTTCAGCGGCTCCTGTGATTTTTTTTTTTTTTTTGTAAGGCTGCTGGGTGTCAATGCACTGGCTTTACTTCAGACTTGAAATGCTCTGTGCTTTGTTTGGCGGTGTTCGAGATTAGCTCAGTGTAGTCTGTTAACTGATTTGATGTGATACGAGTCTGGCTTTATTGCTGAAAACATACATAAGCTTCTGTTGCCCTTTTGTCCTCTGCTCCGGAGCGGCCTTGGGCTCCTTGGTGTTACAACACAGACTGTCTTTTGTTGTTGCTTCAGTATGAGCATGAGCCTAAATCAGAATTCATAAATCAAAATTTTTATTTTGGATAATTTTGAAATTTATGTTGAGACAAAACATAGGGGTAACTTAAAAATAATTAAAAGATGAGGCCCATATATATATAGTTTTATAATTGTGTCAGCCATGTGGTGACAATGTGAAGGCAATTCTAGTACTGGAATCAACTATTTTGTAAGTTTGTAACAATGAAGGATATTTTGGGGAGTAGGGAGGGGCCTAAACACCTCTACTATTACATTGTTCACACTTAAATGATTAATGTTTGAATTTTATGTTGAAGCTTTGTGTAACCAACTCCACCCTGGCATGGAGATAGCCAAATTTCTGGCAGCATGGATTTCTGTTGTATTGAAAATGGTGGTTAATTATTTTTTGTATTTGTTTGCATCAAACACTTATTTTTCTCCACATAAAAAGGGTCCGAGTACATGAAAACGCCTCAAAACACCAACTGTCCGAACTGAATCCAGTGACAACTCAAGTTGCAAAAGAGACTGAAGTTTCAAAGTTTATTCAAGCTGCATACGTTTATTTTGTTTGTGGTTTTGCTGTACATGAGCATTTACCAAGTAGAACTTTAAAACCTAATTACTTTCTCCTTGTAGTGGTTGGTTAAATGACAACAGCCTACCTCTTACCATTTCCATGCATCACAAGGGAAATGTACACAATTATGTAACATCAGTCTAAGGTTAGGGGTTACTGTCTTTTCCCCTCTTATGTTGCTAATAATGGTCAGTTGCACACTGAACACACAAATTAGAACTGGGTGATGGGGAAACAAACTGATGTCCACTATTTCATTCACAGCCCAGGTTGAATCAGCCAAAAGAAACCTTTCTGCAGTCTAACGCTTGTCCACAGGTATTGCATAAAAGGGATGTAGATCTTTCATTAGCACCATAACAGTATGAAATAATTAAGTGAGCAGTTGTGATCTGTCCAGATGTTTCCTTCCGAGTGGTGTTCTGTTGCTTTTTAAGCTGCCTGTAATAACGATCGCTTGCAAAGCCTCTTAACTTTTAACAAACAGAAGTCTGTTTAAAAAAAATAAATAAAAGTTGTCTTTGGAATAAGAAATGTTTTCTATTCCTGTGTTGGACATGTATTTATTTGCAAAGCCTTCATAATATGTGCAACATCTTGATGTGCTGATACCTTAAATGTGAAATTAGTTTAGCAGCCAGCCATTTACTGCTCTCAGATTTGGACCCTTTAAAGTCAAGTGTATGATATTTAATGCATTATTGCAGATTATTTTCCCTATGAAAAAAATAAATTGCAAAAAGAAAAGAACCGGTTATAACAAATATGATACAACTTAAAATTCATATATGCAGACAGTTCAATAATCACTCCATTTTCATAAAATTATAATTTTCTGGCAATTATTTTATGGTTCTGGCTTTAAAGGGTTAATTGGATGAAATACAAAGTGTCTTTAACCAGACTACATCATCTTTTAATGGATGTGTTGGTGGGAGTTTCCCTCCTCTCAACTGGTAAACCATGTTAGTGCCCCAGTTTTGTTTTTTTAACTAAATAACAGCAAAATAAGTCAAAAACAGGTTACCATCTTTAAACCAAATTAGAGCTGCTAATACTCCTCAGCCCCCCTAGCCAGCTGTAACCAGGTAGATGGTTTCCTCTCCCTGAGCCTGCTTTTGGGGTCTCTTCCAGTTAAAACTGAGTTTTTCTCTCCCACTGTCACCAAGTGCTGTCTGTGTGGCTTAGTCTGATTGGTGTTCTATCCCTTATCATATACATTCAAATTGGCTAAGGTGAACTGCAGTATCAGTATTCAGATGTTGCTCTAAGTAGTTTAGAAACAGCTGCTTTACGTGATTTTTCAGCACAAACATCTGTACCGTGTACCAAGAATGATCTGAAAAAGAAAATATCCAGTGCGCAGCAAATGTGTTGATGTGATGTCAGAGAATGGCCTGATTGTTCAAATAGCGACTCGTTACAACCAAGATATGCGCAAGAGCATTTCTGAATACACGTCTAACCTTGAAGCAGATGGCTCTCTGGGTATAACTCAAGTCAGCTAACAACAGAACTGATGCTACAGTTCGCACACCAAAATGATCAGAAGATTGGAAAAAACTGTTGCCTGGTCTGATGAGTGAATTTCTGGTGCAACATTCAGAGGGTAGAGTCAGAATTTGGCGTAAACATCAATATTACTCCTGACTATGTTTATTCCTTTGTGACAACAGTGTATAACAGTGATGACTGTTTCCAGCAGGATAAAGCCACGTGAGCCTAAATCACCTGGCATTGGTTTCTTAAACATGACAGTTTACTGATGTTGTGTAACAAAAGATTTAGGTAACACATGTGCATCATTAATATATTACTTATCAACTGTCAAACTTAATTGCCCATTGTGGGACAAATATTTTCTGAATTTAGTTCCATGTAACAACTCAGCTGCCAGTTTTTTTTTTACAGAACTCTACTAATAGAATAACAAAACATCCCAAAGAGACAAGAAATAAACTGTATATAAAAGTGCAGTACTTTTATTCATGTTTAATGGATTTATCCTGTTCAAGTATTCTTGAAAAATAAAGAAAATACATATTTATAAAACACTGTGGCACTGAACCTAACTGTACAAGTACAGAGCTAGCAACTACTCCAGTGAGTTTGTCAGGTTTAGAAGTTGCAGAATAAATGAACCCATGGAAATCAGAAGAAAATGTACAGATGGACTTTAAGCTTCTCATTTTGGTAACCTATATACATTAGAAAATATCACATCCACAACTTGATGAATTGAACATTTCAAAAACCGTAAATAATGTTCTCGATGTCTTGGATGCTTCTCGTGGAGGGGAAGAAAAAAAAAAAAAAAAAAAAAAAAAAGGCCATTTGTGTTCTGCTTTTCTCCCTGTTTAACCCAAATCTGCAGCAGCAGCTAAAGCAGTGCCGGAGAAATTCACCTTCCCCTCTATAGGCCCACGTTAAACACAAATATCAGATATAATCAATGAATACTGGAATACTGGTCAAGCCTGTCCTTATTCAAACCAGTCACCAATATTAGGGATAGCTGCTATCGGCCCGATGGCTGCTGACTGAACTGAATTAGTTGAGAGGGAACTCAATCCTGAGCAGAGTTTACCTGCTACGAGTTACCCGTATCTTAGGTGCTTCATCTTACTTGAAGACTTGATTCTGTCTGGCACACCGTGGAGTTCAGATCCAGCAAGCAGGAATTTCTAGGCAGAAAAGGGGTAGTCTGACTGGGTGAAGACTGCCTGTCCTGCACTCAGACAGTGTCGAGGGCAGACGCAGAGCTTGCAGTGGGGAGAGCAGCAGTGTCAGAGGGGGTTGTTTCCATTGTACCATCTCCCTCACTGGATGTCTGTTTTGTAGGGCCTGAAGAAAAAGAAAAAAAAAAAAAAGTACAAATGTAATAAGATTTAATTTAGGTGTCTAAAATGTATACATACACTTTAAAACTGAATAATATATATAGGAAACTGTAATAAACAGCTTAGGTTAAATGCTTGGCTCAAAGTGGCTCTATTGTGCTATTATTTTCTAGCTCCATAATTTTATTCTTTGACTCCACAGTAAGTTTCCATACTTGATAATTGAAAACAATCCCCATTTATGTTATACTGGGTCTTGGTGGTACCCCTCAGTTCACTCACTTTCAAACCTTTTCTGACATGCCCTACTTCAGAAGCTGAAATAAAAGTTCACTACACAGTTTTTAAATTCAATCACTACCATCAAAATCCAACTACAGACTACTGGAAAACTTCTTCTGATTGACTGCTACTCCAAAAAAGGTATGAACAGTAGATGACTATGTTAGGAGCCATTCTCATTGGCATTATACAGAATTAAGAGTAAAATGAGCATTTGCAGCAGTCTGAACTCTGAGCTTTTGCATCACAGGAATTACTCGTATACATGCTGGCCTCACTTGATTGTAGCCATGTTTAAAATGAACACTTTCACATCCATTTATTCACTATTATTTTCTTGTGATGTCGTTGAATCTTGGTTTAAACCTTAAAGTTGAAAATTACAGTTAAAAGGTAAAGTTTTACAAAAAAATAATCTTCCTATGCAGCTTACCACTTTGGGTAGAAATAATTACACAGTCATCTTCATCATCATCCTCAGTGTCAGCTTGAAAACCGTCAGCCTCCATTGCTTCCGTCTGGTAAACAGTAAAAAGCTGCAGTCAGTTTAAGAAAATCCTTTCACGTGTTTGGTAACATGATATTTAAAAGTGGTAATGTGAAGTGGATATTTCATTGTAGACCAGTCCTGCAAACAGGGCTTTAAAAAAAAAAAAAAAACTCTCATAATCCACCTTTACCTACCTGCTCAGGATCATTACATCTCTTCATAAACTTGGTGATTGACATGCTGCCTGTGCTCTTCCTTTTGTTAGAGGATGAAGGGGTGGTGGAGCAGCTCTGGGGAGTTGTGGGAGAGTTTCCCTGAGAGCCTGTGGCTGCCTGGGGTTCTTCACGGGGTTCTTCTCGAGCTCCCGTGGTGAGGTAGGTCCATTGGCAGGGCACTGGAAGAGCCTCCTGACCAAAACGGGACAGAACCTCTTGGTGCACATACCAGCAGCATCGCCTGTGGGCTGAACGCTTTTCATAAATAGCATTGTTCTTGATGAGGCGTCGCAGCTGCATCCTGATCAAAGCAGGAGGGAAAGGAAAAATCTCAAGACAATACAACTACACCATACAAACATAAACGTCCACACTGAATATTACATTTACTGTTCCCTAACCATTGCTTTACCTGCTGGGAATATTTTCTGCTGGGTTCTGAGGGCTGGACAGAACAGGAGGAGATGAGGAGGTGATCTCCTGGCGACAAAACTCCCGAAACTCATTGATGATCACTTTGCTACTGTTGAGATTGCCATGCAGAAGAGGCAGGAGCTTACCGAGTACTGTCCAAGACGAGAATATTAGGGAGTTATTCATTGTTATGTCATAAATACATACATTTATTAGAATTTAAATACATTTCACATAAAAATCAAAAGATTTATTTCCTTGAAGCCAACAGTGCTGTGCAATATTAGGCTAGCGTCGAACCATGACCCATTCCGCTGCCAAAATAAGTTGATCCAGAGTTTGCAAGACTTTATATAGACACTTTACACCTGTTTTACCATCCATCCATGAGAAGATAATTGATAACAGACGATTTTTCCTGCTTTTATTTTGAAGGCTTACTCTAGAAACTCTACTCTAAAAATTTTATTTCGTAAACATGCTGGTTACTGTATGGTCAGAATTTGAGATCTCAATTACAGAGGTGGGTAGTAATAAGTTACATTTACTCCGTTACATTAACTTGAATACGTTTTGGGGGAAAAAGTACTTTTAAAAGTACCTTTGTTACACCATACTTTTTACTTGAGTACATTTGTGAAGAACTGCTACTTTTACTCCACTATATTTGGCAATACTTGACTTGTTACTTTTTTAAAAATAATTAATTTCTAGTCTAATAACATTATATCTAATAACATTAGATAATACTACTACTAATAATGGATCATGCCACCTGTAACTCTTTCACCAATCAGATGTAGCCATGCAGTCACATGACCAGATATAAAACACATTTTTAAAAAATGGCAGAGGTAGCTAGAACTGAAGAGGATGAACACCCTTGCCCTCATGTGCAAAGCATGTTTTGCGTAAAAGCAGTACAAAATAACAGCTGTATAACGCGGTGTCTTCAGTGTGAGCCAAAACAAACCGACATTTCAGCATAACAAGAACTCAACATCTAACCCGAGGAAGCATGCTAAATTTCGTTGTTTTTTTTTTTAGCTGTGGTTAGGTGGATGTCATCCTTATGTTACAGCAGCTGTGTTGAGCTCAATTCCTCGGTGGTCAGTGTACTGCAACTTTTTGATGTGTCCATACTCCAACACACATGAATTAAACGGCTGAATTGCCACCTCAGCATGGAGTCAAGTACTATAGAGTCTTGCAAATGACATTTTATTCTGGTGTGTAGCGGCAAGGAGACGTTTAATAGTTTCAGGACACTGACCCTCGAGGACTGGAGCTTAACACCTGTGGGTTATAGGATCACAGTCTTGAGCCACATTAAAAATTAAATGATTTAAAAAATATATAAATAAATGATGCGCATTTCCAGAATCACTCCCTTTCTCTGCTAGAAACTACATTGGTAATTAAGCTGTTTTAATATTTTTCTTTTCTCATTAAGTGACTTTTTGTCCTGACTCCTTCAATGAACTTCAATTATGAGGTGTAGAAGTTTATAACTAAGAGGAAGGCTAAACATTTTTTTGAAGGAGACTATTTGCCAGCACTGCTTAGCCTTGCATAAGTTCTGATTTTGAATGTAATCTGGAATTCATCGCAAATTATTTGTTGGCTATGAATGACAAGATTTTGTTTTAGTAGTTGGTAAAAAACATCTCCAGTGTGATCAAATTTTCAAGGCAAACATCCTATACAGCACAATAATGCCCAGACCTAATTCTTTTGAAAACCATACATCTTTCCACAGGTCTCAACTTCATCAGACATCACCTAGACACAGAGTTGGATGAGGCCAGTACAAACAGTAGCCTATCCGATGAAGATGACTTCTTTGGATCCATGGGGTCAGGAACCCAGAAGCAGGGAAGCTGGAGATGTACCTTTCATGTATATTCATTAGAAATATGGATCTACTGCATAGCTTTCCTCACATCAAACTGTCATTCAAAGTCAATACAGCTCTTCCTGCATCTGGAGCCTGTGAGGGACTTTTTAGTCAGACAGGACTTCTGTTCACTGCTAAACAGTTACAGTTTCACAGCAAGAACCTTGAGAACTGCTGCTGAAGCTTAACGATCACTTCACTGAATGAAGAAATGGCACATTTCTTGCTAAATATGCAGATAGATACACACCCACACAATTTATGGTAAAGTGAGCCGCCTTTACTTGCTCCATAATTAATCACAAGAGGAGCAGGCAGCTCAGGCAGCTCTTCAATCGATCGTGGCTCAAGAGTTGGGCGTTCGCCTTGTAATCGGAAGGTTGCCGGTTTGAGCCCCGGCTTGGACAATGTGTAGGTCGTTGTGTCCTTGGGCAAGACACTTCACCCATTGCCTACTGGTGGTGGCCAGAGGGCCCGGTGGCGCCAGTGTCCGGCAGCCTCGCCCCTGGTAGTGCGCCCCAGGGTGGCTGTGGCTACAATGTAGCTTGCCATCACCAGTGTGTGAATGGGTGGATGACTGATTGTGTAAAGCCCTTTGGGGTCCATAGGGACTAGTAAAGCGCTATACAAATACAGGCCATTTACCATTCAAACTTTGCATGCAAGCAAAACATCTGACAGACACTTACATTTTTCTTCTCTCTGAGACTTCAGTGACATCTCCTCTGGGCTGGGACTGTTGTCTGCTTTGGGTAAAGGCTCCACCAAGCACACAACATATGACTGTAAAAGTTCAAAGCCAGGTGCTTCTCCCTCCCAGATGCAGCCCCTCACCATCGGCTCCAGGACCTTCATCTTCTTCTTGCTGGACATAAGCTCATCCCACTCCCTTGCTTTCAGTTTCTGACGGAGTTTCTGCTTTTCCAGGTCACCACCATCCTGGGAGGTTTATTGGGCATTATCAGTTGTGCGAACCGCCAAAAGAAACTTTGCCAAAGTATTTTGAAACTAGAAGAGTCAAACAATTCTTTCAGTAAGGTGACAGAGGGCACTAATACTGTAGTTCGACTCATACCTCTTCTTCCAGTGCCCCTTCATCTTCTGAAAGGTAGCCATGAGGAACAAAGAATCCATCATCGTCATCGTCATCATCTTCTCCTCCCTCTTCCTCATCTTCCTAAAAGTGATCAAGAGTTCACAGCTTTCTAACGAGTAAAATAATCACTGTCACAGTTATTACCAGCCACAAAGCATAACCGGTATTGTTTTCACCTTGTAAAAAGAAACGTGCATAGCTGTCATTTCATATAATCATGGCATGGCTGAAGATGCATACTGTAACGTCAACTATAATTTAAGATGGATTTGAATACTTTTCCATACTCATCAACCCCTACCAATGGATAAACAAACATTAAAAAGCATATGACTGAGTTTAAAATCATTAGGTGTGGTCCAAGTGCTCACAGTCAACATTTTATTGTGTCATGGTTGAACAATCACATCACAAGATGGTCTTTTTTTTAAGTTCACTTCACACACACACACACACACACACACCAGGACTTTGGGACAACAATCTGTGATTTCTATATAAATCATGAGTGATTGAAACGGGTTTCAATGATTTCAAAGAGAATAAAAAAAACAAATGTGGGTGTGTTGTTTGATGAACAGTAATACCTATATGTTTATATGTCTGCATGTGTCTAAATCAGTTATTAAATGGGGGGGGCAAAAAAAAGACTTACCCCTTCACTATGAGACAGGGACTCTCCTGGCTCTTCTTCCTCCCATTCTTCATCACTGTCCACCTCATAGTCAAGTAAACCCTATGGTCGTAGAGAACAGTTGCTATCACTACAGCTACACATAAACTGGCAACCCACATAAGCACATTCACCGCTAGGGTGGTGCATGAACAGAAGACATTAATAAAATTACAAATAAAGGTTTCACCTTGTCTTGTCTAAAGGGGCGGCGAGGTGAGATGTGTGAACTGTTCTTGCTCCATGTGCCCCAGTAGGCTGGACGGTAATTCTCACGAAACTGCAGAAGCTTCATGGGCCCATAACGTTTACGGTCCGGCACACTATCTGGTTTTGGCCCTTCCACTGCTATACAATCCCTGAGAGAGGAAGAAAACAAACAAAAGCTTGAAGGACTATTTTAATTATCTTTTTTTTTTCAGTTTATAAAAATGATACATGAGAACCAATTTAAAACAATTTTATTGTTCTACAGGCATTAATATATAATCCATTTGTACTTTAGACTTTGGTCATTCATTTGAATTATGTTTGTTTTTATACTTTATTGTCAGACCATTGGACATGACCAGTGATGCAGAATAGAAACTGTAACCGTCCTAGGGCCAGTTAGGAAAATACTAATTTAATAGTTGATTAAATTCATCTGTGTATTATAGAGAAGTGGCACTGACACTGTGTGAAAGAAGAAACTTGCATAGTTATCATTTCACCTTTCCCCTGACTTTTTACAGTCCAATTTAGCTGACTTTGATATAGTAGATCTTGTTCAGACTAACTGACCAAAATGCCTTCAAAATACTTTTCCTGACAACAAATACACTTGTACTGCTCAGAAGCAGCTGTGTTGCTTCCAGCCTGTGTTATGCATTTTACTTTTTTATATTTTTCTAATATTACAGTTTTAACTTCTTTTTAAAAATTAGATGTTCTGCCTGTTCATGTTTGCAACTGGGCTACCTCTTTCAAATAAACATGCTCGCAATTAAACTGACAAACCCTGGGTTAACTTAAGCAGTTAATAACCAAGATCATGTGACCGCCTCTGCCCAAGGAGTCTGAGCAAGGGATTACTGCTGCTGTATATAGATTTACAAAACAAAAGTTAAATTGGGATTACCACCAATTCCAGTCTCACCTGAGTGAGTTGGTCTGTCTGGGTTTTGTGGGTCCTGACTGTCTGGGTTTTTGCCCAATCCAATCTTTCAGTCCATTCAGGTTATCAGCAGGATTCAACAAACATCGGTCCAGTTCCTCCAGAGCAGACTCTTCACACTGAACCCGGCACAGTGGTGCCAGAGCCATGTTTTCTTTGATCTCAAATGGAGCAAATTTCCCGCACGCAGCTGCAAGTGTCTGAAATGACAAGGGAAGAAAACACATGGCAATTATTATACTGGAGGTTCATGAAGTCAATATAAACGAGAAGCACTAAGAATGCAAACCTCCGCCAAGGTAGCTCACTCTCTGAGCAGCATTCACCTTTAGTATTGTATTTTTAACAATACATACATTAAGTTTGCAGTGCAGTGAAAATCGGGTAGCAGCTGTATGAAAGAGGTTTGCTTTGATTACACAAACTTTATGTAGGAGTAGATAATGGGCACAGATTTTTAAATAACTGAACGTGAATACACTGAGCTTGTTATACAATGTAACAGTAGTTAGTTAAAAATACACTGTAGACTGCTCTCTTTTTGTCTTAACAATACTTGCTGTAAATATTTAATGTGGGTGTAGTTTTAAAGAAAAGACATTTTATGAAACTGTACGGATTTTGAAGGAGAGATCAGAGTTCAAATGTGACATCCATCAATTTTCATGTCAGGTTAGTAAATCTACTTACCTTTGGAGCCTGCTGGATCTTCGATTTTTGTAGAAACCGCGTAATTTCTGCTTTCTCAGCTTTGAGGCGCTGTAACAAAACAGAACAGTCAAATGGTTAATTTTGAATGTAGAACAAGATGCTGAGCACATAACTGTCAAAAAAAAGAAAGAAAAAAGAAAAATAACTTACATCCTTTTCTTCTTTCAACCGTTTCTCCTCCTCTTTCATTCGCTTCTCTTCCTCTTTCTTTCGTTTTTCTTCCAGCTTGGCCCTATGGCAGATGTTAACAAAAATATTTTACCAAATCTAAACTTAAAAACAAAACTTAATTCAGATTGAATGAATAGACTATATGGATTCCTCTATCAGCTGCCCTATATGTCGCTTAAATGACTGCAAGTGTGGAGGGAAATATAAATAATATATGGATAACCCAAACCACATTTCATTTCAGCTCCACTGCCACAACGGACACAAATCTTTACAACCATATGAAACAATGAAAGTGTTTTCACTGTTCAGATTCCTCCATCAGCTGACCTGCAAGTCTCTCAAATGACTGCAGGTGTGGCGAAAAGTATGGACAACTACAATGTAAAACAATAATCCATTACTTACTCCATTTTGGATTTCCGCAGCTCCTCTTTTGCTTTTAGCCTCTCTGCCTTTTCCCTCTCCTCCTTCTCTTTTTTCTCCCGTTTTTCTCGTTCATCCTTCTCCTTTTTCTCCCGTTTTTCCCTTTCTCGTTCCTCCTTTAGTTTCCGAGCTTCTTCCTTCTTTTTCTCTTTTGCAGCTTTGGCCTCTTCCTTCTGCCGTTCCTTCTCCTGTCGCAGCCGGAGTCTCTCGTCTTGTTCCTGTAAACTCTAAATGTCAAATATTTATCACTTTTTCTACAAACTGATAAAGTGGGTGAAGAAATATGACACACAAAAGGCTCACAAAATAAATAAATAAATGAAAGTGAACCGAATGCAACAATTTGGGTTTGTTTGTTTTTTTACCTTCAATGAGCGTCTTTTGACCTTTTTTTGATCTGCTGGTATCTTGGGGGTGGTCTTTGACTCCTGTTAGTGAGAGAAAAGAAATATGGCTCAAGATCATTGCCTGTCTTTCACAAATGCTCCTATGTTTAAATTTTAACAATGTTAAATGTTAACAATGGTATAATTACTTCAATTAACAATGACATTTTTCTGAACAGCCAAGATTACACCCCCCCCCCCCCCAAAAAAAAACCAAAAAAAAAAAAACCACACTGTTAATTATTAATGATTTAGTACTTTAGTGTTATGCATTACATGAGTAAATATCAAATTAAAGCAATCTATTGATGATAGGAAGCAAACACTCAATAGAAATCTTGTTTTTTGTGTGATATGTGCAGATTTATATATATAATTTATATTTAAAAAACAAACTCTTTGAACACTGATTATGTCACGTTTGTAGTAATATACTGCCCAATGTGGGCTGCAACAAAAAGCAGGGTCACAGAGTGCTGTACATACTGTAGGTGTAGTAGCGGGTGTAGGGTCATCCGTCTTGGACTTTTCTGGCGAGCTTTCAGACGGAGAGGTGACTGATGAAACTGACTGCATGGACCGGTTTCCCAAACTAGAAACATTTCCTGACTCATTCAGCTCCTCTGCTTCAGTGTCAGAATCCTGTGTTGTGTCA
Organism: Rhamphochromis longiceps; assembly: GCF_057381845.1. Lineage (NCBI taxonomy): Eukaryota > Metazoa > Chordata > Actinopteri > Cichliformes > Cichlidae > Rhamphochromis > Rhamphochromis longiceps. The sequence goes on along the minus strand of NC_140578.1, from coordinate 6,115,228 downwards.
AGCTGAGAGATGGATGCGGTGTTGTTCTTTTCCTCCTCCTCCTCCTCTTCTTCTTCTTCTTCTTCTTCTTCTTCTTCCTCCTCCTCTTTATCATCATCATTGTTGATTACAACAGAGTCTAATGTTTGCATTTTAGGAGCGCCATTAGCACTGCAGGACTTCTGAGGCGAAGCCGTTGTGTCTTTGCAGTGATGCTTATCTTTTGCTGGGACGCAGGGAGAGGCTGAAACAGATGAGGCAAGGGGCTTTAAAGGAGATGATGTGTTGTCCTCAGTCAGATCTATAATCATGTTCTCATCTGAAGTTGTGGCGCGTCTACGGCTTATGAAGCCATCAAGTGGCCCACGACCATTAACCAAAGGTGGGCCACTGCGCACAGAAAGAGGAGAGGATGCATTCTCATTCTCCCTGTCTGAGACTTCAGGTTCAGGGCAGGAATGGGCACAGGGGCGCTTAGGTGGCTGGTTCTCTTTAGGTTCAGGGTTCAGGCGCTTGAAAGGAAGACGGGCTAGAGACAGAAGAAAATACGGATCATTTGGAGCTGCACCACTGTGTATGATGAAAGACACAATTTTGATTCAATATATTGATGAGGGAAAAAGTAATACAGAAAGTCTAGAAGTAAGTAACAGGCACTGTTAGTGTAAGGTATAATTTTACAGTAGACAGCACAGAAATTATGAAACATTTAATCTGCATTGTCTCATTTCTCATTGTCAAGAGTAATATGTTTCACAAAATGTAGAAGTAAAAATTAAACATTGCATTTACCTTGTACAAGTTTCTTGCTGGCATTGTTACTTGACTTACAATCCATGCCTGAAAAATGAAAACAGACACATTAAAAGATAATTAAAGTAAAATTTCACATCATGATATTCATTTGTTTTAAATTACCTGCCAGTAAAAGTGCTCAAGAAGAAGAAGAAAAAAAAAAAAGACTATATAATATTATATAATATAATAAGATTTTATAAATATTTATCAATTCCTTATTTATTTCTGATAAATCTTTAAGTAGAGAAAGGGAATTTCTGTGGAAACATTAGTTTAGGAGCACTGTTTTGTGACGTAAAAACATTTCACCAATGGCAAAAGCTTCGAGACAAGTGATTGTAATTAGTTGGAATATTTGAAACATCTGTGCCTTTTAGAGCAAATAAACTGCTTTCTGAGCCCCAATTCAAATCAGTTGTACTGATACAGTGCCAATTCACAACAGTCACATCAAGGCACTTGAAATGGTTTTGATGGACTGAAGGAAAAAAAAGAAAAAAAAAACTGAACAGGTTTTAAACTTCCAAGTATCATTATCCATCTTGGAGCCTGTCCCAGCTGTCTTTGTAAAATGACTGCTATTGCAAGTAATACTTAAAACATAGCGTTTAACGTTTTTTCGTATGTACACACAATAAAACAGTTACACTCATGCTGGTAACCTGTTAAGGCCTACTTCCCCCTCCCCACTCCCAGCAGAGTGATCAGACTTTAGGAGAAGTGGAACTGTTATCAGAACAGATATTGGCATTCATCAATAAAATATTTATCAATAGCCATACCCCCACAAAAAATTATATTTATCCATTTAAAAAGCAAAACAAAACACTGGCAACACCACTTTTTAGTGTTAAGACTGCTTGTAGTAAAATAGCATTTACTGACTAGTGTCATAACAACAGTCCGAGAACCAATACTAATCGATTGGCATTAAATGCATTTATCTGACAGTAAAGGTAGCTCTTGAATGTGCTGTATTAACGGCACAATACGCTGCAACAACAACATTACACCGAGTATAGTAGCTATGTTTGGCTGGCTCTCCCGCCAACCGGCGTATGCATCGGTGCAACAAGGCCCGGTAGAGTCCACCGGGCAAGCGCCTCAGTTTGGGTCTGTCAGGATACGTTTTGCCTGCCAAGTGCTGAGCTGAAACCTCCCTCGAAACAACAACTGAGGATGGTCGTAACAACACGACACAGTTACAACAGCTTCAAAACGTCAATGTGTGTAAAGCTAAAGGGAAGGGAGCAGCTTTGACGCGTTAACTGTGACCCGGCTTTCATGTTTGCTGCTAAGCATCTAGCCTAGCAGCTTTAGCCAAGCACCTGAGGCAGAGCTTTGAGTTGCAAAGTAGAGCAAAAAAATACAACTGTCATTCGGTTAAAGGCCTTTAATTTACAGTTAGATTTGGATAGATATAAATACCGACCAACGGAAGCCTAACTTAACTAATTTAAACGTTATCCGACGCTAAGAATTTCCGGATTGGCGTTAAGTGACATTATAACAGCAAAGTAGTAGGTTAGCTGCACACTGCAGACTTTAATAACTCAAGACAATGGCGCATTTTTTTTTAAAAACAATCCGTGTGTGTCTCGTCCCATTGGCATTAAATAGCCTCGCGATATAAAACAGTTTTTAGCGTTGGATAACTTTATAGTACGCAAATGACAGTTTTGTCAGTTTGTCAACTCTGTACGTAGTTAAGACAAAACTGTACTTTGTCTATGATATACATGTAAACATATGTGTGCTTTAATGGCATTCAGGGCCGTAGCATTACCTCTTCTACGAGGAGTCGATGCTGCCAAATGTCCTTCCACCGATGGGTTTTCAGCCGCCAACATCCCAACCACTAACCCGGTGCTTCTGTCGTTAGCCGTGTTCTCCGACAAAGTGACTTCAAAATACCCTCAAGGTTCACGTTAACACCCGAAAATACACCGTGGTAGCAAACCAATATTGTGCTGCTATTCGAACGACATGTATAGCTAATTTATTTCACATAAAACATAACACATACTCCTTCCTACAGCTCCTACATGCTCCCCTGGTTTACCCTGCTGCCTGCCTCGCGCTCCCGAGTCGGAATTGGCGGGAGCCTGTCACTTCCATCAATGCTCCTCACTGATTGGCCCAAAAGAAGTTACCGGCTGCCAAGGGGCTGTTTGATTTTTACTGCTGCGCTGCACGTTTATGCTACTGTTCACGTTTTATAAAGCTACGTGACTTATTCTTGGTAGAAAGAGAGTTCTAGGCACTGTCTGATAGTATTTAAGATGTGAAATGTAACAATAAAAGCTTATTCTCTCATGTCATTCAGTGGTCTAAAACCAATTTAACTTTATTATGTCGACACTAGCCACTCCATAGGGGACACCCGAGGCTGTGAACCAAAGAACGCCCAGTGTAGCTGATGATTCGGGCTCTGTGATTGGCAGAAGAGTTTGACTTTCTGAAGTCATGGTTGCCATGTTGTGTGAAATAAAGGAATGGGCCGGTGTTGTGCCAAAAAGTGATTGTCTGCCAGAAACTGATTGCCGTCCGCGGGAGCGCGCGCAGCTGCTTAAAGCTGTAGCGCCCGGATTACTTGCGTTGCCAGCTACTTCCGTGCAACTGATATAACGGGCGGGGGGGCAAACAAACACATTTATGCCTTTGTTATTAGGCAAAGGTATGCATTTATGAAACTTCAACGTTTCTTGTAACTGAATTGTGACGCTTTTCAGAACGTTGCTTTCAGTGTGTAGCGCAGTCACGAATGACTACACGCATCACGATGGAATAATTAATGCCTACAGGTTTAGTATGTCTACTCTCGTTGTTCATATTTGTTATAAGACTGTCGAATAGTAGTTAAAACAATAAAGACAATTTGTGCCAGTATCACCATGACTCTTTCTTGTTTGTTCAGAATAACGACTGAGAACATGGCATTTTAGCGCTACCAAAAAGTGATTGTGGCCTATAACTCGTCACTGAAACAATATTTCTGCTTCAAACTTGGCGGATGTCATTCAGAAGGGTCATATGCCAAATATTACATCTCAAACAGTCCCTTAGAACTGCTAAATTACCATTAAGGGAACAATAAAACTGACAATATGCAATTTTCAGCCTGCCAAAAAGTGATTGTGGCCTATATCCTGTCACTGAAGCAATGTTTCTGCTTCAAACTTGTTGGGTATCATCCAAAAGGATGATATGTGGCACATCATATCCCAAACAGTCTCTAAGAAATGCTGAATAACCTTTAAAGGATCATTAATACCCATAATATGCCATTTTCACCCTGCCAAAAAGTGATTGCCACCTATATCTTGTCACTGAAACAATGTTTCTGCTTCAAAATTGTTGGATATCATCCAGAAGGGTTACATGTGACACATTATATCTCAAACAGTCTCTAAGGACTGTTGAATAACTATTAAAGGACCATTAATACCCATAACATGCCATTTTCGACCTGCCAAAAAGTGATTGTGGACTATAACTTGTCACTGAGATACTATTTCTGCTTCAAACTTGGTGGATGTCAATCAGAAGGGTCATATGTCAAATATTACATCTCAAACAGTCCCTCAGAACTGCTAAATTACCATTAAGGGAACAATAAAACTGACAATATGCAATTTTCAGCCTGCCAAAAAGTGATTGCCACCTATATCTTGTCACTGAAACAATGTTTCTGCTTCAAAATTGTTGGATATCATCCAGAAGGGTTACATGTGACATATTATATCTCAAACAGTCTCTAAGGACTGTTGAGTAACTATTAAAGGACCATTAATACCCATAACATGCCATTTTCGACCTGCCAAAAAGTGATTGTGGACTATAACTTGTCACTGAGATACTATTTCTGCTTCAAACTTGGTGGATGTCATTCAGAAGGGTCATATGTCAAATATTACATCTCAAACAGTCCCTCAGAACTGCTAAATTACCATTAAGGGAACAATAAAACTGACAATATGCAATTTTCAGCCTGCCAAAAAGTGATTGTGGCCTATATCCTGTCACTGAAGCAATGTTTCTGCTTCAAACTTGTTGGGTATCATCCAAAAGGATGATATGTGGCACATCATATCCCAAACAGTCTCTAAGAAATGCTGAATAACCTTTAAAGGATCATTAATACGTGCTGGTGGATGGTTCAGAGGTGGAAGTGGTGTTGGATGGTTCAGAGGCTGAGGTGGTGTTGGATGGTTCAGAGGCTGAGGTGGTGTTGGATGGTTCAGAGGCTGACGTGGTGGTGGATGTTTCAGAGGTAGATGTGGTGGTGGATGGTTCAGAACTGGACGTGGTGGTGGATGTTTCAGAGGTGGATGTGGTGGTGGATGGTTCAGAACTGGACGTGGTGGTGGATGTTTCAGAGGTGGACGTGGTGGTGGATGTTTCAGAGGTGGATGTGGTGGTGGATGGTTCAGAATTGGACGTGCTGGTGGATGGTTCAGAGGTGGAAGTGGTGTTGGATGGTTCAGAGGCTGAGGTGGTGTTGGATGGTTCAGAGGCTGACGTGGTGACGGTGTTGTAACTAGTACTGACTAGCTTTGGAAGTTCGTAGTGTTTACAACTTAATTCTGTTTGAAAAATTTAAATGGGGATTTTGTTAATGACACCAACAACATATTATTGTTGTCTTGTAATTTTTCTAAAGTGAAAGACGTAATTTGAAAAAAAGGAATAATTTAGAAAAAAGGGAATTTATATCGTGAGGTCACGTGTTCTGTTCGTGTGTTGTTTTTTATTTTGCTGTGCTAATAAATACACGTGTCAGCAATACAACAGTCGCTCCCCCTTAATGAAGTTTTTAATTTCAAGTAAACAGAAAAATGCCCTGCTTTTGATTTTTAAATGCGTGCATTGGCTCATAACTGTAATTCATAATGAACTATGGTGTGTTATTCAGGAAATATTTATAATTAAACATTAACTCTTTGGTGTGGTACATTGATATTGTGGAAATAATTCTATTTACAAATACACATCATGTGTTTTTGAGCATGTTACAGTACTGTAATAATTCAACATTTATGACTATATTATAGCTGATTAAAACTACTCATGTATTTCTTTTATTTCTTACAGATGGCGAGTTGTACTACATAAGGTACAAAGGCACAAATCACTGCATTAAGGCAAAAGTGCTGTGTGGGCCCAACAAAGCCAATGAAGTTTTCCTTGATTTTCATGCCAGCAGTGGTGGTTCGCACTGTGGCCAGAAAAAAACAAGAGAGGCAATCTCAAAAAGATTTTATTGGCCTGGAATGTCAGAGGAAATAAATTTATGGGTCTGTATACAACTTGATTATACATGCATATTGTTTGTCTCGCAAAATGTCCTTTATTGTCTTAAATTTCAAGTTAACAAGTGTACTAGTTAGCTGTCGATGTCTTATACGTTTTGTATCAGAAAAAAATTAAAAGTCTTTTTATTGAGATTTATATGATTAAAATTATTACACTGATTATAGTATAATAATATTATTTTATTTATTTTGCCCTCCTTTCAGGTGACTCAGTGTGTGGCATGCCAGGCCAGCAGTGTCATCATTAAAAAGGAGGTGGAGTACACACCGATACAGGTAAACATTTTAGTTGTATTTTTTCCTGTAAATGGTTTGTGACATAATACATAAAATAAAAAACATTGATTAAAATTCAAATTACTATATTGAAAATAAGGCATTGCTAATGATTTCTGTGTTTAATAGGTCAGCCAGCCATTTGAGCTTATTGGAATGGATTTAATTGGTCCACTAAAAACGACTTCAAATAACAACCAGTACATATGTGTACTTATTGACTACTTGACAAAATGGCCCCAGGCATATCCGTTGAAGTCCAAAAGTGCTGAAGAGGTAGCAAAATGCATTCTGAAGTTCTTTTACCAGTTTGAAGCACCGAAGCGCATTCTAACAGACCAGGGGAAGGAGTTTGTGAATGAAGTAAGTAAGAAACACATAAAATCCATTACTCAGTTAGAATTAAATTAACTGTCTAACAAAGTGTCATCTTGTTTTACTAGTGTAATGTGGTTATTTCTTTCTGAATTCAGATCAACCGAAATGTTTGCAAAATCCTAAACATTCAAAGGAGTCTCTGTGCCCCATACCACCCACAGACAAATGGGTTGGTAGAAAGGATGAATGGGACCATACAGAGGTATAATGTTATTTACGCATTTAATATGTTTATATTTTTAATTTGGTTTTCCTTCATATCCCAATAACTGCTTTGTTATTTAATTTTGTAGAGCACTTTCCAAGTTGGTAAATGAAAAGCCAGAGGAATGGGACAAACATTTGGATCCTGTCATGTTCGGCCTGAGAACCAAGCGCCATATGACCACTAAGTACTCACCCTTTTTTTTAATGTTTGGTAGAGAGGCGAGGTACCCTACTCAAATCCCAGATGAATACAGAGTAAGTTATTTTAAATAACATTGTTGGATTAAATACATAAGACTTTAAATGTCTTTTCTTGAATTTTTTTTTGATTGTCATATAATAACACATCCCTTTTCTACATCTTACAGGTGGACAGCAGTGTGGAGGACATTTTGTCTGTTGAAGAGGCAACAGAAGAAATTCTTAGGCTGGATGAAGTCCTTCAGACTGCTATTTCCAATAGCAAAAAAACACAGTCAAAATATCAAAACAAAAATAAAGGCAGACCTAGTCCGAGTTTTACAGTCGGCATGAAAGTGTGGAGGATGAACACGAGGAGCCAGCAGAGGAAAGGGGGCAAGTTAGATCGCAATTACCTCGGCCCCTACACAATTGCTGCAATAGCAGGAAAAAGTGTGGATCTTTTGGACAGCAAAGGTGTGACAATACCAAAAATTAACATTGATCATTTAATGGTGTTCACAGAGGAACAGCCAAGAATTCCACATAAGTTGTCTAATGCTTCTTCTTCTGAGCCATCCACCACTACCACATCCACAGTCGGGCCCCCAACCACCACGTCCACCTCTGAACCATCCAACACCACCTCAGCCTCTGAACCATCCAACACCACTTCCACCTCTGAACCATCCACCAGCACGTCCAATTCTGAACCATCCACCACCACATCCACCTCTGAAACATCCACCACCACGTCCACCTCTGAAACATCCACCACCACGTCCAGTTCTGAACCATCCACCACCACCTCAGCCTCTGAAACATCCACCACCACTTCCACCTCTGAAACATCCACCAGCACGTCCAATTCTGAACCATCCACCACCACATCCACCTCTGAAACATCCACCACCACGTCCACCTCTGAAACATCCACCACCACGTCCACCTCTGAAACATCCACCACCACGTCAGCCTCTGAACCATCCAACACCACCTCAGCCTCTGAACCATCCAACACCACCTCAGCCTCTGAACCATCCAACACCACTTCCACCTCTGAACCATCCACCAGCACGTATTAATGATCCTTTAAAGGTTATTCAGCATTTCTTAGAGACTGTTTGGGATATGATGTGCCACATATCATCCTTTTGGATGATACCCAACAAGTTTGAAGCAGAAACATTGCTTCAGTGACAGGATATAGGCCACAATCACTTTTTGGCAGGCTGAAAATTGCATATTGTCAGTTTTATTGTTCCCTTAATGGTAATTTAGCAGTTCTGAGGGACTGTTTGAGATGTAATATTTGACATATGACCCTTCTGAATGACATCCACCAAGTTTGAAGCAGAAATAGTATCTCAGTGACAAGTTATAGTCCACAATCACTTTTTGGCAGGTCGAAAATGGCATGTTATGGGTATTAATGGTCCTTTAATAGTTATTCAACAGTCCTTAGAGACTGTTTGAGATATAATGTGTCACATGTAACCCTTTTGGATGATACCCAACAAGTTTGATGCAGAAATATTGTTTCAGTGACAAGATATAGGCGGCAATCACTTTTTGGCAGGCTGAAAATGGCATATTATCAATGTTAATGTTCCTTTACGGGTTATCCAGCAGTTCTAAGGGACTGTTTGGGATATGATGTGCCACATATCATCCTTTTGGATGATACCCAACAAGTTTGAAGCAGAAACATTGCTTCAGTGACAGGATATAGGCCACAATCACTTTTTGGCAGGCTGAAAATGGCATATTATCAATGTTAATGTTCCTTTACAGGTTATCCAGCAGTTCTAAGGGACTGTTTGAGATATAATATGTCACATAGGACCCTTCAGAATGACATGCAGCAAGTTTGAAGCAGAAATAGTATTTCATTAACTAGATATAGGCCACAATCACTTTTTGGCAGGTTGAAAATGAGATATTATCGGTATTAATGTTATTTTAAAAGTTTTTCAGCAGTTCTTGGAGAGTGTTTGAGATATAATATGTCACATAGGACCCTTCTGAATGACATCCACCAAGTTTGAAGCAGAAACATTGCTTCAGTGACAGGATATAGGCCACAATCACTTTTTGGCAGGCTGAAAATGGCATATTATCAATGTTAATGTTCCTTTACAGGTTATCCAGCAGTTCTAAGGGACTGTTTGAGATGTAATATTTGGCATATGACCCTTCTGAATGACATCCGCCAAGTTTGAAGCAGAAATATTGTTTCAGTGACGAGTTATAGGCCACAATCACTTTTTGGTAGCGCTAAAATGCCATGTTCTCAGTCGTTATTCTGAACAAACAAGAAAGAGTCATGGTGATACTGGCACAAATGGTCTTTATTGTTTTAACTACTATTCGACAGTCTTATAACAAATATGAACAACGAGAGTAGACATACTAAACCTGTAGGCATTAATTATTCCATCGTGATGCGTGTAGTCATTCGTGACTGCGCTACACACTGAAAGCAACGTTCTGAAAAGCGTCATAATTCAGTTACAAGAAACGTTGAAGTTTCATAAATGCATACCTTTGCCTAATAACAAAGGCATAAATGTGTTTGTTTGCCCCCCGCCCGTTATATCAGTTGCACGGAAGTAGCTGGCAACGCAAGTAATCCGGGCGCTACAGCTTTAAGCAGCTGCGCGCGCTCCCGCGGACGGCAATCAGTTTCTGGCAGACAATCACTTTTTGGCACAACACCTGTTTAAACTCCCGACTATTCCAGTGTCCCGGACCAACAGTTTTTTTTGTGTCAGTAAAGCGGCTAAATGTTTATGAATGTGTTAATGAGGTTTTCATTTCTCTACTTTATGATTAAAAAGGCCTCTCTCAGCCTCTGAACCATCCACCACCACATCCACCTCTGAAACATCCACCACCACGTCCACCTCTGAAACATCCACCACCACGTCCAGTTCTGAACCATCCACCACCACATCCACCTCTGAAACATCCACCACCACGTCCAGTTCTGAACCATCCACCACCACATCTACCTCTGAAACATCCACCACCACGTCAGCCTCTGAACCATCCAACACCACCTCAGCCTCTGAACCATCCAACACCACTTCCACCTCTGAAACATCCACCACCACGTCCACCTCTGAAACATCCACCACCACGTCCAGTTCTGAACCATCCACCACCACATCTACCTCTGAAACATCCACCACCACGTCAGCCTCTGAACCATCCAACACCACCTCAGCCTCTGAACCATCCAACACCACCTCAGCCTCTGAACCATCCAACACCACTTCCACCTCTCTGTTTACAGAGAGGGGACTGGGTGGAAACGATGTCATGTTGAAGTCACGCGTTTTCCGTTTACCGCTCGAATGGCTGCTGGGACGTGTAGTTCTACTGGTCCCCTGTACTTGCCGAATATAAACAGTTTTGAACTACATGTGGTGAACGGGGTAGCGCAGTCGCAGATGATGGGTCGAAAAAGCGCATGCGATTCCTAAACGATTCCAGGACCCCACCGTTGTCGTCGACTGAACCGCGAGGATATTCTGTTACCCCGGTAAAGCCGACATGTCTTTGCTGTCCTTTTGCTGTACAGACCATTGCTATTCAAATGAAGCAGCAGCGTGAGATAAAGTCACTGAGCTCATATCTGCTACTGTACGACAACTAACTGCTTAGGAACACGCCTTAGCTGCTATCAACTCTAAAATGTCTCACGTAAAGCAAAGAGTTAATAACTTCACGTTGGCATTGGTAAAACATGAAAGTGTTCCTGTTGGCGTATTGAAATCGGTATACAATTTGAGCAAAGTTGAAATCTGCAGTTAGAACTAATTAGAGGGTTTACTGTTCCTGCAAGTGGTCGAAGGTTAGCTTGAATTTGTATAAATCAAGGTTAGCACTGGCAGAAAATTAATGGCAGTTATATATATATATATATAATTTAAAAATGTGTGGAGATTTACGTCTCTTTTTTTGTATATTCTTCTTTTTCAGGGAAGACGTGGAATTTCAAAATGGCAGGTTAGTTGCTATCTCTCTATTAAAGAAGGGGTGGGCTGCAAAGTACTTGGAATGCAATTTTCACTCCCTGCAAAAATTGGGCCCCTTTAGCAGGCCAGTTTTGGCCTCCAAGCCTCATGTTTGAAATCTTATTTAAAGTACAACTCCACTATACCTCGTTTTCTCTCTCTCCCTCCCTGCACTGTATTCAGATATATTCAAATAAAAACTATTACTATGGCAGTACTTTTATGATGTAATCTTGCTTCTTGTTTCAGAGCGGGCCAATAACTTTCCACCCCTGCCCAAGTTTGTAAAAATAAAGCCATGTTTTTACCAGAACATTGAAGAGGAAATACCTGCACCCCACCAGCTGCTGGTACGCAGAGTCTACATTCTCTGGATGAGTAAGTGTCTTCAGTTTCTTCAGAACAGGAAGCATATGGATTCCTTCCATTTTTGCTGAGAAAGTACTTATTTCCCTTTGTTTTTTTTAACGCACGCTTATTTCTCCTCTTTGCAGTGTATTCGGGAACACTGTGTGTAAATTTAATCGGATGTATTGCTTGGTGGGCCGGGGGTGGAGGTGCCACAAACTTTGGCTTTTCCCTGCTCTGGCTCATCCTCTTCTGCCCCTGTAGTTACACCTGCTGGTTTAGACCACTCTACAAAGCTTTCAGGTCAGTTATCATTTAGTAATTCCCACAAATTTATGAGCAGCTTCTGATTACACGCATGCATACATTACAACTTTAGCATAACATCAGGCGTACATTAAAAAGTTCTTATAAATGCAAAACAAACTCAGATGACACATTATCAAAGTCAAATGTTTACCCAGGGAGTACAACTGGCAGAGAGAAAAACTAATGGCTTTCAAGCATGTTCCAAAGAAGAAGACTATAACAAGCAAAGGCTCTACGGTAAAAGCTGTTTTGTTTTGTTTTCCAGTCTGGAATGCTTAAAAGGCAGCAATAAACATAATATAGATCAAGGGAAAATGAAAATTCATCTGTATCTAGCTGCATTATTCCAGAGCTATGCCAAAAGGTGCAGATCAACTGAAGGTTTTTCAGGGTGCTTTTAGAACAACCCGATAATAATGAATTACAATACTCAAGCCTACAAGTAAAGATGCATGAACTACTATTTCACCATGACTCTTAGACATGACTATTCTAATTTTAGACATATTGCGCAAATGCAAGAAAGCAGTGCGCCATATTTGGTAAATATGCGCATTGAAGCACATATCCTGGTCAAAAATGACTCCAGGATTCCTTTGCCAAGGTAATGCCATTCAGAGTAAGTATCTGGTTAAACACAGTGTTTCTAAGCTTTTTAAAGTAAAATAAACTCGGTTTTATCTTAATTTAGAAGCTTTAAATTAGAAGACTTTTTATGTCTCTTAAAAAAGTCATAGCTTTGAATCAGTTAGATGTTGAGTGAGCTTAAGAGAGCTGCTTGCACCATGTGTCAAGAAAAGTGGTCTAAAAGTATTTCCTGAAGATTATATATCTGATTCAAAGTGTGTCAGTTTCAAGGGTTTACGTACTACTATCTGCATGTGTAATTTTGTGTCAGTATGTTCAGGAAAGATGAGGAAGATTATGATCGCCTCCACCAGGGACATGTATGTTTTTGTTAGCATTTGATTGCATGCATGTATGTCTCACTCTCTGTAAACATGATGGCTTCAAAAGTTTATCATAAATTATGGTAAAACTTTCTAAGCGTGTGGAGTGGCGTCATGTTAATAATCCATTAAAATTTTACTTCCATCCACCGATGTCTTCAAGATCATCTTAAGGATTTATTGGTTGAAAATTGACCAAAAGCCTTTTAACTTACAAGCTAGTTAATAGTTAATAAAAGCGGAAAAGGTGAGCTTTTTTGGTATTTAAAAGTGAAATAAAACAAATCTAACTGAAAGAAAAAGATTATTCATAATTTTGAGAATAAAGTCAAAACCTTGAGATTAAGGTCACAATTCTATTTTGAGGAAAAAGTCGAAACGTGGAGATTACAGTTGTCGTTACAAGACAAAACTGCCACGGTTGCAATACCCTCTGAGTTAGTAAAATCGTTCTTGGTAACTAGGAAGAATATGATTTCTCTTTTAACACATAATCATATTGTGGCGATAAGGACGTTAAAAAGATGGTCAGATTGAAAAACTTTGAAGTAGATTTTGAATTTTTTTCTCAAAATAGTTTTTCGGTTTAATCTTGAAATTTCAACTTTCTTCTCAAAAGTATCGACAATATTTCTTTTCTTATGCAGCCCTAATACTCATAGAATGAACTCTTTAGAACGGACAGAAATCAACCCAACCGGTCGCGGCAGATGGCCCCACCCCTCCCTGAGCCTGGTTCTGCTGGAGGTTTCTTCCTGTATGATTGTTGGGGTTTTCTCTGTATGTATTATTGTAGGGTCTACCTTACAGTATAAAGCGCCTTGAGGCGACTGTTGTTGTGATTTGGTGCTATATAAATAAAATTCATTGAATTGAATACAAGCCCCCAAAAAGTTTGATCAGCTCTGACTGTGCTGCTTGTTTTCTGATTTGAATTTGCACCCATCTTTTGAGTTTACTGAGAACATTTCCAGCTTTTCTGTGACTTGTTCATGTTTCTCTGCAAGTATGTGTGGTAGTTTGACTCAAATCTTGCCAACAAGAAGGAAGAAGCAACTTTGCAACAGAAATGGAAAACCTTCGGGCTTTTTTTCTACTGTATCATCTTTGTATTTTCTTTTCTTATTTTCTTCATAGGGCTGACAGCTCGTTCAACTTCATGGCCTTCTTCTTCATCTTCTTCTTTCAGTGTGTCTTGGCCCTCATCCAGGCTATCGGCATCCCTGGTTGGGGAACATGGTAAGTTGAACCAAACCTGCTTTGAACACCACACATATTGGCTGCTAGTTTATTTATTTATTTAGTTATTTTATGTTATTGGGTCATGAAGGTTTCTCTCTGATGATCAAGGCAGCTGGAAAATGTGCTTTTCACCACACATGGCTGTTTCTCATCTGTTCAATAAAAAAAATCATGAAGTTAACATATAAGGAGGTGAAACATTTCAAACTGTTTTAAAATTGAAAATAATTGCCATTTTTAGCCTGTTATCTACCCAGTTGTATGTAAATACAGAATGAAAGTGCATTTTTTTTTTGTATATGTTTGAGCTGCAGAATAACAATGTGGTTTAAATTTTGTGGATTACTATTTTATTATTTTTTAAATTTCGCAAAGTTTTTATGAAGTGGTGTTTCTAAACCGGTTTCATGTAGTACTGACATCGATCTGTTTTTAGAGACATTGTACTCTCATTGGCCACATTGTTAGGTACACCTGTCCAACTGTTTTTTAAGCACTTATCTAATCAGCCAATCACATGCCAGCCATTCAATTAATTTAAACATGGTCAAGATGACCTGCTGATTTTGGCGGGTGGGGGGGTCATTCGTGATATCGTTATAGCAACACTGTGCCTTTATGTCCCTCATGCACAACAAAGTGACATATCTGACAGTGAGAAGTGTATTTCTGCTGCTGAAGATTTGGTAAAAAGGGAGCTGCTCTAACACCCCCAACATAGCGCAATACTTTTGGAAAATATGCTAGAAACCTGTTCCAGCTGAATGGAACAAACTTCTTTTCAACACTCGAGGCAAAAACACTGTGGAGTACAACTGGGCTAGGGTGACAGGCAAATAGGAGAGATGCTGGCAGCTGTGTACAGTCCAAAAGTAAACAAATGGTTCAACCAAACGTCACTGGTGCATAGCTAGTTAAACTGCGTATAGACTGGAAGAGCAGAAAATGGATGCAAATCATTGACGTGGTTATATATTGTTTGGCAAAGTACATGAGACCAGTTTAAACGGTGGGAAAGGAAGCTGTTATGCAAATGGTTAAAGAGACCAAGCCACATTACAACATCCCAGATAGAAAATCTTTTACCATTTTTAGTGTTCAGTGTCTTTTTTTTTCTGCTTCAGAAGTATTGTGGCACATTTTCTTAAAAAATATAGTGATTTAATTTTGAGGCTATATTGCCCCCAAATTTAAATGTTGCATGGTTGTTGGTCCCATACAAACCGGTCGGAGTATTTTAGAAACCGTTGGATTTTCCCACACAACAAACTCTAGAATCACAGAGACTGGTCCCAAAAAGATATCCAGTGAGCAGCAGTTCTTTGAATCAAAATACCTTGTTGCTGACAGAGGAGAATGACCACACTGATTTGAGCTGATAGAAAGGAAAAGTAACCACTCGTTAAAAATGAAGGGATGTAGCAAGACCACTGTAGGGAAAACTCCTGCCAGCTAAGAACAGGAAACCTGAGGCCATAATTCACACAAGCTTCTCAAAATTGGACAACTGAAGATTGAAAAAATGTTGCCTTGTCTGATGAGTCTTAATTTTTACTGCAACATTTGGATCGTGGAGTCAGAATTTGGCATGACAGCATGTAAGAAAATGACAGTGAATTCACTGAGCTCAAATGGCCTCCACAGTCACCAGATTTCAATCCAATAGAGCAACTTTGAGATGTCGTGGAATGAGTCTCATCATGGTTGGTCAGCAGAGAAATCTACAGCAACTGTGTGATGATATCATGCGATTATGAACTGAAAAGTTTCCAGGACGTTGTTGTATCTGTCACCTAGAATTAAGGCAGTTATGACAGCAAAACAGGATCTAACCTGGTACTGATAAGGTGTACCTAATGACCATGAAGGTGGCCAGTAAGTGTAGGTCAAGTAGTATCTTGTTTTCTTTCTTTTTTTTCTTTTTTTGTTAACATAAAACATGAAAACAGGGGTGGCTAAACCTCAGCAAGTCTTCTCCTATTTGGAGGATTGGTGTTTGATCGCTGGTTGCTCCAATCTGTATGCCAAAGTATCCTTGGGCAAAATACTGACCCCCATGTTGCTCTCTGATGCGTTCTTCAGAGTGTGAATGTTAGATAGAAAACACTTGCGTGTAGAAAAATGTCTGTATGAATGGGTGAATGAGGCAAGCTGTGTAAAGCGCCTTGAATGCGTCAGTAAAAAGAAACACTCCATATAAGAACCAGGCCAGAAAATCTTTAAAAATGTAGGAAGTAATAATAAAAAGTAATGATAATAAGACTTTTGGTCGATGTGTTAGCTGATCATTGCTGCGCTGTTTGTTGCTATGCCTCAGTTCTCACTGCTTCGTGGCTCTTTTTTTTTTTTTTTTTTTTAATAAAACTTTAAATTGCATTTGTATTAAATCCACTTTGCTAAGTGCATACTGTCTGATACACTAACCCATAAAACTCCATCTCACCCTCACCAACACAACAAAGCGGCTGGATTGCAACAGTGAAGTTTTTCAGCCAAAATGTGGGCTCTGCTGTAGTGATGCTTATCACAACTCTGCTCTTCACTCTGGTGACTGCTTTAATGGCACTGGTTCTCATTAAGGTGAGTGAACGCCTATGCTGAAAATGCACACGCACTTACCTTTACCTTTGTGTGGGTCAACGTGCACACAGTTCCTTGCAGACACCAAAGCACACCAACAACTACCTAACACACCCACTTTCTCCAGGTGCACAGAATGTACCGTGGTGGTGGCGGTAGTATGCAGCGAGCTCAGGAAGAGTGGAGCACCGGGATGTGGAAGAGTGCCACGGTGAGGGAAGCGGGGCTTAACGCCGTCGCTCAGACTGCCCAAGGCCCAAGTTTGCCACAGTACCCTACGGCGGTGCCCAGCTATCCCGACAACAGTCACTGGTGATGGCTAAGAATCGCCTCTAGGGGGAGACAGATAACTGGCAGTTTAACCAATGTTCAAGAAAGCACTTCAAAAACGCCATTTATTTAACCCTTACTTTTCAAAGTATACAGGTGTGTTTTATGAGAGGACAGAGTTTTATCAGAAAGCCTCTACACATGTGGTAGAGGACTATCCTTAGATTATACCATTCCATTTCAGCTTTGTTTACATCTAGTCCTTAAAATGAATGACTCAATTGGAAAAAGAGTGAACACTTTCAAGAGTGTGTGAGAGATGTGTGCCTTATAGACCTCTATAATAGGATTGTTTTTGTATATTGCCAGAATTGCATGCTCGAAATAATGGTATGCTGAAGAGCAGGGTTTTTTTTTTTCTTTTTTGCAAGAAGACTGTGTACAAACTGGTGATTTTTTTTTTTTTTTTTTTTTTTTTAATTTTAGGTTTTTGAGCATAAATTGAGCTTATTTTTGATGGTCTGCTTGATATGTCCACGCTTGCCTGTGATGTATTGAAATGCGCCTTACTGTTGTGTTCAGATTTTTGCATGTTTAAAAAAAAAAAAAAGCCTGAACACCTGATTTTTGCCTTAAAAAAACACTCTAATTGTTCTTTTTTGTTGTTTTTTTTTTTTTTTTTGTAAAACTGGATGCTTCAGTGAAGCAACTCTTCTGTGCAACTTATCATTGAGCCAAAACACTTTCTACTCTTACGACGGAGGGGGCTGGGTGTCTCCACCTCAGTATTTCACAATTCCTGTTGTTTTAAAGCTACAGTTTGCTTCTAGTGGTCAGTGCCCTGCAGTGACAGCACCTTATCAGCTGTTGCAAACCTCCAGCAACTTTAAATTTTCTCCCAGATAGACTGAGTTATTGCATCTGGGGTCTACACTGTATTGCATGCAGCCTGCTGTGGGATTCTGAATGAAGGCGATTCTCTTATTACAAATGAACGGATGTGATGTAAACAGTAAAGACGGGTACAAACCGCTGGCTGAGTGAACTAATGCATGCAGATGTGGTAACAAATTGTTTAAACATAGTCTAATATCAGACATGACTGAGGAATTATTGGATTTTTTTTTTTTTTTTTTTTAAAGAAATATGCATATATGCTGGTAATGCAACACCGTTGATCCAGATAAAGCTTGTTTGAAGTAAAAGCGCTGTCATAAAGAAAGGTTGCTCCCTCATAGATACACAACTATTTTTTTTTTTTCTTTTCAACATACTGAAGTGCCCTTTATGGCCAACTGCCAAATTTAATACTTTGATTTTTCTGATATTTGATAAGTGACTGATAAAATGGATATGTTAAACTAACACTGTTGCAGCATTTCAATAAATCTTCTTTTTCACATTGTGTTTGCCTGTCCCTGCTTATCATAAAAATACATGTAATTGTTGGATTTATGTTGAAAGTCTTAAAAATGAGTCAGTTCTGCCACAGCTACTTTAATATAGAGTGAATTTAAATCTTTTTACTTGAGTTTTATATATACTTTTTATGCTGTCTTTAAACTGCAAGCAAACTCATGTATATCAGTTCAGTTTTGATAGTCTGAACACCAAAAATCATAGAGAATGAGCTTTTCAGCTGTGATTTGAACCAGATGCCAGTCTGATTTTTTTTTTTTGCAAGCAGTCCTGTCAGTTTGTGGAGCTTGTACATTTCTTGCCTGACTTCACTCTCTTGCTGTGAGACACTAGTGAAATGCTTCGGGGTATGAATAAAAGTATCTCTTGACATCCTAAAATTCTGGATGAAATCTGCTCCAGTAAAGCTCATCATGTTGCAATCCTACTATTCTTAAATTCAACTAATCTGAATTTCGTCATACAGAAGTAGCAGCTATTGCTTCACAAGAAGACCCTGAAAATTGATAATATTTCACCCTACAGTTTTACTGCTGATGAATTCATTTCAGCAACACTATTATCCTTTAGCTCAGGGGTCCCCAATCCCAGTCCACGAGGGACGGTGTCCTGCAGGTTTTAGATGTGTCCTTGATCCATCACAGCTGATTTAAATGGCTAAACGACCTCCTCAACATGTCTTGCAGTTCTCCAGAGGCCTGGTAATGAACTAATCATGTGATTCAGGTGTGTTGACCCAGGGTGAGATCTAAAACCAGCAAGGACACCGGCCCTCGTGGACTGGGGTTGGGGACCCTGGCTTTAGCTTTTCAAATAGAGCCCAATACAGGATGTTTAAAACTAATACCAATATTTGGATACATTAGCTGATTTCCTTTTTCTTTCAGATGCATAAAAAAAGAGATTTTGCCATCATTTGTTACATGAATTTACTAGTTTACACTCCCACTACTTAGTTCAAATTGTTGTATTTGTAAATTCTGAAGACATTGGTTGCCAACAGGAAGTTGCACTTTACATAGTTTGCCCACCAGGGGGCAATGTCAACACTCATAACAACTCCCGTGTCTTCTTTTTTTAACTTTCATGTTTTGGGCCATCATTAATAGATACTAACCGATTAGCAAATATCTATCAGCAAATAATGTCAATTTTCCAATAAATAGGTCGGGGTCTAATTTTAATAACTTAAACACCTCCTAGAAAGTCAGTAGTCTGTTGCTTGACTAACAAAGAGAGACAATTATTTGCACCTATGACCAACTTAGAATTGATAATTAACCTAGTGGACTGTGGGAGGGAACCCACACAAGCACCTTTAGGAAATTCTTGCTGTGAAGTAATGGCGCTAACCACTGCACCACTGTGACCAAAGAACAGTATTACAATGCATTTCACAAAGGCAAATAAATATTTGCCATAAGGATCACACAATAACTCAAAGCCAGATGTAAGAGAAGAAGCCTCATTTAAATGTTGGGAGGAAAATTGGGCCTGAGAGAGGTCAGCTAAAAGCCATTTCTGAATGATGTAAACAATTCCGTTTAAGTCTTGTAGCTTTATTGTTATAAAATGTATAACAGTAGTTGGCAGTGTTATAGCTGGGATGATTTTTTAGTGCTTTTTAAAAAAAAACCACACACACACAAATTGTACCCTTTTTTAAAAATAAAAAAAATATTCAAATGCACAGGTAACGTTTGAATGATTACTTTGTACTACTGATATTGTACATCCATATACAATTCTGCTGTTTAATAATTCAGCAGAGACCCATTTCAACTCTCATACAGACAGTTGTACAGAACTTGATGAAACATAAAAGTCTCTGCGCAATGGCGCTAATGACCAAAACTGAAAACCACAGAGAAGATTCGGGGGGCTTCACTGCAATTGACTTTTTGTCCAAAACAAACTGTAATAATTACGAACTGAGCATGTGGTGTTAATGATGATGTTTTCCTCCCCTACAAACCATATGAAACCTTTGGAAACATTAATATTGGAAGCAGTGGCTTTGTGCGTTGCCTTCAAATACATTTCCCGACTGTGTGAGACATTACTGACTTACTGATTCATAAGTGCATGACAAGACTCTCAAAGTTCCTTTCATGAGCAAGGCAGCATGTTTCAAAGTTTGACACCGAAACTCTTGGATACGCTGCACCTCTGAGTTGTTTCACTGACAGAAATGTACACCCCCACCCTTGACATTACAATGACATTTTTGTCTGTTTCTTATTAAGTGTACAGTATGCTTGGAATCAGAAATGTAGCTACACACCCAAAAAAAGAAAAGAATTACCCCAGTTCACCCTAAATATAAAAATTCTTTTTTTTTTCTTATTGAAGACAGAGGTCCAACTGTTATATTAGTGGGGGTTATGCTTAAAAATAGAGGTATGTATGTAGAAGATGTTTTTTACGGCCACCAGGAAATAAAATAGTGATACAGACAACTGATCAATCATTAAAAATCATTGAAAATATGATCAAAATGCTACATGTCCAGTGTTTTTTATACTATATTTACAAATAAATAGTCCAAAAAGAAAAGGTGTTGGCTGTACACAATCTATTGCACAAAGCTTATTCACAATTTATCATTATACAAAAAAAAATACATATAAAAACATTAACCACCAGTTAAATATCTTTTTAGAGGACATGAGCTGCCTGGTAAGAATATGGAAATGATAGTCAGTGTAGGAAACAGGACACCAATCAAAAGAATTTATAATGCGAAAACCTTTATAGGAACCGAATCTTAGTGGGAGTACACCTATAGGAAGATAATTAGTGCACGAGTCCTGCCTCAGACTGAATTCTACACCTCAGCAGAGTCAAATCTCTGACTCATCATTTATGTATCCCAGACCGTCCAGACTTGAAATGTTGGCCATAGGTGGGAAGTGATGCTCCCCATTCCCTTTGAAGTCAACAGCAGGGTGATTATTATTGGCACTGCAAGGTCCCCCGGATTCAGGCCCCAGGAGCTTTACCTCTGAAGTTCTGTTCAGGATCTGCCTGTACTCGGTTGACTGCCTTCTCGTCTCGCTTTCACTGGGCCGCTGTACAAACTTTAAGCACTCCCAGTGCCCACGGCTCCAGATCATAAATATGACTCCCATCAGAGAGAGGCAAATCAGGGACAGCATGGCCACAGCCACCTGTAGATGAGTTATCCTGCCACTGTCGTTTTGACTCTCAGGAGACGACGGTTTGTCAATGTTATGGCTTGGCACTGGATCTGGTGTCAAATGTATTGTTTTGTGAATAGCTTCTGTGGTACTTGGCACCTCTGTGCCAAAGGTGGGGATGATCCCCGTTGTCGGGTCAGAGTAGAGCTGTAAATGATAAACCGCCACAGTCTGGTTGTATTTTTGTCCGTTTATCTCCTCTACTGAGTCGCAGATATACTGGCCAGCGTCTGTTTCAGAAGCACTCAGGATGAGGAGACCGCCACTGTAGATGTAGTATTTGTTGTTGGAGTGAAGTGTGTGGTTACCGAATCGCCAGTCGGCCACAGCCAAGTTAGAGTGAAGTTGGCACGACAGCTGGATATTGTTCTCTGGAATGAGGACTAATTCGACAGCTGTCACTGGATCTAAAAACACACAAACGCAAGGTTAATTCATGCTCATAAAACTGCTGCCATGTCAGCACACGCTTGATCAAAGGGTGTCAGTGGGTTTCTCTCTATAATATTGTTATTTCTACAATCGAACAACCCTTGTGCTTTCTTGGGTTCTGATTTAACACTAAATAAAAACAACTGAATTTAAAGTACCTAGTGGAGGACACTGTGACACATCTCCCTTCTTGAGACTCTGTATTGTATGTGGGGAGGGGGACAAAGTGTTGACGGAGGAGCACTGCTTGGTGGATAAATCCCAGGCGCAGTACGGATCTCTTGCAAGGATGCAGTCCACACAAGTCTCATAGCGGCTGCAGTTACTGACCGGCATCTGGACTGCACCAGAAGTTGAACCAGCATACACTTGACCCTATAAGTGCACAACCATAAAGACTCATAAATATCAAAAGACTAAAAGTGTTTCACCTTTAGCACAACTGAAGCCTCTTTATTGCCTGTAAGTGCCAAATAGGTGATGACATATTCAAACTAAGATATTAAACAGTATCTCCCAACCAAAACCCCAGCAAACAACCGTAAACTGTGATGATGACAAAACATGTATAATGGACTTGTTATTATATATTACCTCAGTGGATGAGAGGCGCAAGATAGAGATGGGCTCATGGTTTTCATACAGCTGAACCTCCTCGATGATGAACATCTCTCCGTCATAGTTCACAGCCTTCTGAACATAACCGTTTCCTATTACAAAGACAAAAAGCAGAGCCCGTAACTTACACAAGTGTATTTACCCATATCATTTGATGACTCTGCTGCTTAGAACAAATCATAAAAAGCTAATGATTAACCAAGTTATATTTATTGCTTTAAAAGCCTTTACTTTGGTCTCTGCATTTGCAACAGTTTTAGATTTGCTTTGGGCATTTTTTTAGCCAAGATATTACAAAAAAATAGGGACTATAGAAAAGACACACAGGAAATGGTGTGAGGTGGACTCAAACTCAGGCACCTGCAGCCACCTTCAGCAAATGGGTCACCTGCCCAACCAGGTGTTGTGCAGGTGATGCCTTTATAAAGGGGAAAAACTGTGCCATCAGTTTTTTAATGGTAAGCTTATAACTAGAAAACACTTATATGACAATATGACAAATGTCATATTGTTAAAATCTATTGCTAAATTAATGGAAACTAATATGTTCACCTCCTTTAGTTACATTATAACGACAATATAGTTGCGTTAAAGTTGCATAATTCAGTCTTTCTGATAAGTTCTGATCAGATTTAGTGAGAAACATAATCACTGAGGACATTTGTAATTCTGTGTCAGGGAGCCACTTGCAGTGCTCAAACTCTTTCCCAAGTACAATAAACGAATCTCTTTTTAATCAGCATAATTAGGAAAATTAAGTCCTCAAACAAAATTTATGTGGATCACTATGTTTTTTCAGCTGCTAAGCTTCACCCAGAAACAAAAGCCAGTTTCTAAATTTGCTGTTCTGATATCTGATTTTGTTACTTTTCTCCTTCTGTCAAGTTTTAAAGCCATTTAAAAGGTTATGAATTCATTTAAAACTGCAGTATTGAATATTAAACTTTAACTATTTTAAGAATTTTATGTGAGTGACTGTTTAACATTAAAAATAAAACTCAAGTAACACCGGCAGTACTCCAAAGGGGCCTTTCTGAAAAACACAGCTCTTTTTTTACCTGTGCCAATAAACATGACGTTATATTTCTCTCCGTCCAGGCCCTGCACGCTGTCCACTACAATCCGAGTCAGCAGAGCTCCCTTCGTGATCAGCAGCGGGCCTCCTGTCAGTGGCCGAATTGCTTCATCCATTAGAGGACGATCCCTGATGAACTGGAGCGTTTTGTCTGGAAGGTCCAGAGAGCGATTCATCCCCATTTTACGCACCATGTTATTGATGCACTGAAACACAAAAACTGCAATTTAGATTTTTTTTCTTCCACATCTATTTGCGTTTATCTGGTTTTTCAATTGAATTTCTGCATGCAACAAAAGTCTGTAAACGCACCGCTCCTGGTCTGGGGACCGGCACCTCACCGGTGTACATCACCCATTTAATATGAGACGTCTCCACAGCAACAGGGGTTTTAAATTTTCCCTCATTGAAAATATCTCTAATAGCAGATACGCTGTATGCACAAACAGCCGACTTCTGGGATAAGCTCCTGGAAACGCAAAATAACAAGTTTAGGTGAAACACACTGAGACAAGTTCTTATCAGCTGAGTCTCAACAAAATACTAGTTGCAACAGACTTGGTAGTTTTTTTTGTGTGTGTTAACTAAAAGCTCAGGATACTCCTAACATTCCTCAAAGCCAACACCCGCCATGAGCAATAAGAGCCACTGGATTTGTCAGCAAACACTTACGACTGTGGAGTGAAGACAGCATAGAAGACACTCTTCCTCCAGTCCTTGTGTCTGAGAAGGAAGACATCCTGGACAATGGAGGGCAGGCTGGGTTCAGACAGGGAACAATCCAGGCGAGCTTTCAGGAACGACGTCCATTTCCTCTGCAGTGTCCGCTGGCCGCCCATATCCCCCTTTAACACAGATATGGAGCACTCTGTGATGTGTGTGCGTATTGCCTTTAACAACAACCAGACCTGTGTGAGACAGGCCAAGGCTTTTGACTGACTTTGAACAGTGTTCATTACCTTGCAGACACGGGCCACTCGTGACACTGAAACCTTTCTGTAGAAGTCGTACTCTATGGCATTTTCACTGAAGAACAAGTACACCTTGTCGTCGTCACCATCGGGACTATCAAAGCTCTCATCCACAAAATCCATGTAGACAAAGTTTGGCTCTGAAAACACAAATTGAATTGAATTGAACAAATTGAATTGAACACAGGCAAACGAAAATAGAAGTCAACAGCACCACAAACGCTAAAATGTTCATGGGGTGCTATAAAATTTTAAAAAGAAGGGAGAGGAAGTCACCATTGAGCCAGGAGCTTTTAAACTCGGTACGAAGAGCCAAGTTTGAGCTGCGCAGAACAACAGGCTCAGAGCCCAAGAAGTTGATGGATGTGGCAGAATACAAATCGTTTCCTGTGAGACAGGAAAAAGAGGTGAGTGAAAATTCCTGGAAATCCATTATTCACTTTAAATTGTAACAACATCACATTTATATACAGAAAAATTTGGCATTTCGACAAATCGTACAGAGAATGCTGAATGAGCAGGTAGCTCTAGCAAATATACTCCGAGCGGTATTTTTCTTATTTATTTAGTGTGTGAAGTGAAATCTGCACACAACTATCAAATCTTCATTCTGTGTCTGCCTCAGACACTCACCAACCATGAGGGAGGAGTATCTCTGAAAGGGATCGAAAGGACACTTGCCCTTCCCCTCCTCCGGCTTTCCCTGCAGCGTCAGCTGTCCTTTAGCAAACGTCTGTCAGAAACAAAGAAAGAGATCAAGCAAAGAGAGAGAAGTTGAGAAAGCTGTGTTTTATTGAGATTGAGGACTGGAACTGGAAGCTTACCGTTTGTTCACATGTTTAAGCAGTTAACTAAACTTGCATACATTTGCATAATAACTCGCTAAAGTGTCCAAACGAAACAAAGGGTTTTACATGGGTTTTCAAAACTCATATCCGGAATCACTTTAATTGTTTCTCTTAAAATCTTCTTCCAGAGTCTGGGGATACATAATGAGCATATTGTCTGCCTTTATTTATTTCGTTTGTTATTATCATAGTGCTGCAGGTTCACATAGCAACAGTTTAACACCCCATTGTGATGCAGCCAAGGCTGCTCAGTCCTCTGAAATTTCAGCATCTTGCCAAAATAAACAGTTTTCCAAGACACCAACAACAGGGGAAGGAAATTTAACTGACGATGACAGGAGAGAAATGTCTCAAAGCGTGCCCATTTACAACACTTCAGCATAAAGCTTAACAAAATTCAATCCCAGTTATTACTGCTTGAATTAAAGCAGACCCTGCACTGCCTTCTGCTCTGTTATGTCTAGAATCTTTCAGCGGTGGATGCAAGTTCAGCATATCTACAGGTAGGCTACTGGCTGCTCAACAACCCTACATTTCAAACAGTGAGAGCAGATTTTCTGAATATGGTCATCTAAGACACACCACCCTAGCTGTGTACCATATACCAGCTGTTCACATTGTTTGTTTGTGAGGGGCAGCCAATGAAATAAAAGCTGGTTAAAGGGAGAGGAGCTTGTTTAAGAGTGTAAGATAAGGTCATCCAGAGCTGCACTAGTACAGGCCAAGAATAAAATATGAAGTTGGAAATGAGTATTACAGGTTCCCTTTAAAGTAAGACGAGTGATATCATTTTCATTGCAAACAAATCAACATGGGAAAGGATAAAAACAAAACTGTGCATCCAAACACACGTACATTAAATGAGGAAATCTATGCCACAGTTTTCATTCATTATAGTAAGTACTGTACTTTATTTTAAGGCAGTCCCTTCTACACTGTAGTACTGAGTACACATGTATTTGGATATAAGAAAAACATCTAACTGTTTTGTGGAGTCACTGAGTTACAAAAAAGAAAAAAAATTAACTTCTACATCTTCAGTAGGAAGGAGCTTTTCATGTGGATCTCCTTAATGGATCTCATGCAAGTGTTACTAGCATCAGTTTACAAGGGGGCAATAAACTAAACTCTTAACTCTTAAAGCCACACTTACCAGATAATCACAGGTCGGGCTAAACGCATTTGTACCACACACATAAATTGTAGAGTCATTCACTCTGTGCAGGGTTCGAATGTAGTTGCGGCATTCCACCTGCAACAAGATCCAGCAGAGAGAATGCCAAGGTCAGAGCTTTGTTAGTTCAGCCGCAAAAACACAAACATACCGCATACATATAGTGACTGCACATGCTGTCCGCAGCTCGCGGTGACCAAAAGGTCAGGGCTGTGCACATGCGTTTTCTTCCTGTGCCTTTATTTGGACTCTCAGCACAAAGATATGAACCAAGTACTTCAAAGAGAATTCCATGTAAAGACATGAAAAGGGGAAAAAAATCATTCTCATATAAATGATTTACACATGTGCTAAGATAAAATGTGAGGGGGGAGTAAACAACTTTCAATCAGTGGTCATCTTTTACAGCTGCAGCAATGCCCCCGAAGTAAAAGTTGTCTAGTGCAAAGCTTTTGTTTTGAACGACTTTACACAAACCTCTGCATTTTTTCCCTTGTACGTGCAGTCCCTCTGCTTATCCTCAGTCACCCGCCAATACACCTGCACCAACAAAACGAAAGAGTCTTGTCAAAGCATTCAGGAATGGTGTTGCAACCACACAGTAGTAGTCCAGTTACAGCTTTCACAATTTATTGTTTTTCGAGACCTGTCAGCGTGCTCTAAAAGCATGAACCGGTTAGCTGGCAAAGCACTCCTCGCCTCTGACTGTTAGACATGTATCTACAACTATGAACAAACAACAGAGTCCAACAGAACCATTATTATTGAAATATCTCATGCAAATGTGCAGTGGTCATGTAGAATGAAATGATGTGTGAGAAAACACTGTACGTAATGTGACCTAACATTTGCCCATAATTCACAGCATCTGAAAGATGTGCAAATATGAAATGTTTCTTCTCTTTATACGACAAACCTGACACAGTGGATTTTAGGGAAGATATTTAATATGCTGTGAATGATATTTGAGACTTTCAGAAAAAAAATAGAGCAGCCCATCTGACACCAACAACCGTGCCACCTTCCAAGTCACTTAAATCTCCTTTCTTCCCCATTCTGATGCTCGGTTTGAACTTGTCTACATGCCTGAATGCACTGAACTGCTGCCATGTGATTGGCTGATCAGATATTGCCGTTGCACTTAAACAGATACACCTAACAGAACTGCCAGTAAGTGCATGCAATAAATCAGTACTGTATACCAGCCTAGCTGTTGATTAACTATTGATTAACAACCTCTATTATTAGCTATTATCAGCTATTGCTATACTGCAAACCAGCGAGAAACAAAATGCTGTTTACTTTTTTTTTTTTTCTTTGTAAAGTACTGAAATATTTCACTGTGTTAAGCCAGTGCTATCACAGCATAACCTAAAAGAAAGTTAAGAACCATGAATACAAATCACATCTAAGCATGATAAGTCCATCTTTGGCAGGGCTACTGATTATTTGAGGAAATGGCTTCAGTGCTGTGGTAAAACATCATAAATGTTTAATGAATCTTCCATTTTTAATCCACAGTGATAAAAAAGTTAACTAATTACTATTTCATCAAACAAAATAAGCAACATGGCAGCTCCAGCGTGTGTATTTTATATGTACATTATCTGACAGCTCTGTTCAGAGTGTACAGACTCCTCATGTTCTTACCGTAGCATTTTTAACTGAGATGTCGCTCATATTCAAAGCATAGATGGCCTCTCTTGCCCCCAGCAGCATCACACCCAGGTCTTCTCTCATCAGCATCGTGGAGTAATTGTAGATCCCCTCTTCCCTGAACAACTTCAGTTCATCTGCACGGAGAAATCTGCATCATACACTGTTTTTTGCTTTATTTACCTCCCACATGTTAGCTACTGTGACTCCATGCAGTAGGAAAAATGCCCCCACAGCAAAAAGCAAAATGCTAATTTACTGAAAACTAATAAACTTGTCCCAGCCAGCAAAAAAAGAGATGTTAAAGTTGCACTACTGGGTCATAAATCACAGTAAAAATATTCAAAACTGCTCTAGCTTCTACTTCTGATTCAGCCCACAAGAAGAAAGAATATGCTAAGAATAATTCTACGACATATTACTGGAGAAGGTGAGAGAATCTCTGACTCACTCTGGTAGGGCACGGTCTTTCGTGGCACACAATAGTCAGTATTGACGGCACTAAAACAAACATGGAGCATCAATCCACAGATGATGCTCAGAGCTAAAAGAAGAGACATGGCTCAGAGTCCGGGTTTGTCTAAGTGTGGAAGAGCTGCAAGATCCAGCTCCGCCACCAAAGCACGAAATCAGAGAAAGATCATGGTCCACAGTGTCAGTCCAGATGTTGTTAAACTGTGGTGATGTCACGGTCCTGGACATGTGCCACTCTGGCATAAGTCATCATATTTGCTTACAGAGACCCTCTAAAGGTGAATCGTTCAGATGTTTAACCGGGAACGTCGAGCGCAGCTACTTGCTGGAAATCTATGTCGGTGTTAGCCTCCAGCGCAGTGCTAACGAGCTGCTGGTGTCCTCTCTGGAAGGAGGAGCAGAAGCCATACTGCTCAGCTAGTGGTGAGGGATGCTGGAGGAGATCATTTTCACGGCAGCCCACTTCTGGAAGAGATATGAAAACATCTATGAAATAATCAAAGAGACCCATGAAATAGAAAACCTGACTTTAATACCAAACCGGGAAATATTACATACCGGTACATTAAAAGATGGCTACATTCCCTTGAAAATTTTCAATGCAAGCTGGTTTTCCTCCAACACTTTATTTCTTTTCATTTTATCTCTGTTATGCTTGATGATTTTTATGCAGGGCAATATAAATTTAAAATACCCCTACTATTATGCCCTTGCTACCTATTCTTCTCATTTATATGGACTTATGGCCTCTACAAGAGTCACTCTGCATGGCTCACAATTCAAAATAATCCTTTTTATTTTACATTATACTGGGTCCTCATGTAGCCCCCCAGTTCATCTACTGCCTGAAACAAGCACTTTAGCTCCCTTTGTATATCTAAGTTTATCTAAGTGACAGCAAGCAAGACTGGGAAAAAGAGGACCACTTAAGATGAACACTTTGTTCGTTTCCTGGAGAACTTCCGTCTTTCTTTCCTTCTTTTTTTTTTTATTAATTTGGGTTGCTCAAAAGAGCCAGATTAAAAATAAGCAACACCTTTCAAGTTAAAGATAGTAGTGAAAATACTAAGGTGGGGAAAAGTGTCATAAATGAACATGTTCTGTTTGCTGACCGTTAAATCCTGAAGACCCAGACAGTATGCTAAACAGAGACAAATATAACCATGTTTTTCTACCAGAGATGTCTGGCACCACTTACAGCTAAAGCTATGACAACTCATAACAGTAAACTTCACAAAGGAAGCTGATGTTAAGTGAAATTCTGCAGAGTGCCATATACTGCCCACCCACCCACCCCCACTCTCTCTCTTCCTCCTGCACTCTCTGTATCTTCCTGTCCTCCTCCCTGATAAGAACCTGCTTCCTCTGGACTCAGCAGGGTTCAAGCAGCAGCGGGGATCAGTTCAGGTTTGGGCATGCATGCAGATCACGGTAATTCACAGCTCACGAACTCCATCCCTACCCTGGGATTCATGTGGAATCGAGACTTACCACTTCTTTGGCGAGATTCACTCTCTGTGTTTTGACAAGCTGAGCGATGCAGCCTCATTCAAAATTCATCAAGGCACTTTAACTCAGAATAACACACAGAGCATATTCGAGACCAGATTCGCAAGGTAAAAAAAAGAAGAAGAAGAAATAAATAAAATGGGGTGTGCAGTACACAGCTGCTTTGCATGTGCTATTCAGATTTAAGTAAAAGTAAAAAGTAAAGATGCATCTTTTGAAACACCGTACAGTCCTCGCCTGTTGACAGAAATGAAAAAATGACAGTATCTATATTTCCTTGAGAGACAGCTAAGCGTTAACTCCCCTGGGTCTTTGAGCAGTCTGGGTTGTGCATTTTGCAGCTAACCTGCTGTGCTCCCACCCTGTTGTTAGTTGACACAGTGGGACGAGCTGCTGCATGTACAGGACTGCCCCTGTGTTGTCAAAGAGGTGACATGTTGCATGCTTTTTACCACAGCCTGTTGGGGGCTGAGGGTACTGTGGGTTAAGCGCCACAGCTGAACGGAATAACTGAAGGTTGTTTTTCAGAGGTTTTGGCAGATAGGTCATGATGGCACAGACAGGTAGGCATGGCCACAATAACAATACAACACGCAACAGTCGTCCTTTCCTCTGGCTCTCCCACACTTAACATAGCGTAAGGTGTGACAGTGCACTGCTGAGGGATTTACAACACATATGATGCAGATTTCCATTCGCAATGGGGCCCTTAGGTTATGTTTAGTCTGGAAGTCGCTTAATGAATTGACAAAAAATTATATAAATCCTAAAAGTCTGAGAATTTGAAAGTAAAAAGGCCCCACTGCTTTATCAGTGGATTGTACGTTATTAATCTAAACGCATTAATTAGTTATTTATCGCATTAATTTGCCTCCTAAGGCAGGAGAACAAGCTGAAATTGCATCTTCATTAGCTAGTCACTAAGATAATGTTGTCTGTATCCATTTAGTGATCCCCGAGAAGCACACGCAGTTTATTTATTAAACGTGTACCTCCACAAAAAAACAAAAAAGCCCTATACCTTGCTACAGATAAAATCAGTGTTTGACTGCAGGCTAACAAAACAAAGAGTGTAGAAAAATGAAAATTTGTTGTCATTCTTTGTTTATTTATAACTAGAAACAACACCTCTTACATTAGAGGTAGATAGCCCGTTAGAAGTGCAGCTTTTAATATTTTGATATAAAAATGTGTTTTGTTCATGTCTTTGGTCGTTGCTTCTCTTGCATGTGAGCGCACGCTGATGCATGTTCAGACTTTGACATTAGTAAATGTGCTGAAAGCTTCTCTGATCTTACCAAAAAGAAAAATCAGATTTTGTTCACTGCGTACGAGCAGGGTTTGTGACACCGCGAGTAGCTTGGAAAAAACAATCGCAGTCAAACGGGAGATACGAGTTGTATTGAAATCAAAAAAATAAGGGAAGAAGGAAGTAAAGATTTCATTTATTTTAAGAGGTGCCGCACCTTTCAGGATTTATTTTTCCTTGGAAACGAACATTAATTTTACATTTCAGATTCGTGTCAAGGATTTCTTTAGAATGCTTTTTTATTTTTAATCAGGAAAGACACACCAATGGACTGTTTGACCTTTTTTGTCATGCACACGGTTGCATAACACCTCTGCTCTACATAATGGCTTACTAGCAATACAGCCCCTAAGACTTTATGGCTTATTACACAGTGGCCTTTTATCAGTAGCACACCTTTATTAGTTCTGGTAAGTAAAACTGGACCTAAGATGTTTTAACACTACATTTTAAATGGTGAGCCATTTATTAACATTAAAGGATTTGACCTTTTGTACAGTGAACCCCAGCTTTTTTGATTTCCTCTTGTTTATTTGACACCTTAGTGACAAAAACAAAATTAAACCGCCATCAGCGTGGGTGTGCTCTTCACTGAGGCAAAAGCTATGTCATGGAAGACTAGTGTACTATTATTTTTCATAAGGGCACGATGAAAATTCCAGTACGGCCAGCAAAACCTGCTCACGGACCCGTCACTGAGCACGCAACTTCATTATGCAGCTCTGAAAAACTTGATATTCCCTTTGTGTCAGACTATAGAGCAAATCTATGGTATTCACTCACTGACTAATACTGCTCACACAGACAGTATACAGAACCTGCATGCAATGAACAACACTTTCTAATCTCTATACTTCTTTTGCTTCTGTTTAAAATCACTGACATTTAAAGTCTGATCTGAGGTCAAACAGTACTCACAGAATTAACAAGATTGTGACTAAAACTGTTCCCTTGCATCTCCATACATCTAGATGTAAATGTCAGCATGTACCTTCCTACCAAGCAACATTCTAAAAGGGTTAGCACAGGGACTCCAAGTGGGTTTTTACTCATCAATCGGTACAACACGAACAACTGTGGGTTCAAAAGCTGCACATGAACGAGTTCAATGCGCCGAAGAAGCCTGGCAGCAGTATCTCAAGACACTGGAACCACTTGAAGCATGGGGATATTTATAGCCTCTTTAGGAGCCTCCACGCCATCTCCAAAAACCTCTACAATGGATTCTCAACACAACTGCGTGCTGATAACAAAGTAAAAACCTCATGCAGCAGCAGCGTCTGAGACGTGCTCAGACTTGCATGCTGTTGTCATCCCTGTGAGTCATAATACATCCAAAAAGCAGTCAGTCAAACAGCTGGAGTGAGCCATGACTGCTTTGGTGTACGCTTTAAATGACGGCACTACGCTGAGCTCTATGGGTGAGGTCCCCTTCAGCAGTAACTGATTTACCTCTGGCCTGACAAACTGTTATTCAGGTTTGATTCTGTTTGAGTCACTGGCCGACTGGTTGGTCGTCTACTGCCTCTTTCTACGTCTTGTTGCCATTTGGGCGTAAGCTGAGCTGTCCACTGGCAGGCCAGCTGGTGAGCTGGCTGTGATACAGTATTTCAACAGCACACCGGCCTAAACAGGAAAGTGCCAGTGGGAGGGTTTTCACCCCTGACACCCTGTGTGTCACAGACTGTTGTTATTCACTGGAAAACACACCCCAGTTCAGCACCGGGTTATATTTTTGCAAGCTCACATTTGCTTAAAAAAGAAAAAGCCCCCCTTCTTTTATCACAATGACAGTAGCTTCCCACCTTTTGTTTTGATATGCAGGAGGATTGTAATTAGCTGAGAGCAATACTTCAAAAACATGCAGCGTGTACAGTTTTTAAGCTACGGCCCAAATCAGTGAAACTGCGCCAGAGCACAACTGACAATATCATTAACTGGAATGAAAGTGACAACTGAGCAACACAATAACAAAAGCAAAAGCCTGTTTAATAAGATACTGACTTTTGTTTTGACATATCAATTGTTATTGAGTCAAAATGCACGCATGAACGCATGCACGCACGGAGAAAAACACACACACACCCAGGCAAGTCTGTGCAGGTCGTAAAGTGTGGGGCGCTCCTCTCTTTAGATTTAAAAATCAACACCAAGAATTTACTTCACAACTCTTACATTGTTTTTTAGAAAAAGGGTGTGTGTTTTTTTAAACCAGTGCTATCAGCTCAGTGTTTTCACTTTGGCCAAACAGCCACCAAAAACCAGAAGATAATTTAGATTATAATACCATAAAACATTACAGAGGACAAAAAGGAGCAAAATACAAAGAATTCATGTCTCACTTTATTTTAATTATCACTGAATTAGTTCTTTCAGCTTTCTTAGAAACACTAAGGTGTATTCTTACTGGGATGGCAAGAGAATCTTGATGTTTTTGTAAACCTTCACTTACTGCCATTACGATGTTATTATTCATTTCATTTTAAATCCAAGAACTGTCGTGTTGATAAACTGCTATGTGCAATATGCCTTCTGCTTTCTGAGCTTAGACCTTAAAAACCTGGTGCCAGCCAGTTACGATGTGACAACCATAAAGATGTTTTTCCTGTTGTGGTTTCCAAGACTTATCTAATCTCTGAAAGCCACTTTGCTGACTGTCTGAGTCGAAAGCAGTGGTTTTCAAACTGGGGGCACAGACCTAAAAGAAGACGGGTGGGGGTAATCTGATGATCAATATGCAAAGAAAGAGCATGTTGGGAAAACAAGGGTTTGCTGACGCTGTCCTGCTGACCTTCACTAAAAAATTAACTAGCTTTCTTTTTTGTCCTTGTTATTGTTAATGATTGATAACAAATCTGAGTCACCTACTGATTGGGGGTGGGGGGGGGGGGGGGGGGGGGGTCATGCTTGGATAGGCTTGAGAACCGCAGTTTATGAGAATCTGATTGCGAACTATAAGAAGTTATCTGTCAAATAAACTCCAAAGTTCTTTTGGAGATGAATCATATACATGCAATCACAGTGAAACAGACACAATCTGCATCATCTCCAGCTTAGAGCAATGTAAGTGCTATTATCAGCCATGAACCCACTTAATGTAGCTGCAGTATGACAGCTACAATCGGGCAATCCCCAGAGCAAGTGAACTGAAAGCCTTTCACTTCGTCTATCGTCTGCTCACTGAGCCACACACACTCACACTGGTACAATTCTCACCATCACTAAACCTCCACCACAAATGCCCTCGAATATCCGCTTCACCCCCATTTAACATCAAGTTCGGTTCAGTGATAATGTGCATACAATGAAAATTTGCTGCTTTTTAATAAATTATTTGAGAATGTGTGAATTATTGATGCAGCAGTATTGATTTTTCTTTTTTTTTGTAGCTGTGTGTGCGCAGAGAAACGTTTCCAAAAGATTAAACATGCTGATGCTTCCTTCTGCGCACTATATTTAAGAACTGATTCATGTCTCTGAAGTCTGTGAATTATATGCTTGGTTTCCAGCGGAGGAAAAAATAAATAAAAATCTGTGTGCTTAAGCTTTATAAAACAGCTTGGCTCGCGATTCAAAGCGTTTTCTCCTCCGGATCCAACCACACACTCGCTCCCGTAGCGCTGCTATATCTAATCCTGAGGGCTGCAGGGAACGCGCGACCCCTCCAAGTTTGATGAGCGCGTCTCTCTCAGTGTAACACTATCCGTGCATCTACTGGTGCAAGAGTTTGTAAGTATATCCTACTACTGCTTACTCTAACGCCCCGCTGCTATTATTAGATTAGGATATCCTATAATCTTAAGGTAAGTCAGAGAATTTGCAGTGCGCTGTCTCTGCAACCTCTCCACCCCTCAGGTTGGCAATCCAATTCCCACAACAAGCCCGAGCGCAGTGGAAAAATAACACGCCCAATGGGAAAAACCTGCACCAATAACAAAAAAGGAAAGAAAAAAACGAGTCAGCGGGCTAACTCGCACTTACCAGTAGTTAGTTTTAATATTAAACCGCTCAGAGTGCCGATGTCTTTCCCGTCTTGAATCCAGCTCCGCTCTTTCTTTCCCTGCTCCACCTGTAACGTTCACTCCACGTCTAATTCCTGCAGGGAGTGATTATCCGACAGGCAGCTCTCAGCGGTAGGCAGCGCCTGATCACGTCACGTGTTTGATCGCACCTTTACTTATATAGGAGCCGCTGGGCTTCGCGACCGAGCAGATAGCAACGACATAGTCCTGTTAATGTTCCCAAGTGCGGACTTTTGGTTTGTTTGGAAATGTTAAGTCGACTTAAT
The DNA here is from genome assembly GCF_057381845.1 of Rhamphochromis longiceps. NCBI lineage: Eukaryota > Metazoa > Chordata > Actinopteri > Cichliformes > Cichlidae > Rhamphochromis > Rhamphochromis longiceps. The sequence goes on along the minus strand of NC_140578.1, from coordinate 6,079,401 downwards.
AAGTATTTTATCAGAGGACGTATTAAAGTGTTAGCCTAAGCACGACAGAAAGCCACGTTTATTTTGAAAATAAAAAGAAGGACACAGTCCATATATAAGAAATTAACGTTTTAGTCTCCTTTAAAAAAATAATACAAAAATATACATATGTGTGTATAAATCTTCTCCATACTCCATTCAAAAGCTATTGGAAACATTTCCAAATATTCAGTATTCATCATATTCAATATTAAGTAATACAATACAAAAATTAAGGGAACAAAACCATGAATTTACACATTCAAACCGCATTCATCATCTGCCATCTAGTGGCTCATAAAAGCTACTTCACCTGCGCATTTTAAAAAACGTACAGTTTGAATGAAAAAACCCTAAACCAGTAATCCAGATGAACAAAATGTAGATCCGACAATAATGAAAGGGGAAAGTTTCTTTCAGTGTCCCGGTGAAATTAGCTGTGAGGACCTTTGCTGGCATTAGTTTGTGAGATCCGTGACTTGTTCAGTGTCTATATCTCCGTTTGCCTTCGTCGTATCTGCTGGCAGGACTCGGGGTCCGCGGGTCTTGAAAGGAAGAAGCTGCCTTCAGGCTGACCGCCGCTGCGCTCATGGACGGCCGAGGTGAAGGCTGTTTGTTGGGGGTGTTTGCATAGATGGGCTCTTCTGGTGGACGAAAGGCAAATACAGAATCAATGGCATATCATTTAATTAATGTATATCTGCATTTGAGCTGTAGGACAATCTGTAGAACAAAAGCTCAGAGGGATTTTTTTTTTTTTTTTTTTTTTTTTTTGCTTATCATTTGGCTGATTAGACTTTAACGTAGTAATCAAACATCACTGAGACCAAAATGCAGGAAAAAAAAATACAGTTTTACCCTAAAAATGTCCTTATTTAGTTTTATTAGTTGAATTAGCTAATTTTGATTATTGTGCAGTTGACTAATTGTTACACACTGCAAAAGAAGCTATTTAGATCCCCAACCACAATGAAAACAGTGATGAAATACAGTGTAAACACATAACACTATTTATTTACGTCTTTATTTCCTTTTTTCCAGATTTGTAGATTTGTAGATTTATATATATATATATATATATATATATATATATATATATATATATATATATATATATATATATATATATATATATATATATATCTTTTTTTTCTAAATACTTTTCATATGTATGCAGTGCTGCAGAAACTGTGCACCCCACCCCTCCTTTCTTCTCAAATATGTTTGCACTGAGTAGGAGATGCTCTGTATGTCATTGTACATCTGTATAGTGACAATAAAGGAATTCTGTTCTAGTCTATTCAGTGATGAAATACAGTGATCTACAATAAAGACTGATTTCTGTGCAAGTAACTAAATAACATGACCTTATTTTTCATATGTAGTATGTCAGCATCAATTATCTGATCATTTGATTTTTAGAGAAAGACTGCAAGTCACGTCAGATGTTGTCCGTCCAAATCTTTATATATTTGAATATACATAGTATTAAGAGTCAATATACATCTTGTTACTACAAATGCTTTACATATTTTATTATCAACTTAATACTAAAGTGGTTTTGCAATTTAAAAATTGATCAGGAGATGTAAACTTGAAAGTTTCCTAACAAAAGAAAAAAAATAGTTTAGGATGGGAATTATTCAAATGTCAAATATTTATTTTTAATTGTAATTCATTTCTATTTTAACAGAATATCCTTTCTGCCCCGAAAACTGTACATTTGGAACCACGTGTAAGTTTTTCTCACGCTTTTCAAAAAAAAATGCTGTCACTGTAAATTTAATCTTGACATTTTTTACTGAAAGGCAAAACATTTTGCAGTGCAAACATTCATTTGTACTGCAAAAACACAAGTGTTGACTCAGTGAAATCACTTGACTATGATTCAAAAGTAAAAAGATTCATCAAATTAATACATCAAAGCCTTTCAAGTTAAAGTTCACTTACAGTCAAGATAGTTAAATGTCAAAGAAACAGAGTCAGTACCAAAGTCCCCTGGAATTTCTGTATTTAATTTCTCACTGCGACACAGATGTGCTAGTCATAACTATAAAATAACTAAGATTATACATTTTTAGGTTTTGTTTTATTTATTTTTATATTTATTTTTACTTTTGTGTTTTCAGTTCAGTTTAGTTTCAAAAGTCAGTTTGGTTGTTAGTTTTTGTTGTTTTAAAATTTCAACTTTCATCTCATTTTTATTCATTTCAACATTAATATTAGCTCTTATTGTTATGTTGCAGGTGCTGTTTGACATATTAAAAGATTGAAGTTCAGAATGGTACAGCGATACCCGAGGGGTGCCCGAGTCTCAATAGGCATAAGCACTCGCGTCCCCTTGTGCTGGTTATATTGACAAATGTGGCCAAACTTACAAAATACTTAACTAAAATTAATTTCCTTTATATTTTTATTGTATATGATATCGTTTCAATACCTTTTTCTAAAGCAGAGGTTTGCTTTTTATTGCCGGTAACTCTCTTTTTTCCCTCATTCTCCTCAGTAGTATACTTTAATACATTTTCTCAGTAACACAATACTCCAAACAACAATTTGTGTCAATCAGAAACCACCTTGCCTGGGTCATACGTGTGATTTTACAGCTGTTTGGCAGTACTTTCAAAGCTTCACTCTACATCTGTTTTTTCTCCTTCCTCTGTGGCCATCAATGGTGGCCAAACAACCACATGTACTTGCACAAGCTGCTGGTTGCCTACATAAAGAACTGCTTTGTCCTCTGTGGTTTAAAGTTAGTTTAAAAAATGTGTCAATGACTTAAATCTGTGAGCTAAATACAATCTTATGATGACGAGTGGGACTGAAGTCAGAAGTTTTAAACTTAATTTTTTGTCAGTTAATGGACAGAAAAAATGAGTTTTGGAAAAAACATAGTTTTCCAATCATAATAATACCAGTTTTATAGTCAAACCACTTGTAAGGGCTTCAATAATCATGAAACAGCTCAGTTTATTTTGCCTGTCAAATATGGACACTACAGAAATCTATCTGTAAGTAGTAAAAGTGCTGGTTGATGCAGATGTGGATGGGCTTTTTCAGCTTTGCCTGTGTTTTATTTCTGCAGATATCTGATATTAATAACAGTGCTGATCACTTGTCTACAACCAGATCTCAAAGTGTTTACCTCGAGCTCTGCTTCACAAAATAAACTGCGGTCCTTGTCTCTGATGTCTGCTAGAAATTAAAATCTTTTTCTTAAGTGAAACCGCACAGGAGGAGAAGACATCTATTAGTGACAGCAGAGTTTGTCTCACGGTGTGCTGTCAAACCACACTAACCACTTTCTTGCTTAGTTTGTGTCCATCAGCCACTACTTGGGAAGGTTTCTGCAATCATAAAAACGTCTTCTCTCATATAAAAAAATGAGAGGTTTTCTTCTTTTAAATGCAAATATTTGCAAGGAAATGAATCAGCCTGTACTGTATGCAGTGTAGATTTGAAGTGACTGTAGATCTTGTGAAGTTATCTTGTGTGATAATTTGCTTTTTTGTTGCTTGACCTCTTTTTCTTATAGAGCAACTTTTATCTCAGGCTAGCAGCTTCTGTTGCATACAGCTGAAGCACAGCTTATCTGCAATCTGTATAGACTGTCGATGATTATCTAAACCTTCACAATGAAAAGAAATAGCACTACCTCTATTCTCTTGTCTTCTTGAGAGTAGGACACATGTGACCGTCAGGATGAACAGGATGAAAGAGGATGCTCCCAACACCACCCATATCCACCAGTTGTCACTCAGGGCAGGAGGGTCTGCGGGAGGAAAAGTTTGCCCTGAAATGTGAACGCATTTAACTTACAAGTAGCTCTCAACTTACACCATGGATACAATAAAATGGATTGTTGCGTTATGTGATCACTTTAAAAGATATGCAGTCGTTACGTCAGCCCTTTTTATGTAAAGGTCCACGCACTTCCTGTGAGCAGTACGCATCTGACAGGACGAATGTGAGCACTTTGAAACAGTTTTGACTCATCAGCTAGAGCTTTTATCCCCTGTGTAAGTGGACAAATGACACCCACGCAGAGCGACACTGAATGGAAAATCTACGCAGCTCAGTATCTCCTGGGTCCTGAAAATGTCCTATGCCTTTTGAGAACGGCATACATGCGCTCTCTCTCATACATGCACACACCTTTAATATTCGTCACATTTGACGGGTACGTTGTAACGTCACTGTCCGCTGTCGTGGAGGAAACAAAATTATATGAGAAACATTCATTGCAAGCCAGGACATTTAGATTAGTTATGCATTCATTCACGACAAAAAAGCAGGTGTTAAGGTGTTTGTAAGCGGCATATAAACATGTAATGGTTTATAACACATTAATGTTAAAGGTGAGTTGAAGTGGATGCTGGTGTATTTATTAACATAAAAATGATGTCTCCATACTAACAGAGGAAGTTGTTGACAAATATAGATTACCTGATAAAAAGTAAAGTGCTTTTTAGCATTTATTAAATGCATTTATTAAATGTTTGTATACTGCTCAAAAAAAGTTATACAAAAGACTTAAAGTCAGAAATTACCAGTTTTATAAGCCAGAAGTGATACTTACAAACATTTACTTCTGTTCCATTGCTGCGAATTTCTGTTAAACTGGGAATCTCTATTGTGACTTTGCAGAAGTACCATCCACTGTGGTTTGTATTAACGTTTGACAAAATGCAGGTCTTTCTTGAGTCTTGTTCAGTTTTGTTAGTAAAGATATTTTCACAGTCTGAAATTGACTTGCTGGCAACAAATCCAGATTTGCTGAAAAACCATGAAATTCGATATCGCTCATATTTCTCAGTGTTCAAAAAGCAGTACAAAGCCAGGTCTGATCCAGATGGAACTCTCACTGTTCTTGTTTCATTCAGAAATACAGCAGTTTGACCTGATATCACCATGGCTGTTGTTGCCACTGTAAATAGAAAAAAGAAGATATTTTACTTTTTGAATCATAAAATAGTTTATGTAGACAAAAACTACAGACAGGCAACTGAGTTTCGTCTTCAGGAAACATGCACTTTGCGTTTAGCATGACACTTTTTTTATTTGTACAACTGTGTGTAATCTTTTTTTAATCTGTTGAATATAAAGTCAGGAGTCTTACCTGTAAGTAGCATCAGAATCAACTGCTTCAGCGACATTTCCATCTTATCGTGTGAGCAGTGGTCTTCTAATCGTCAGTGTCATCCTGTCTTAGCAGCCTGCCTTTCTGCACATCTGACAAAGCCAGACGTAGAACTGGTGTGTGGGCGGTTGGGTTGGTGGGAGGGAGGAGTAGGGTTTTTTTCTTTTTTTCTAATACTGCTCAGTGTCAGTCAGTTACTTTTACTATTGGAGATTTAGGCAGACACGGCAAATGAAGATGGAAACTGACGTATAGGCTTTCTAAAGAAAGACAGAATTATTGACCAGACACACCAACTCATTTTTTATACCTAACAGTTTTAGTCACATAAAGCAAACCTGACTACTACTCTTAGGCCTTTCTATAAAAAAAAAAAATATATATATATATATACCCTGCATTGCTCTGCACCTTGTGAATTCCTCAGTGATATAAATGTACATTTGCTGACTTTCTTGCTGTCACCAAATATAAAAAACATGAGGATGATGTGAAGGGGTTGTGAAACCCCTGTGGGTTTTAAGTGCAAGGGTGCTAAAACTCTACTCGCCTCGTCTCCACACCGTCTTACTAGAAAAGTAACATCTGGCTTCCTGTGACAAGACACAACTAAGCAAAATGGCTTGATGAACTTTCTGATCCAGTCTACAACCACAATCTTGACAAAAAGAAAGAGATTCAACTCATATATATTACATATATTAATTTTCTTGCATTGTTGTTTTATAAAGTGAACACAACAAAAGGCTTAAAGAACACAACAGTGTGGGTGGCATTTTGCATTCAGGTGTTTAAAGTGTAAAGCCGTGCTGCATTGATTTGCTCTGAAAACTAATCTTTAATTCACTAACATTATAGCAGGTGTCAGTGTATTATTTGTTCCTGACAGTGAAAGAAAGAAAAAAGGCCACAAGACGAGACATCTGAAGGTTGCAGGGGGTGTATAGCTTCTGAAACCTCAACCCTATGATCTTTTTTTTGTCTCTGAAAGTAGGTCCTGTTTGTAATGCAAGAAAAGAAAGACTCTTAAAATCATTTATTTAGTAGGACTCTGTGAACACAATACACTTCATCTTTTATGCTGTTATATATGAAATGATAATAAAATTCGGACCATTTTCTAATTACTGGTGTGGTTTTTCATAAGAAACGCATGTCGATGCATAAAAGCAAAAGAAAAAGACAAAAATTACTGTAAAAAATGTTGCGCTTTGAAACAGCTGCGGGGTTGTTGTTTTTTTAATCAAACATAATGCAAAATTTACTTAGTATACTGATCAGAATCAAGAAATGTTACCAACATTTAGGTTTTAGGGGAGCGATACTTAAAAGGGTTTTTTTTTTCTTTCTATTTAGAGAACCAGTGCAGCTAAGTCAGAGTGGGTCTTTTGTTTGCTGCTGAGCAGACAGGAAGCTGCATCTCTTAAGTTAGGAGTCTCTGTTGGTTATTTTAATTCCTTTGTTTTGAGTTACACTTATTGGCCAATGGTCGTTTCATTGTTGTTTTCCTTCATCAAAAGTATGCAAGTTTGCGGTCACTGTGATGTGACCCATTCTGAGGACATAGAAATAGAAAAGAAAGTTGTCCAAACTTTGAGTACAAAGGTCACGTATGCTTTTATACTTTGTTTAAAAATCATGTTGTCATCACTTTTAACAGTTTTAAAGGTTATGAATGGTCTCCGTGACACAATACACATGCACAACACATAGTTATTTTCTTTATTTTTCTCATAAGGCAAGAGGCCAAGAGAGAGGAAGAGTTGTGGTAGGCCCTGGTCAAATAGACATACTCAAATACGTGCTCACATTTACACTTCTGGGCAATTTATAATCACTAGCTGACCTAACATGCATGTGTTTGAGAGGACGGTGGGGGAGCGAGAAAGTCAAAGCACCTGTAAGAACAAATGCAGACACAAAGAGAAAATGCAAACTTACATGAGCCGACAGTTAAATTCAAAGTCGGTGCTTTCTTACTGTGAGCTGATAGTGTTATCCACACAGCACTTTTAACAGAGGGGAGCCCAGTGGTGTGGAGGGTGGCATCTTGCATCTCTCATATCAAATTTTCAGTCTGAATTTAAATGAATAGAAAAAAGGCCAACATCAAGCTCTGATATGAAGTAGTGACATATATGATACAGTTACATCAAAACAAGCACAATACTTGAGTAAAAGTTTTATTTATTTCCATATTTCTAACCACACCTTAATGGGCAGATTATTCATTCATTTAATCTTTATTTCAGTTGCAAAACACCATCCAACAAAGAGAGGATACCAGTGTCTCTAGAATTAATACTGGTAATGTCTAGTGTTAAACATCATTTGCATTTAGCCCGTAGTGATTTCATATTAAGCCTGCAAATATACTTACACCCAGTAGTTTTAAATATGCTGGCTCCAGTAGTTACAAACATCTTACATGCACTGAGCCATCGTCACCCTCATGACGTCATTGAAAGCTACATTTAGTTTCGGTAAACTCATTTTCCTGTGCACATATATGCTAGAGCTGTACAATATGCACAAACTAAAGGAAAGAAAAGCACCTTGCTCTACATAATGATCTAAATGAAGACCCTCCCTCCGTCTGTGCATGCATTAAATATGCTGGTATATACATTATCGCACGTTGCCTACAAATATCATCATCACGTGTTTTTGTTGTTGTTTTTATTTTTTGCTCTGTCCAAGACATCTGACCCTATTACATACACAGTAACGTTATTGTATGACAATATGAAGTCTATAAAATCTTAAATGTTTGTTTTCCTTGGTTCTATAAATAATAACATCGCTCTTACAGACACTGTATATGATTTTTTTTTTTTTTTTTAAATCCACAACATATGTGAAGAAGCTAATAGAGACCAGCACTACCACGGCTAGAGACCACAAGATCATCCAAATTCATAATATGGTTCACCATACTATTACCAACCATGCGCTCAGTTTTACATCTCAGATTAGAGATGCTGAATAAATAAATCAGTATTTAGGGAGATATAGGCTCCAGCACTGCTGTGGCGACTTATCTGGTAATATAGATGTAGATTTCAGGTGGAGCCTTCTCCTGCATTATTTAGAAGACATTCATTTGTGTCCTCTACAAAGAAAAAAGAAAGAAGGAAGCAGACACAGAGTTTTGTCTTTTTAGTAGCTAAAGTAGATACAGAGATTTTATAAATAACAGGAAAACCTAAAACCATATCCAAGAAGATTTTTATTGGGACCCTAAATGGCTCTGTATTGTGTTATATAGGCTATTTAAAATCTATCTATCTATCTATCTATCTATCTATCTATCTATCTATCTATCTATCTATCTATCTATCTATCTATCTATCTATCTATCTATCTATCTATCTATCTATCTATCTATCTATCTATCTATCGCGTTGTCCTTTCTCTGACTGCACCTGAAAGCAGCATCCCTCACCCGCGCCACCAGAACATCACTACCCAGAATCCCCCCGTGCCGCATGCGCCCCGCTTACTACGGCCCAAAGGCGTTGGTGGTTGGTGTCCGTCCGAAGATGCGTTGCTCTCCGGCAGCATCAGTACCAGCTCCGCCGTGCTAATACACCAAACACCGGGGGACGGAGGAGACATACCGGCGGTGTGTGGAGCTGCGACCGCGCCGGTGCACCTGACTGCAAGATGGGAGACCAGAAGGTGAGCCGGAGCCGGGGGAACAGGTGTCTCTGATGGGGGAAGCCGTTTCAGGGCGTAGTGTACAAAGGAAGGAGGGGGAGACGCGGCGATATGAGGGAGTTTGTGGATGCAGCATGGGCTTGAATTCCTCAGTCGTCTTGTTTTTGTACTCGGTGTTTGTTCGGGTGGATGTGGGGTCGTTTCTGTGCTCGCTATCGACCGCTTTCTTATCGACAAGTATCGGTGTAGCAGTCGGGGACGTGGGGAAGGGGGCCTTGGCGTAGCTCCTCTTCCATCAACAAACATTGCACAGTTCTTCTGTATGAATGGGCTTTTTCACTGTGGCGTCGGAGCAGTGCAGCAGGAGTGGCAGCAAATCAAAAGTGTGGGTTTTTCTGTGTAATATTGTGTGTCCGGTCTTTGAAGTCGCCTGCGTAACGATTGCGGAGCTGCATTATTAAATTATAAATGCGCATCCTTCCGCCCTCCCTGTGCACCGAGGGTAGGTCCCTCTCTGATCTCATCTGTTTAAAAGGGAGCTCAAAGCCTAAAGCTTTATGTGTCCACTCATCAGACAAGGGCTGATTAACACATCTTATCCACAGAGGAGGCTCTCCTGTGCGCTAATACAGGGATCCTGAGCCTGCCTGGAAGGGTCAGATTGTGTGTGAGTTCAAAGCAGAAATGTTAAGAAAAATCTGAATTGACTAAAGGAAAATTTTGTCTTTTTCTTCAGGAATCTCTGCGGAAGATCACCCACACACTGGCCATGAAGAATGAGGAGATTTCCAACTTCATCTGCACTCTCAAGCAGAGTCTGGACAACTTGGAGGTACAGTAACGCGAAGGGCTCAAGTTAAATTTGATCTCAAATGATACCCTGAACTTTTTTTTTCTGCTGCGACACCAGGCAAATTCCAACCGGGTGCAGGAGGACCTGGAGTCTGAATGCAGCTCCCTCCATGCTGTTCTGGACGAAATGAAAGAAAATATGCTGACCCGTATCAAACAGGAGCGAGCAAGCCGTACCTATGAGCTGCAGGTAGCCGTTATTGTTTCTTGATTTGAAAAGTCTAGATCTTTTTAATCGGGGGGGCATCATTGCATGGCTTAGACTTATTACCTGTCTGCATACGAAAGCAGGTGTTGCATCAGTGCTTGTGGGGACGTTGTTTCATTCTTTGTTGTTGTACATCCCATGCTCATCTCTTGATCACTGATTGAGTAAGGCGGTTCACAGGATAAAACCGGAGCCTCCTGACCTTTAAGTCAGACTAAAATCTAAACTTTTCTAAGTGAACAGCAAGCAGAATGCAACGTACTTTAACACGATCTGTTAAAAAATACTGTAACTGTACAGAATACAAACCACAAAATTACAGATAACAGGTTTAAGTGGAGCATCATCGTGTTTGTCTTAACGTTTATGTTTTTTAATGCCACTGTAATTTATAATATTGGTGAGAAGCGTTTATCCTTCAAGCTGAATTCTAAAATGCTTCACATGTTCGGTTGTACTTCTCTTGAAAGTGTGTTGACTTTGTGTCATTTGTTGGTTTGGAAATGCCTCTGAGGCATTAGGAAGACAGTAACAATAGCTAGTAATATGTTTTGAAGTGCGTTGCCAAGCTTAGAAAGATTTATAGGGGACTATGGAGCAAGACAAATAATATTGCCACTTCCTTTAAACTGCTACCATCTGTACGGTGCTGTTGTTCCCCTTTGTTTGGAAAAAAAAAAAAGGTCCAAACTGTCATTTATTCCTCGAACCATGAACCTCCTGAACATGAATGGTTTGGCCAAAATCGCCCCAAAGATGCAAGGAGACTGAAAGTGTCCGTATGTGATTGTTTTTAAGTGGTGTGTACAGAATCAGGTGACTTCTGCTCCAATCAGCTTTCAATGATTTCCACCATAGCAACACTGTTTTTTACTTTTTTTCCTTTACATTGCTTTAGCTTGTTAAAGTGCTTTAAAAAATGAAGTAAGAAAGAAGACCATAGAGAGAGAGAGAGAAGAGAAATATACGCTATATGCCTCAAAACTACTGAGCCATCTCCACATTACACCTGCAGGAGCTGTTCAAGCATGGAAACCCATGCAGTGAAGCTCCCGGCACACAGTGTTTGTGCTGGTGTTAATGCCAGAGGAAGTTTGGAACTCTGCAGTTACTGAATCAGCAGAGCGTCGGCGAGTTTTATGCACTCGGCGACCCCGCTCTGTAACTTTATGTCATCGATATAATTCATGGCTGAGCTAGCATGGTTCCTAAACACTTCCATGTTGCAACAAGCCTCTTACAAGAGATCTCAACAGAGGCATCCTATTACAGCACCATCGAATTCAGTGAGCCATGCAGTCTGTAAAGGCCGATTGCATGCTTGATTTTCATACACCTGAATTCAAAGATTACGAGGCGTGGTCCGATACTTTTGTTCATATTGTGTAACAATAAACAAGGTAAGGCCAGGAACTTGCAGCTGTGGAGCCAGAGGTACCTGCTGCAGAGAGGAGGTGAAAATGACTCATCTCAAGTTTGCATTTTTTGCTTTTTTTTACTCTCTTTCTTTGCAACATTTATTCCAAACTAGCTGCATGAATGAAAGCTGATCTTTGTTTTCATTCATCTCAGGTCAAAATACCAATAATTCAAAAACGTCTGTAGCCTCAGGACTGAGCGATGACTCTCAAATGATGCAGCTAGCTCCATGGCTTCTGCTGGCAACACAATTAACTTATTATACAGACGAATAACCTGTGGGAGTTTGCAGATGCGCTCCATTTGACTGTAAGTTGGTCTTTTCTCAGAGTCAGCTGAGCGCCTGCTCCAAAGCCCTGGAGAGTTCAGAGGAGCTTCTGGAGATGGCCAATCAGACGCTCTGCTCCTCTGAGACGGACGGTTTTACTCAGGTAACTGACAGTCATGCTGCTGCGCCGTTTGATGTGAATTTCAGTGTCCACATACGATTTAATCTGTCCTCCTTGTGCTGTCATACTAGCAGTGATTTTAACATGGCCACCGGCAGCTTTTTGTGTTGAATGACAACATGATGGGCTCCTACTCAGTTCTCTCTTCGCTCCGTGTCTCTCCTCTTTTTTTCCTTTCCCTCTCTGTGCTTCTCCTCTCCAGGCGGCCAAAGACATTAAGGATAGGTATAGTACTCAGCAATCCATTACTTTCCTTTTGTCATAGCCTCCTGTAACCAGCGAGCCATCTAATGAATGTAGCGTGCATGCATTCAAACCTGTAGCCACCGCACCCATTTCATAGACAGTAAGCACGATGGAAGCTTTCCACTCTTTTGTCTCTGAGTTTCCCCACTCTCATCTCGAGTCTGTGCCATCCTGTGTCAGCCCCTCCCTGGATGAATGCTGCTCCCTCTCTAGCTCCGCTTTTTGAATTAGGGTGATGAGTTCAGCGCTAGTATGTCAGAAATGTAGTTAGTGGTCTTTTCTTAGTGAGCAGTACTAGAATCACCTGTTTCTTCTTTGTCGCCCTCTGGTTCAGTTCAATAATAGACCCGCACTTGTTTCCACCCCACGTCTTTGTGTGTTTTTTGTGTGTCTTTCTCCACAGCGTCACAATGGCTCCAGCCTTTCGCCTCTCCCTGAAGGCTAAAGCCAGTGACAACATGAGTCACTTGATGGTGGATTTCAGCCAGGAGAGGGAGATGTTGCAAGGACTCAAATTTCTCCCAGGTCTGAAACGAAGGAGTTGCTGACTTGCACAACATTAAAGCAGCACTCTGCTTCTCTACTTCTGTTTAATTTTACACACCCGGTTGATTGTTTAAAGCTTCTGTTTAAAAGGGATAACCAATGATAAGAAAGTTACACATGCACACTTAGTTACATCTATACTCGACTCTTGTAATGCACTGCATAGATTAGTAGGTCAGTTACTTGTTGATTATTTACAGGTAGTGTGCACTACAGAATCCAATATAAAGGAAAACTGTTTGTGTTTAAAGCCTTAAATGGTCTTGCACCTGGATATGTGGTAGATAGTCTGCCTCCATACACTCAATATCATTAAAGTGTGCCACTCCTGATCATTCCTCTGATTGATGCTTTCTGAAAAGGGGGATGTTTGCCTCGGCTGTTTTTGCAATCAGATGAGCATCGCCTGTGACGGTTGTTAAATCTAAACTGAAAATGTACCTCTTCTTTTTTTTTTTTTTTTTTTTGTCAGGCTTTTGGAAATAGTTCATCTCTGGAGGATAGGTTCCTGCTGTAAATGTTGTGTAGCATCAATATTCAGGAACATGTTTAATTTATTTAGTTTTAGTGGTTTTTAATGTGTTTATATAAATAAAGTTAAAGAGAGAAGGGCTGAAGGTCAGATAAAATTAGGGGCTGCAGTACAGCTGAGCATAAGATTAGTAAGGATTATTTTGAACTCTACAAGAGTAGCTTAGCATGATTCAGAGTCCAAGAATTTAAATATGGAGCTGAAATTGAGGTTCTCCTTAACAGCTCTAGTTACTAATAATTACTTTGAGTAATTATTAATTACAGCTGTAGTATTTTACTATAATTAGTAACTAATTACTTTACAGTTTTTGTCTGAAAAATTACTTTTTTTGGTATAAAATCTGCATCTAGTCATGTCATTGTCGGCTCTTGTCGAGTGCCAACCAATTTAATGGGTTTCAGTTGTTTCTCTGATCAGCAGAGCTGCACGTGAGGGCACAACTGTCTCAATCGCATCGGAAGTTAAACAACCTGTAACCTGCCTGCTCCCTCGTACAAAGTCCAGGTAGTTTTTCACTAGGTCATAAAGTAGAGCAGATAAAATATGAGGAGAGTTTACAGCAGCTAGGCGGGATGTGCGTCTGTTCAGGCAGCGGGATCTCCTAAACTAAACAGTGTTTTTGAAGCAGGCTGCGTGATCCGGTGTGCTGCATGTGGGAAAAGGGGGGAAATCTGGTTAACGTTCCCACCTGAGTTCATGTGTGAAAACTCTTTTAAGATTTGAGCTTTTGTATTGTTACACCTTGAACTGCTACACAGTACATGTAGTCTAACTTCACCTCAATGAATTTCAAAAGTAAGACGATGCAATCTAGATAAAACAACCCGAAATGAGTCACTGCACATTACACTTAATTTCACAACACAATGAAGTTAAGAGTTCAAAAAAATACTTAAGAGATTCTGGTCAGGCTGTGTTTGGTAGATAAAGTATAAGCTGCCACCCTGGAGGTGTTGTTAAGTGCAGTGTAGGCATTTTTGTGTTTTTTCAACCAGAACAAAAGAAAGGGTCGATGCTTGCTGTGTGTTAAACTTCCTGCAGTATGTTCCACTTACCAGCATTTTTTTATATTAATGAGTCAAATGAATACATGTGATGTGACGGGGAGTTACATACAGCAATAAAACCACAGAGAAGTATCACTCCACAGCTGTGCGAGACCTCCTAACCTCGTTATTGCACCGTTGCGGTTTGACAGCCTACATATGTAGTGTGGGTCTCAATCTGATCTGAATCGCCTGCTTTTAGCTGTAAAGCTAAGACACACAGAGCTAAGACACACTGCTGGTTAAACAGGATACAGTAAATGGAAAAGGTGAAAGTTTATCAGATGAATGTGAGTGAAGAGTTGGGCACAGAGAAGGGTGACTTTTTTTATCAAGTGCATGTAAAAAAAAAAAATAAAATAAAATAAATATTTATATTTTGCCACAAGGTCATGTCAGACTTCTTTTAGGAAAATACTGCCCCCTTGTGGTATTAAATGCAGCTTTAATATCGAACTGTTACACTTCTTGACTATTTTAGTAAAGAGTAGTGAAAGTTGATGTTGGACACAATCTGTAACAGGTAAAAACTCTTTTTGTCTTCAGTTCCTGCTACTCCTGAGATCCAGGTGTCAGAGTGCCAGGTGTGCGACAATACGGTGACTGTAGTTTGGAGTTTACCAGAGCCTGATAGCAAGATAGACCACTACATACTAGAACACCGGCGCACAAATCACGAGGGTCCACCTCGCATCCGAGAGGACTACCCCTGGATGGTGGTGGAGGGGATACGAGAGATGGAGCACACTCTCACGGGTAGGAAGAGGACTGTGAGGTGATGTTTGGCATTTATAGTTAAACTTTGAGTAGATTTTCTAACCTAGAAAACTTCCCTAATTCCAAGGTCTGCGCTTTGACACCCGGTACTTGACGTTCAGAGTGAGAGCGTGTAACAAGGCTGTGGCGGGAGAGTTCTCTGAGCCGGTTACACTAGAAACCCACGGTGAGAATACTTGGATCTGGCTGCTGTTATTTTACTCTGACTGACAAAAGATGTGGGGCTTTTCAGTTTCCTGTACACTAAAAGAAAAACGTTGCTTCTTTCCCAATATCCAGCTTTCACTTTCAAGCTGGATGCTGCTTCAGCTCATCAGAACCTGAAGGTGGAGGACTTGAGCGTTGAGTGGGACAGCAGCGGAGGAAAAATACAGGACATCCGAAAAGATAAGAACCGAACCAACTCACCAATGCACTCCCCAGCCAGGTTTGTAAGCTGCTGATTTCATGTGCTAACTCTCATTATGAATAAAGCTCAGAAATATTGAATCTTTCTAGCTCGTGTCTTTTCTGTAATCAGGTCAGCCCTGATGTCTCCTAAGAGAGCACCGACCGCCCGGCCCGGCAGAGACAGGTTTACAGCAGAGTCGTACACAGTGCTGGGTAAGAATACGTGCAGCAAAAAAAGAGGGAAGGACAGACACAAACTTGTTTTTGCATTACCAAACCGCCCCAGATTGTAGATTGTAAGATACAATGTTAGAAAGTTACACAATAAAGTAATCTGATCTTCCTTACCGCCCAAGGTGAACTAATTAGTTGGTGTAATGAAGGCTTTACACGAGAAGAAATGATCCAGATTTAAACCAAAGGGTTTTTTTGTTGTTTCTTTTAATTACTGCACTTTTTACAGCTTTGGATATTTTAAACAGAAATCATTTCCACATAACTAACTTTTCAAATCAGATTTCCATCTCTTAGCAAGGCAGTTGTTACATAACCACAGCTGTCAGCATGCGTAAAGACAGTGGCGATTGTTTTGACGCTGGCCTTATGTGTCGTGACAGCTGACACTGTGATTGATGCTGGCCAGCAGTACTGGGAGGTGCGTTTCGACAAGGAGAGCAAGGCCTTTGCCGTGGGCGTAGCCCTGCGGAGCCTCGGCCGATTCGACCAGTTGGGGAAAAGCAGCGCTTCCTGGTGCATCCACCTGAACAACTGGTTGCAGCAGAGCCTCACAGCCAAGCACAACAACAAGGCTCGAACCCTCGACTGTCCCATCCCAAATAGCATCGGAGTCTACATCAACTACGATGAAGGTAGGATCCAAACAGATCAATGGGTGAACTCAAAGATTTAGTTTGCCTCAGCCACAATTTGGTAACTGGAACAAAATGAAATAAAAGAAAAAGACTGTTTAGCGTTATTTGTGGATTAAAGTGAAGCAAGAATAAGGCTACTTTAACTTCCACACATTTTAAAAAGAAAATCTTTATAAAATAAACCGTTAAGTATGTTTGCCTTTGTGTTTCTCTCCAGGTATTCTGTCTTTTTACAACGCCAAAACTAAGCAGCTGATGCACACTTTTAAAACTAAGTTTCAGCAGCCAGTTATCCCAGCGTTCATGGTGAGGAAATTCAAGCCTATTTTTGTCTGAAAACTTTGCACCACCTGCTGATTTATTTATTTATTTTAATAAACTGCCTGTCATGTGCTGCCCCCTGCAGGTGTGGAACGGGAGTTTCTCTGTAGTGACGGGCCTGCAGGTTCCTAGCGTGGTGCAGAGCGGCCAGAGGAAGAACAGCGGCACCAGCAGCTCCAACGCCAGTCTCAACTAGACACATCCATCCACCTAGCCAAGTGGACTCCTCCCACCTCCACCCAGCCTTGGTCAGCGCCGCAGATCATCTCCTCTGCCCTGACGGCGGTCGAAGCCATATCGCAGAAGAGTTAAATCACTGGAGTATGACAGTTTATCCTGTTCCACGTGCAGTGTCTGTGTTGCATAGAGACGAACTTTAGGTGGGAAGAGGTGGGTCTGCTGCTCCCTCAGTGACAGAACTCTTCAGATGTATGACTCTGGCTGTTGTGAATGCTGGGGATACAGTAGGTGTAGGCTTGCTAGGTTTCCTGTCTCTGCACATCCATTTAGCACCACTGCTGCTAGAGCACTGATTTAGCGCTGGCCGCTGTCCATCCTTCTGTCAGCCGAACTGTTGTGCAGCCAGCTGCCGGTTCAGGGTTACGCTCTGTCCTGTCTGCTCTCTCTCCCTGTGCCTTCCTGCTCATTTCCAAAAAGATGAAATCGGGTACGCTAATAAGCTTTCTGTTCCAATTTAAAACTATGTCAGAAAAATTTGGATTAGCGGTTATTACCTATCCAGCCAGCAACCAACATACGGTCTATAACCCAAATAACAACCTGCACCTACACACAGTTACTGAAGTCCCTGAATCGCTGCCAGCAGCTTTTAGATACAAGAAATTAACATATTTAGGATGCTGAATTTGTTTTGTTGCCAAGGCATGTGCATTTAACAGTGTCTATTGTATTTCATATAATAGCCAGGACACACACTTTGGGCTCTTTTGGCTCCTGCTGAGGTTTTGTTAGTTTAAAATCAGAGATGGTGTTATCTGTGGAGGAGTCTGTCGTACAGACTAAAAGTCAGAGGCAACTTCCTTCATTTTAACTCCTTGTAGTGAAGTCAGAGCGCTCATGTGGCTTCAGGATTTTTGAAATGATTGTACTGTATACTCACATAACTGCACTCTAATGCTTGTCCCTGTATATGCACCATTTCTTTTGCAGCAAAGAGTTCCCATTATGAGTAGTGGACTGCGTTTAGTCCTAAATATAACAAATAGCTAGGCAGTAGCTGGAGCTAATAAATCATATAATACAGATTAGCCATTTATGGAGCCACCCAGGCGAGAAACTAAAACGATAAACCCTGAAAACTTAGTCTGAAGTCTGTTTTTGTGCACCGCCTGACCTCTGAGAAGCATCCACCTCATGCTGTATGTAACACACGGTAACAGTGTTGCTTTGCCACATTTCTCCCTCTACGTGTGTTGTGAGTAATGTAGCCTGCGATGCTTTAAAGAAGCGAGAGTTCTGTTGACTTTGTTTCACATGCTGACAGATGTCAGAGTTTATTGTAAATAGTTTAATTTTTTCCACTATAATGTATCAGTCATTGAGGTAATAAAGGAGTGAGAGCACTGTGTTTGTCCGTGGATGTCTGTCTCAAAACAGAAATCAACAAAGGAGGACAAAAAGGTTTGGCTGTATGAATAATACATAAAGCGGAAATAGACCTGGCACAGACCGTCATAAAACCTATCCTGTTGCTGCATGGCACCTACTAGAATTTGCTTGATCACATGACCTGATGCGAAAGAGCAAGTTTTACTTCAGTAAAAAAAAATAAAAAATAAAAATTTTATACGATACATTTACAGAAACCAAAAGTTCGTCTGGCAGTTCTGTTTTTCTTCATAGGGCTGCATCACTAAAAAGGTGGGCAGTAATACACTACAGTTCAAATATGAACATCCTGCCTGTAAGGCAGAATATAACCATTGTAGCTATGGAAATCTTAAAAAAACAAAAAATCTAAAAACACTGATAAATGTGATTCAATAGAACAAAGAAAAAAAGTGCCACTTTCATTGGCAAATGTGCAAAGTGTACAAGAGAAAGGTATAGATAATGTGACATGTGCACTGCTCTTTACAGTTGATTAATTTGCTAACGAGTGTCCAAGAGAAGCAAAAATCAATAGCACGTTAATCCTCTGAGAGGCTTTGCTGCTTCTGTGCTGCCGACAGAGCCGAGCTACACTGCGGAGCAGGGGGAGGTTATCAGCGGCCCGTTTCTGCTCCCATGTGTCGGTTCATCTTGCAGGGACGGTCTGACACAGCAGCTTTGCCATATTGTCACAGATGGAGATTGCTCTCAGGGGCTCCCGTCACGAGAGGTCACTGGCACTTGCCCTTGTTTTTTTCCAGCCGAAGTTTCAGCTCAGATATTGTTGCGCGAGCAACTAAAAGCAACATGAGAAAAAAGTAAAAATAACTATTTAGAAAAATTTAGAAAAATATTAAATGTGTTTCAGATTTCACTGAGGTAGGAAAAAGCCTTAAAGTGAACCTACGCTGATTATCGGGGTCTGTAACGGCTTTCACCTTCACATCTTGTTTTGTGGTTGAAACGGAGGAGGGAAAAAATTTGCGAGGTGCAGGAGTTGGAGGCATGAGTGGAATTTTCTGGGTTTTCCCTTCTGGTTCTGTAGTGAAGACAGACACATACAAGGGGGGAAATTAACCATGCAGCGTCAAAGTGAATATTTTCCAATAGTTTCTTAAATTAGAAAGCGAGATAGAGATCGAGAGCCACTTACGTGGCAACGGATTGACTGAGGAATCTTCTGTCTCTTCTGCTTCCTCATTCCCTGTTTGAACACAGACATTGCTTAGAAACAGTAACTGGAAAAAATGAAGTCACACCTGTTTACACTTGTGAAACATAACAAAAAACTCATGATGGATGAGCTGATTGATGGCACATGTGACAATGGTGATACTCACAGTTCTCATTCAAATACAAGCACTCTTCCACTGGCAATTCCTCTGGTTCAGGAGATGGTGTTTTTCTACAGACTGGAAAATAGAAGACATGATTTTGATTATTGGAGCACCTAATAAAAAATAAAGAAAGAAAATGACCAGATTTTAAACAAACAAACAAAAAAACAGGTACTATTTCAACCAGCAACCTTGGGAAAACACAAATATGCAGACAATAAACACGGCATATTATGTTCAGGTAAATAAAGGTTAACGTAATATGTTTTAGTCACAGGAGTCTGGAATGAATTCAATATCATTTCAAACGATTGTTTACTGTGATATTTTGTGCAGATTTTCTTAAATTACAGTTTAATTAATTAAAGTTTAATGGTAATTAGCATTTAATTTCAAAGTCCAGAGCCAAAAGAAGAAACTAAAGTTAAATCTCAAGGAGGAATCTCCCAACTGCACCAAAACAAAGAGGCTTACAAAGCAGAGTAAACAGACTGATGTATGAGTTTGTGTTAATGGAAAATACCTGGTTTGGGAGGCTTGGAAGGAAGGCTTGGTGGAGGACCTTTTTGCAAGGGCTGCTGAACACTCTTTTCTCCATTTTCATTATCAGAAGAAATATAAGCTGTTAAAAAAAGTCCATAGCTTATATTAGTCATGGAATAATTATTACAGAAGAACAAATAGAGACTGGACTATATCAGGTTCTGTACATACATAATTTCTTTTCATATGGTTCTTCAATAATGAGGGGAATCAAAACTCCGTCAGTTGATGTCACTAAATAGCTGATCATATCGTGCAGAGTGTCACAGGTGACCTGCACAGAGAGAATAATCAAATACACAAAGTTAACAAGGGTGTGTGTGTGCGTGTGTTGACTTGGTCATTTATGGACCTGCAACGATAAAATGTCTTGCAGGAACTGCAGTGAGCACTGCTGCTGAAATTCACTTTACAGACTGAGGTGTGTCATGAGAGCACAGAAGGAAATGTATGCAACTTTCAAGCACAAACCTAGCGCTGTACCCGCAAACTAATGCAAAAAACCACACACACCAGGCTGAGTCGTGAAAACAGCAGCCAGATTAAAACAATCATCTGCTGCCATGACAATTTTATTCCCACCACAGCCTTTACTGTTAAATACCTTATTGCTTTCCAGGAGGTCATAACACTTTATCTCTATCGCCAATAAAACCATGAAAAAAAAAGTTCTATCAAGGGCAGCAGTGTGTGTGTGTTGCACTGTTTGTCACTGCCATGTGGGTGTAAGCCACACACAGAAGATTTCATAAAGCAATAAAAAAAAAAAAAGGCAAAACCTGTATAGAGAATAAAAGATTCCACTTAAGTTACTCAGTTGCTCCTTTCTTTGAGGCACACATGTACAACTGAACCCAGAATTGGGCTTTGGTGTTAATACTCACTTTAGGCTCCACATCAATGATGAAGCCGCCGTCGTGTTTTCGGATCACGCGGTAGTGTTTGACTAAAGGGCTGCAAGAAAAAAAATGAATAAACTTTAAACCTGAATAAAATACCAGCATAGTTATTGCTATCAGCCACGTTGGGACACTGTGCAAAGCGTAACGTAAAAACAGAATAAATAAATCCATATTTCAGTTCTACTGTGAATAAACAATATGATGGGTTTATGAGGTTTTCAGATCACTCCATTCTGTTTTAATTAGCATTTTACGCAGCATCACAACTTTTTGGGAATTAAGTTTGTATATTATTTGTGTTATGTATGAATGAGTGAGTACATGTTTATATCTGTGTCCGATGTGTGTGCGTACCTGTCCAAGTCCTGCCTGGTGCTGACAGCGAAGGAGCTCCCATCGCTTCCAGGTCTCAGCAGCAGGTTTCCTCTTTTGACTTCTCTGTCAAGAAGCAGCTCGGCCTCCAGGCGGGAGACATTGTGGTAACAGCTATAGGAATGACACAAATGTGTCACTCATCAGCAGCTGAGCTCGGTATATAATTAAATTCTAATGGAATGCATATGCAAAGAATGTTTCTGGCATTAGAGTCAATCTTGACTTCTTTCCAAAGAAAACAAAATTCCAACATGTCTGGCTTCTTTTCTTTTTTTTTCCGAGAATGAAAATGCAGATAATTCAGTTAAATACCAGTTAACGCATTTACAGTTATAGCAACACCTCTTCGCCATAAACATAGTCAGCAATAGTGCAAAAGTCACGAGTGTCTTTGATACTGACGCTGGCATGTCTGCTTGTAGGGTGACATAAGAAGGGCAGCTGGTCTCAGCAGATGGAGGGCTGTTCTGTTTTCTCTCAGTTTCCTTTTGTACTGCCTCTTTCAGCATGTGGATCTGACCTGGCAGCAGATTCAGAGAGGTGGGCACAGCCAGCTGCAGGAATACATAATAATAATTTTAAATACTCTGTGTTACATCTACAGCTTGTTATTTTTCTATAAAGTGAGATAAAGGTTTGTACCACAGACCTCAGCCACAGCTTGGATATAGCCCTTCCAAAACTCACGAACTTCTGCATTTGGGACCTAAAGAAGTGACAGAGGAGGAGGAAAAGGTCAAAAACAGAGCATCCTCCTTTGATAGAAATCAGACCAGTTGCATGTATTCCACATATTCCCTTACGGTGAATTTGATATTTCCGCCTTTCAGTCGGAGATTGAATCTGGCTGCATCCAAGTTACGGTCCTGTCTGGTCTCATCTGTTACTGAGATAAATCCACTGAGATCCAGTTTCTCTATGTACTGATAAAACACACACAGTCAAAGAGGGTTAATCAAGAAAAGTTTGGGGGGTTTTTTGTTTGTTGTTTTTTAAAAAGAATAATTCAAATTTGTGAATTTCATTAAGTCAACTTACATCGCAGTCCTTTTTGTCATTGAAGAAAAAAAGGGTGTTTCCACAAAGGGCGGTCCACAGTTTCTGAGATGTCTGCACACAAAAGAAAAACAGCTCAAGAAAAGTGACGAATCCAGACACGTGGATAGATATTTTAAAAATAAAATCATCCATTTTCTTTTATCCATTTCATTTATTTCCTTCCAAGTAAAGAAGAAAGCAAAGTTACACAACAAAGGAAAAAACAACAACATCAACAAAAACCAGGCTGATGACATTTCTGGGAAAGACCTGATGAGTCAACTGATTCCTTTACCGCAAAGGAAACCGAGAAACCTCAACAGATACAGGTGTATGATATTAATAACTCTGCTCTACATGCTTGTTTGGATTCCTTTGGACCTGAGGGGAATCATGACGCTGCATCACTGAAATAATTAAATGTGTTGGTGTGTAAAGTGTGTCAAATCCCGGTATGTGTACGAACAAAGTTAGGATTTTTTTCCATTAGTTTTTATTTTGTTTGTTTATTTGGTTTTTACAGTTTTGTTATCATTTCAGCTTGATTTCAATTGATTTCTTTGTTTTTGATTTTATCAGTTTTAGTGTTAACTCTGCATTTGTCTGTTATGCAAGGTTTTACTATTGTGTGGCTGTCACACTGTAGGAAGTTCAGAATAGAGCAATGCACAATGCAAAGATTTTGTATGAAGTCACGCAGACGTCAGTTTCACTCAACGGGTACACCAATGCCTCCCCAGACTTGTTTTGCCTAGACTGAGAAAACCAGAGACATTTCATGTATAATTTCATCTTATTTTGGTCTACAGACAAAGCAAAGACCCGAATGAAGCTCTCTTTTTCCATTTTCCAACACTGTGACCTGCTGGCAAATATTAAGGCTGATGGCAAAATCTCTAAGGCATTCGATGCCAAGCTCAAACAAATTGTGTTGAATTTATAAAGTGAGATAAAGGCTTGCCTTTCAGTCTCATGTGCACAGTCTTATCAGTAACACCTTGTAAGAACAGCCCTCAGGATTTATGATCTCTAAAGCTTGATGTTCTAGTTTATATCTTGTGTTAGTTCCTGGTTTTCTCAAATGATTACGACAAAAGCAATAAAGAAGTCAAACCAGTCTGACAGGCAGAAAAAAAATGTGAAAATGACAAGGAGCTTCTCTACCACAGTAAACAACTTTTTTACCTGTTTTTTTCTATCTAGGTCTTTTACCTACATCTGTTTTAAAGGGTAACTGAGCAGTAACCATGCCAATGCAGTGCTGTTTTATCATTTCAAGCATAACGTTGTAAAGACTAAGTACAAATATTACATTGGAGTACAGTTTATATAAAGCACGGGCTTGTGCAGGAAAAAAAAACTACAGAACTACAAACAAAATGAAATATTGCCCAAAAAAGCATAGAAGTCCTCTTTGAAGTCACTAAATGGCCCTGACATTAAAATGAATAAGTAAATAAAAATATTTAACAGTTGGCAGTTGTTAGGAACATTAATGGCATGTTCTGCACATGGTTGGCAGGTCAATCATTCATGTTCCTCTGTTGTTACCACACACACACACACACACACACACACACACACACACACACACACACACACACACACACACCAAACAGAAAACATATTTCAGACTAATTGATTGCTTTACAATAAGGAAACGAATTTGACAACATTTCAAGCAAAAGTGGTCACATTTTTGCACTTTTCAGTTGTAAGGATTTGCTCTTTTTCTCTCTCTTATATATAAGAGTAAATTCTTTTGGACAGTATCAATCAATAGAAAGACTTTGCTTCATCAGGTCTTGATCGTTTATGAGAAATTCATGGACATTTAAACTCAAAAACTGACTAAACTGTTTGAAAGTTAAAAACCTGAAGCCTCGATGGAAAATAATGACATGTTTGCTGTAAGCGTGAGTACACAACGGTCACATATCTGCACAAACAACCAAGCAAAAATCTTATTTACCTCATCATTGAATGATCTCTTCTCCATGTATCCTTCATAGTAACAGTTTGGCAGCTGGTCCCTCGGTCGCCTTGTTCGCTTTGCCATCACAGCAAGTGTCGTTGTTCAGAATAAGTCAGATTATACTGTGAATACGAACTCAATTCTCCTACAAATGTATGAAAAGTGCCCCAGCTGCCTGACTATAAAACAACTCAGTCCTTGGGCCACGCCCTCGACCAATGATTGGTCAAAGAGCGAAGTGGGTGGGTGTTTCTTGAGGACGGAAAAAACTACCTTTTCTTGCAACTTGGAACAAACTCCAGCGCCTGGTATTTACACCTTAATGAACTTCAAAAGAACTAAAGCACAATGCTCATCAGAGCGTGTATGTTCTTCAGTCATTATTTACAGTAAATAATTCACAGGTCATTAAATGGAAACAACGCAAACCATAAAGCTGTTGAGCTGGAGCGTTAGCTTTTTAGACCTGCCATCATCAATGGCCACTAGTAACTAGTACATGTGTTTACCACTTCATTTTTATTTTTTATTTTTTTTTACATTTTCATTAACTTTGAATAGTCAGCTACTCATTCACAAGTCTGCTCCAGAACCATTTCACCTGTTTACCTGTTTCTCAGGTATACAGTTTCCAGATTTCTGTCCAGAGACCTGCTTTTAGAAAATCTCTGACCTGAATTCATAGCTTATTTCAAACCTCTGCATACAGTTTGTTTGTAGATTATTCACTGCTTTGAAGCGCAGTTGTTTTAGAATTTCTTATCGTGACTATTTTTATTTGGTTTTAAATGGGCTCAGTCCAGAGTGTGTTTGCTAATTTCAATTTAGTCTTCATTGTTTGAGGATTAGGCCTTTTTTAAATGGTTATAATATGAAGGTTAGTCATCTGGGGCACTCTGATTAAACATTTGCACCAAAACTTGCTTGGCAGGTTGTGTTGACATAATCTGACGAAACTGGCAAAGACTAAAACCAAACTTATTTTTCTTACTCTATATTTTTATTTTAGTTTAGATTTCTAAGTACACTATGTGTTTTCCGCTTGTTTTCTGTTTAGTTGGCCTTAGCTTAGGTTTAGTATTAGTATTAGTATTAGTAATAGTAATCTTTGTTTTGCACGTGCTGCAGGTCCCATAGCTCCACACAGTATGGAACTATGAGGAAACAATATACTCCATATAAAGATTTTTGATTCATTTTGAATTATTCTAAAGTTTATAACTTGGGCATGCTTAAAATACTTATAGCGTGCAGGGTCTTTACAACATAATTCAAATTCAATTCAAATGTTTATGATTTGTTGCTCCTGTCCTATACAATACACAGAAGTTAGGCTACTCTATATAATACAGCCTGCACCTTTAAAAAAGTATAGTGTACTAACGCTGTAAGATGGGAAATGGTGTTTGTTTTTTATAACCAAGAAATTGCACATTGCTTAAATTTGCGTGGGCTCTCTCCAGGTATTCCACAGGACAAAGGCATGCGCTTAAGGGCGTCAGGTTAAATGGTGAATCTAAATTGCCCAAATGTAAATGAAGTTTTTGACTGAATTTTGACTGTCTGTCTCTCTTTAGCCCTCGTTAGCCCTGCCTAGAACTGGCGACCCGTTAAGGGTGCACCACTACCAAGGTACAGGCAGTGAAACAATGGCGGGACACGTCAAGGTGTGATCTTGACGTATCACGCCTAATCTTTCGGTTAATCAGGAGCCATAACTTGATATCATCACGGTTTTTAGTAAAAATAGCACAGGCTTCTTTCAGATAGCATGAAACAGGTCCTGAGATTAGCCATCAACTTGTACTTTATTCTCAATCTTGTCAAAGTTTTTTGGTAATCTGATTCCATGAGAACGTTGCTGAGCTCAGTGTTGCATGAAAGATGACGTAGTAATAATCGTGTATTTTTTTTCTGTTGCTACAAAATGAACTGAGGACACGAAGTCACATTTTCAGATGCCAGCGCCACCAACAAAAACATGTTTTTGTCGATTTTAGGGCTGTTCCTCGTGTTGAAATAACTGTGCAAACACACAACACAAAGCAATGCAGGAAAAAAATAAGATTAAATAGCAGTTCCCGAATTTACGTTAAGGTTGGGCCTTGGCGTTACCTTAGCAGTGTTTACTCTGTGAATGTGTGATCTTTGATCTTTACAAAGTAACTCACTCTTAGCCATTATAGTTTAACATCAACAATCCAGCCTAAGGTTCATTTACGCAGGGCTCATACCTATACACTGTAAAAAAAAAAAAGAAATATCCGTGAACATTACAGTGAAAAACAAAATTCAACATTACTGTTAAAAATAGTACAGAGTTACTGTAAATCAAGAAACATTAAGCTATGTAAAAATAATTTTTACTGCTAATATATGTTTTTATGTGAAAATATATTATTGATTTGTAAAAAGAAAAAAAGAAAGGAAAAAAAAGAAAACTTTTGCTCTACTTTTAACGCTACATATAAAGCCAGCCTCCATTCTGAAATCTGAAATCATAAGCTCTCAATTTCTACAGAAACAAGATGTTAAATATTATTTCTTTTAGTTCTTTTCAGAGAACAAAATGCAACTGTTTCCGTTTAAATATGGGTTCACCACCAACAATCCAACTTTTAGGCTTTGAACAGAGAGCAACAGCGAAATATGTCGCTGTGCCATCTTGATTCAGGCGAACTGAAGCACGCGGATAACATCCACGGCACTCAAGTCCCGAGGTCTGCCTCGACCTGACGCATAGTTACGTTTCTTTGAAGGTGCGTCATGTTACCTGGAAGGTTACGGTGTAGTTTCCGGTTTCTTAGTGAAGACTATTATCCGCAATGATGCACAAATGTTTCCAAGTTTGAATCATCATTTACAGCCCATCTGTCACGAAAGCACACTTTTCAGAGCGCAGTATTGGTGAAGTCATCTGTCCCAGTCTGTTGACGTTGGCCCTAAAGTGTGAGAGGCAGTTAGAAAGACAGACACAGATATTATAGTTATTACCTGAATATCCACCACCCAATGGATCTGTGGGGTATATGTAAAAAAAAAAAAAAAAAGCGAGTAAAACAATCATCATTGCGTATCTACCGCAGCACCGACCTGTCAAAATAACCACAATGAGAACAAATCATAAGCTCCGGGTGGAGTGCCCAGACAGTGATGTAACACAAGTGTCAAATATCATGCAGGACCAAAATGATGTAAATTGACATGTTGATCAAAGTAAGACATGAATAAACACAACTAATGGGAAATTGTTAAGGAAAAGATTCGGACACAGTTGGGGAATAACATACAGTGTAAGATGGGGATTGAATAAATCTGAAAATGTATTCAATTTATTTATTAAGATAAACAAAAGGTGGAGGTGTCGTCAATAAAAAGGGCCCCGAAGTGCGTTATTTTTTGTCTCTGCTGGCTCTTGACCTGCATGTGTTTATAGCGAACACCCCGGGAGCTTTTTTGGTTTCTTCTTGGTATTTGTTGAACTTGCAAGTTCAATACACCAGCTGGCAGCCTGAATCCACATCCTATCAACATGAATAAATTTTGCAATGTCTTTAAAATTTGCAAATCCACAGCTCTCCACTTGAGTTCCTTTAGAAGTGAGTATTGTACTTAAGTTGTGTGTGTTTTTTTTAAACCACATTTAGCGTGAATCACTGTTTATAGTGGTTGATTATGAATTCTTGTGTTCACAAAGGTGTTTAGATGATGGACACAAAAGTTGAAACCAAAAAAAAAAAAAAAAGAAGCAACAGCGAGTGCACCCAAGAGTCCTCGCCCTCACTGCAAATCTCTCTGATTTCTGGTAAGTGGCTGCACAGTTTATTGTACATTCATTTGACAAGAGAAGGGTGTAGAGGTTTTTTTGTAGGTGTGCCATCTTAAGTTTATTAGTTTATACATTTGTTGAAGTTAAGCACTGCATAAATATCACCATTTCAAGAGCTGATGAGATTCAAATATCTTGCCAGTGTTGGCCACACAGGTTCCTTTCTTTAGCTGTTTTGGGCCTTTTCTACATTTGACCACTGTTCAAAAGTTTTGGATGGACTTGGATGATATAGATTTGTCAGATTAGTTGTAAGTAGAGAGTTGGTTCAGACCAAAGCATTGCTGTCCCCTGGTGTTGCTTTTTTGTCCTACACTTGTCAAAAGTTTTGGCAGTTACACAAAGATGTTTCTATGATACAGTGAAGAACAATCACAAAGGCTTCATAAGTTTCAAAGATTTAATTTAACAAATATATATAAGTTTAGTTTTGGTAGTGCCAAAACATTTGGCCACTATTGTACTACAGCTTGATTGGCCTGACGTCCACAGACTGTAACATGGGCAGCAGTTTATCACGTTTGTTGGGCCAATTTCTTTAATTGTTGGATCTTTAAAATAAATACACAACACATTTTTTAATATACAAAACTGTTTAACCATTTCTCAGCACAGTGCAGCTGGAGAAATCAGTACTGCCAACTTTGTAAGAGTGTGGGATGGCTAGCACTCAGTTTCATCATCAGTATTATGTGTTTTTCCATTTTTCTTTTTCCTTGTTTGGATGGAAAACTAAAGCAATGCAAATAAAATACTTGTATGTGACTTTTTTTAAAGTCTTCAAGGGACTCTCTGCAGTCCTGTGAAAAACTGAGCACATCCCATAATCAGTAACTTGCTAAATGTGGAATCACCTTTAGCAGCAATAACTTGTTTTCTGTGTGACTTTATCAGTCACTCAAATTATTTTGGAAGAATTCTGGCCCACTCTTATTCATTTGCATTGCACAGCTGTCCTAAGGCTTTTGAGACAAACTTCAGTCGGGTTCAGGTCTGGACTTTGGACCATTACAACACCTTGATTGTTTTCTTATTGCATGAGCCAACATCTAGCTGTCAGACAAATGGCCTCCAAAATACTTTGGTATGCAGAGGAGTACATGGTCGACTCATTTTCTGTAGTGTGTCCAGGTCCCAGTGGCTGCAAAACAAACCTAAACCATCACCCCTCTACCACCATGTTTGACAGTTATGGTATGAGGCGTTTTTCCTGATATGCTGTGATTTGTTTTCATTGTGCATGGTGAAATATCTCCACTTTGTTCCAGAAGTCTTGTGGTTTGTTCAGGTGCAGATAAGCCGTGCTGGCAGTTATTTCTGGTAAGAGGAGGGTTTCTCCTTCCTTTCCAAACAAGTCATTCTTGCTGTTTTCTATTTGTACAATCATGAACTTGAACATGTAACTTAAGGGTGAATTTGCTGGCAGCTGTCTTGAATGTTTTCAATTTGTGAATAATCTCTCTGTACAATGAAGGACTTGTTGCATTTGATTACCGGCACCTGCCTGTTACTTACCCTCTTTATTCCTATGGAAGCGGTAAGGATGTACTTGGTTTTTCATTTTCATATGTCTGTAAATTAAACGTCAGAAACCTCAAAAACTATGACATAATTTATAACCTTAAAAACACAACATATTAAAAGTCGAATTATAATAAGAAGGTAAATGAATGTAAAGTATCCACAGGGAGACTTTTCCCAGTACTAACCGCATCGCCTCCTCTCGGTACGCGCAACTGCGTAGCGGGCAGTCACGTGACCGTGTCAGCGGCTCCGCTCCGTGCACATTGTCTCTCGTCATCTTGGCGCACCACCCTGGTTTGGGCAGGGAAACCTACCTACTCTCATCACCGCAATCTCAAAAAGGAGGGCGATAGTATCAAACGATGGGGAACAGGGACGATGAATACGACTTCTTGTTTAAAGGTAAGCGGAACCGCTGCCGCTTCTGGACGGGTTCAGCGTCAGTTAGCATGCTAGCTGCGGTACCGCCGGGTAGAAAATCAGCTGGTGGTGGCTGCTAACTGTAGCTAACCCGAGATCCCAACCCCCCTTTTTTTTTTTTTTTTACATTTTATTTTATTATTATTATTTTATTTTACAATTGAAGCGTCGCTTCCTCTAATTAAACCCATATTTACCGTTACTTTAGGTGCGGTGCTGTTTCTTTTGTACCGAGGTTTACAGCTAGCAGTTTGGGCTTTTCTAGAAAGTAGGGCGTGTGGCGCTGCAAGCTAGTGGCTAGTCAGACGGATGGTGCCATTACTTCTGCATTAATTAAACTTTACTGGCATGGAAGAGAAGTTTTCCCTTGCGGTGGCCACACGTAGCCGTCTGCTATTTAAGCAGGGGCTCCAGCAATGGTCTGCTTTCTTTAGACTGCCTCCTAAACTCAGATGAAATGATTAAGAAAACAGGATTCCTCTTTGTGCCCCCCCCCCCCCCCCCAAAAAAAACCCAAACAAACAAAAAAACAAAACAAAACTGGAGCCTGAGGGAGGAAACTCGCTCCCAGTGAAAGCAAAGAGGAGGAAACTCCAGTAGAGCCCTGTTTTGCTCCCAGGTGTTTTCCAAACATCAAAAGCCAGCATATTTTCATACCAAACAAATACCAAGCCCTGATCATATGATCCATTTACTCCTAGGATTACAGTTATGTTGATTAGGTTTCATTGTCAGAATGGGACCACAATAGGTGGCATCCTTATTTCCTCCCTTGTGATACTAACCTGAGATGAAACACTATGAATGGCCAAGTAGCTATCTCTTAAAAATATCAAATCAAAGTAAGGCGGTCTAGAGAAGCCATTGGATACTGATTGTAAGATACTGATGACTCGTTACGACACAGCAATAAGAGGCGTTGAGAAACTGATGAGTCAGATTTCCCATAGAGCAGGATATTGGCAACTTCTAATAGCCTCATTCCCAAAAGGGCAAAGTCTGATAGCTAGAGATAGAAAGCAACAGTTCAGCACTTTCAGCATGGCTGTAAATTCTGTAGTAAAATCTGTAATCCTGCAGCTAAAAATGAGTCTGTTTAAATTAAGTGTAAAAACAAAGTAGAAATCCAGTCACTGGTCACAGACCCGCCTATGGGACACTATTAAAAGTACAATTTCCTTGAGTGCTTTTCATTTAAAGTCTAAATATAATTTTTGTATTGTTTCTAGTTGTACTAATCGGAGACTCTGGAGTAGGGAAAAGTAACCTGCTGTCCCGTTTCACAAGAAATGAGTTCAACCTGGAGAGCAAGAGCACCATCGGGGTGGAGTTCGCCACCCGAAGCATTCAGGTGGACGGCAAAACGATAAAGGCTCAGATCTGGGACACAGCTGGCCAGGAGCGCTACAGAGCCATCACCTCAGCGTGAGTATTTTCAGTTTGTCTGAACTAGCTTACACGATCGTGCTGTATTGACAGTATTTTAATCGTTCCGTTTATGCTGGTTCACTTAGGTATTATCGCGGTGCGGTAGGAGCTCTCCTAGTCTACGATATCGCAAAGCACCTGACATATGAGAACGTTGAACGTTGGTTGAAGGAGCTGAGGGACCACGCTGATAACAACATTGTCATAATGCTGGTTGGAAACAAGAGTGACCTCCGACACCTCAGGGCCGTGCCCACTGATGAGGCCCGAGCATTCGCAGGTAAATCGCACTGAGACACAATTATGCCAAACAGTCTGCGCTCAGTGTGATTTTGTGCATATCTCAAGTGTCGAACGTCTCTTCTCGTATTAGAAAAGAACACACTCTCATTTATTGAGACGTCAGCATTGGACTCCACGAATGTAGAGGAGGCATTCAAGAACATTTTAACAGGTAGGAATGCACACAGAATTTTTATTTTGAAATCTGATAAAAGGCATCTACCAAAATCATAATACTGGTAGTGACCAGTTCATGTAATTTCATCAAATGTTTCAGTATAGATTTTGTCACTGTGAAATGATTTTTGATGTCCCCAACATTCGTTATTAGTTGAATATGTTGATGATAAACAAGTATGGGTAACTACATTAACTATTGTTAAAATAAGTCATGTTATGCTCAATATTTTGACCACGATTTTTAAGGTTAGTAAGTTCGTTTCATTCTTAGTGAAGGACTTTTTTACAACTTGAATGTTGCAGTCATTGTATGTGCAGTATTATACATGTTAACATCTGTATGATGACATGTAGATGCACTTTATATTATAGCTTCCCAGTGTGCTTTTTTTCTGAAAAATTGATTATTTGACTGCTGTAAATGCAGTGAATTAATGTTAATGTTAAGCCAACTGAAGCATAAAAAAGCCACCCAACTCAAGCCAATGGTAGTGTTTTGCATCAACAAGGTGATTCTCAATGAGCTTTATCTGAAAACTTGGCGTAGCTTAGCACGCTGTGCAGCATATCCTTAAAACAACAGGGGAAACTGGACAAATGAAGGACAAAATAAGACGTGGCACGTCTATCAGTATCTTAAAGTCATGGCGATCAAGAAGCCATTCGTAAGGGGGAATAAATAGAGAGAAAAGGCTGGTGTTTGCCAAGTTACACAAGAATGGGACTGAAAAATAATGCCAAGAGGCCTGATGGAGTGATTAATCCAAATTTGAAATCCAAAGTTTATATTGCCATCATTTTGTCTGGAGGAACTCGGGAGAGAGGTACAACAGAGAGTGTCTACAACCATCTATAAAACATGGTGGACGCTCTGTCATGGTTTGGAGCTGCATTTCAGCTAGTGGTGTTGGAGATCTTGTCAAAATTAATGAATACAGAAAAGAACGGTTAGATTTTGAATAAGCCAAATCTGAGCAACGGCTTCATTTGTCAGTGATCCCAAACACACTGTCAATCCAGTAAAGGCATACCTGAGAAGAAAAACGCACAACAGAACACTGTAAGGTAAGGACTGGCCTCCTAAGAGCCCAGACTTGAACATTATTGAAGGAGTGTGGGATCATCTTGTCAGGGAATGGGGAAAAAAAGACATCCATTATCTAAAGAAAAGCTTTTAATGTTCTCCAGGAAGCCTGGAGAACTATTCCTGAAGACTGTGCTGTCAGTTTCCTTGTAAAATGTAAAGAAATGATGGCGAATCAAGACTTTTTTCTGACAGTAATGTATGTTAGTTGCATGCCAGATAGAAGCAGGAAAAAAGACATTACATTTATATAACTACTGTACACACTTTAACATGTATTAATTCTGGGGATTTAGGCATGGGTTGTAATTAATATTTACTTAAATTTGGTACATTTTAAATGCACTCATATTTAGATTAGTTTGATCAGTAAGTGTAACTTACATGCTACTGTTA
This sequence comes from Rhamphochromis longiceps, assembly GCF_057381845.1. Lineage (NCBI taxonomy): Eukaryota > Metazoa > Chordata > Actinopteri > Cichliformes > Cichlidae > Rhamphochromis > Rhamphochromis longiceps. Next base: position 6,045,998 of record NC_140578.1, on the reverse strand, counting down.
AATATTTATTTATTTAATAACACATTTAGCGTTCTTTACACCCACTGGTTAAAAATAGAGGACTGAGAGAGAAACAAACCCCACCTCAGGGTGACAAACTAGTGTATTCCTTGGGCTGATCCCTGGATAAATGGGAGGGTTACATCAGGAAGGGCATCTGGCATAAAAATCTGTGCCAGATCAAAACATGTGGCGACTCCTCTGGGAAATGCACGAGCAGCTGATAGTACCTTTTTATATTTAATCTGCACAGCCAGTTAAATAAATAAGAACATTAAAATTTAAATGATGAACATTGCAAAAGTGTAATTTTTTTTCCTCTTTCTCAAATTTGTCTGCAGAAATCTATCGCATCGTGTCACAGAAGCAGATAGCAGACAGATCTGCACACGACGAGTCTCCAGGCAACAATGTCGTAGATATAAGTGTCCCGCCAACCACTGACGGGCAGAAGGGCAACAAACTCCAGTGCTGCCAGAGCCTGTGACGCTCTGTCCAATGACACTCATCCTCTCCTCCACATTCACCTCCACATCACATCACCTGTGCACTTTTTCCCCCCGTAGCTCTGCTCACGGCCAACTCCCTCACCACTTTAGCCTCTTTTCTTTTTTTTAAATCTTTTTTTTAACCTTTACTTTTGTTTTATAAAGTACTTTTGAAGTCACTTGTGCTCTTCTTTTCTGCCATGAAAGAAACATTTCAGAAGCCTTTATGTCACTCAGTCAGTCTGCGTGAAGGTTCCTGTTATCCAGGAGCAAGGCAGTCTTTGCTGTCTTACTGATGCCTGTAAAGTTGTTTGAACTGAAACACTGTCCTCTAAAGGGAGGTTGTGAGATACATTTCAATGGTTTACCACTAGATGGTGCTGTGTAAATAAACTACAGTCAGTTACTCCAACCAGGTGAAGCAGTATTGTGCTATTTGACAGTGTGGCTCTTACATCCTTCTTACATCATGCCAAAAAATATCCTCATTATGTATTTATTGAAGAAGATTTGGCTGAAGTCATCATTGTTTTACTTTCAGTTTAAGAACTGTGTAAATTTACAATAAAATCCTTGACTGAAGCAGTTTGTTAAATGGATATTTAACGTACTCTGACTTGTTTGGTTTTCGTTTGTTTGTGTTTTTTGTTTTTTTTCTCATCAGAAATGTACTGAACTGCGTGGACAATTTTAAACTATTCCACACAAAAACAAACTGAAATATTGTCATTTTAATTCTAGCTCTGAAGTCACTTAGATAACTATTTTACATGTGTAAGTGTAAGGTAGGTGAAAAACATTAAAATGTTCAATGGACTGGTACTTACAGTGCTTTTCCTCTCTGACTTCTTTACTTCATGCTTTTAATCACTTTTTAGCTGGCACACTCTGACGTCTTTCCAGTAATTGGGATCTCAGTATCTGACCAAAGTAGCCTAATAAGCAGATGACCCGCTCAACCTCCTGAGCCCATAACTGCTTACATGTTAATGTCTCATTCTAAACTCTACTAATGTAAATATTTAAAACTTTGAATTACGCCTTTTTGAAGTTAGAAAACTGGGTTTTCGAATCTGAAAATACAGCTGCTAGTACAGAAATTTAAGTCGAATCGAATCTTTGATCATAAATTTGATTACTATGTTTTATTCTTGGACCCTGATAGAGTACAATTCAGTTTATATTGCCAAATAGCATCAACAGGGTGCTTTATATTATAAGGCCCTACAATCAGACAACCCCCTCTTTGAGCAAGCACTTAGCAACAGTGGGAAGGAAAAACTTCACTTTAACAGGAAGACACATTCAGTAGAGCTAAGCTCAGTAAGGGGAGGTCATCCACCACAACTGTTTGGGGTTGAGGGCAACAAAATAAAAGACACATTGTGGAAGAGAGCAAGAGATTAATGATTAGATGCGGAGTGGTGTCTAAAGATATAGTGAAAAGGTGAGTGAAGAAGAAGCACTCAGTGTGAAACCCCCTAGCAGCCTAGCGTAGTTACGGGGGGTTCAGGGTCACCTGATCCAGGCTTCGCTATAAGCTTCAAAAAGGAAAGTTTTAAGCCTAATCTTAAAAGTAGAGAGTGTGTCTGTCTCCAGAATCCAAACTGGAAGCTGGTTCCACAGAACAGGGGCTTGAAAACTGAAGGCTCTGCCTCCCATTCTACTTTTAAATACTCTAGAAACCACAAGTAAACCAGCAGTCTGAGAGCAAAGTGCTCTTTTGGAGTGGTATGGTACCATGAGGGCCTGATTAAAGTGAGGTGAAGGATTTCATATTTGATTCTGGATTTAACAGGGAGCTAATGACGAGAAGGCAGTGTGGGAAAAACATGCTCTCTCTGTCTTACCCCTGTCAGCTCGCTTGCTGCAGAATTCTGAATCAACTAAATGGGCTTTTTAGGGAGGTTTTAACTTTTCCTTATCCATTTATACAATGGATCCATCTATACATATACTTTTTCCTTCTGACTGGCTACCGCTTGCAAACAAAAGACCTGAACAGCAGGTAGGTCGGCTCCTCTGTTCAGAGCCAGCTTTGTGCACTTGATGACTACATTAGGGGTATCATCAATACATGCAAAAAACTGGGGTTTTTTGTTTTTTTTACTTGAAACTAGTCATCTTTAGTATGAGCATCCACCAGTGTAACACTGCAAATACACTTACTGGGCACTGGGTAGGAACCTTTACCTTCAAAACTGCTTTCATTCTTCCTGCCATAGATTCAACAAGTTAATGCAGTTCTTCCTCAGAGATTTGTGGCCATACATCCATATCTCCTGTTCCACCACATCCTAAAGGTGCTCTATTGGATTGCGATGTGGTGACTATATAGCCCATTCGAGTGTAGTGAACTTATTGTTTGAGATGATCTAAGGTGTTGGACGCAGGCATTAGAAGATTGGTATGCCGGTGATAAGCATGAAGATTGTCAGCGGTGGGTTGTTGTAGGAAAATCTTCACCACCACCAGTCATCTGATCTGTCAGCACAAGGCAGGATGAATCCATACTTTCATGCTGTTTGTGCCAAATTTTCACCCTGCCACTCATGCGTCACAGCAGAAGTGGAGCCTTATCGAACCAGGCAACGTTTTTCTAATTCTCTATTGTCCCATTTTGGTGAGCCCATGTGAATTGTAGCCTCAGTTTCCTGTTTTCAGTTGCCAGGCGTGCCACCTGGTGTGGTCTTCTGCTGATGTAGCCCAGCTTCAAGGTTCCCGTGCCTTCCACTATCCTCTTCTGCATACCTCGGTTGTAGGGAGTGCTTGAGTTACAGTTTCCTTCCTATCAGCTCAGAGCAGTCTGGTCATTCTCCTCTGACCTCTGGCATCAACAAAACATTTTCACCCAGAGAACTGCTGCTCACTGGATATTTTCTCATTTTCATGCCATTCTTTCTTTGGGAAAAACCCCAGTACATCAGCACTCAGACCAGCCTGTCTGGCGCCAACAACTACATCATACTCAGAGTCACCAAAATCTAATTTCTTCCACGTTTTGATGTTCAGTTTGAACATCAGCAGTTATCACCATGTCTAAATGCATAAAGTTTATGACATGTGACTGACAGCTCAAGATTTGTACCTAATGAAGAGGCCAGAGAGCGTATATGACAGGATATAAAGAAGCCCCCCTTTAATATTTTAAAAATACATTGCCATTTTTTACTTGAGTATATCCTCTGTAGCTCTTTTGTATCTGGTCACCATCTAGATCATTTAACTTGGAGCAGCACACCAAGATTTACATCTCTAGAATGCAACTGCTGTCACTGAGAGCAAGACAGGCAAGTAGGAAGGCAGAAGAAACACCTTTTAACATTGCTTTGACTCCTGATAATAACCTGTGAAAAACATTTTTCCTTCCTGGAGAGCAGACCCTCTGCACAAAAACAGCATATTTTGAACTTCTGTTACTCTAAGCTGCTTATGCCGCATGCAGCGGACAGGAAGCAGATACTGAGTGAGTCTCCACGGATACCATAGAAGGACTTGACATTAGCGTTTGTTTTTTTTTCCATTAGGATTAGCAAGCTCACTGAGCTGAGTTTCAAAACAGACTTAATGACATGTCATCGTCACTGCACTAGACGGACTTGTAAACATCCATTATAACTACACTATATAACATATATGACAATTCCTTACCAACACTACACAAGTGCAGACAAACTGTCACTGACAAATTCATGATCACATAATTTATGATTATGTTTTATTTGCTTTGCAAACATTTCTTGGCTGATTGCAGGTACCAGTACATTGATGAAGACATCCCTTCACCCCACAGCACACCATAAACATTGTAGTATTTAACAATATTAAAAAAAAATAATACTGAGGAATAGCAACATAAATTGCAGATGAAACAAAAAAAACCCAACATGCCCAGTTCACAAATGTGTTATAACGCAACATTATTAACATTTGCGTGTTCATTTGTTTGAGTAACAACAAAGAAATTTAAAAAAATCCCTTTCTATATTTGCTTTCGCGACTCAAATTTGTCTTAAACGTGTCATGACACGTTTAAGACAAACATTTTAGACTCTCTTTTTACGTTTCTCTAAAAACACTGTCAGAAATTCTTAGTAGCCAAAAAAGGAGAAGTGTTGCATAGTTTGATGCAACTCTGCAGAGACTCCCAATACAGGAAATAAGTTTGCATTGCATCAAAAAAAAAATCAGTTATTTCTTGCACATCGTACAAACAGATTCCAGTACTTTCTCGGGTAAACACACGGATGACCAAATTTATCATAAGCCTGCAAGGCAGACGAGCACACCGCAGTACTGCAGGGTGTAATCCTTTGTTCTTAAAAACACAAACAAATATTTATCTGGGGCAGAACGCGGATCAAACGAGCAGGAGTGAAATGTACCAAAGGGAACTGGTAATGTAAACAAGGAAATGACTCGTTACTGGTAATGCAGCACTGTGAGAAAAGGGAGGAAAACACAAGCATATGTCAACATTCCTCCTGAAAACAGACATCTTTACATGACTAACGCTTCACCACCTACTTAACTGGTAACCTCATTTTGGGTTTACCACATTTATGTAGCATTAACAAAGGACAGGAGGGGAAAATATAGGATGCTTGCTGGAAACTAATAATTTCACTGATCTGATTTGTCTGCTGAATGTTACCACAAGCCCTTTCTAAAAACACATTTCTCTCTGATAAATTTTACATCACCACACACCACATCATGTTAATAAATTACTATTCAAGCCTGACTGATTTAAAGGTAAATATTTAAATAATTAACCAAGAATGATAGATTTTGCCCATTTACTAAATGCAGAAGCATTCATTAAATGGAACTAAATCAAAAGGCATCGCACAGTTTGATCACCATGACGGCATCATGCATCAACAATTCCTTTCTTGGAATTATAATCAAAAATCCACCAAACAGGTCGTCGTCAGGTTAGTTTTAAACTTATATCGCTTTAAACACCCCCTTTAAGGGGACGAATTCTTTTAATTGCAACCCATTAAAAGACAAATCTATAAATAAAAATGATTAAAGTATTTCAGACCAATACTAAGCTGAATTGGCTTCATTAGATCCACTGAATTAAATTATTTTTTTAGTAGTACATGTAATGTTGGGAGGGTTTTTTTAAATCTACAAGCTTGTCTCCCTGTGGACAGCCTACAGCATGCGTTAAAAAGCAATTAGACATCTCCCTGTAACCTAAATTAAGCATAGAGAAGAAACAATGTTTCACATTACAAAAACTGGACCATCATATGACCCGGAAATCTGAATACCAGGCACACGCTGTAGTTTGTAATCAACTTCAGCTATCTCCCAACTCTACCAACACAGCCAGTTCCAGGCGAGTCTGGTCAGTAACATCAAAATGCTGGCGGTTACCTTTAGGGTTTACCAGCACTAAAATCCCAGATTAAGAAAGTTTCTCATCACATTAGACCAAATGCTTAATCGTAACTTAAACAACAGCAGGAATTCTCTGACTGTTATGATCATGAAAAAAAAAAAAGAAAAAAGGAAAACACCAAAAATGAATAACAAGCAACACCGATAACGCTTTTGTACACTGCCCCAGCCACCACACCAATACTCGTGATGGAGTTTCTATCCATCTATATAAATATAAATACCTACTTGTTACATATTGATAGTACAAGAACCTCTATGAGGACACTGTTAAACCCTACTTCAGTAGGAATAGGAAAGTCATTCGTTCTTAAGTGGTTTAAAAAATGATTTTAGAATACAATAAGAGTAAAAAAAAATATTAACAGTGCTGCTTGCATGCATAACTGTGCACGTTGGTAGAACTGTCTTCGTGTACTGCGAAAACCTCGATGTCCACAGTGTTTTATTGCAGAAGTCTCTGCTTTACAAATGTTATGCAGCCGCCTGGTCTCGGATGAGATGATGTAAAAGCTGCGAGTTAAAAGATTCCACTCAGATGACATATCCAGATGTGACTATGAAATAAAAATTAAAGATCAAAGCTTTTTATCTTCAAACTACAGACTAATATGTGATTATACAACGAGATCCTCAGTGGGCAGAGAAGAGAAGCCCCAAGTAGGTAAGTGCGTGCCCACGTAACACACGATTAAAAGGCGTATGTAGCAGTTGCTTTTATCATCGCAATACACAATGAGTAGACGTGCTATACCTGACCATCGATGGGTTGTTAAACCAAGCAGGACAATCATTCAATTTCACAGTCCTCTTTAACAAGTTTACTCGATCCATCTTGTTTTATGCTGTCAGTTTTAGCCAGTCATGTTGTCACATCTGTGATGATGAGACAGCTCGGCTCCATTTCTGCATGCTTCCACCACTTTCACCGTTCCTCAGTGCCTTTGCATAAACTTGGTCAACACCTGACACGAGGAAAGGCAGATTCCTTTAAAATGTGCTAATTCCTGCACCCATGTGAGGATTATAAAATGCAATGTGAAAAAATATGAGCCCATGGTGCAAAGAAAAAAAAAAAAAAAAAAAAAAAGCGACACACACAAAAAAAATCCCCACAGGTGTTTCTTCAAAGTCAAAACTGTGGGCAGGATGCATCGGGAATCAGCCCTCATACGTAAAAGATGTAATAATCATCAACTATCTCCGTTTGGTCTCATACGATGCTCTCACTGGCCGATTTTTTCATCAGTTTATTAGAGAGCAAGGAATGCTGGGAAGAGTTCGACTCCTTGGCTTCGGGAATGAGCAGACGTACTTTCTGGTTTGTTCTCCTCCACTCAGAGTACAGCTGACAGTGGTAGCGGAATGATACCTGAAGAAAACCGAAGTGCAGCATTATATATCAACCTTTCCGAGTGAAAATGTCTGCTTTACAGTAATAATGGATGGGAATTCTTTTTTTTTTTTTACCAAAGTCCAAAGGACGTAGATGGTGAAGAGGGCAATGGTGAGGGCAATGAGGCCCACAGCCTGCAGCCAGCTCCTCAGCTGAAGATGATCCTGAGCGCCCCTCAGGCAAAGCCAGCCAGAAATAGCTGCTAGAGGAGTGATAAACAGGAAGCACACCATGTCACAGAACAGTGTTCTCTTCTCATTACGGGGGCCGGGATCTCGCAGCCACTGTGGGGTAAGACGTAAGAGGGAAGAAAAACAGAAAGAAGTCAGACTGTGGCAGAAACCAGGTAAAAAGAAAGAAGCTAATGAAGAGAAAAGACATTCTGCATTAACAAAGAAGCAAGCAAGCAAGCAGAGAGATGTAAAACAAGAAAAAGACGGATAAAAAGCACCATCACACTTTCATACATACACACTCATTCACAACCAGCAGCCCAACCACGATGAATAAAAAGGATGAGAAGAAGGATTGTTGCAGACAAGGCAAAGGGCATTGACCTTTGTTACCTCTGTGAGGGGCCTCGGTCGGCGCTCGATGCTGAACTCCGTGTGGCAAAGCTCACAATAGCTGGTGTTGGAGGACGACAGCCACTTCTCTAAGCAGCTCTTGTGCACTGTACCCAAAGTGCCTGTGCAGTCGCATGGAGACAGGAGACCCTCGCTGCTGCCTCCTTCATGGCAAATACGGCAAATGGGACCATCACTGAGATAAAAAATATACAGAGATTTTTATAAATGGCAGGCATCGTCTGCATGAAACACAGCAAAAATGTTTTACCATTCTATCCCAAAGAGAATAATAATAATATTCAATGGGTGTGTAGTGAAGAAATGTGAAAAAAACCCCACAAAAAACAAGAAAAATGGAGAAGTGCGTTGTCTGAAATAGTGTTAATACAAGGCATAATCACAAGTTTAGCAACTATAGCAAAATATATATATATATATATTTTTCCTATCTCTGGAGAAGCTGCCATCACAATACAATCCCATTCAAAGTTTACCTGTGGAACATCTTACAGCAATAACAGTAATATTCTTAAAGTACCTTTGTGCACTCATTGGTTTGAGCACAGAGGACAGCAACCGTCCATCTATGGCTGTGACCTGGGTGACGTAGAGCGCCTGGCACCCGTCACCGCCCGCTTCCTCCACGCTCTTCCACAGGCCTGTGTTGCTGGCACAGTCACACAGAGAGCCAGGGAGGTGGCAGCACCCGCCGGTCGTCATTGTTACAGGGTCCATTCGCTGGCAGCACGAATGGACTGGAGGGTGTGAAGGGTTGGAGGTGAGGGGAGGCTGGGGGAGTGCCAGGCACAAACTGCTCCTGTTTTTCTCTAGTGGCTCTGCAGAGAAACAGACACACACAGACAATGCATTATCGTTTTTTAAAAAATGTCTGTGGTGGAGAGATAGCAAGTAATTTTACTCCAACTTAATATACTAGAGAAACCCAGGTTTACTCTGCAAATGCTCAAACTAAATAAATGGATCAAGGAGACAAGTTTGAGTGATGTTTTAAGTAAGTTTTTTTTGTGTGCTATAGTGTGCACTTGTCCATTAATACTTTAGTGTCCAGATTAGGCTCGTCGGAGGGAAGTTCTGGGTTTGGAAAAGGAACTTCTGGAAATCAGCTACAGTACAATGCCTGCACTATCATGATGAGTCATTTTATGTTTGCTATATTATGCTTACAGTCCATCTGTTTTTATTGACCTTCATGTTCATGTTCATGTTCATGACTAGCAAACAACATGGTATTACAGTTTTGCAATAACCCAACTCACCACTTCCCTCTTAATGTTTCTAGTACTGTCAGGGAAGTCGGTAACTGGGTTACTAACCAGATAACTGATCAAACAGACACTGACGTATAGCATTTTTTATATATAAAAATGTGATAGTAGACCAGAGTTTGTTCGTCATTTGGCTCACTGCAGTACTGTGACAGAGTTACTTAAATGTCTGTAGTCTGTTTCACAAATAATTAATTTCCTACCACGTGGGAACGGCTAAAATTATCCAGAAAAGACGTTCCGTCTTTTAGAAGAAAGCTGTCCGTTTGGAGGTGGGCCAGTTTGCCCAAAAGCAGCTGCTAATCCATTATAAAACCAAGTGTGAGGTCAGTGACAGTGAATGTGATGTGCAGCAGCCTGATAAACAGCTGTCTTAACCCAGATAACCCTTAACAACATTTTTTCTTGCTGTCTCAAAAATGTATCCTATTCTGTACAAATGAATTAGAACACAATAAGCAAAATTGAAATACACTGATTACAAGCAATAAAATAAGAAACAATAATTTTAAAGTAGCATGTCTGATATATATGGAACTTTAATGGGGATTTGGGGGGAATATTCACTGAAAATACTTATCAACTTACTTTTAAAGAACTACTGAGCTACTAGTCTGTTGTTTATGTGGGTTAACACTGGGCTAGTGTTGATAATAAAACCTCTTTAGCACTGTACATACCCTTGGTAAACTACAGCATTTATACGCAAACCCAGTATACTCTTCCATGTCCAACACTTGTTTTTCAAGAGGAGATCTGACATGACAGCCAGTGCAGAAATGTTTGTGTCTGTTTATGAGATTTTGCTGTTCAATCAAACAAGAATTTAGACAACATCTGGCAATGAATGCTGTTTCTAACCCTCGCAACTGAGAAAAGATGATTCAACTTAAGTCAAGCATCTCACTGTTTAAATAGAAGTTAGACAACAAAGCCCTTTTATGATTATTTATAGCTCGTTGTAGTTGAGTCACAATCTTATGCACTTTGATTTGTTAAATCCTGAATTAACAGAGCCAGATGATGAACAGCTTTGTGAAGCCGAAGAGCATTTTTTCCCTATTGTTGCTTGGTGTTATTGTTTATGCATACGGAGATTGGGAGGGGGTACGTCAGGGGTGATTAAGAGGTACAATCCCTGACCTAAATAAACAAAGAGGTAACCCCAAATTAAGGCAACCGCTGACTCTATTAAGCTATTGTTTTCCGAGTCTTTTAAATATCAGCTGTGTGTATGGATTCGTCAGCTGGGGAACATCAATGCAGGGATTTTGTCAAGATCAAACAAAAATTACACGTTTGAATGAATGATTAATGATGGGTTTCTTACAATGATAAACCCTCATACATTAATATGCAGTTAGCTTTCGAACTGGGGCATTTTCCTTCACTGTGGCTCTGTTACAGGAACTAACCGCTGCAGACAGATGTGGGAATTTGAACCAGACTATTGTCTGGATCAGAGTTGAATTATGATACTGTACAACTGCGCGGCAACTCAAATTAGCTGTGTGTATCTCTGCTGTTCTTTACACACGAATAACTACTATCCAACTTCGTCACAGTGAAAATGTCGTTATAAAGAAGCATTTTCTAATCAGTTTCACTTTCACGGCAGCTGTGTTGTTTGCTAGCTGTCAGCGAAGTGCTAGCCATCCGCTTGGTGGAAAAAAGCAACAAATAAAAGCTAACAGCTACTCACCCGTGACTACTTCTTCTTCTCTTTCTTCTTGGTGATGTTTTAGTCCTGTTGTCCGAAAAAGCTCGCATTTCCTTCTCTATTCATGTTTAATAACTATGTATGAGTGAACAGCACAGGCGGCTAACGATGAAGGCTGCTCAGTGTAAGGCTACACCAGCTAGCAGTTCTCAACTGATAACAGTCAGGCCAGGCTTCCGCTTTCCCTGGGCTTTAAATACAACCCAGAGGGTCATCATCATCATCAGCTGCCTGCGTCTGCGGTGAAGAAACAGGGCGTCTCAAAGCACAAACAAATCCCGAAGACGGCTATAAATGTGGCCGCAAACAGCAGCGTGCCAAAGGGAGGGGCCCCAACAGGAAACATGACAGGCTCAATGAGACCGGAAAACTTCACAATTCAAAACCATTAACCCACACTGTTTAACACATCTGCATTTTTAAATTAGTTTTTATTTCACTTTAAGTTTTGTTTCGCTTCAGTCAGTGACATAGTGGCTTTTCTCGGTTTAGTTTATAACAGTTTAAACGGCCTTATTTATGTTTGAACTTCAGCTGTGAGCAGAATGTGAAGAAACATCCACTGTGACTTCTCTCTCTAAACATCTATGTACTGTGTTGAAGAGATCTGTACTAAAGTTGGGCCTGGGCTGTATTTCAGTGTAATACCAGTTTGTACCACGAGATGGTGCAGCGAGAAAACGTAACCTTAAACATGCAAATAATTAAATCACATCATTTATGATACTGTGCAAAAATCTCGATTCGCCCTTCATTTCTTTGTTTGCTTCCATAAAGTCAAACTGAAAACTGTTGATCTTGAGCAACTCATTTTTCCTTTTCTCTGCCTTGCACCCATTTTCAGAGGAGTGTTTTTTGCTTGGTGAACTGCTTACAACTGACCTATGTAACATTCACGCATAAAAAAAATGCTTTAAACTCAAGAGATGAACCAGTGTCATGTCTATACGTAACATGACAACTTAGCAAAGAAATAATTTTAAGTTTATGTTGAGACACGTTGTTACTAAGAGCCTATTTAAAGCTCTTTGTAACAACTAAGATTCTATTTTAATCTACAAAAAGTCCCAAAGATACCAATTGGACAGATATAAAATAGTATTTATGCACCAAGAAGGTGATCCTATTAGCCAAAAAATTAGCACATCTCAGTACTGTACGTACTGAACCTTGAACTTTTTGAGGAAACTGGACAAGTGGAGAACAGAAAAATGTCACAAAGGTAATGGATGCATACACTTAGAAAAACAGTGTCAGATTTTGATAGACTGTGGCCTGTAGAACTATGTCTGAAGACTACTTAAAGAAACTACAAGAAAGCTTGCCTCAGAGTTCACACTGTGTTGAAGAACGAAGGTGGCCAATTAATGACTCTGAAGCTCATTGGAAGTTTTCTTTCTTTAGCCTAATATTTTCATTTAAAATATATTTTTCCCAGCTAAAATGACATACATCCCACCAAATTGCATAGTGATTCAACACATATTGTGGTCTATAATAGCCACAACTATTAATAGACTATGTCTTTAAACTAACATATGTAACCAAAGTCATTAACCCAAGCAGGAGTAGAACAAATTCATGATCATAGTGTCTGTTTGAATCAATGACTGTATAATAGAGGTGCAATGGCCTCATTTAAAATCCAACAGAGCAGCTTTCCAGCTACTGAGGAAAAACCTGAAACCTTTTACACCAGTAACACCCTCAGATGCACCTGAAAACCCTAGGTGCTTTTCAAAAAGTTAACCTATGTACTTGAGGTCAAGGTCATTGAGATTCCAATTTGTCCGAGATGTTTATCAGATGTACTCATAGGATGAATTTGAAAACCTTATGTCATCTCGCTCTTGAGTTATAATGCTCACAAACCTTGTCGTCAATGCCACCTGCTTTCTCATAGTAGCGTATTCTCAGAATTGGCACTTCTTGTTTTAAATGTGCTTTGTAGACAGAAAGGCCTGCCCTGAATGTGCACTGAGATGTTACATGTAGTAAACTATCCTAATTTTATCGCTTTAACCTTATTTATACATTTCTAATAATTTTGAATACAACCTAAAAAAGTAGGTTTGTATCCCAAATGCCTAAGAAACCCATCTGTCAATTATTAAAACAACCCAGCTTAAGGTATGAGTAAACTGAGTAAGGGATACCAAAATAACTGTCTGCTGTATGGTCATATGGACAGGTTTTAGTTATGAGTCAGTATTTTCTGGTGTAATGCAAAAGTAGGAAAAAAGATTATATATACTCAGATTAAATTCACATTTAAATGTATGAGATGCTTTCTTATGAACACCTAATGCATGACAGCACCTCAACCAGATGGGTGGAAATATTTTTTTCCACCCAAGTATGAAAACAAAATTTGCATTTCTGATTTTCACTTCCATTTTTTCAAGTAAAACCCATTAATGTTGCTGAAGTGAAAGCAGTATGTGGGGAGTATTTATTTATTGGTTTTCCACAGATAATGTTCTGAGTTTACAAACTTTTATCAATTCCTGTTCAACAGTTAGGATTAATGACAGCAATGGCTTATTCGGTACAGAAATGTTACAATTTCAACTTCATTTTTCCTTTTCTGTCAGCATTGTTTTCCTTACAGGTAGCAAAATGCTACCTGATGAAAATTTTATGCCATTCTGAAATATAAGGTTCCACTGAAATAACTGGACTCTAGTGCAAAAAACCCCAATCTAATTCTGAAATTAAAGTTTGACATCATACACCACAACTTATAACAATGAATCTCCTGTGGACCGTTACACATTTGTTGCAAATAGCCTGGACCTTTTAGCAATCACCTGCAAGCATAACATCCTTGAACACGGTGAAATGAGCTTCCCCAAAACTGATTCTGATAGTTTCCTTTGGTATGTTTGTGTACTAAACTAAAATTCATTCACTCACACACACAAAAACAAAAATGTGTCATGTGTTTCATGCTTGCCTATAATGAGTCAGTCATTCATAGCCAGTCTGGTCCCAAGCTCATGCTAATTTCATGCCAGAGTGGGCACACAGCACAAAAGAGGAAAATTAAAATTAAAGAGGCAACCAGAAACTCTTGACAGACCACACATCAGCACTCCAAACGAACCTTCCTCTCATCTCCTCTTCTGCACCCACATTGCAAGACAGGCAGAATCAGGTCAACCCCACATGAAAATGAGACTCCACTATAGCAGATTAGGCTGAGAAAAGGAACCGAGTAAAAACACCTCTGAGCACTCATAAACAGGCCTACCGATCCCTCGCCACTCCTTCAGCAGGAGTGGGTCAATAGGATCATCACCTAGTGAATTAAAAAGAGATTGTAGTTAACAGCTTAACAATCGTCTTTCTTCTCAGTTTTCGTATTTTAGACAAGTTGTTTTGACACGGGACTCAGACGAACAAAGAAGAAAACAGCATAAAGGAATGTCAAATCTAAGAGTCTCTGTGTCAAACACTTCTGAACCCATGAGGGTAAGATGACAGCATCTGACAGTAGAAGGGAAAAGAGAAAACTCTGACACAAAGTCAACCAGAAAAAGAAAAAAGGAGGGTCACAGGCTTTGGCAGCAGGGGAGTTTGTTGCCCCTCTGCCCATCCATGGTTGGGGGGACACTTATGTCCACTACATTGTTGCCTGGAGAATCTTCGTGTGCAGATCTGTCTGATATTTGCTTCTGAGATACGATACGGTAGATTTCTAGGAAAGAAAACAATGGCATAAGAGGTCTAACAGTAGAGTACCTGGATGATTATTGAGTTGAGTTCACACTTTTTATTTTTTACCTGTGAGAATGCTCTTGAATGCTTCTTCTACGTTAGTGGAGTCCAAGGCTGAAGTTTCAATAAATGAAATAGTGTTCTTTTCTAAGGTTAAAAAAAAGAAAGAAAAGGGATTTTTATTTTACAGCAATTGAACTGAATGTTAAGGAGCTACTTTGACTGCTCCAAAGCAAAACAAAGAACACTCAAAAATCCACCTGCAAATGCTCGGGCCTCATCAGTGGGCACGGCCCTGAGATGTCGAAGGTCGCTCTTGTTTCCAACCAGCATGATGACGATGTTGTTGTCAGCGTGGTCCCTCAGCTCCTTCAACCAGCGGTCCACATTCTCGTACGTCAGGTGCTTCGCAATATCATAAACTAGGAGAGCCCCGACTGCGCCCCGATAATACCTGATGAAGATAGTTGATAATGATGGCTTTATGGCATCTAACTTTTTAACATTAACATGGTTTAATATTAGTTTAAACCATAAATAGAAATTACAAGCCAAATGTATTTTCTTTTACACTTGTTTTGGTTATAATTGGTGACTAATAACAGTTTCATATAAAGACACTAAGGTTCACAATCATTTCCATCCCTACAGAAGTAAGGAGGACACACAAACAATACAAAGAAAACAACAGGACCTAATGATCCAATGGAGCAATGGCTTGCTGCTTTTGCTGAAAACAATAGTGCCACCAATCTGACACCACAAGACTCCAGCATCTCCAGCAGGATTTCTTGTATTGCATTTTATACCTTGTATTATTTTCACAACTTTTTATACATATAAATGTAACGGGTGTATTAAAAAAATCATTTATTTTTTGCTTTGTCAGTATCGTTTATGTACATATGTATGTATATATATATATATATATTTTCTGTATTTATATTTTTGGAGCTTTTATTTTGTTTGTGTGACCTTTGACTTCCCACAAAGTCATTTCGCTATTCTCCTCAGTCACCCAGAGGCCCTGCTGAGGAGAGGTGCGTGTACGCTAGTGTTCCCGGTTACACAGCGATTAAACACAGTTAAAGTAAACAAAAGTGATTCAAGGATTGCTTGTTCCCTTTATGCATTTCGTCTCACGGCTTTGTTGGATGTTTTAGTGTTAACTGTTGTTTCCCTGTCGAGTACAGCACTTTATTGTAACATGCTAATTTGCCGATCCCAGGTTAGGGCACAGGCGCATGCAGGTGATTTCTCATGTGGTCCGCTATTCTTCTCTCTCCCTTAAAACTGTGCATGCAGAAGCCCAGTTAAATTTGCTGTACCGAGTTGTTTTTATTTTGAACAGTTTTGGGAGAATAAACCCGCCCCAGCTGGCAAAGCGAGAGTTGACTCCTCTCATCATTCACACAACACAACGTAGGAACAAGGCAGTCAGAGTTTCAGGCCAGACCGGCTACATAAACAGCTGTTACAAAATGGTTCCTCTTGGGTGATTAATTCCTCCTGATAACAAAAGGAATTTGGACAATTAATTTATGTAAAACTGGCACCAGGTCTATTACCCTAAGGGGTTCAAACACGTACTACTCAGCCACAATTATTAGCAAAGACACATCTCATTATACATGTCTAAGTGTGTGAACATTACCCTATAAATAACCATTACTAACGTAACACCTTAAGTAATGCATACGACAAAACAAACTCACGCTGAGGTGATGGCTCTGTAGCGCTCCTGCCCAGCTGTGTCCCAGATTTGAGCTTTTATCGTCTTGCCGTCCACCTGAATGCTGCGGGTTGCAAACTCCACCCCGATGGTGCTCTTGCTCTCCAAGTTGAACTCATTTCTTGTGAAACGGGACAGCAGATTACTCTTCCCCACTCCAGAGTCTCCAATTAGTACAACTAGAATCAAAATACACACCAGACACATGAAAAAACAAAGCAAACAGTAGACCTGCTGTGTCAGTGGTCTACCATGGCTCACTTAAGGCTGCAGCATTCCCACCCCTGTTACGCTGCACAGCCAGCCCAGAGAAATTTTTTTATTTTATTTAAGCCAGTCAAACTCGCCACAGCAGAATGCCTGCCCCCATCTCACCATATCCCTAACCCTAACATCCTCCTCTGTCACACCAACCCTCTGCAACCTCCTCTGAGGTTTTTCTCTTTTTTTCCTCGCTGGCAGCTCCATACTCAACATCTACTATTTCTTCTCTGCACATCCAAATAATCTCAGACTTGCCAAGCTTTCTATCTAAATCCCTCTGATGTCCTCATTTCTAATCTTGTTCATTATGGTCTCACCCAATGAAAATTTTAGCATCTTCAGCTTTGCCTCCTCCAGCTCGACCTCCTGTCTACTTCTCATTATCACCATTTCCAAGCCATACATCACAGTAGGTCTCACTACCATCTTGTAAAGCTTTGTTTTCACTCTTGCTGCTGTCTTTCTGTCACAAATCACACCTGACACTGGTCTCCATCCACTCTACCCTGACTTGACCCCAGGTATTAAAACTTCTCTACCTTCACTACCTCAGCTACTTGCATGCTTACCTATTCACCTTTCTCCCTCTCATTCACAGAGGTATTCTGTCTTGCTTCTACTGACTTTCATTACTCTTCTCTCTTAGTTCATACAGTCACCTATCCAGGCTCTCTTCCAGCAGCCACGTACGCTTACTACAGATCACAGTATCGTCTGCAAACATGACATTTCACAGAGACTCCTCCCTGGCCTTATCTGTCAGTCTGTCCATCACCACTGCAAACAAGAAGAGGCTCAGGTGGATCAGACGATCCGATCCCACCGTGAACCCAGTGTCACCACTGGCTCACTGCCCTCATACATGTCCTGCACTTCCCTGCTACCTCTGACTTCCTCATAGAGTACCACAGTTCCTCTGTATCGTTTGTTTTCTCTAGATCCACAGAGAAGCACTCTCTGACCTTCTCTACACTTTTAAAAGAAGGCATCACATCTATAGTGCCATACCGCTGCTAACTTATCATCAGCTTTGTTCTTATCCTAGTTTCCACAACTGCTTCCCCTTTTCTTAATGATGTGGCTCATCAGCTTTAATATTTTTAACACTTAAAAAAAAATCATTTTTTTCAACACTGACATTTTCAAACTGACGTTACGCTAGAATTTCACTTTGTTCATGCACACCACCTTCACTAATATAAGACATATTTTGTCTAATGTTAACGTGACGACAAACAAATCTGATGATGTCAGAGAGAATAAAATGACATTAATTATTCCTGTTAGGCATACTCAAGGTCGTTATCACCAAGTTATCCAGCTAATTGATTTACAGATCAAATATAATCAGAACATGGGTTCGTTTCAGTTAACTTCAAAGTAGGAACGTCGTTGTGATGTTAGCGGCTAGCTACTTAAACACACTTTAAGCAGCCTGACAGCTGCCGTGTCTAAACTTACTCACTGGGATAAGGTGTATCCTAAAGCTAGGGAATGCACATTTGTTCACTGAATTTCCAAACTCTACCTGCAGCAGCGTCAGTTTTTTCAGCAGGTATCGTTTCATCGTTTGCTACTTTGCTACCAGTGGAGCTAACTTTAGCATTACTGACTTCCTCAGTTGCTCCTGTTGTTACCGAGAGCCATATTAAAGACGACCGAGACGCTGACATTCATCCCCCTTCAGAGATAAACTTACCTTTGAACAGGTAGTCGTATTCATCGTCTCGGGCTCCCATTTTAGAAGACTTATTTTTTTAAACTTTAACACAAACAACAACAATAACAACAACAACAAGCTTCTCCACCAGCAGGTAACAACCAGCAGGCACCGCCTTCTAGGAAGAGGAAAGGCACGTGAGTTTTGCAACTTCGAGTTAGGCCAATTGAAAAGTTAATCTCATTTACTGACAGACAAATCCACCAATCACATGAGTTCTTTGAAGATGCTGGCCAATCATCGTGTACCTTGAAAACACGACTACCATCGCAGCCTTTGTTCTCCTAATTTGGATGCTCGGAGCCTTCAGAGCTCGTCGACGTACCCCCCCCCCCCCCCCCACACACACACACACACACACTTTTTGAAGTAAAAAGTATTGCACAATATACACCAAGACGGAAAGACTATACTACACTGTGCTAGAAAAGCAGGATATACCATCTATTATTGTTATACCATGTTCATATTCTATCTATCTTTATCTTTTATCTTTTTCATTTACATCATTATAGTTGTAGGTAACTATAATACCCTGGTCAGAAATGGTTTAATTGTACCCGAAAGGATGTGCCTAGGCCAACACAGGCATCTGGTGTTGCAATTATTCTTGTTCTTACAATTAGAGAAAAAGCTAGATTTGAGATTACACTCAGGTGTGCCTGTATGTCTGTGGTCATTGCCCGTGGCAGAGATAATGTTCTACAGATACATTATATTTAAAGGGCTGGGCTAAAGAGGTTAAAGGGATTATCTCGAATGAGATCATGTGGCTTTCCAGCTTTCTGCTTTTGCATGTGCAAATTTACAGCCTCTCCTGCAGTCCTACAGCCATTCTCATGACCTTAGGAAAACAATCTCAATGATGTTAAAGCTTAGCCTGTCCATTGTAATCCAGAGCAAAATATCAGCTTCTTAGATTTACTTTAGTTATTTAAAACATATTTTGGTTGTTTCCTCTGATAAACCTTTGAAGTGGCACCACCAAGTGGCCATATTTATAGCACTCTACAAAAACAACAACCCCTGCCATGCTTACAGAATTAATAATGTGAGACTTCCATTCAGCTTTTAGAACTGAAGAGGCCATTTGGATGAGAGGTGAAATGCCTTTAAGTTGTAAAAATAAATCTGACATAGACAATACTCTAGATGCTGGACGGGTCACATTTCAGGTTTCCCTATATGTTTTGTGGCCTCATGCAGGAGTTCTCAAACACTTTGTCCACTGATCAGAACCAAGCCACTAAAGGATTTGCATGGCCGGGTGAATGACTTTTTACAATGTAAATATTGCAAAGGAAACATTGTGCTGCTAACAACTGTTTTATCTGAGCCAGAGGTCTGAGTCATTGTTCGGTTTACCGCCTTGTTACTGACAAAGACATTACACAGTCTTTTTACTACCAAGCAGAAATATGGTGTTTAAGCCAAGGAGTCATGCCAGTGCATTTCTTTGAATCATCACTGTTTCCAGTCGTAAAGCTGAGACATGTTTTTCTTAAGAGAGGCAGTTCATCATCAGTTTATATAAATGGACTGTTCACAGGATATTGTTTTCAGTGACAAGTTTGGCATGTTTTTTTAAATAGGTTAAGATAAAAGTTACATGGAGATCAAACTGGGCAGCATGTGACCCATGAATTAAAATGTTTTTGACTCCTTAAGTCTGAAGTACTTTATTACTTACTAATGATTTGTGGAGTCAGACACAGAGGTTTATGTGGTAAGTTTCTCCAGTGGCCATGTTCAAAGTTTCGCTTCCATGTCACATGATTATTTTGCCAGGACTGTCAGAGAAGCTAATGCAGGGCATGTTGAGGTGCACTGTAGGAATGACAGATGGGTTCCACGTGGGGGTGGGATTACTTCAGGGATCAGCTCTGAGGCCCCTCTTGTTTGTGGTGGCAATGGACAAGTTGACAGACGAGGTCAGGCAAGAGTTTCTGTGGACGATGATGTTCGTAGATGACAGTGACAATAGAGAGGAGGCCGTGTTGGAGATGGTAAAAATGTCATGATTTTATTGGGAGGGACCAGGATGAACAGGATTAGAAGTTAGACCAGAGGGACAACTCAGGTTGAGGTGTTTGGAGACAAAGTTAGAGAGACGAGATGGTACGGACGTGTGCAATAGAGGACATATTGGATGAAGGATGTTGAATATGGAGCTGACCGGCAGAAGGAAAAGAGGAAGACCTCAGAGAAGCTTCACGGATGAAGGAGGACATGTAGAGGGTTGTTACAGAGGTGGATGCTATGGTTATGGTGACATGGAGGCAGATGATTCAATGTAGTCAAACAGAGCCGCCAAAAGAAGAAAAACCACCCAACAAAGAACCAACTAAAACACATCATCTCCATGGACAACAATTCATAGAACTGCTTTATTTCGTATTCATTCTGATTGAGTCCAAACACACGCACACACAGTCATCTATTTATCCTCATGTATAAATAGATGAATTTACACAGATATACATAAATACACATTTCTGATATGCATATTCATTTTGATATCATGCTATGTCTCTGTAAAGGACTCTTCCTATTGGATGAGGGCACACAGGGATTTGAAAACACACACAACACAGCTGAACAGTTGGAAGAATCCCTATTGATCTGCATGTACATTAAACCCCACAAATCTTTCGGTTTTGGATATCATACAAAGACACAGCCGTGGTTTGCAAACCATAAATATACAGCAGCTGCATCTCAATAAACACACTGAAGAATATGGTACAGTAAAATCATGTAGATTGCAATCATTTCTTGCCCAGCAGCAAAAATGAAACCAAATAAAAATAATATTTTCCCGATTCAAATGGAAAATATATTTGTATATCTTTATATATGTATTTATAGTTTTATGTACACATTCTCAGGAGCACAACTATGAGAAAGAAAAATAAATATTACAGCACAAGTGGAAAAAAATATAAACAACAGACCTATATGTAAAATTTCCTAATAAGGCAATTAACGTAAAAGCTAAACTGTACAAAATATTGCTGCTATGGTCTTCATCTGATGAACAACAGCAAACTGATTACAACTGGCCACTGCACGTCATGAGAACAAACCGATTCTTATTTTACAACACCTGACATTGATGTAACCTCCCTTACACACAAACACACGTAAAAAGGTACCAACGAACCGAAGAAACTGCCTGTAGTTAGTTTAAAAAACCCAAAAACCTCCAAATCTTTAAGTCTTTAAGATGTCAGCCACAGAGAGACTACAGTAAACACTAAATGTACAATGACTGTGATTGATGTCACAGACACATGTGCACACACACACAAACACACAAACCTAAAATAAATACTGTCCAAATATCAGCATGTGTGAGCAGAGACTCTTATCTAAGAACTCGAAAATATGACTTCTGGATAATGTGACGAGTGTTTATTTGGCCTCTACCACTAGTTCGTCTTCAGGTCCTTTTAATGAGTGCAAACAACGTTCAACCCATTCACAAACTGCTGTGTCTCACCAAGCCAACACGCACTGCGTTCACTGGAATATACAGGTAACAGCTACGATATCGACCGCAAACACTACAACTGGTGCTCTACATCTACAAACATTGGAAAGATTCCCCGATTTCTTGACGTGAGGAGGTGATGTAGAAAAAGATATGCCGATTCTACTGTTACAAATGATCCCTGTGCGTCGGTCCGAAAGCAGGGCAACACTGGAAGACATTGTGTAGACATGAAAATTACTCTAATGACAATGTCTGCTGCCTTAGTGTTGTAATTGACGCCTTCTATTTTGAAGGCAAGAGTCATCACCCTCAGCTATTAGAACAACATGTGGTGTAGTGGAAAACAACACTGAATTAGACAACACATGAAAAAGAGAACAAAATACCGCAAAATACCGCAGTGAAGAAAATGAGCAAAACAAAAAGTCTTTGGATGCAAATAGATTAAAAAAAAAAATGAGTGAAAAGTACCAGTCGTGAATATTACAATCAAATACAAACAGACAAATAAATAAAAGTTCGCAGTAGTAAAAACAGCTGAAGAAAAGTTTAGAAATGAAAATATAACAACAGGACTTAAGTTTTAATAATGCTGTAGGTGAATATGTTTTTGCTTTTTTTTAAAGTTAAACTGCATATTTTCACTACTTTAAAGGATGACAGAGATATCTGGATGTTCTGCTTTGATTGGCTTAAAGTGGTTTTCACTGTAACTCCTGTACTGCGAGCACAGAGCCCTCCAACATCACGGGATACAGAAGAGTAATCCACTGACTCAGGGGGAAAAAAAAAAAGAAAAAGCTCTATTTATCCGAGTTATGTTAGGCTATGGTGGCTGCCTAGTAAGACGTACTTTGCACACTTGGTTTTGCAAAAATCTTTTAGCATCAAACTGTTCTGAATTTTGTGATGATGACCTCTGGTAAGATTATCATGGAAAAGCAGACACAGCTAATTAACTTCAACAGCAGCGGCATAGTGGAAATGGGCACCATACTGGCAGCAATTACAACCACTGAGCTGGAGATTTCCTTCGAACTGGTTGGAAACACAGCAGCCAGTGCAGTCACAGGATGACTGATATGTTCCAGTCTAAGGTAATTGCACTGGAGATAATTTTGAGATTAACGAGTTTAATTTCATTTTTCTTCAAATTAGGTTTCCTTACTGGGAGAAACCACTTTATATGCTCCTAGTTCTGGATGTGCCATTCATTTTCTTTATTGAGAACCGAAGGCAGTGTAGCATTAATATAGCTTCATTAAAGCCTCGCTACAAAAGATGAACAGTTGCTTAAAAATGGAAAACTTTAATACTTTAAAACTTACAGGTACATTTCTATAAGGAGCATCCACTCAATTTAGCATTTTTTTAACCCGTATTTGTGTCATGGATCAATGTTTTAATGAGCTTCTTGTGGTTTTGTTTGATCACAGAACCCAGGAGATGTCTACTGGCTAGTATGTGTGACCGCTTTGCAACATAAAGGATATCACGAATAAAAATGACTTTCAGAGATTCGTCGGGAAAGAGTCGGTTGGAGAGCTGTGTTAGTGTGAAACAGAACAAAAAGTAGGTTATCGTGCTCTTTTGGGTGTGTCAAACATACAAGACTACATACAGCCTTATGCGCACTATGTCACACATACAATTATTTATTAAACTGATGTAATAAATTTCATTTGTCAAAGGGTGAAAGGCAGGGATGGTTGCAAACCAGTGATATCATCACTGTCAGGGTTTTTTCTCCCTCTGGTACTCTGGTACAGTCACTTTTTCCTCTCAGTGTGTTTCTGTATGCATGTTTTTAAATCCTGGTTCAGACAGAGATCGCGCTGCTGCCACTGAGGTCTGGACTTCAGACTGATGAGTCCTCTCCGCTGAGACGTTCACTCCTGTCTGCCAGAAAACAGGATTTACTGTGGGAGACAGACAGACTGGGTTAATGCATTCAGAAGAGTGAAAATGTTTCATTTCCCCCCTGGGTGTACAGCCTGTAAACTCTCATTAATTATTTGGAAATGATAAATAAACACCGAGCCATCAAATCAAAGTGCAGCTACAGATGAAAAGCAAACAGGAAGCCAGGACAGTGAGCTCAGGCAGAGTTCCTTAACAGCAGGTAAAGGCAGGTATAAAAAAAATAAAAAAATATTTTTTACAGGCTACGGCCGTCTGATTAGTCTGATTTTCCAGCAATAATCCCACATATAGTAAATATTTCTTGTATCTTCTAGAAACCACACTTTTTTTACCTGGACTGTCTAAACAATCCCAATCAAACTATGAACACTTTCTACTCTTTAGCTCATGTTCCTCACCAGCTGACGTACAACTTTGTACGTGATGTTTTTTTGTTAGTTTGTTTGTTTACCAATGACATAACCTTTCTGGATTATTATAATTATGACCGGTTGGTGACTGGCTGCTGGAAGGTGAAATCTGCAGCGAAGAGGATACTGAAAACCTCCTTGTGATTGCTGTGGTTGGTAGTAGATTGCCATGGTTGCCCATAGTTTGCATAGGAGACGCTCACTTGCATGTAAATTGTGAAGCTGAACACGAGTGAAATTTGAAAAAACGAGAAACGGAGAACGTTCGCCTTCAGTTTAAAAATTGTTTCATATTGCTACAAACAAAATGCTTCCAAATGTGCAACTTTGACAACAAACAGTCTCCATTTCCGTCTTGCATCGGACCTTTCGCAGTTTCACGACCACTCGGCGAGCAGTTGGCGACTGTTTTCACACATGCCGGCGTCTTCGCTGCAAACTACAGGTGATTTCTGGAATCTGCTAATGATCAACGCAATCACACAGTTTTCAGTGCAACACCTTATTTCACTTAGTGCTAGCAACCTTCAGCAACCCCTCATCAACTGATTGGGGATAAACATTTTTGGCAGACTGTTAAACTGAATTGAACTGAGCTGAATTTTCCCTAGCGACTGCTTGTTGCCAGGGATTCGCTGACTGGTCTTTAGGCTCTAGGTATGACTGAGGCTTTATATGCAGCTGATGGGGTCAAAATCTGTCATTCGAGCATTGCTGCTCTTCATTAGACAATGATGCTGCATTTTCAGTCACATGACTCTAGTCACATGATGATGTCACACTGATGGAGTGTAATTGGCCAAATTATACTGACATCTTACGTTTACAATAAGAAAGTGGAGCTCTGTGTTGTATGAGCTGTTGATTTTTGTTTTCTGCCTTTTTTTAAAAATAGTAGATTTGTTTATGTTTTGTCTTTTTTTTGGGGGGGGGGGGCTACTTAGTAAAGAAAGGTCTAGCGTGAGAAGCAGATGGAAAAACAAAATGAGTTGGGAAAAAAAACAGATTAATGTCGCTTTTGCATTAAAGCGACATTAACAAAGTAGACTGGCTCACAAACACCTCGTAAAGTTAACAAACCCAAACTAAAGTGACCTAAACGCCATTCTGACTTTAAATTTGCATAAGTTTGAGTGACTTATTTGTCTAATTTACATAACTGTTAAATTCGGTAGTATTTAAATATAAACTTAAACCAGAAAATAAACTCGTTCCTCATAAACTCAAAAGAACTCATCACATTGCCTCCGACTGACTGAATAACTAGAAACCGGGTTTTGATGTTCAATAAATTGCAACTTGTCAGGTTAGTCTAAACGGCTTAAGCAGAATGAGCCATGGCGCTCTTGTGACACATGAGCCGATGGATGTGTGTGTTAAAGTCTGA